>NC_051064.1:107905572-108571405 GCF_004664715.2 Peromyscus leucopus
GATGAAGCCAGAATTTTCTGAGTCAGCTTTAGACATGGAATGATTGAAGGGCTAATTATACAGAGGAATACTCGGATTCGGAGCTCAAGGGGGAGGCTGAGGCAGGACAATAATCAGAACAATATCTACTAGAATAGTGCTGACAACCAGTAGGTGTTTAAGATTGCACAGAGTTAAAGCTGACCTCACATTCTTCGACATTCTTCTCAAGAGGGGAAAACATGCTCCCAATACTGAACCTGGGAAAGATTGCAGGCCGCCGTGAACCCTGTGGGCTGCCACACTTGGAGCTGTGGGACTTCACAGACTCCTATGAGGCCATGCTGTTCACACCTTGTTCTGAGAACTAATTCTTGCAGCCCTCAGCCAGGTCAGTAGCCTCCGCACAGCTGAAGATAACCGCGTGTAGACACTGACAGTTCTGGCTGAGCCTAGCTTGCCAGCCTGCCCACAAGAAAAGCCCCTCCTCTGAAAGCCCCACAGACCACAGCAGCACGAGGCAGACACCACAGAATGGCGTTCATCAACACTCTGTGGATGGAAATCTCACCCAGCTGGACCATGTCAATATTCCCCTCATACACACTTGGGGATGCAGAGGAAGGTGGGGCTTAGGTTTGTTTTAGGCCATTCAGTTTTCAGTTGTTTGGTGCTGTATTAGCAGATATCAGAACACATACAAATTATTTTTTTTTTTTTTTTTTTTTTTTTTTTTTTTTTTTTTGGTTTTTCGAGACAGGGTTTCTCTGTGTAGCTTTGCGCCTTTCCTGGAGCTCACTTGGTAGCCCAGGCTGGCCTCGAACTCACAGCGATCCACCTGGCTCTGCCTCCCGAGTGCTGGGATTAAAGGCGTGCGCCACCAACGCCCGGCCTACAAATTATTTTTATCTGGGCATGGTGCTACACACCTATAATCCCAACATTTGGAAAGCTGAGGCAGGAGGATTGTAAATTCAAGACCAGCCGGTACTACATAGTGAGATTCTGTCTTAAATAAAAGTTAGGGCTGAACATGTGCCACACACTTTTACTCCCAGCACTGTGGAGACAGAGCTCGTAGATGTCTGAGCTAAAGGCCAGCCTCATCTACACAGCGGTTTTAGACCATTCAAGGTTACATAGTGAGACTGTGTCCTAAACAAACAACAGCAAAAAATTATTCTTTCATACAGATATGTGATACAAAAGAATTCTGTAAGAACATGTTTTGAGCTGGCTCAATTGTAAAATGCTTGTCACACAAGCATGAGTTTAATCCACAACACCCAGGTCAAGAATGTCAGGTGTTGTGGTGTGCACTTATAATCCCCAAACAAGAGAGGCAGTGACTAGAGGATTCCTGGGGCTTGATGCACAGTAGTCTGGCAGAATCAGTGAGCTCCAGGTTCAGTGAGAAAGCCTGCCTCAAACAACAAGGTGGGCAGCTCCTCAAGAGCTACACCTGTGTTTGACTGCCAGTTTCCACGTGCATATGAATACATATACATATCCACACAAATATGCACACATCCATACATTTTATACACACACACTCATGGGGGAGTACTTTTAGACCTTCATACTGAGAGGTTGGTAAATCCTTTTTGAAACTCAGAGTTAAGTGGTAGCCCACCTGTGCCCTCGGCCAAGTGTGTTTTCACTTGGGTCCAGTCTTGGCAAGAGAGAATTGTAGCATTTTTGAGTTAGGGCTTACCATCATGGTGTCACCAAATGGGGACTGAATATTTGCTGGATGAGCTTGGACCACATTAAGAATCAAACCCCATTTAAATCCACCTCTGCCCATTGGCAGCCAAGTGATTTGAGCAAGTGCCGGCGTTAGGAAATTTCTCGAAGTCCAACCAGTTTAACAACTCCCATTTTACAAGGAAATCTGAGCCCCAGGGGCAGAAAGTTGGCAGCAGTTTTGTAGCCGCCCATCCAGTGCCTGCTCCTTGGATGCCCTGGAATTGTTCATGTTCATGTTGAATTGAAGACCTGCTCCTTAGGCCCAGCCCTCATCATCTTATGGATGTTGAACAAGCATCTTCCATGTGCCAGACCCCACATTAGCATCTGAGAGGAACCTGTCTTACATGACATCTAGTTGCTCATCTTTGCAGAAGAGTGTTAAAGAAAACAAAGGATGTGAAGGAGAATGAGGAAGTCCAGCCTCAATGGCAGCAGTGTGGCTGGGTGTCTAGCCCAGTCTTGGGACTCTTTCGGGGAGATGCTGTCCCAGCTGAATGTCAGAGGAGTAGCTATGTAGGAGAGGATGAGGAGTGGGAGTGGAGTGGAGGGCAGCAGACAAAGGCTCAGAGGTACACAGTGTGGTAGGGCGAGTCAGGGGACGCTCTTGAAGCGAAGGGTTACTGGGTGGAAATTTTCTAAATGAAAATAAGTTGCCAGAATGGAATCCTAATATTTAGAAAGGACAGGGGTTAAAAGGCCCTTGGTGCTGCACATGGTTTATTCTGAGAGCTGAGGGAGCCACTTGGGGTAGAGGGGCTTTTCTTCTAAAACTCAAGGTTGAGCTGTACACCCTGATGTGGTCCTGAGGCAGTAAGATATTACCAAGATCACATTTGATTAATTTGGGTGGGATCTAGTTCTGCATGCCTATGAGACATCACTTAGCAATGCTTCAAGACAAATGTTTGGGTTTTTTACCTAAATAATCTGACATTTAAGGAAAAGGTCCTAAGGAAGCACCTATTATTAAATAATGGAGATGCTGGCTGTTTCTTCTCTATGTACATCTCTGGTCCACAAGGACCAATCCCTGGGGATTCACCTGCAATGACAGCCTCTTGCTGGGGAGTTTGTCTGTGGAGAGTAGAAGAAGCTGTGATGAAGAGGCTTTCATCAAAGCAGAGTGTGGTGGTATAAACCTGCAATCCCAGTAGACAGAAGGCTGAGGCAGGAGGACTGCTGTGAGTTCCAGGCTAGACTGGATGGGGTAAGACCCTGTCTTTAAAAACAAACAAACAAATTTTTTAAAAGCTCCAAAACTTCTCAGATGTATTCTGAGGGAAAAGAAACCACCATATAAGTCACCAAATAAAAGGCTGGACAGCTCACAGATATCTTGGCTGGGAGGCTGTGGGCAGCATCCTCTTGGACTGCATTGTTTGGTCCTTGCTGGTGAGATAGGGAATTACCTGTGCCATGGCCAGTCATCCCTCATAGAGAGCCCTGCCCTTATCCCATCATTGTTTCAAAGGGAAGAGTCAAATCTGCCTTCTCCAAATCATTCACTGACATTTCTCCTGAGAGAAATGCTCCAAAGTGGGCAATGCTGGTCATGCCATTCTGCTTCTGCATCTTGCCAGCCGTTCTCCATGCCTGTGAGGTAGAGCCCATGCATGTCACACCACACACACACACACACACACACACACACACACACACACACACACACAAGGTTGGCGGTCTTGGTACTCACACAGTATCCTCTCATTTTAGCATGGTGCCCAGTCCCTGGCTCCAGCCTGGCATTTCTGTAAGCATCCTCACCCAGAGGCATGACCTCTTGCTGGTATACCTCAAATCAGGCCTCACTTTCCCAAGAATCCCTCCCCAGCTCCTTGGCCACAACTGGGCTCTCCTTTCCTTGCAAGACTCCAGGCCCTTTGAGTAGATCCATGTGTGGACTGTGAGGTCCCAGGGAGGAAGGCATTGTCCAGGAAAGCTTGACTCTTTAAGGCACAGCCTCTGAGGTGCCTGACTGGTTTGTCCCCAGCTGTGATAAATACCAGCTGTGTGGTTTTGAGCAAGATATTTAATTTCTTGGTGCTCCATTTGTAAAGAAGAGAAAATAATATCTGCCTCTTAGCATTCCACAGAGGCTTAAATATGTTCATAGGTATAAAGAACTTGGACCCGCCCCCTGGGCTCAAAGGGCAGAGAATGCCAAGCTTGACATAGTAACTCATAGGAGGATTGGGGTGGCTGTTATACTTTGTGTCATTCTTCTCCTAAAGTCTTACTCCAAAGCCTAAACCAATGCTTGAGGAACATACATCTTAGAGGGGCTTTATAGAATAGTCAAATTAAAGTGAGGCCGTAAGAGTGAGTTTTAATCCAGCATGAATGATATCCTCGGAAAAGAGGAATTTAAACAGGGAACTATGCAGAGGATAGACAGTGTGACCAGACTGTGAGAACACCTTATGAAACATCAAAACTGCCATCCAGCTCCAAGCTGAGTGGGAGACCTACAGTCCTCAGGAGGGAACCAACCCTGCCTGAAATTTGAATGTGAACATTCACCTTCCAGAACCATCAGACAACAAATTTCTCTTGTTCAAGTCACGCTTGGTGGCACTTAATCATGGAGGCCCCAGCAAAACTCTGCAAGAACCCATCTCTACAAATTAACAAAGAAAGTTGATGTTAGTATTTAGGGTGGTATTTTGTTAATATTCAGGGTGAGACTTTGTGTCGCGGTTTGAACCTACCCCCAAACAGCAGCTATGCTTAGCTCTTCAGAGAAGGTGCTCGGGAAAGTGCTACATGGGGACAGAACAGAAGTGGGCGTGGCATCCAAGTTGGAATTCCTCTCCAGTTTGCAAATCCCTGAGAAGACTTTCAAAGATTAATCAAAATGATGCCCCATTTGCTGGGGCTCGTTCAGTACAGATACGTTGTATAGACTGGGCTTCAGAATATCAGACTTTGCACCCTGACCATGGAAAGACTTCATAGTTTTCAAATCTCTTGTCTCTTGACTATGTTTCCTCTTATCTTCCCATTTTACAGATAGGCCAGGGTCCTGGTGCAAACTAAGACTGTTTAACTCAAAGTGTCATTCTTTTGTGCTGTTTGCATCTTATTTACTCGTGTGTGTGTGTGTGTGTGTGTGTGTGTGTGTGTGTGTGTGTGTGTTTTCATGGCGTACAAGCGTGTACAAGAGAAACACTAACTAGGGAGCATTGGTTCTCTTCCACTGTGGGGATCCTGGGAGTCAAACTCAGGTGATCAGGCTTGGCAGAAAGCTCCTTTACCCACTGGGCCATCTTGCTGGCCCTCTCAGTGCTGTTCTGGATGATTGGCTTTTCCCCTTTCTTCATGATGGTAGTGGATGTTGTATGGGACAGAGGGCTTAGACATTAAGCCAGGAGACCTGCATGTGAGCCACCATCTGCCATGCCTTTGCGCTTTGTCCCCAGACAGGCCAGTTGTCTTCTTTGACTTTAATTTTTCTTATCTGTATATGTGAATAGTAACGCCTGTCACTTTTGTCAGTAAGGATTTCATTTTGAATAGTACATTTCAATAAACTGAAAAGCCAAAATGCTATACTTACAGTTGTTGATATTGTCAAGCTCCCCCATCCACAGGATTCTAGCAGAGCCACCATTGCTATGTAAACCATTTTCTAAGACCTACAACCGCCATCTCCCCATACACACCTTTGGTGAACTAGCCTATAGCTTGTCTCGAAGACAAGTCATGGCTGGAGGCAAGAGAAAAGAAAGAGATGGGGGAGGCTGGCTTCTAATAGTTCTGAGGGTTAAATTGTTTTCAAGGCAGTGTCATTTAAAGTTTTAAAGGATGAGTGGAGACATGCCAACTTCAAGTGCCCCTTAAAAACAAAGGACTCAAGGCTGTTGTGCTCTTCCTCAATACAACTGGGGGCTGTCTTTGCTTATTGTTATGACTGTTCGTTGCTGTTGCTGCTGTTTGAAACTGTTTTGTGTGTGTTTTGTTTTGAGCAATAGGGATTGAAACTTTGTGTGTGCTACTCCATCAAACCTTCATTCTCTTTTCTCCTCTCCTTGTCTTGTCTTTTTTTCCTTCTAGGCAGGGTTTCATTAACATTTGGTTGCCTGAGGCTGCCTTGAACTCACTCTGCAAGCCCAGGAAAGCCTTGCGCTGTCAGCTCTCCTGCCTCAGCCTCCTGAGCAGCTGGTATCACAGGCCTTGTGCCAACCCTGGCCTGGGAGAATGCTATTTGGAGTGTGTGGAATGTGTGTGCTCAGCTTCCTCTGTCTTCTGTGATGTTCACAAAGAGCATGAGACAGAGCGTCTCCGGACTCTTGTGTATGTGCTGTCCACCTCTCCTGCCTGGGTGCCTGCGGGTGAATTATTTCATCTCTGTGGCCTTGGGCTTCATTGCTTGTAAAGGGGGATTTAAATTCGGAAAGGAGACAGCTAAGAGCACCTAGCAGCAGAACTGTCTGGATAGTCTGAGTGATGTGGCATGCTGCTGGAGAGTATGGTACAGGCAGAGTGGCCCTGATCTGAAAACTCCAAGTCAGAACTGTTCGCACATCTGAACCGGCCTGAGCATTGGCATGGTATCACAAGGAGAGATTTTTACCCCACCCCATTTTGATTCATGCACAGAGTTATTTAGATCACCTTCAGGCCGTGCATATAAGGTATATATGAAACATACATGAATTGTGTATTAGATTTGAAATCATATTACATATATACAATATTTCAAATTCTCAAGAAATCTAGGATCCAATACACTACTGGACCCACACATTTTGAGTAAGAGATGCTTAACTATAGGTGTCTTCTGCTTTGTTTGATCTTCAGGTCATAGATGAAGGACCCCAAGGTCTGGCCCTGTATCTCTCATAAACAAATTATACCAGTAGATGTGTGTTCTGACTTCTCCTTGGCACTCACCACAGTTCCTTGTTTAATGACTAATTTAATGAACTTAAATGTCCTGGGAAGGATGGAAGGTATTTACAGAATACCATCAAGTCCTTTCAGGCACAGTTTCACTCAAGCTTCACCAATCCCATGGGAATGAGTCTATCTCCATTTTACAGACAAGGAAACAATTTTCTGGGTTGCCTGGTTTGTTCAGAGTCTCATGGACCAAGAATCAGGGAGCCAACCTTTGAACTAGATGCTTTACTTGGAGCCCCTAGATACTAAGCATTGACTAGGGTACCATTTTTTGAGTTTATTATCTGGAAAAGCACAAACATGGGGGCATTAGCTTGTGAGCTGTGACTTTAAAATTTCCATTTGGAGCAGAATAGTATGTTTACTGTGTTGGTCTTGGTCATCAAGTTGACTGAATTCGAATCAAGTGACTGGATACTCCTGTGATATATATTTATATATATATATATATATAAAGGATACTCCCTTTAAATATATATTCATTCTATGAGTTCTGTTCCTCTAGAGAACATTGGCTCGTACATTTACCAAGAAATAAAATAGCCATTACCCATTGTCTTAACTTCTCTGTGAGCCAGAAATTCTTCCTTGCAGTCAGGTGTATAATCTCTGAGTGTCAATCAATCATCACAGTAGAAATAGAGACTGGCTCTATCTATCCTTCAAGAGAGAAGATTCTGAAAACCACCAGGACCAAGCTTGTCTTTTAAAGCTTCCCATATCTTTCTGGATGGGAGTGCTGGACCAAGACCAAAGGTCTATAGATCTTGAAGATGTTCTATCTGTCCAGGTAGCACTAGCCCCAACTTTTCACAGGAAAACAGAGGCTCTGAGGACTAAGGGACATCCTGAGGCATGGAACTACAACCTGAAGCTCTGGGGCTCTTGCCCATGCTCCCAACCTGCACTGTAGCGTCTTCTAGGGGCTCTGGGTCTTACTTCATGCTGGCAGCAAGGAGAGGCAGCAAGCAGGGTTCCTCCTTGTGCCTCACAGCCCCCACTATTCATAACATCCCTGGGTTGTGATAAAACATGGAGTTTCCTGGCCAATATCCATTGACGATTCAATGACTTAGTTGGAAAGTGCTCCAACAGCCATACTTTAGAATAACTCTTCTAGATGGAAACTGTTAAAGGGGCCATCATTCCGTGAGATTTATTATTGCCTTATTACTATGAAGAAGCATCTTTTCTGAAAGAAATTTGAGGAACAATGAGACTATTCTGGCCATGCCATTTCACTGCTGGTGTATAGTCAAAACTGCTTTTGTTTTTCCACAGGGACTCATAGGCAAGTTGTACCCTTTTGTTTCATGGTGTTGGTTTGTTGACTCTTCTTTTCCAGCTCTGACTGTCCTTCCTGCATGGTTCCAGGGACTATGGAAGAGACGAAGTCTTGTAGAATGTTCACCCGAATACCTTTCCTCCAGGATGGGGCTGTAGCCCAGTAGCAGAGCATTTGTGAAGCATGTATGAGGCCCTGCTTTCCATCCCCAGCCCCACAAAGCAAACAACCTTCAGTCCCTGAGTCTAAATCCCAGGACTGCCCCCCACTGGCTGCATGATCGTCAGCCTGTTATTCTGCTTCTCTGAGCCCCTCAGTGGAGGGCCTGACCCACTCATTGACAGTGCCTAGACTTTCTTGAACTCGTGGATTTCTACAGAACACTTAGATCTATGCCTGATGCCATGAACGCGCAGGCAGGGTTAGCTGGTGCTGATGATGGCATACTGTGAAAGAACTCACAGTCTCCAGGGAAACAGAAAAGCAGATGTAGCCAACAAAGCAATAAATGCACATGGTATTAAAGACATGATCAACCAGGGTCAAGAGGTGGAGAAGGGTTGACTGTAGAAAATGTTAAGCTGAAAGCTAAAGAACAAATGTGTGAGACAGGGCCAGAAAGTGTTACAATATGGTGGCTGTGTAGATGTGCCACTGAGAATAGCTAAAAGGGGTGTGGGAGGACCTCGGGGCCAAATAGTTACCTAATGTGTGCAAGGCCCGGAGTTGGGAGAGGGGAAGGAAAGAGATGGGAAAATGACTTTGAAAAAGTGCAGACTCCAGGGCTCAACTGGTGGAGTGCAAACCCCACCCTGGCTCCATGTCCTTGAACCCTTCTCCACTGCATTGTGCTTTAGTTGCTTCGTCTACAAAATGGTATATCATAATAATGGAGCTGGTCTCATGGGTATTTTTATGAAAGAAAACTAAGTTCTAGATAGAAAGCTTTTAGTATATGGCCTAACACATAGTATTCATTTAACAATGGCTGTGAGTAATAAAATTCTTGTATGGCCTACGTTTTCTGGAGTATGATGTGGTATAACTAGTAGGTGTGACCCATCAGAGAAAAAGGCATGGCAATGGTGTACTTGACTGTGGTTGACTAGGGAAAGGGATACAAAGGAAATATATTACAGGAGAGCGCATAAACTATAGCCATAAGGCCTGGCCACAAGGCCAATTACTGAAGGCTTTTGAAGTTAGGTCTCTCTTGTGTTGAATGGAATTGATAACTCATCATTGAGATGATTATGGAGATCAGAGGACATCAGTGAGGAAAGAGTTTTGTGAATTGTGATACAAGATACAAACAGAAGAAAATAAGGACAGAGAAGAGATGCATAGACTCAATTCCTTGGGTAGGGTGAGGGCGGGACATAGCCACAGCTCTCTCCTACTCTGTTACATCTTCAAATTGAATCATTTCTCTTAAAGTTGTTACCTGATGTATTAGTTATTTATCTCATTACTTTAACAAAAATATCTGACAAAAGTAACTTCAAAAAGAAAAGGTCTCTTTGGGCTTACAGTTCCAGAGAGTGCAATCCATGATGGCAGGGATGTATGACAGCAGAGACAGAAGGCCACTGGTCATATTGTGTCCAAACAGCCACCAAACACAGTAACCAAAACTTGTATTCGGTTTTCTGCCCCCCCTGTATTCAGTTCAGGACCACAGTTCACGGACCGGTGCCCCTCACATTTAGTGTGTATCCTGGTTAGCTTCGACTGTCAACTTGACACAATCTAGAGTTTTCTGAGAAGGAAGTCCATTAAGGAATTGCCATGATCAGATTGGCCTCTGGACAAGTCTTTAGGGAGTTGTCTGGATTGTTAATCAACATAGGGTGACCCAGCCCATTGTGGATGGCACTGTGCATGGTTGGAACAGGTAGTCTTGGGCTTTGTAAAAAAAACCTAATTAAGCGTGGACTTGCTAATGAGCCAGAAAACAGTGTTCTTCCGTGTTTTCTACTTCATGTTCCTGTTTGAATTCCTGTCCCGACTTCCCTCAATGATCTATAACCTGCAAGCTGCAATAAACCCTTTCCTTGCCTGTGTATATAGCTTTGGTCAGAGTGCTTTAGCACAGTAACAGAGATAAAACTAGAACGAGGTGTGTCTTCCTACCTTAATTCTCTAAATCTAGATAATCTCTCGCAGATATGCCCAGAGTTCTGCTTCCTCAGTGACCATGACTCCTTTCAAGCTGACAGTCAAGATTAGCCCTCATCCATAGTTAAGCATCTAGGCTCATATAGGTGTAATTTTCAGTTAGTAAACCCAAGTATAAGTTAAGTAGGAACCCAAAGGATCATAGGCTTCCTCTGGGGAAACATCCATGCAGGAACCATCATCCAACCTGGTCTCCTACTAGGAAGACTTTTCAAGGAAGAAGATAAATAAGTGTCCATTAATCTGAAGACTTCATAGGAATCCTTTTGGTGAAAAAAAAAAAAATGGGAAAATATATCAATAGCCTTTCCACCAAACAACTAGATGAGATTTTATGCAATAGAAATCTGATGCAAGTGTAAAGTTTTCGTGCCTTTGTGGCTTGTCTTATTTGGGCAGGCGCATGTTAAATGCAGTGTGAATGTTCATGTCTATCTGGCCTTACAGCAATTAAACATGCTATCTTCTCTCCACTTTTTACCTTGCTCCACAAGTTTGTGCAAAGGCTGCCTGTGTTCACTTTCTCTTTTTTTTTTTTTTTTTTTTTTTTTTTTTTTGGTTTTTCGAGACAGGGTTTCTCCGTGTAGCTTTGCGCCTTTTCCTGGAACTCACTTGGTAGCCCAGGCTGGCCTCGAACTCACAGAGATCTGCCTGCCTCTGCCTCCCTCACTTTCTCTTTACCTAGCATACCTCTCTTGTTATCTAGTTGCCAATTTAAAAACCCCTCTCTTGGAAAACTCTTGCTAAGTCAGTCTTTTAGTGATATGGCCAACAATGCTTAGGGCTGACCAGACATCCCTTTGCTCTCTTAACAATTCCTAGCCTTTTTTCAAATTATACTGGAGTCATGTGACAAGTACTGGCCAATGGGCTATGAGTGGAAGAGATGCTCTAGGCACCTGCAAGTGGGTATGAGTCTCTTTGCCCTTCTGGACCTGCCCTAGGTGTTAAGATGTGACATGCTGCATGGTGGATCTCTAAGTGACATTGAGGAGGAGAGTACTCTTCTAAATCAGGCTGGGCATATAGAAGAGAGGGCTGGACTGGAGGAGGAAAGACCTTGGGTTAAGCCAGTAGATTTGGGATCTGCTTGGGTACAATAAAACCTCTTCTATCCTAACCACTGATCATCCCATTTTTGTCAGAGCATGAGTATTAGTTTCCTAGTGATGTTGTAACAAGTGAGACCACAGGGCCGCACGCCTCCTGTGGCTATGAGAAGAATCTATGTTCCTGTCTTTTTCAGCTTAGAAACCATTTGCTGTCATTGCTGGTGGCTCCTTCAGCATCAATGCCAGCAGTGTGGCATCTTCTCTCTGACCTTGGCTTCCAGCCTTTAAGACAATGAATGTCTCACCTCTGTTCTATAAGGGCCCCAGGAATATGCCGAGCCCACTCAGGTGAGCCAAGCCCTCCTTTCCAAAGTCCCTTCACCATGTAAGACACCATAATAAGACATAGTCATAGGTCCTCATAGGGCATGAGCACCTGTATGAGCTAAGGAGGGTTCTACTTAGTCTACTTCTTTCCTAGCCCATTCTGACCAGTTGTGTTTGGAATAGTCTTTTTTCTTGTTGTTTTTGTTTTGTTTTTTGTTTGTTTGTTTGTTTTTCAAGACAGAGTTTCTCTGTGTAGCCTTGGCTGTCATGGAATTTGCTCTGTAGACCAGGCTGGCCTTAAACTCACACAGATCTGCCTGATGCTACCTCCCAAGTACTGAGATTAAGGGCATGTGCTACCACCGCCAGGCTAATTTTTTTTTTAAGTGAGTAAATAGCTACTCATTTCCTATATGTCTTAGTTTGGGTTTCTATTGTTGCAACAAAACAACATAATCAAAAAGCAAGTTGGGGAGAAAGAGGTTTATTTGGCTTATACTTCCATATTGCTGTTCATTACTGAAGGAAGTCAGGACAGGAACTCAGACAGTGCAGGATCCTGGAAGCAGGAACTGATGCAGAGGCCATGGAGGGGTGCTGCTTACTGGCTTGCTCCTCAAGGCTTGCTGTCTACTTTCTAATTGAACCCAGGACCACAAGACCAGGGATGGCACCACCCACACTGGGCTGGTCCCTCCCCAACTGATCACTAATTGAGGTAATGCCTTACAGCTGGATCTCATGGAGGCTTTTCCTCAACTGAGGTTCCTGCCTCTCTGATGACTCTAGCTTGTGTCAAGTTGACACACAAAACCAGCCAGTACACTATGTATTTCTCATATTGTGAATTCCATTCTGTAAAATCAGGGTTTATTTCTTACTGTTTTCTTGTTTGCTAGTTTATGTGATCAATAAGATTGATGATAGCTACAATGGTACCATGTTTGGAGGCCTGGGAACTGTTCCTTTTCTGTGAAGAATGTAACTGTATACCCTGGCAATCCTACAGGAATCAGTAACTACTGTGTCCTTCTCAAGTAGAAAACAGAACCCTCTTGAGTTTGAATAGTTATATCCTGAGACCGCACAGTCCAGAAGTGTAGCTAGAGTTTTCCTGCCTTGCCCACAGTCAGGACAAATCTTTGTCACCTGCCAGTCCCACAGCCGCTCAGACCCAACCAAGTAAACACAGAGACTTATATTGCTTACAAACTGTATGGCCATGTCAGGCTTCTTGCTAACTGTTCTTATAGCTTAAATTAATCCATTTCCATAAATTTATACCTTGCCACATGGCTTGTGGCTTACTGGCATCTTCACATGCTGCTTGTCCTGGTGGCAGCTGGCAGTGACTCCTTCTGCCTTCCAGTTCTTTCTTTTCTCCTGTTAGTCCCACCTATACTTCCTGCCTAGCCACTGGCCAATCAGTGTTTTATTTGTTGACCAATCAGAGCAACTTGACATACAGACCATCCCACAGCACAGGGGTGATCCCAGAGATCCTTCATTTAATAGGCAAGGTGCCAAGAGCTCATAAAATGAAACAGTGTAGGCCTTTCTCAAACTGTCTAGAGTTTAATAAGGAAGATATACAAAAGCAATATCACATCTTCACAGTGGGACAGTGACACCACATTCAAGTGACTGGACTCACTTGGGTAAGTCAGAGGAGAGATTATTTCTGATTTAGGCTTTTAAGGATGACACACCATTGCAGGAAGGCTTTCCCCAGTGAGGAGTAAACATATGTCTACCAATACTCTCCTTCTGGGACACCAATAAGCCAAAGTATAATTCCACCAAAGTCTAACTTGGGGAACCAATGACTTCATTGGGCTCACTTACAGAGCATGGGTGAAAGGCTCTCACCCATGTAGGTGACCCAAAGCAGCCACACTATTGGAAAGTCTGACCCAGCATGAATGATGACTTCCCAATAGCTGCATTGATGGAGCCTGCCCTTCAGTTAACCTTCTACACACTGAATAGTCTAGCACCTTCTGATACCATAAGACCTTATGTAATTAAGGCAGAATTACATACAATAGTTAGAAGAGTGTGAGAGAAAGTAGTTGAATTATAAGTGAGGATCCAGTTCTTCCCTTTCCCACCCCCTGCTTCTATGAAAGAATGTCAAGTCTACAAGCCCAATCTTGAGTGAGTAGCCATAGCTGTTCTGATGAAAATGATGGCCCCTATGCTAGAAGGAAAGCAATGGAGGGCATGAGTGAGAAATATGTCCTAGCCATAGAGGACAGTGTGTCCCATGAGCCTGTGGTAGAAAAGAGGGTGCCCTAAGGAGCCACAAGCTGTGTGTACAACCTCATTGTACAGTGTGGGGTGGTGCAGAACACAAACACGGGGATTTTTTTTGAGGGCTATGACCCACCTAAAGTCTGAATAAGACTCTTGGGTGAAGAGTGAGAAGGGCAGATGTTGTTCATAGCAGATCCTGAATTCACTGTCTTCATAGCAGATCCTGAATTCACTGTCTTCATAGCAGATCCTGAATTCACTGTCTTCATAGCAGATCCTGAATTCACTGTCTTCATAGCAGATCCTGAATTCACTGTCTTCATAGCAGATCCTGAACTTATGGTCTTTCTCCTTCTCTTTGTCCTCTTTGGACTGTTCACAAGCCAGGAAGTGGATGGTTAGAGGCCGGTTTTCAGATATGAAACAGTTTTCAGAGAATTGTTATGGGCCCTACTTTTCAGTTCAGTTATTTTTGAGTTTCCACAGGTAGTGCTCCACTCTGGACACTGACGGCCTTAGCTAGCTGTACTCTGTCTCTGCTAAGCTAGGTCCACACACTCTGCTCTTTCTACCCAGACCATCCTCTTGTGTGGGATACATCATTATACACCTTTAAAGAGAATGCCTTGAACCTGTGTGGCCTTCTGTTCTAGCCAAAGAATCTTCTTATGTCACTTGATTTGATATCTATAAGAACTTTAGTAAGGAAAAAGAATTTCCATTTTAGATATTACCAAAATAAAGGCAGATTTTAGATGTTTAATTAGCCAACAAACGTTTTAGCTTTCTTCCTCAAGCGGTGATATATTCTATGAGAGCTAATTGACATGAACCTGTTGGCTTTTACTCAAGTGTCACGGTAGACCTGGGGTTTCTAATCCCTAGCGCTACCTTCCTAAGCTAGAAGAGAGCTCATGTTGTGAAGGACCAGACAGAGGCTCTGGGATCCTATTCCAGTGTTGCTTCTCCTTCAGTTTGGCCTCTGGGAAGTCAGATCCTCTTGAGGAACCAAAGCTTACATACGCCACAGAACCAGAAAGTCATCACTTCACACCTATTACTCTCTCAAAGCTAAATGATTGCCTGTTATTTTCATTTGTGCGGTATCCTGTGACTTTAAAGGTCTTATTCATTCTTTCTGTCTCTTAACACACAGAAAATCCCTGCCATCACCCTTGAAGCCATGCAGGCTACACAGATTGCCTGTGTCATTCCACCCTCCCATTATTCTGACTATTTACCTCAAGCTGGTCTCTGAGCCAAGTCCCAGGTCTGTCCCAGCACCTATGAGAAAATCTAAGGCTACCTCCAGCTGGTGGCTTGGTCAGCATCTCTCTTCATCAGGACTCCCTTTGTTCTTCCCACCTTCCACTGACTGCACTTGAAGAGGGACCCCCAGGGTAAAGTAGAAATGGACAGAATACAGGTCTTCAGCGGGGGTCTGGTGCCATTGTTCTGAGTGAGCACCATTAGCAGGCCGGAGTGTAAGGGGGAAGGGAGAACAGGAGAAGAGAATAAGGTCATAGGGTAATTTTCCAGACTTGAGGTAAAGTGTTAAGATATGTGGATCAGCAACATGACTGCCTAAACATGCGCTGAACAAGGACAACAATGGACATGCTAACATGGACTGGGTGCTGGGAGCCCATGAGCCCTCAACCCTGCATAACAGACTGTGGGTAACTAAGAAATGCCAAAAGAGGAGAATTAGTCTTCCCCAGGGAAGAGCACATGGGTTATACACAAGAGCACACATCACCCAATACCAACTGGTCAGCTTTGAAAACATACATATAAGTAACATACAGGCTGAACAGGTTGTATTTATTATTTAGGAATATGTATATGCATATATGTGTATATATGTAACAACAACTAATTACAAAAGAGGCCATGAATTTGAAAGAGAGGAAGGAAGGATATATGGGAGAGTTTGGAGGGAGGAAAGGGACAGGGAAAACTGATATAATTATGATCTCAAAACAAAAATAAAAGAAAAAATTCTGATCTAGAATACAGGTCAGAGGGGCTGGAGAGGTAGTTCAACAGCTAAGACCATTGTTACTCTTGTAGAAAACTGGAGTTCAGGTCCCAGCACAAACATGGTGACTCACATGTCTAGCCTATAACTCTAGCCCCAAGAGATCTACAACCCTCTACCAGTCTGCACAAACATCTTCATGCATGTGTGTATATATACATACACACACACACCGCTCATAAAAATAAAATTAAAATTAAAATAATACTTTTGAAAAACTCTTACAACGTAATTCCTATATATTTCCAATTAGCTATCAATAAACCTCACTCTCCTTTTCCCTATAGGTCATAATTCAGTTTTAATTGTTAGTACATTTATTTTTAAGCACATCTCATAAGAGGCTAAGTGTTATTACCTTTAAAATCTAGGTTGTATGGATTGTTGCATTGCCCTTGAGAATCATTGTACTAAAATTTGATTTCAAAATAGATTTTTGATTCATATATCACGGTACTTTAATACTGTACAGCAATTTATTAGCAAAGTCCGGAAGAGCATACGCTCCTCACACTAGGGAAACTAAGAGGAAACATACATGCTGGATGTTTGTGTTTTGTTCTGTGGTGATTGTTAGCATGTCTTAACAAGTTGTCTTCATTTTCTATTTTGTTACTTCCATGGTCATGTGAGTTCTAAACAGTCGTGTTAGAGACAAAAGAAAGCTTACTTTATATTGTTCAATGCTAATAAAATAAGTAAATAAATATGACACTTAAAATTGAGGAGGAGGAGTGGCAGTGGTGAGTGTGGAAGAAGAAGGGCCAAGACTGAAGCATCATTGTCGCTGGGAAGTAAAATGCCACCTCTCAGAGTTGATAAATGATCTTCCCACCTGCACGTACCAGGCTGCTTAACGTCGGCACGTGTTGTTCGCCACAGATGACCACTCTGCCAGCATAACCATCATAACCACGAGTTATCAATATCACCATCAGCATCAGCACCCTTTTTCAACGTTGCGACTGTCTTATCCCAACACCATTGCTTAGGAGCCTCCTTTGTGCCAGGCACCAGGCCAGCATGATTGCCCACGATGGGGGTTGCTTCCCCATACCATGTGTCAGGAAATCGAAGAAAAAAAGAACTGAAACAGCTTTGTTAAGGTGACACAGATGCTTCCCCATTCCATGTATCAGGAAATAGAAAAAAAAAAAAGAACTGAAACAGCTTCATTAAGGTGACACGGGTCAACATGCCAACCTAAGGCTTTTCAACCCTCACATTCCTGCCCTTAGCCTTGCTTCTACTATCGAAAGTGATTCTGTTTAGTCGGGAAGGTGAAAACTGGACTGACCCCAGTCACAGCACAGTAAACACATGGCTGAAGGAGGTGTTGGGCTCTCAAGAGCACAGGGCATTCACCACCTCTCAGTTTGGGAGGCTTAACGGGTAATTGAGATGTATAGTATCTATTGAAACGCACACATTCAGTGAGGGGAAGGCCAAGGTGGAGGCCAGTGCTCTGCCACAGCATGGGGTTTCTCTTGAAAGCCATCAGTGCATGGTGAAAGCCAAAGGGCCAAGGATGCATCTTTCCTGGGAAACGTCAGGATGGACGATGGTGTTGGTCCCACATAGTTGTCCACCTCCAAAGGTGAAGGACCTTGTGAGCTGCTGCTAGGAATGTTCATCAGGGACTGGTGTGTCACTGATTGTCTCAGTTAGGGTTTCTATTGCTGTGAAGAGACACCATGACCACAGCAACTCTTATAAAGAAAACATTTAATTGGAGCTGGATTACAGATTCAGAGGGTTAGTCCATTATCATCATGGCAGGAAGCAATGTGTGCAGGAGGACTCGGTGCTGGAGAAGGAGCCAAGAGTTTTACATCTAGATCAGCAGACAGCAGAAAGAGAGAACGACACTGGACCCAGCTGTGTCAAAGCCCACCCTTGTAACACACTTCTTCTAATAAAGCCACACCTCTTAATAGTGCCACTCCCTGATAGCTAAGCATTCAAATCTATGAGCCTATGGGGGGGCATTTCTAGTCAAACCACCACACTGATGCTGCTGTGAGCCTCTCTCATAAGACTCTGGCTTGGCTGTTCATCCAGTAAAAAAGGTCCTGAGGCTGACTGGGTGACTTAGCAGAATGAACATGGACACAGCACAGACTGTCAAGCACCGGTTCTTATTGGCTGAAGAAATCTTGCCCCAGATGAAGGGCTTTCAAATACCCTTCAGTTGCATTCCTTGTCTATTCAAAGCCAAACCTGAGACTGTGTTAGGAGTAGTGAGAAACTGGAAGATGGTGTTCAGGAGGTCTGATACTTATTAGCTCTTCCATCTTAGGCAAAGGGTCATGACCCCTGCAGCTCTTGTTTCCTCTTTTGTAAAATGGAGTTGATTATTTCTCCATAACAGCTTGGAATCAGTGTAAACAAAGCGATGTTGAGAAGGGGCCCATGGGATAGGGAAAAGATCTGGAATTTGGGACTCAGATCTCTGTTGATCATTGTGATGTAGCTATAACAAACTACCTGGAACTGAGTAATTTATTAAGAAGAGAACATTATTTCTCAAGTTCTGGAAGCAGGGAATCTAAGAGCATGGCACTGGTCTCGTCTCAGCATTGGTAAAGGGCCTGTTTTATTGTATCACACCATAGCAAGTTAGAGCATGAGTGTAGTGATATATTGTGTGTCCTAATAAAATTTGCTGGCATATCAGAGGACAGAACAAGCCACTAGGTTAAACATAGAGGCCAGGTAGTGGTGGCCTAGCACCTCTGGAAGCAGAGATCCATCTGGATCTCTGTGAGTTCAAAGCCACCCTGGACTACATGAGCTTGACTCAGTCTAGGAGAGAAACAGCCAGACAGTGGTGGCACACACCTTTAATCCCAGCACTTGGCAATCACACATGCCTTTTATCCCTGCACTAATAAGGAAGTGATATGGCTGGGCGGAGAAAGATACATAAGGCATGAGGAGACAGGAACTAAAGCCCTTTCAGCTAGAGGTCTTTCGGCTAGAGAGCCTTTTCAGGCTGAGGGGTCCTAGAGGTAAGAGGTGGCTGTGGCTTGTTCCTTTGTCTCTCTGATCTTTCAGCATTTACCCCATTATCTCTAGGTTTTTTTTTTCTGAAAGACCATTTTTGAATTCATGTTACACATGAGTGCTTGGGTCTCTCATCCTCATTTTTCAAAGCTGCTGCTGTGATCCAGGAGGCCACACACTCATGGCTTCATCCAACCCAATCTTATCCAAGTAACTTCCTTAGGCCCACCTTTAAAAATCCATTTAGTAATTAAGTTTCTGACACGTGAAGTTTGGGGCACACATTCAAACTCGAGAAGACTCTCTTGTTAAATAGAAACTGCCCCTTAATAACAGTGCAAACTGACAGAACCAGTGAGGATCAGCTCGTCCTCTCCTGCTTCATAGTCAGTGCCCGGCACCGGGATGAACACTTACCACGGATTATCTTAGCTAACTGACCATTGAATATTATTATTGATATCACTTTATTGGTGGGAACTTCGGTGACAGAGGTTCAACTGAAGGTCACCCAAACACCACCCTTCCACCTCCCAAGTCCACAGCAAGAGTGTTTCACCCTTGGCCAAACTGTTCTCTCTCCAAGCCGGTTCCTAAAGCTGTAAAATCAAGGTAATGGCACATCCCATGCCAGATTTCTAAGGGGCTCAAAGGTTGTGTCTAAACAGCAGCAGTTTATACACACCAATGTCAACAGAGGGGGTGGAAGAGGATGGGGGGGCAGGCAGGAGGGAGAGGAGAGAGAAGAGGGGGAAGAAAAAGGAGAGATGATGGAGGAAATGATGATCAGGACACAGGTGACTGGTACTTCATATCTTAAAAACAAATTTTCTGAAATTGTTGCAGAAAGGAGATGTGGAATAGACAGAAAACCTGGGAGGGAACTTATTTGTTCCTTCTTTAAAACACACCTAACATCCCTAAGCTAAAATGGGCTTTGATTTCTTTCGAAGTTTCTTCACTTGTCTGGGATTCCAATATACAAAGCAAATCTAAGAAATTTAAGTGGCCCCGCTGGCTGAGGCATTTACATCGTATCGTGGAGGGTAAAAGCAATCGAGGGACTCAGAGAAAGTATTTAACCTTCTCCTTTAGGTGGCTGCTAAATTGCACTTTGTGTAGAGCTGTCATAACCCAGATGGACAGTGACTGGCTGTTCTGTTTGGGGGTGGGGGAGAGACGCGAAGACATCAGGGTACTCAGGGAGCCCTCTCAAGTAAAAAGACTCCATTCCCCAGCTTCCTAGCCAGCAGCTTCCGCTCCCGGTCCTCCCACTCCTTCCCCCTGTCTCCCTCCTCTTCCTCCTCCTGAACTGTGTGTCTGTGTATGGAGGTGCATGAGAGGAAGACAGGACAGCAGCCATCTTAGAGAAGGGTCAGGCTGGGGGCAGCAGGCCACACATGCCAGAGGGCAATTCTCAAGAGGGATTGGATTGTTTCCTTCCACTATGGATCCTGAGGATCTAGCAACATCTTTTACCCAAGGCATCCCATTGGCCCAGAAACTCCATTCTTGCCCCAGGCTCCAGTACCAAACAAGTGTGGGGCAGGTAATGAAGAATGGCCAGTAGTAGGGCAGTTGACAGATTGGTACATTTGCAGATTGTAAATTCTGACTTGAAGCCCTGAGCCGCCTATCTGCTGATATAATTAAAACCTAGAGTGCTTTGCTGGGGGCTTCGATTTGAAACTGGCCTCAGAGGCACATGGTCGAATTTTTCCTCAGAGACCCTCAACGCCAACACAGAGCCTCTGCTCAGCAACATTTTGATGTCTGGAAGTGATGCCGAGCCTCTCCTGTTCGGCTATTTCCTAACAGGCACCGTAAATCTTGTGCCTTCAGTGAGCGTTGGTTTGCTTTGCTGGTCACTGTGCTCTGGTCGCTCTATAGGCCTGTGCCTTGACAAGGGGGGGTCTGTTGGCTCTAAAATATCATTTTCTTGGTCTTGGGAGATGGCTCAGTGGATAAAATGCTTGCTGCATGGCTGTAAAGTCTGGAATTTCGATTACCCAGAACCCACAGAAAAGCAGGCAGGCTTGGCGCCTGCCTGTTGCCAAACCAGCAGACAGAGATAAGTAAGGTATGCCTGGGGTAATAAATAAAGTAGAGAGTGATTGAGGAAGACGACCCATGTCGACTTTGGGCCTACACACACACAGAAAATATCACTCTCTTGTTACATATCTCAGGATCATCTCTGAAGGTATGTCTCCAACCATGAAAATGAAAACATGCTGCCTGTTTGTTTAAAGACTGGGAACGTGGCTAGCGTCATTTCTCACCTCACACTCCAACCATAAGTACAATAATCCTCCTACGTCAGGAATCTCTGCCTGCTGGGCTCTCTCAGCCTCAGGCCTTTTAAAACCATACATCCTTGCTCCACAACGTGTGATTTCTGTAGTGGGTAGCTGTTCTGTCTATGACCTAGAGAGGCAGCAGGTAACTGTCCCACCTGCCTATGACCTTGAAGTCCATGCCCCTGGGGCAGGGCCTCACCGCGACCCTTAAGACCTGAGATGCACGTAGGCAGCTCTCTGCTCTGCTCTCTCCTGTGGATTTGGAGACTGGACTGAGTCAGGCGGCCGGAACAGAGTTCCAGAACCTGCAACTATGCTGTTCTGTAGAGTGAGTTTTCCCCCTGATAAATTCCTTTGCCCGTTAAACAGACTCCGTGGATTTCTCGTTATGAATTTCCATTTCCCAAGGGTAGTCAAACTCCTATTTGTTCTTCATGCTTCCTTTTCTCTGAGAAGTCACTTGTTACTCAAACCCAGTCAGGGATGTCCTGATCTGCCTGTCCTCCTACTGCTCTGTCCTGGCGGTGTTCATGGGGTGTGGTAGCTGTCACACATTATGTGACATCTTCCACGAGAAAATAGCACAGGGATGGGGTGTAGGAGGGGGTGGTGGTGGGGTGGTGGTGGGGTGGGGTGGGGATCTCAATTCCATGAAGTGTTGGATGCTCAGGGAAAATGGGCGACCATACTATTAAGGAAAAGGTGTGCAGAGCAGAGTTCTGTGCAAACACCACAGGCTTCAAGTTGTTGCTGGGTTTAGACCCTGGCTCCGGGGTTCATTGATGAGCTGAGAACTTCAGGAAGCTCTGATCCTTGGTTCAGTCCTCTTCAGGGGTAAGCGTAGAAGCCTATAGAAGCCTGTTGGTGGAGCTACAGAATTGGCAGCGGAGACATGTTGCTATACACACCTGGAAAGGCAGTAACATAAACACATGTAATATACTAGGAATCTAGAGCACCCTTACTTCTATCTGGAATGAAGCCTAGTTGTTCTCAGTCTCCACATCCATAAACGCATAATTAAAAGGGCCTGTATTGTCTATGTATTCTCTGTATGCCTATGCACAGTGACAGGAATGTGAGTTGGAAAAACGACGCAATCCTCACCTCTACAGACCTCAGTTGGAGGAGGGGTGGGGTTAGAGCACACACTGTACAGGCGACAGTGATAAAGTTAGGAAATTGGAAACAGGGGCGAGCAGAGGCTGCTCTAACAATGGGGGTCAGAGCTGGAAGTCTCTTCTGGGACTATCACCTCAGCTCTGTCTCAAATGATGAACATGAGCTCAGGAAATAAATAGGAGAAGGGATTGCAGGCAGAGGGAACAGCATGAACAAATGCACAGAGGCAACTCGGTTTTCCTGGGGGGGGGGGCTGAGTCTAATGGAGTAGGACGTACCTGGGAAAGAAGATGGGGAGGACAGCAAGAAACCAGCAGACGGGGCCTTGTGTGTGTAGCTAAGAAATGTAGGCGTTAGCATCAGGCCATGGGGGACTACTGAAGGATTTTAATAAGGGGAGTGCCATGATTAAAGGAGCAATTTAGATGCATTGTTGGCAGGAAATTAATTGGTAGTTCTCTGAGAAAGCCCTTTTTGAAATGAGAATCCCCTCTGGGCCACTATCCTAAATCTGCTCATTCATTTTGTTCAGAGTTGCTTTGGTAAATATTTATTGAGCACTTGGAGTCACTCATCAGAGAACCTGTGGGCTCTGAGATGAGTGTACTCCTCTACCTGCTATGAATGAGCTCAAGGGATCCACTTGAGTAATTACGGTAGGACACAGGAAGTGATAAAGAGTAAGACCGGAAGAGAATGGTAGCTGGAGAACTCTGCATCCAGATGTGTTGCTGGATGAGAGGCTGAGAGATGGCCATACAAAAGCACTGTGGACACACAGAGATTCTGTTCAGTGGGGGCATGTTCAAGGGTCCCCAGGGCATTCCAGGACACATCCAAGACTGAGGGTGGTTGCCAGGGAGGCCTGAGGAGAGGTTTTGATAACAGCCTCATGGGAGTTTCTGAGCTAGATGTAAAAGAAATAAGCATAATGTGAATGGTGGGTGTCTGGCAAAGACAGTCCAGATAGGTGAAGCACAGGCTGTGAGGATGCAGGAGAACACGGTCCTCATCCAGGAAGCCCAGCAGGTCTATGTGATCACAGATTAAAGAGACGAATGGCAGGGACTCAGTGTGAGAGCACTTGTCTAGCATTATGTAAAGTCCTGGCTTCCCCAGCACTAGGGAGACTGGGAGGGAGAGTGGGAGGGAGAGTGGGAGAGAGGAGGACATGTTATAGTGGCTTGAGACCCGATCCAGGAGCTGACAGAGTTAGTTAGCATTTGGGCCAGCTAGCTTTATGTCAACCTGACATAAGCTGTAGTCATCTGAGAGGAGGAAGCCGAGATTGAAAAAAAAAAAAAAAAAATGCCTCTATCAGATTTGGCTGTAGGCAAGCCCATAGAGCCTGTTCTTAATTAGTGATTGATGTGGGAGGGCCCAGACCATTGTGGGTGGTGCCACCCCTGGGCTGGTGGTCCGGGGTGCTATTAGAAAACAGGGCAGGCTGATCGAGCCCTGAGGAGCAAGCCAGTAATCTTGCAGAACTTTCCTTGAGTTCTGCTTCAGCTCCTGCCTCCAGGATCCTGCCTGCCCTGTTAAGCCCCTGCCTGACTTCCTTTGATAATGGACAGTAATGTAGAAATGAAATAAACCCTCTCCTCTCCAAGTTGGCTTTGGTCATGGTGTTTCATCATAGCAATAGAAACCTTAGCTAAGATAGCATTTTATCTGAAAAATAGTTACAGGGAAATGCTATTTAAAAAAAAAAAAAGTGAGAAATTATAATGGAACCGTATTTTAGAGCTACTGGGCCATTGAAGAATTGCTTGCATGAAGCTGATTGCCAGTGAGAAAATAATGGTAAAGATATAAGCAAAAGCAGATGACCCACGGGACTATCTGCTGGGGGTTGTCTGTAGCCACAGATATCATCCGGTGTACCTGGTACAGACAGACTGACTGCCTTATTCTCCCTCCTCTAGTCTTGAAGGATTTCCTAGGAAATGGAGAACTCATCCACAATGCCACACCCACAGTTCCCAAGTGCAGCTTTTTGTTTTGTTTTGGTTTTTTGAGACAGGGTTTCTCTGTGTAGTTTTGGTGCTTGTCCTGGATCTCGCTTTGTAGACCAGGCTGTGGTGATATATTGTGCCCCCCAATATATTGTGCATCCTAATAAACTTATCTGGGGTCAGAGGACAGAACAGCCACTAGATAGACATGGAGGCCAGAAATGGTGGCACACACACCTTTAATCCTAGTATTCTGGGATCTCTGTGAGTTCAAAGCCACACTGGAAATGGCTTGGTGACACATGCCTTTAATCCCAGGAAGTGATAGCAGGAAGCAGAAAGGTATTTAAGGCATGAGGACCAGGAACTAGAGCCTGGTTAAGCTTTTAGGCTTTTAGCAGTACAGCTGAGATTCATTCCGGATAAGGACTGATAGGCTTCCAGTCTGAGGAAACAGGATCAGCTGAGGAATTGGCAAGGTGAGGTGGCTGTGCCTTGTTCTACTTCTCTGATCTTCCAGCATTCACTCCAATACCTGGCTTCAGGTTTGATTTTATTAATAAGACCTTTTAAGATTCATGCTACACCAGGCTGGCCTCAAACTCACAGAGATCCACCTGGTTCTGCCTCTCGAATGCTGGGATTAAAGGCATGAGCCACTGCCGCCCGGCCCAAGGGCAGCTTTTAAGATGACTAATTTGTCATAACTGTCTTGATATCAGAACCCTACCTGAGTCAACCCAAGAGAGTTTCTGGTCAGTACTTATTGTACCTTAGATGAGCACTCATATGTTTCCCTATGGAAACAGGAGCTGGTCTGAACATAACATACTGCTGCAAATGGGGCCAGGGCTTAGGGATGTAGAATTTGTAACAAGCTACCTTTCTAAAATTAGAGAATTTCTTTGTCCCAAAGTATACACCAGAATTTTGTATAAAGATTGTAGACATTTTTTTTTTTTTACTAAGAATAAATCTTAAGCTGGGGAGATAGCTCCATGGATAAAGAAAGGGCTTGTCATTTAAGCATGATGATCTGAATTTGATTCCCTGCAACTCACATAAAGCCAGACATGGCAGTGTCCATCCGTAATCGAAGCACTCCCATGGTGAGATTTGAGGTGGAAACCACAGCCTGAAAGGTAGTGGGCCTGGGGTATGATGTGGCAAGCAGCAAAGAAGCCAGATCTCAATCAACGGAAAGCAAGGATTGATACCTGAGATTGACCTCTGACCTCCACATGTGTGCAATGGCATGCAAATCCACATGCACAATCACACAGCACACCATACATCTATATATAAACATCTGAATCTCAGGAATTGTGCTGGATAGTTTTATGTCAGCTTGACACAAGCTGAAGTCATCTGAGAAGAGGGAATCTCAATGAAGAAAATACCTCCATAAGAACAGGTTGTAGACAAACCTGTAAGCATCTTCTTAATTAGTGATTGATGGGGGTGGGTCCAGCCCATTGTGGATGGTGCTATCCCTTGAGCAGGTGGTTGTGGGTTCTATAAGAAAGCAGACTGAGCAAGTCATGAAGAGTAAGTCAATAACCAGTACTCCTCTAAGGCCTCTACATGAGCTCCTGCTTCCAAGTTCCTGCCATGTTTGAGTTCCTGTCCTGACTTCCTTTGATAATGAACAGTGATATGGAAGTGTAAGCCAAATAAACCCTTTCCTCTTCAAGGTCATGGTGTTTCATCACAGCAGTAGAAACCCTAAGACAGGATTCCAAGCAAATTCCCAAAGACAGAGAGAGAAATGAAGCATGGGTCTGTGAAAGGCCAGGATAGACAGGGTTTGATGAGGGAAAGTTGGCTCCTAAATATTCTGGAGCCAACTGGAGAAATGGTTGTTTATATTAGTACCAAGTACTATTTGGACCTTGAGTTCCAGTTCCAGTTTCTCTGGCTGCTGATGAACAGAAAGGCCTTCTTAAAGAAAAAATGTTCATAGATATAGACTAAACATTGTTCCCTGAAAGGCTCTCAGCACCAAGGGACCTCTTCTTTCTTATTGCTCTAGAAAAGCAACCAAGATTATCTCTTCCTTGAGTAAAAACTCTGAAGACCCTCCGTGAGCATGGTTTTCTTCTTCCACTACTTCTTCAGTGTTCTGGCTGCCCCATGAAATGCAAAGGACCTGCATGCCTCCCTGTTATTGTTTATGCTGTCCCATTAGCCCTGAATGGCTTCAGAGCCTCCCCTCCAGTGAAAACCATTCCATCTCACTTCCAATGGGCTTCACCAAACTTATTTAGTGTGTGGTGTGTGTGTGTGTGTGTGTGTGTGTGTGTGTGTGTGTGTGTGTGTGAAGATAACTCACAGGAATCGGTTCTCCCCATCTTGTAATTTCTGCCACTCAGCGAACTCCAGGCTAGCTAGTCTGAGAGATTCTGGGAGATCTCTCCCCTCTCTGCTTCCTGTCTCTCTGTAGGATTGCTATGATTACAGGTTCAAGCCACCACATCTTTGCAATGCTTATGAATTCAGCAGACTGAACTCAGGCCATCAGACTTATGAGGCAAGTCCTTTTACCCACTGTGCCATCTCGAGGGCCCCAAACTGATTCATGATGCCACTGCATATTTATTGACAAAACATTCAGCCCTGTGGTTAGGTGGCTGGCTGTTTTCCATAACTGCCTTCACTGAACAGGCATTGAGTATTTGGGGCTGCATGCTCAGCTGGCCCAGCTATCAGCTGAAGATAACAGAGATGAATAGAATCCCTGCATTGTAAAGAATGGAGGACTGAGAAAGGCCAGTGGGCAGCCGAGATAAGGTAGAAGGTGATAAGCAAGCAGAACTGACCCAGAGGAGTGCCCAGAGACACGTGATCGCACTGGACACTGGGAACTGCCTTCCTGTCTGCACGGGTGGGACATGACAAGAGAAGAGTTTGAGCTGTAGACCCCAGAAGTTCTAGATTCCTTCGTTGGATCACATGGGGAGCCCTCCTTAGGGCCCAGACACCTAAAGGAGGACTGGAGCAATTATCAGTCCTTCTACCCGTGTCATGGGAGCTTGAAGTTTCACTCTGAATCTGTTCCCAGGGCAAATGAGAGGAGATCAGGCTGTTTTCCCCTTTCCTAGGGTTTTAGGTGTTAATCCCCGCGACCAGGAGCATAGGCAGTCTCCCCACTGTCCAGCTCTCAGAGTGGGGAAGCCTGTGTTCCTGAAAGGTGCTCCCATGCTGTTTGTGAGACTTTCCCTTCTTTCCGTGGTAGCTAGCACCTGGCAGCTATGACTTCTACTAGAGCATACTTTCTTGGCTTCTGCAGCTCCCCTGTGCCGTGGATTTTTCGCTTGCCTGTTCCTCGGGGTCCCTGCATTTGTTTTCCAGGAGGGAGAGTTTCAGGCTCGTGATAAACTGTTGTCATTGATGTTGCCCTTGTTTTTTCCCTGTGGTGAACAGTCACACTCAGCAATCTACAGGAACTCAGAAATTAGTGGCGTTTGAGGGGCCTCGCTGGCACAGGGTTTCCATGTCAGCTTTCACACATGGAGTCACTGCTAATTCATGGGAAATCTATTTTCTCATGTTGAGCTGCGGTGTGATGTGATGCAGGCATCACGGATGGACATCTAGAGTACCATGTAGCCAAGTAGCCTCCATCTCACATTTTGTAAACTTCAGATAGACATATGATTTGACACCAGACTTTTTTCAATTGCAAATTTATTTTAAAAAAAATCACATCACCGAATTATATTTTGTTACTTATTTTGCATAATTATATTTTTTAATTACATCAGATCAGAGCTACCTTAAAATTCCAAGACTACATGAGCATAATTTGCTATATCATTTATTGTAATTTTTTTTGAAAATTCAATTTTACTAGGAAAATGTTGTATTCCTGTCAACATAAACAACAAAAAGTAAATAAAGGTTGGGTTCCTGAGGGCTGGAGACATGGCTCAGTGGTTAAGAGCACTGGCTGCTTTTGCACAAGACCTGAGTTCAGTTCCCAGCAGCCATGTGGCAGTTTATAACCATAACTCCAGTTCCAGGGGCTACAGCAGTGTCTTCTGGCCCCTTCAGGCCCAGGCATGCGCATAGTGCACATGCAGATATGCAGGCAAAACACTCACATACTTGAAATATCAATTTAAAAAGTTTTTTAAGAGATAAGTTTCCTGGAATTTGAATTTGCTTCCATAAAATAATTATTAGGGAATTGTGTTTTAATTTGTTTTATTTATTGTCACTGCTTGTGTGGTTTGTGTATGATGCATATGAGTGCAGGTACATGTGTGGCACAGCATGCCTGTTGTTAGACGGTGGTTTTCAGGGGTTGAGCTCTCTCCTTCTGCACTGGGTTCTGGGAACCAAACTCTGGTCTTCAGGTGTGCTCAGGAAGCCTTTTGACTCACTGAACCATCTGGCTGGCTGTGGTTACTGTACGATTTCTAATGGAATTGTGACATACATACAATTAGTTATAGAACTTCTGTGAGACAGCAAAAGTTTATAATCTGGTTCTAAATTCATAAGTTCGTTCACAGAATGGTTGAAAGCTGGAATTACGTGGAGTTGGTTTAAATTCCTTTTTGATTTTCTATGTCAGTGATTCTCAACCTGTGGGTCAAGGACCCTTCAGGGGCCAAACCATGGCCCTTTCACAGGGTTGCCTCAGAGCATGAGAAAACACAGAGATTTACATTACAATTCATAACAGTACCAAAATTACAGTTTGTGTAATCGTGAAGTAGCAATAAAATAACTTTATGGTTGGGGTTCAAACCATGAGGAACTGTATTAAAGGGTTGCAGCATTAGGAAGGTTGAGAACCACTGCCCTATCTAAGCTTGAGGAGTTATTTAACCTCTCTGTACACATTAGCTGTCTGTAAAATGGTGTAGTAAGCATGCCCACATTGTGGGGCTATTGAAGAGATTAATCAAGACTCCATGCAATTGATCAAGAGTTCACAATGAGGCTGAAGAAGACAGAAAACACAACTATGAAGTGTGTCCGAGATGTGCAGAGGGCACAGGAGCACTTGTGATCATAGTGTCGGGGGTGAACATGAGCTCCAAAGCCAGGCTACATGAACTTCTGTGACCTTGAGGGAGTCACTTAGGTTTTCTGTGCTGGGTATTTGCCTGCACCTGGGAGTCCAACAGATGTGACCAGGTGACTGTGTGAACCGCCCAGGTCAGTGTGTTGTCACTGCCATTAACTATGGTTCTAGAAAATAAAAAGTGAACGAGAGACCTCTGAATGTTGTTCTCCAAGTTTAACTAAATTGAGATGTCATAACATCACATCCAGGGAACCGGACTTAGAAGTGTTTGATCCCAGCTACCTCCTCCTTCTGAAGTAGTGCTTTCTTTGTTGATGGTGGCTGGTTGTCCCCTCCTTTCCATATCAGAGATAAGCCTCTTCTGTTTAGAGGACACTGCATCTTTTATCTTTGTTCCCACAATATCTCCGACATGGGTTTGTCATGTGCTTCCCAAATGAAGCATTTGCAGCTCACCTGATCCATCCAGATCTGAAGTGCCCAGGATGTCTTCCAAAGCTGTTCTCAGTGCTACCGTCTGACTTTGTAGGGGTTTGTTTCTGTGGACATTTGAAGCTGACCTCACAAAGATGTGCCAGGAAAGTTTACAATACTACAGTTCTCACTCACTTATCCCATGAACCTGCCAACTTTTCCAAGTGTGCTGTCATTGGTTCATTTACTCACCAGAGACTTTGTGAATTACAGGACTAGAGATAAGTAACATATTGTGTTTGCATCATCTAGATTCTGAAAGACTTGTAAATCTGCATCAATTCACCAAATTTTTATCAAGCAGCTGTTGTAAGACTACTATTCTTCCAGGTTCTGATATGGCAGCAGTAATCAAAACCTAAATACAACAGGGCCCGTCCTTGTGGAGTTTCTACCCTGACTGAGGGAGATGGGTAACATGCGGAGTTCTGGGAGGTGCTGTGGAGGAAAGCATGGCAGGCTGGATATGTCAGTGTTTGTCATTGTAGATGACCAAATCCACTGTTACTGGTCTACACAGCAAGGGGTTTATCATAGATTACATGGAGAATCACCAAGTGCACTGGGAAAGATGTTGTATGCCACATAGCGGAGCTCACGAATGCTGCCATTCACTGCACAGCATGGCAATCTTGGCTCCCAAAAGGTAGACTCTTGTGCTCATTTCCCTCACCTGTGCTTGGAAAATTGCAGCAGAGAGACTGCCTGGAGATGTACCTCTGACCTTTTCTACCTCTGCATGAAGGGCAGGTTCACTGTACTGAGCTGGATGAGTCAGGCTGCATGCAGGGGAAAGCAGGCAGAGTGGAGGTGGTGGTGTCGGTTTGGTTATCTGTTGTAGACTGCATTTGGCTCTTCAGTGGTAGAACCATCAGTCATGCTCCCTGCTCTAAAGGTGGCCTCAAGTACTCTTAGGAAACTGGCCTTGCAGCCTCACCCTCTAACACTGGGAGCGGTAGTGAGTGGACCTGTTCGCTCCTCCATCTGCAGCAGGCTGTGCCACACCTCTAGGCACGTGCTTCTTGTTTTCTGGACACCCTCCCACTGTTGTCCCACTGATGGCTGCTGTCATCTCCAGGAAGGTTTTTTTGGTATGTCCATCAGATCTCCAAGTCTCTATTGTGCTGTGTGTGCAGTAATTCCCTGTATTATACTGCAGCGATCCATGGATGTCTGTTTCCCTCGTTTCATGAATCAGAAAGGGACTGGTCTAGGGGTCATCATAACTTCAGTGTCTTGCTCCTAGAAGACAACACATCTTTTCAACTGCCATCGAAGCTTTGCTAATTCCAGGAATTAGCCATTCAGATTTGCTAATTCCAGGAATTAGGAGAAAGATGAGCCTTCCAGGCAGAGGAAATAGTACAAAGAGATGTGAGGGGGCAATGTATGCAATGCAGTGAGGGGAGAAATGGGGCAGTCTGCTGCGGAAGGGGCCCCGGTGATGTCAGAAAGTCCAGGAGAGGCGTGAGGATGCGTCTCAATGCTCAGCAACTGTATTTGAGCTGATTTGAGAGCTCAAGGAAGCCAATTTGAAGGATTTTCAGCATGTAAGAGACCTATATGATCAGGTTTGTGTTGTTAAACAGATTTGTCTAACAGCTGGATAAATGAAGGATTAGAGCTCAGAGTCAAAGCAAAGAGACCATAACGAAGTCGTTTCAAAATCAACAAGAAAGGCTCCAAGGTAGTGGTACTAGCAAAGGGACTGGGAAAGCTGGTACACCAAAGACAATTTAAGCTCATGGGGAGGAGGGGCCCATCAAAATGGGCTGTGGTTTCACCAGAAGGCTCTAACCCACTGTTAGCTGCCAGGCCACCCTATGCCATGTACCTCATGCCCTCAACTCTGAAATCTCAGGAAGTGATAAGCAGAAAAGCCCAAATCATATCTGTTCCCCACACATACCAGGAAGAAGGAAACAGTGTAGTACTGAAGAGACATTGAAGATCACCGAGGCCAGCACCCACTCTGGTATATGACTGAGCAAAACAATGATTTTTCTGTGGTTTCTTTGAAGATCAGGAGTTGTACCACACACCATTGGAAGATCTATCCAATTCCCCATCTAGCTCCTGCCTCTAAGACTTTCTTGTGTGTTTACTTACAGTCTATATCTCCCTAATAGTACACAAAAATATCTCAGAGGATTTTGATGGTGGAAACTGTGTCCTGTCTACATAGTAAGCAATTAATGAACATTTACTGAAAGGGGAAATGAACCGAATATAGTCAGGTTTGCCTCACACTGAACCAGTGGTCTTTGCAGAGGGCCTGGGTTTGAAGGTTATCAAATGCACAATTCTGCTTTGCATAAACACTCCAACAAAGATTAAATTCTACCAAGTAATGCCTTTAGAGTTGGCTTCAGACAGTAAAGAAAAAATAACCATGATTACATTACTTCAAAACCAGTAACCACTAGCCAGCTCACACCTGTTTAGATGGCTGATAGAGAAAAATAAGAGTTGGTGAGTATGTTGATAAATAAGAATCCTTGTGTTTGGCATTGGTGGGAATGTAAAATGATGTGGTTGCCATGGAAAACAGTATGGACGTTTCTAACAACTTAAAAGTAGAATTGCCCTATGTCCAGCAATTCAACATTTGGGGACATACCCCAGAGAACCAAAAGGAGGACATCAAAGTGGTGCTTGAACACAGAATTATATAGCAGTCTAATTCCCAGTAACTAAAATGTGCAAAGAACCTAAGTAGATAACCCAGGCTGGCCTTGGCAGAGAATCCTCCTGCTTCGACCCACCAAGTGGTGGGACCACACATGTGTGCTGGCTTGCCTGGCGAGAAGACAGGAAAGCTAACACTTACTATATCACAGCTAAACCTGGAGGGTATTGTACTAAGTTAAATAACCAGTCACATTGAGACAAATGCTGTATTTTTTTTTCATTTGTTTAAATACCCAGAAGAGTCCACGAGTCGGAAAGTGAAGTAGGAGAGGAATACAGAGCTATTGTTTTCAGGGTGGAGAGTCTCGTTTTGTAAGATGAAGGATACTGGGGACTGGTTCGACAACAGTGTCAATCTTTTTCTGGTACCAAACTGAAATCTTCCAATAGCTAAGATCATGTACTTTATGTTAAAACTATTCACCATGAAGTACGTCTATCTGTTATCTTATTTGGTCCTGAATTGTTATGAGAAGTACATGTCTTTCCCCACCACAACCAACCTGTGCTCTTTGTGAAAACAGATTCCTTAGTAGCACAGACTGGCCTTGAACTCCTAATCCTTATATCTCAGCCACCCGAGTAAGTCCTAATTTAGAGTAAGGGAAAATAGGCTTAGAGCCATTAAAAAGGATTTCATAAGGCATCTGGCTGGAGAAGGACTAAGCTGAGACTCCACATTCAGGACCCCCGATGCCATTCCTAGCACAGGCTTGTGCCACATCAGGAGAGAGGACATAGAGACGGTCTAGCTGATCTGTTGACTAAAGTATAAGAAATGAACCGTTGGCAATTTGGAGAGAGAACCGTAAGCGTGTGCTGAGGTGGAGGCGTGTAGTGGGAGTGAGCTGAAGGAAAACAGCAGCGGACAGCTCACAAACCAGCTTGCAGCCACCTGCCTTCCTCCCGACGTTTGTCAACGTCCCTCCCTCCTGAAACCCTCAGAGAGCAGGTGTGAGTCAACTGTAAACATGGTGAAGGAAGGTCATGCATGCGGCAGGTCCCTCAGCTGGCAGAACCCAAAGTCACTGCCATGGCAATGGTCTGTATACGTGAAATAGAAAGGAGAAAACAAAACAAAACCAAACCCTGGAATGTGATCAGGAGGGGATAACGGCTCTTAGTGTTTGAAGTGATTCCATTAAATGCCTCCCTACTTCCCATGCATTTACCAAAACCAATGAGCTCTAATAGGAGAAGGTGGACCAGTAGAAAAAGTACCACGCCTATTTGGCTGGACTAGCAGACAGCTCCCGATGTAGTCCTGGACACTCCCTCTCTTCTACCTTCTGCCCTAGGCCTGGGCTACCACGACCAAAACCCTTTTCATATGCTGGATTTAAGATGTTCTCCGAAGGGAACCACAAACAAGAGTACTATCTGGCCTCTCGTAGCTTTTATTTACCATAGTCCTACTGTGTGTCAGGCCCTCTACTGGACACTTTCTGTGTGGTAACCCCAATCCTTCTAGTGTTCATAATATTATACAACTGCGTGTAACATTAAGACATGGTCGCAGAGCTGGGCGATGGTGGCGCATGCCTTTAATCCCAGCACTCGGGAGGCAGAGACAGGCGGATCTCTGTGAGTTTGAGGCCAGCCTGGACTACCAAGTGAGTTCCAGGAAAGGCGCAAAGCTACACAGAGAAACCCTGTCTCGAAAAACCAAAAGAAAAAAAAAGAAAAAAAAAAGACATGGTCGCACATAGGATTTGCCTGAATGAGAAAGGGCAGAGTCAGAATTTGGATGTAAGCCTTCTAAAGTTTGCTTTTACACGGTGTGAAATTCGACAGCCAGGTTATGAAGAGACAGAAGAGCATCAAGGGAACAGTGAAGCTGCTGGTCCTACTGTTCTTCCTAGAGGCAGTCTGGATGGAGGGCGAGCTTGAAATCATCGGGAAGTGCCAGGAAACACTTGACAAGCAAATGGGAGTATGCTTTGTGACTCAGGCAGGCCAGGATGGTGGGCAGGGCCAGGTCTCCAAGGCAATTGTAAACAACCCATTTGGTATAAGACTAGTCATGTTTGAATTGTTTTGTGTGGAGATAAAATTTCGTTATCTTCTGAGCAAACAGAGACTGTATTATGACAAGCATTTTTCTATGCCAAAGCATATTTTAACTATTTCTTTAAGAGAGAAGCCATCAAAAGGCTTAGCAGACATCAGATGTGGTGGTGTGGTGCCTTTAATCCCAGCACTCTGGAGGCAGAGGCAGGTGGATGTCTGTGATCCTGGTCTACATAGAATTCCAGGCCAGGCAAGGCTACATATAATGAGACACTGAGTCTCACCAAAAACACCAATAATGTTTAAGATCAATTGCTAGTACTGTCTCTAATTAGTCCTTCCGTGCTGTGAGAACATCCAACATTGCCAAATTTAAGAAGGAGAAAATGGTTTCCCCCATCTATGCACAGGCTGAGACTGCTCGCCTGGAGAAGCATTCCCTCACGTCAGCCCTCGGAGACCTTTAACAAGGCCAATGAAGCCGCTTGATCATGCTGCACATTTTCCCAGGGTAACCAGACACTTTTCTTCCTCTTTGTGCTTCAGGAAGGGGTAAGAAACTTCAAGGAACTTCGAGCCAAATTTCAAAAGTTTGATGCCCCACCTTTCCCAGGACCGATTAAGTTGCCAACTGGTGTTTCTCGAAAGGATGACAGGGGACACACACAGGCAGCTCAGAGTCTGGCTAGTGGGAAGGACCTCTCATCCCATCACCATCAGCCCCTGTCTTCTTCTTCTACTGAAGTATGCCAGCCTCTTAAAAGCCAGGAAAAGAAGAATTCACGTTCCTCGGGACCTCCGGAAAAGTCTGCTGTGTGTCCTGCAAGAAATTCCCAGGAAGCTGCCACGCCACGGGATGGGAGTCGATCAAAAGCTGAGTCATCCAATGAGGAGAAAGGACTGGTCCTCAGCAGCTTCAGATTTAAGCTTTGGAACTGGGAGAAATTTTTATCTCAGAACAGTAAGATGTCCCCAGCTCCGCCTCTTACCAACTGTGGGAATAAGACCTTCCATGTGGAAAGTCAGAAAACCACAGGGCTTGCTCAGATAAAACCAGAGATGAGCCCGGAGACAACAGAAGTCCAGACCTTTTCTCCCCAGAGCCATTTGATGGTCCGGAGAAAATCACCTGTGGCCTCTGAAGCCTCCCCTTTGCCGCTTCCTCAGCATGGCAGGAAAGGTACAGACAGCCCTGGTGCTGAGGAGAGCCCCAGGAACAGCCTGTGCCAGCCTGTTTATGAGTGCGAGCTTACCAGCCCGGTTCCAGGTAAGAAATGGAGTCCCCGGGGGACTGGAGGCAAGACCATTGTGCTTTTCTCATCCCGAGCCTGCAGAATTGAAGTGTATGCAGCCTTTGCAACAGCAATAGAGAGCATGGCTGTGGTCAGCCTGTTAAATTGTAGTCTCAGGTTTGAGCAAGCGCCTAATCCAGAATTACGTTGTGGCACAGTTTGGCTCCACTTGGACTTGAATCCCAGCTCTACCTTCCACAAGCTACGTGAGCGTGGGTGATTTATAAGCTTCTTAAACCTTAGTATGTTCTACTATGAATCAAATTCATCGGCACCCTTCTCTGTGTAGGAAAAAAAGCACAAAATGTGTCCTGTCTCAGCGTAGGAACCTAGGAGGGCTACTCCAATCTCCAGACCTTCTATTCCTTGCTTTGAATCCATCAACTACCTCTTTGGCTCTACTCTGAAAGTGTGTTCGGAACCCCTCAGCTTCTGTCTGTGCCCCGGCCCCTATACCACACTTTTCTCTCACTGGGCCATTACCAGCTGCTCTCCCTGCTCCCACCCTCTCGGCCCCTGGTGTTCTGTTTTCATGGTGAGCCTGTCAGGTAGCATGATTCAGATCACATCACTGCTGCTCAAAACCTGCCTGCCCATCTAACATACCTCACACTGTTTGGGGCTTGCCTGCTTCTCCATCCTCCTCGTCTCCTGATTCATTGGCCACTCAGTCTTTAGATATAAGATGGTGGGTTCCGCCCCAGGTCTTAGCACAGGTCAGCCCATCTGCCTGGAAAACTCTTCCACCAAGTCCCTGGCGGCCTGATCCCTTCCTTCCTCCTCCACGGTCTCTGCGGCAGTGTCCCCTGCCCTGAGTGGACTCTTTATAGCGTCTCCGCTGTTCCTGCTGCCCTTGGACTTCTTGCAGTGTTTTGTTTTCTCAGGCCCTTGCCTCTCCCCAGTAAGTTGCTATACACTTGTTTGCCTCTGGAAGATGGAGTTTTCAGAGGATAAAATCTATCTTCCTCACTGCCTTATCACAAAGAACAAGATCAAGTTAAGTCTCCAAAAAGATGTTTATTTAGTGATTGGTGGATTGATCGATTGGTTGATTGGATAGACAGATGGATGTCTTGATGTATGAATGGATCACTCACAGTCCTATGGCTTCTCCTTGTACTTAGAATAGAAACTAAAGTACTATAACCTATAACCAGATGTTTCCTGTCCCGACTGCCCACTCCCAAATAATTGACTCAGAAGCTGAATATGAGTAATAAATATTCAGTCTATAGCTCAGCCTTGTTACTAGCTAACTTTTACACTTAAATTAACCCACATTTCCTATCTATGCTTTGCCACGTGGCCCATGGCTTATTACCTCATTTTCTACATGTCCTGTTTCCTCAGCAGCTGTCTGGCTGGTGTCTCCCCTGACTCCGCCCTCCTTCACATCATTCTGTTTGGATTTCCCACCTAATTTCCTGCCCAGCTACTGGCCTGTCAGCTTTCTTATTAACCAATGAGAGTAATACGTATTCACAATTTACCGAAGGATTATTCTACAACAATAACCTTAATGGCCTTGCATGTAAGTCCTTGCATCTCTGACTTCTCTTCCCCTAACTCACCAACTTATGGTCCACATGCCAGGTAGACCTCCAGGACTCTCTTCTTTGTTTGTCCCTGCTGTATCATCAGTCTCTTCTTATTATGATGAACATTCCTGAAGCCAGGACTATATTAGTTTCTGTTCTTGGTTCTAGCTCCATCTCCCACAATAATGCCTGGAATACAGTAAATGAATAGGTACCAATGAAGGATGGGAAAGATGGATGAGAAGAAAGCTATATGGGAAAAAGAAAAGAAGGGTGGGTCATCTCCCAGGTGAAACTATGGAGAGAGTTTAATGAGATAACCACGTAGATCAGCTTAGCACAGTGCTTGGGGGGGAAATGTGAGTAACCAGTTAATAACTGGTGTTTGATTTTCCCTATGTCTTCTTCTTGGTTTTATTAAGACTAAAATTCCCAACAAACTTACAGAGAGTAATTTGGCCCTGAGCTTCTGGAGATGTGGCATCTAATGGAAGGGCAAGAAGAAAGCTTGCCCCCCCATCTCAGCTTGCCTTTAATCCTAGCACTTGGGAGGCAGAGCTAGGTAGATCTCTGTGAGTTCGAGGCCAGCCTGGTCTACAGAGCGAGATCCAGGACAGGCACCAAAACTACACAGAGAAACCCTGTCTTGAAAAACAAAACAAACAAGCAAACAAAGAAAATCCAAAAAACTTTGTCTTTCTCTGTCAGGAGAAATGTCACATATGATTTTCATGTATAATCATGGAATTCCTGTTGGGGTTATATTTGTGAATACCAGAAGCAGAAATACACACTATTGGGACTGTTTAGAAAATCTTAAGACACTAAACCCATAGATTCTAAGAACCCTGAAGCCAGAGCCCTGGACATTCAGAGACCAATTCCTACTCTGCTTTCCAGTCCCATGCTATTTGCTCAGCCCGTACTTGAGGAGTCTTTTCCGTGAGTAATCACAGTCCCTCCCCTCTAAGCTGGGAGAGCAGTGCCACAGAGTCCCCACAGTAGCCCACCAACCACAGCACAGACGCAGCAGCATTAGCAATATACCAGAACGTGCAGACTAGAGAGTGTAAGCCCCAGCCTTGATTCCAGGAAACGCAAGAAGGCTTTTTTAGGGAACTGTCACTGGAGTGCAGCCTTAACAAGTGGTTGTTGGTAAGAAAGGAGTCAGCATCCCATAGTCAGGAGGGGTAGGCGCAGTCTTGGATAGGAGAGAGTCACTGAAGGCTTTGATAGCCAATGCTGGAGCGCTGAGAAGCCAGTGGTGTGAGAGGACGATGTGTGTACCAAAGGTTGAGAAACAGGACAATGCTGTTTGCTGAGAAAAGAATCTAGACATGAATCCAGGTTGTGCTGAAGCAGCAGAACAGAGATGATCAGCAAGACAGTGATGTAAGCAGGTGTGTGTTTGGGTCAGCGGGTTCTCACTGCTGGATGGAGACTAGTCAGACGAGAGGAAGGCTGAAGCCAGCAAACTGGTCAGTTTTAGGAGACAAATGTAAATAACACCCTACATGTTTTCCTATCCATACTCAGATGAGCCAGAGAGCAGGCATCAACAGCTTCCCAAAATAAAGCCACTGCCTTCCATTGAGACCCTCGGCCCGCCTCCCCAGAAGCCTTCAAAACCCCCATTTGTGGACCTCCAGGCCTTCCGTAGGCAGCCAACTGCTGTCTCCAAGACCCTGAAAGAAGGTAAGAGGATGCACAGCGCCTACCCACACCAGCCAGAGTCATAGTCCAGTGCCTGGACCACATGCCCGTCCCTCTCCACCCCGCTTCCATGTAAGAAGCTGTTCTTCCAAGGGGCTGAACGTTATTACAGCTGTTTTACATCACAGCTGTGGCAGTTTGCCCTTGAAATGACACATGTATAGGAATTGGCCCCTTATCACTTCCCCCTGAGAATACTGCATTGCATCACTGGGAATCTGTCCAAGAGGAAGAAAATGAAAAGTCTCCAAGCAAGGAAGCATTGAGCTTTTGTGTGTGCTGTAAAACCTGTGCTTTAAACAGTCAGTGAAGGAGGAAGAGGAAGAAAGGACAGGGGGAAAAGTCAGTGTAAGCTTGACCTGACATATTTACTGGGATCCCCTTGGGTCCCTGTGCCCTGCATCCTCTGTAGGACGTGATGCATCCCTGGAAGCCATTTATCTGTGTTCTTTTTGTCTCCCTCCCTCTGCTATTTAAAGGAACACCTCTGGTCCTTTCTGTTCCTACCTTGACATCATCCTCCAGACTTCTTAAACACCTTTTCTTGCTCCCTCAGTGAACATGTGGGGAACGGACACTTTGGGCGCTGTGCGGTGGGTGCCATGCGGGGATGTTGGTTTTACTGTGGCCATCAGTGCAGCAGGAGGTGGGGTAGCAGAGCTAATATAAGCTTTGGTTGTTCATTTGTGTGCTTTGGGCAACCTCACAATTGAATCTTTCTAACTCAGTGGCTTTCATATGGGAGCCAGCATCAGAATCACCTGAGGACTTTTTAAAATGCATCCTCAGAGCTTCTCATCTTGGGGGAGCCTGAACATTTGCCTTTTAAGTGGGTAGTGGCATGCTGACCCTGGGAACCACACATGGAGAGTCTGCACTACAGGTCACCTCCAGCCTTACCCTTTGAGAAAGTTCCCATGCACAGACAGCTTTCATAGGTGTAGGGTGGTAATGTGGCCAGCTTCTCATCAGAGAAGACTAAGTGTGATTTTTTTTTTAATTTATCATTTTGGTTCTTTTTTTTTTTTTTTTTTTTTTGAGACAGGGTTTTTCTGTGTAGCCCTGGCTGTCCTGGAACTTGCTGTGTAGTTCAGGCTGTGCCCAAACTCAGAAATCTGCCTGCCTCTGCTTCCTGAGTGGTGGGAGTAAAGGCATGAACCACCATGCCCGGCAGTGATTTTTATGAACATTAAAGAACTCAGGCTTCAAACAATTGTCCCCAAAGGAAAGACGGCTGACTAGAACAAAATGCTGAGTCTATTATAATCAAACAGGCTTTGTGGATCTCAGCAACTTCCCAGGAGCCATTTCAGTTTGAGCATGGTACTCACTGAGCCTCATTTTCCTGTCTTGTGAACTGGGGCACTGTGGTACCTCTAATCTTGTGGAATTGTTGTGAGAAAGTATTCTGACCATGGGTGGCACACAGCACAAGCTCAGTAAATCTAAGTGTCATTTAGAACACACGTTGAGTAGTTCTCTCTGCCAGGCCATGTGGTAAAAACAAGCAATTAACAAGTTAAACCTACACAGGGGTTCTTGTCCTTAAGGAGGCCAAAGTGCCCATAAATAACACCATCGAGTGTAGGTATGTGAGACTGTGCACATACCTCTGCATACCAGGGTGGGAGCGTCATTCACTTTAACCAGCCTGCAACCAACACCCCCTTTTCCTTCTGCCTCTTGCTCTTGCAGTGACTGTGAAGGAGGGCCCCCGGACTCCAGATAGGTGAGTACCTGTTCCTCTCCTGTGGAGGAGGGCAGCCTACTGGGGGGATTCATGGGCCGTGTCAAAGGCAGGCAAGAATCTCAGAGCCAGTATGCATATCCCCTAGATAGGCTGCAGGAAGAACAGATGTACAAAGCAAACAGCAATTCTTGGTTTTAAATAAAAGATGAAATAAGATGCATTTCACTGCTGCACCGATGCACACGTCATCCTCTGAGGTACTTGGTACTTCTTAATTGTCCAGGTGGGTTTAGTATATTAACATTGGCCTTCTTAGTTATAAATCAAAGAAGAGGCTGAGAATGCTCTGGGCAGCTGTGGTGTTAGGAGCTGGAAATGGGATAAAAGATGTTCTATTTCTGGTGCCCCCTCCTGAGAATTTTGTTAGGGGAGAGTCAAGTCATTAATTCACTTAGCCAAATAGTATCTCTTGAGCTTTTGAAGTGGTCTGCCGTGGGCCACCTGGTTTTTGTGGGTTTGCTCTTTTGCATGTCTCTTGGGGGCTGCAAAGCTGCTGCTGCAGCCCTCATTTTATGGGCCCAGATGCCCAGCTTCAGAAATGCTCCGCTCACCAAGCCATGATTCCAATCCTGATGTGCCCAAACTGTTTTGACTCAGCCTCACTCCCTCACAGAGATGTTCTTGGCAAGGACAGTCGTAGGAGGAGAGGCAGGCTGACAAACAAGCCTATTCTAGTTCTGCCATCAGATGTTCATAGTAGTCACACATGCTATCTACAATAGAGGAAGCACGTGATTCAGAACTTGCAGCAGTGAGAGAGCAGTCACGTGTCCTCCAGAGGGACCAGGGAGTATTCCTCCAGTGCAACATTAGTATTCCTTAGTGAAAGCAGACCTTAATACTGTGAGTCCTTGGGGGGAGCTGATGGGGACTCCAGAGTAGCTCGTGTGTTATCAGACTAGTAGCAATGCTGGCTGGAGTTGCTCACATTTCTGTAGCTCAGCTGGAAGCTGGCTGATTGAGACTTACCCTAGGACTGGATACGTAGACTTGGCACAGACCATCATCATGAGACAGAAATGTTCTCCTCTCTGGGGCAGCAGACAAGACAGTAGCATAAACAAGCACTTCCCCAGCCTTTCCCAGGTCACTTTCACTCACAATCTATTGCTCAAAGCACCTCACTGGCCAAGTCCAGAGTAAGGCTAGAGAGACACTGAAGACATGCCAAAAAAATGAGGAATGAAGGAAGGGTGATAAGTGAGAATGTTAATCCACTCAACCCATTGGTGAAGAGGGAACTCGTGAGTCCAGTGGTGAGGATGAATGTTTACTCAGTATAATTCTAGTGAAGAGATGCTAAAGGAAGGGACAGGAGGTGTGTGGAGGTAGCCCATCTTTGTGGAAGAAGAATGTAGACAGTATAGACATGGATTGAAGAGCCAACAGGAACATTGTGAAGCACCTTGTACAACCATGGATTGTTGAGGTGGCCCTATTCTACCAGGCAATGGTTGTGTTGTGCTAGACATAATTCACGTGCTCAGGAAATTCCTAGTGTAATGTCCATTTGAAAGAGTTGATTGCCAGGTGGGTGGGTGAAGCTGCAGTTCTGTGAAAGAGACAATAATGTAGAAGGTTCTAGCAGTGGTTCACACTAGCCACTCTGTGCTCACAGGCCCAGAGTGGTCTGAAGTAGCAGCACACCGCTGCCGTGCTCTGAGTCAGTCTGGCCTCACGGCTGCCATTCTGAAAACATCTCAGAATGAGTGTAACTATGCTGGGCATATTGGCACTAAATGAAGATTTCTCTGGCATTTTAACCACAGCGACAGCAAGTCATTTTACACTGAGAGCTGTGAGGAGCCTTTGGGAGACAGTTTCCTGTGTGGCGCTGTCTTCCTACAGGATTTATGAAGGCAATTTTGACTCTTCTCCCCGTCACACTGGCTTTAGAACACAGCTCCCATCTGAACTTTTTCTTATATGTGAATTGTGATGTAGGCACATATGATAAGAATGAAAGGCACAGGAGATAAGGAGGACCCACAGTACTCAGAGGTGGAGTCATGAAAGAGGAACTAATTTGAGGTCTAGCCTACATAATAAGCAGGGGTTAGATAGGTCAACCAGTCTCTTTCATGATACTGTAATATAAAAATGAGATATGAGCAGGGTATTCCTCCTGGTCACACATACACACCTGACAGGTAGCTGGTTGATGGATGGATGACTTGATGGACAGTCAAGATGGAAATACAATTAGGTACGATAGCACATGTTTATAATCCAAACACTAAGGTGGTTGAAGCAGAAAAATTGACATAAGTTCAGGGACAGCCTGGGCTACATAGTGAGATCCTGTCTCAAAAAATTAAAAAAAAAAAAAGAAAGATGTGGAAAATGTGTTGAATATACGTAATAAAGAGAGATAAACAGACAAAAAGTATCCTGATGTGGAAAAATAATTGATACATCCAGATTATAGAATACAGCCAACCATCTATACCTGTGGGTTCTGATCTATAGGTTCAAATAAACCTTAGGTGAAAAAAGTTTGGAATAGATTCTGTCTGCTGAGCATGTAAAAACATCTTCTCATCCTTATTTTCTGAGCACATGGTGTAGCTGCTATCTCCGCACATTGGTACCACACGAGGAGTGCTAATAAGCTAGAGGGAAGTGTGGGGGAGAAGGTGTGTAGGTTCTACATACATACTAAGTGTTGTATAAAGCAATATGGGCATCTGTAGCCTTGGTGTTTGCAAGGGATTCCAGAAGCAATTCCCCATAGATACTGAGGGGCAGGCAACTGTATATTAAAACCTTGCTAAGGAGTTTGGACTCTGTCTTGTCAATGACAAAACAGATGTTAGCTTAAACATATAACTGTCATAATGCCCAGCAGCCTTAGATACAATTTCCATGGAAACAGGCTTGCTGGAAAAGAAAGATCTTCCTTGTTCATGTATTAACCTTCAATACAGATATTAGATTTAAGCATAAATTTATCATAACTGGAAAAGAACTTGGCAGTTTTCTGATACATCTGGACCATGAGAATGAAGATAATAGGAGCCTAGGTTTTGAATGCCAATGTTACCACATAACGTTTGTAATACTGAGGCTGCCTTAACCTCTGCAATCCTGTTTCTGTTCTTACCCAATAGTGAAATGAGATGAGGATTGTAAAGTGTTCATTACAGTGTCTGGCATCTGGAGAGTAACTCACTTAGCTATTATATAACATCCCAAAGAGTAAGAATAGCATGAGACCTCTACTTCTCAAACATCTATTGATGGGAAACTCAGTAACTAGAATACACAGTACTTATCCTTCTCTGTTAGATCAAATTTTAATTCATTTAACACACATTTCTCCAGTACATTCTGTATAGTGAGGACTCTTTCAAATTAAGTTGGGAGAAAAATTGGCCTCCATATCCCAAAGTTTCAACGATTTGTTCCATCTGAACTTGATTCTTATGTACAACAGACAGGACCTTTAACCCTCCTCAGGATGGTACTTAAAGCATAGAATGTCACCTTTCTATAAATGAAAACACTTGTCTTTGATCTTTGTTGATGAAGTCTTTGTATTTTTGCTGTATTGGGAGGGGCACACGTTATAATCGTCTTGATAAGAACTCAGTGCCATCAAAGACGGCCATCTTTCATTTCTGTACCTCTTCCGACACTGTTCAATCCGAGAAGCAGATACTCCCGGAGTGAGAACAATAACAAGATCAAGCTCCTCTTCCACACTTGAGAGAAGTAGCAACATGCCAGAGCTTTGATGTTTGCATCTGCAAATGGACATATGATAGGATTTCCTTGAATGTATTGGGGGGGACCAATACCACCAAGCAGTGCATAGATGATGCCCAGCGCGTCTTAGCTACTTCTTCAACACCACCTCACCATTGTTTGTATCTGAAATATTAGTGTCTCGTTAGCTCACAACAGTGATAGAGCTCTTTAGAGGATGTTCTTCTCATCATTCTTTCATGCAAACCAAGCTGCCTGCCATCCCTCTTGCATCAGCAGCCAGAGCTTGTGTGAACAAAGCAGGTTGATCCCTGGGCAACAGCTAGCTTTAGGTCACTGTCAGGGCTTAGCACGGTTGGCTAGTGTTTTATTCATGAACTATAAATATGGCTTTCTCCCTCTAAAAAGTAGCAGAGGGTAATCCTGATTCAGGAAATGGCTGACTTCCATGAGAGAGAGCAAGAGGCCGTTTATTTCAGGAGTAAAGAAAATGCCCACATATATGGGGGCTCTGAAGAGCCTGCAGATATGTTCATAGGAATCTACCATTTTCTCAGCGCACACGCACGCTCGTGTGTGTGTGTGTGTGTGTGTGTGTGTGTGTGTGTGTGTGTGTGTGCTGGAGACAGAGTCCCACTATCCAGTCCAAGCTAGCCTTGAATATATGGCCACTTTGACTCTACCTTGCAAGAGAACTTTAAAAAACAATGTTAAGATTTATTTTTATTACTTCTAAATATGTATATGTATGTTTTAGTGTGTGTGCCACTGTGTGCAGGTATCCTCTGAAGCTAGGTGGGTCAGATCACCCTGGAGTTGGAGCCAGCTGCTGACTTGGGTGCTGGGAACCCAGGCTTGGTCCTCTGGAAGAGCAGTATATGCTCTTAACAATTGAGACTCTAAGAGAACGTTTTTTTATGTCTCCATTTCACAAAAGTATCAATTTATTTTGAGTCACAGGGCTGGTCTCTTTCATCCCTGGTATTTTGGAACACACTTTTGTATCTATGCTTTGGTATGCCTACCCCATGCAGAGTGGAGCACAAAGCTTCCAAGGGCTGGAAGCTATCTGACAGGGTCGAGGTCACTCTGTGCTAGGAGCAGGGAGTAGTTCGTTCCATGGAAGTGGGGGCAGATGCCCCACATAGGGTAAAGAGGTAAAAAAATAATGATAATAGCAACACTGAGAACAGACAAATGCATCCACAGCCTTTACCCAAAACAGCCATAGCAAGAGCTTTTAGAGAGTACAGCATTAAATGGGACTTGAGAGGACCAAAGGAAGTTTAGAATAACTAACAAAGGCCTCTTGTAGGTGGTGACATTTGGCTTGACACCCAAATAAGAGCCCTGTTCATCACAGAAACACTCCAGGAGAGGACTCAGAGTCTCAAAGGAGACCCACCCTCCACGTATTTAAAGAACCAGACGGGGGGTGACTGTGGTTACAGTCCAATGAGCAAGGAGATGGTACAAGGAAAATTCACCAGTCGGGGGATAAATTTGGCATTTGCCCTAAATGTTCTGACAAGCCAAGGGAAAGTTTCAAACTTAGGAGTGATGTGAGTGACATTTATTTTATACAGATCAACATTAATGTTGTATAAATAATGAATTGGGGGGGGGAGTAGGAAGATAGCCCAAGAAGTCATTAAAACATCAAAAGTAACAACTTTCATAGTGTTTCAAGTACTTCACTTCTGTGTCCATTCCTATACCAGGTAGTTGATATCCCTTTTCATAGGTGAGTTACAGAGTTACAGAGAGGTTAGGAGGTTAAGTAACCAGAGCTGGACTAAGGGATAGAAATGAGGTAGAAGGAATTATGTGGTCTATACTGGAGAACCCCCAGCAATTGCTGGCTCAGGTGTGGGGAGTGGGGTCAGGGCAGGTGGGATTCTAGGATGACTTCTAGTTATTTTCTGTTTCCTTCTTGGTTGCTGTTAACACAGGTGAGGTGCTTGGCACAGAGCCCATGCCTAACACAAGATAAGAGTGATTCTTCCAGAAGCTGTTTGGACTGTTTCTACTTTGTAGCCAGAATAACACAAAGCATGCCAATGTGTCTCTGTCAGTGTAGCAGACCTCTCAAGGCCAGTTTTTTAATTACTTGGTTTCTTCCCTGAGAAGTTGCAGGGCAGAAAATCAAGATGAGGCACCCATCTGTGTGACCAACAGCCAAGGAAGCTCCTCTGGTCCTGCCTTGATAACTGGGGATGCAGGGCCCCCAGAATCCCCAGTCTGCTCAACTGGAGTGTTGGGGGGGGAACCAAATGCAGAGAAGGAATTTTTTTTAATTTATATCCTATATAGTTTTAGATCTAGAACATTCTGATGGCTTCAGTTTAAATCACTCCAAACCTTCTTCTCATCATTTTCAGACTTCAGTGGTATACCACAGCCACCGTGTGTCCTCCTCTTTACAAGGGCTATGGTGTCAGGAGCAACAGATGCACTAGAATACTTCTCCTATTTATGTTTTAAGAATTCCTCTTTAGAGCCAGGTGGTGGTGGTGCACGCCTTTCATCCCAGCACTCGGGAGGCAGAGCCAGGCGGATCTCTGTTAGTTCGAGGCCAGCCTGGGCTACAGAGTGAGTTCCAAGAAAGGCACAAAGCTACACAGAGAAACCCTATTTCGAAAAAAAAAAAAAATTCCTCTTTGGAAAAACTTCACCCAGAACTTCTATTATTACTTTCCAATCACAAAACTCTATACCTCAGGCTTGTGTTCCTCATTTTAAAGCTCCCAGCCACAGTCACCCTGGAAAAGAAGTAGCTTCTAGTGGCTCCTAGATGTCTGGCCTGGAGGGTCAGGTCAAACAGTTTATGATGATGTAGTCAGGTCAGGAATACCCAGGTCTGCCCTGCTCAATGTGGCTCTTCCTCAGGACAAAGGGAGCCTAGGAGAAATACTCAGTGCCCACTCCAAAAATTCTCTTTAGGTTTCATTTAAGAGCAGGCCAGGGCAGAACTAAGATACCAAATGGTTTGGAGCCACACACTCTTCACCAATGGCATTCAGATAAAAAGTTAGGAAATGACAGATTTGAGGAAAATTGACCATTTGCAGACTGCACCCTATTTTTGTACATAGGTCTATTCAGTAAGGTTGACCAAAAGCTAATCTTAAGATATGGTCACATGCCTGGCATTGCTTAGACTTTTTTATAGCTGCTAGACTTGTTCAAGGAAAGCATTGTTTACAGTCTTGTTTCATAGATGAGTAGTCAGGGATGGTGATGTTCCTTGACTTGATCCAAGTGTGATGTATATGGAGGTTACTCAGGATATGAACTCAGGACTTTATTAAGGATTTTCAACTACACTGTATCCTCTCAGACTTTCCAATAGAAAGAATTTTGAAGGAATCTATTATACTATAAACCATGAATAAAAGGATCATCTGTGGGTTTCATCTCTATTTCCCAGTACCTATCATACAAGGATTTGTAAAGAATAATTACTGAATGGCTAAACTATGGACCAGGGAAACATCAGATAAACTGAATGAAAGAAAGATGGATGAATGAACTAAATGATACACCTCCCACTAACTCTTAGGCAAATGATAAACCATTTCTGTATCGTGCACTGATTTGCATATCTGGTGTCATAGCATTCTACTGTTTGAGCTTAGTGAGTGGCTGGTTGAGGTCTTCACTTCTGCTTGGGAGCCATGTGAAAATGAGGTTCACATGAAGTCTTCCATCCTCCTCTCAGTCTGGAGCCAGCTCCAAGTGGATTGCCAAGACATTGTTCTTTTAGCTTACGCTGAAGACATGTTCCTCTCCTCCTCTTTTTTTGTGGACTCCTTGCTCTGTGGCTACACCATGAAATTAGTCATCAAACAATTTGTCATCCATTTTGAATTTAGAATAAAAGCTAAAACAATACTTTTTGCCAGAGTCCAGGAGGTCCTTTGTATGTTCTGACCATTGCTTCTCCAGGCTTGTCTCCTAATTCCTGTCTCACATGACTGCTGCCTTTCAACCTGTGGAGTAGCCTGTTGGCAGCACACAAGCAGGCTTGCAGTAATGATGCAGAAATAAATCCTAGCCTCCTGCTATGTGCGGAAGCGTCATCTTCCACGTAATGTCCTTCTGGATCCTACTTGTCACACATGATTAATTTTTATGAATTAGGTAATCCAGTAATTATCAGACACAAGTATGTGGCAGCCATGGTTTAGGCTCTGTCCTCAAGCAGAATATTTTTTTTCCATTGGAAGAAAGACAAGTAAGCCAATGATGACATACTCCAAGGCAGTGTCAAATGCGTCAACATCAACCTTCTAGCCTCTAGCTCAGGTTCCTCACCCACGGTACTAAGTTCATAGATGGGAAGAAAGGAGCCCTCCTGTCCCTAAGAAGTTATTATTGCTTTGTATTTAACTCTTTACTGTTCATATCAGGGGTACCTGAGTGGAGACACCTTGCAATACTTTAGAACAGTATGTGACAGGAGGAGCTGACTGGGAGAATGTGATGACGCGATATTATCTTCCCCTACCTGGGAATGTCTGAAATGATGCCATGTGGTTTTGAGCATTTATACACAGTGCCCCAAAACAATCAGGTTTTAGAGCATTTCTGATTTTGAATTATCAGATTAAGGATACCCAACTGGTAAAATGTATGCAAATATTCAAAACATCTGAGAAGCATTGAAATCTGAAACAGTTCTGTTCCCATGGTTTTCTGAGAAGACGGACTAAGTCTTTGTTGCTGCGAACAGCGGAAGGTGATGCACTTGTCAACTGGCAGTCGTCAGCATGCCAACACTATCTTAGGGACTGGGGACCTAGAGTGACACAAGGGGTCACATGATCCCATAGCAACAGCGATCAAATTAAGCTCTGTTTAAAAGTCAGAAAATAATTTACAGGTTATGCCTGTGATTTATAGGCAGAAAGGGAGACATAATGGTATGTAGGCACAGAGGGGGATGGGGGACTACTTGAAAAGATAGCTGGAGAGGCACAAAGGTGGGATCTGGTGTAGAGAGGAGCTGGCCATGCAGAAACCATCCCAGGTTCAGGCGCTGTGCTTCAGAACCTTAAAGTTAGCAGCAAACATGGTATCCTTGCAAAGCAGGAGGGAGACCCACATGGTTCCTGCTTGGCAAGGAGCAGGGGACAGCACCCTGGAGATATGCCCAGGAACGCAATGAGGTGGGGAGCTTACTGTTGTATGGGTGTGTACGTGTGTGTATGCACACGTGTATGGGGGCCAGACGTCTATGACACGTGTGTTCTTCAATTGCTCTCCCCCTTCCTTTTTGAGACAGGGTGTCTCACTGAACCTGCAGCTTACTATTCCGCTAGCTTGGCTGGCCAGCAAGCCCCAGGCATCCTCCATACTCCCAGGCATCAACTACAGCCTCCATAGTGCTGGGGTAACAGGCATTTCCCACTGTGCCTGGCTTTTCATGTGAGTGCTGGGGATCCAAACTCAGGTCCTCATCTTTGTGCTTCCAGCTCTTTACTGAATGAACCGGCCTCCTAGTCCACTAGGGTTATTTTATCACTATCTGTGTTTAGAACCTAGGAGGCCTTTATAAAGAATCATAGGACCATGTCTAGATTATATTTCTAGATCATTCTAGGTGTTATGTGAAGAGTAGCCTATGGAAGGGTAAAAGAAAATGGTACTTCATAGGGTTTTGTTTTTTTTTTTAAGAAAATGGAGTTTGAGAGGAAGCCATTGGTGATACTGAAGGTAGAGGAGTCCCATGTCTCTAGCGCATAAAAGCAGTAAATAGGCTGCAGGAATGGTAGGCTATCTGACAGGACTGAATGGGTAGCAGTAGGGTGCACTTGGGACAGGACTGCTTCATATAACAGCTGTTCAATGAGTATCGGCTGAACAGTAAACACATGCTCTTCAGCGGAGGCTCAACTGCATCCAGGCTGTGTTTGCCTGCCCCCCCCCCCATGTTCATCTCACCTTATAAGTTCACTATAAATAAGGAGAAAGAGAGTCAATCTAAATTTTCTTTTCTGAGACATTGTAGCATCAACTGGTTTGCATTGAGACCCATCCTGAGTGCTGAAATTGCAGGCCTGGACCACCATGCCCCGGTTAAAAAGTTCTTCCCTAAGCTGGAGAGATGGCTTTTCAATAAAGCATTTGCAACACATGAGTGAGGACCAGAGTGTGGGTTTCCAGAACCCACACAGAGGCCAGCTGCAAGAGTGTTTCTTCCACAGTCCTGCTGCTCCTTCAGCAAGGTGGGACGTGGAGACAGGAGAATCCCCAGAAGCTTGTGGGCTGTGTAGTCTGGCATGCACAGTGGCCAACAAGAGACCTTAAAGGGAATAAAAGCACAAATTGTAGGGTTCTTGGACAACTCTATGTACTATGTGATGTTGGGAAAATGTCCTATCCCTGAAACTTCCATTTCTTCTTCACATAGGGTTCAGTGAAATCCCATCCAACCTTATAGGGTTGTTGTACCAGTGGGATAAAAATCTATAATTCTGACAAGAAGAGTCATAAACATCAGCAGTCTGTGATCCCCTGAAACAGCGGGGTTTGTCTCCACTAAGGTCTCATATTACAGGCAATGGGCGGTCTAGAACTTGACTCCTCATTACAGCCTGCCGCTAGCTCAGAGAGTGGCCTCAATTCCCTGCCTCTAAGACATGTGGGCTTAGATATCATGGCACATGCCAGAGCAGACATCCTGAAAATGTGGACCACAGGTAGTTTGTCTGAGTGATTGATCACCTAGGGCTCACAGCCCTTTGTTCTATTTATTCTGCTGAAGCTGCCCTTGCTTTACTGAGGATCTGCTTTGATACTGTACAAGAGCTTTCAGAAGGTCACTTACAGACCATCACTGAATCTATTGGGCTCCTATAATGAGATGTCAAGTCATATTTCATGGGCGAGAATGTCATACGCAAGGATGGCTTGCTGGTCATGCGGATGGCTACAGAAGACTCAACTTGTCTGGCAGTTGGATCAGCCTCAAACTTTTTGAAAGCTATCTTTCAAAAACCCCTTGTAAGCTAAGTTCTCTCCATAAACTCTTTGTCACCAGCCAGTGCTTTATTGTCCAGTTTTCTTTGCTTCTAGAGTGGCTTGTGGTAGAGAGGAAAATCAGATGAACCCACCGGGCAGTCTGGCTTCCAGACTCAGGTCCTCTATGTCACAGTAGTCTAAGCCTCATTATTGTCATCTGGGAAATACCTCATGGTGCTACTGACAGAGTTAAATTAGGTACAAAACTTAACAAATACAGTTTGTGCCAAAAGAAAGAGTCGGGTGTTGTGCCTGTGCCTGTGATCTCAGCTACTCTGGACACTGAAGCAGATGGATAATTTGAGTCTGGGGATTTGACAGCAGCCTGGGAAACACCTTGTCTTAAACAGAACATGAATAAAAGTATACGTCTTTACCGAATGAGAAATGCAGAGGTTCTCCACTCTTATATCTGCAGCAGACATACCATTCTCTCCTTATGGCTTTAGATAACTATTTGGTCAGTCCCTTGGGGTCCTCTTTGCTCTATATCTTATAGCATCCTTTCCCCCCTCCCCACCCTTTCCCTTCCTCCAACTCCTCCCAGGTCCTTCCCCTGCACTCCCTCTCAAATTCATGACCTCTTTCTTCCATTGTTATTGCTACCTATATGCATAAATATGTAAATATAACCACTGAGTCCATTTAATTTTGCTTGTATGTTTAAGATTTCAAGGCTGACCATATTGCATAATCAGTTGGGAGCTCATCCTTGGGAGAGAGTAGTCTTCCCCCTCTCAGCATTTATTAGTTTTTGGAATTCTTTGTCTAGAGGAAGGATCTGTAAGGTATTTCCCTTCCACATTAGCGTGTCTATTGGCATTATCCTGTTCAGGTCTGGTTTAGGCAGCCATAATGTTCAGGTGTCAGGGGTATAACTTCACTGTAATTTCTGAGAGATACAATCTCATAGCAGCTGTCCCTGTTCTATGGCTCTTAAAAATCTTTCCTCCATCTTCCATGATGTTGCCTTAGTCTTAGGTGCAGGAGCTGTGTTGTAGATGTAGCTGCTAGGCCTGAGCACTCCATCAGTTGGTCTCTATGTTTTGACAAGTTGTGTAATGAGCTCCATTGTGAAGGGCAGCTTCTTTGATGAGGGGTGAGTGCCATATTTATACCTGTACTTTTTGAGCTAGAAAATACAGATGAGAAAGAACATGCTGTGTTTCTCTTTGTGGGTCTGGGTTACCTAACTCGGTATGATCTTTTCTACTCCTGCCTATTTACCTGCACACTTTATGGTTTCTTTTTTATTTACAGCTGAATAGTATTCCATTGTGTGTATGTACCACATTTTCATTATCAGTTTGTCAGTTGAAGGACATTTAGGTTGTTTCCATTCTCTGGCTATTGTCAATAGAGCAGTCATTGAACATGACTGAGCAAGTATCTGTGGAGTAGGATGTCCAGGCCTTTGGACATATGCCAAGGAGTGGCAGAGTGGGGTCTTATGGTAGATTTATTTATAGCTTTCTGAGAATTCTCCAGACATATGACTACACCAGTTTTCAATCCCAACACCACCAAATAAGGGTTCCCTTTCCCCCACATTCCCTGTTGGTAGTTTTGTTGACTTTTTTTCCACTTCTGACTAGGGTAAAAAGGAATCTCAAAGGTGGGTTATTTGTTTGTTTATTTTATATCTAGTTTTTTTTAGTTCTTTACATATTTTGGATATTAGCCCTCTATAAAATGTATAGTTGGTAAAAATCTTTTTCCACTTGTAAGATGTTACTCTGTCTGAATGATAGTGTCCTTTGCTGTGCAGAAGATTTTTCACTGTCACGAGGTTGCATTTATTAATTGTTGATCTTAGTGCCTATACTATTGGTGTTCTGTTCAGAAAGTCTTTTTCTGTATCAATGAGTTCAAGGCTATTTCCCACTTTCTCTTCTATCAGGTTCAGTGTATCCGGTTGTATATTTTGATCCATTTGGAGTTGAGTTTTGTATAGAGTAATAAGTATAGATCAGGCTTGCCTTCTTGTTCATGCAGCCATCCAGCTTGACTAGCACCATTTATTGAAAATACTGTCTTTTTCCAGTGGCTATTTCTGGCTTCTCTGTTAAAAATCATGTGTCCATAGTTGTGTGGATTTATGTCTGGGTCTTCAATTCAATTCCATTGATCAACTTGTCTTTTTTTTTTTTTTTGCCAATACCATGCATGCTGTTTTTATTTCTATAGTGTTTGCAGTATAATTTGAGGTTGGGGGGTGATGATACTTCCAGCAGGTCTTTTATTATTCAGGATTGTTTTAGTTCTCCTGGGTTTTCTTTGTCTATATGAAGCTGACCATTTTCAAGATCTGTGAAGAATTGTGTTGGAATTTTGATGGGGATTGCATTGAATTGGTGGATTGCTTTTGGTAGGATGGCCATTTTTACTATGTTACTACTACTGATCCATGGTCATGGGATATCTTTTCATCTTTTGATATCTTCTTCAATATCTTGAATTTTTTTACCATACCAGTCTTTCCTGTGCTTAGTTAGAGTTACCTGCAGGATATTTTATAATATTTCAGGCTATTGAGAAAAGTGTTGATTTCCTGATTTCTTTCTCAGTCCATTTATCATTTGTATATGGGGGGATTATTGATTTTTGTGAATTAATTTTGTATCTAGCTACTTTGCTGAAAGTATTTATCAGCTGTGGGAGTTTCCTGGTAGAATTTTTAGGGTCACTTACATATACTATTATATCATCTGCAAATAAAAATACTTTGACTTCTTCCTTTCCAATTTATATCCCCTTGATCTCTTCTAGGTGTCTTATTGCTCTAGTTCAGGCTTTAAACACTATATTGAATAGGTATGGAGAGAGTGGACAACCTTGTCTTGTTCTGGATTTTAGTGGAATTGCTTTGAATTTTTCTCCATTGAAGTTGATATTGCCTATTGGTTTGCTATAAACTGCTTTTATTATGTTTAGGTATATCCCATGTATCCCTTTACCAGAAAGGGGTGTTAGATTTTGTCAAAGGCCTTTCCTGCATTTAATGAGATGGTCATGTGGTTTTTGTCTTTCGGTTGGCTTATTTGATGGATTATATTTATCATTTTACATATGTTGAACCATCCCTGCATCTCTGGGATGAAGCCAACTTGATCATGTTGGATAATCTTTCTTATGTGTTCTTGGATTCAGCTCACAAGTATTTTAGAATTTTTGCATCTATATTCATAAGGGAAATTGGTCTGTAATTCTCTTTCTTTATTGGATCTTTATGGGTTTGGGTATCGGGGTAACTGGCCTCAGAAAATGAACTGGGCAATGTTCTTTCTGTTTCTATTTTGTGGAATAACTTGAGGAGTATTGGCATTAACTCTTCTTTGAAAGTCTGATAGAATTCTGCACTAAAACCATCTGACTTTTGTTTTTTTGTGTTTTGTTTGTTTGTTTGTTTGTTTGTTTTGTTTTGGTTGGGAGACTTTTAATGACTGCTTCTATTTCACTAGGGATTATAGGTCTGCTTAAATTGCTTATCTGGTCTTGATTTAACTTTGTTAAGTAGTACATATTGAGAAAATTATGCATTCCCTTTAGGTTTCCAATTGGTTGGAGTACAGGTTTTTGAAGTGTGTCCTTATGATTCCCTGGATTTCCTTGGTGTCTATTATTATGCCTACCCTTCTTCATTTCTAATTTTGTTAATTTGGATCTTCTCACTCTGCCTTTTAGTTAATTTACCTAGGGATTTGTCAATTGTATTGATTTTTCTTGAAGAACCAACTCTGTTTCATTGACTCTTTGAATTGATTTTTTTCTGTTTTATTGATTATCAGTTGAGACTTGCTTTATGTCCAAGCTTGTGGTCAATTTTGAAGAAAGTCCCATGAGTTGCTGAGGTGTACTTTTTGTGTTTGGGTGAAATGTAGTGTAGATATCGTTAGGTCCTTTGGTTTATAGTGTCAGCTCCAGCATTTCTCTGTGTAGTTTTATTTGGATGGTCTGTCTATTGGTGAGAACAGGGTTTTGAAGTCTCCTACCATCAGTGTGTGAGACTCAACTTGTGATCTAGGCTGTAGTAGTGTTTTTTATAAACTTGAATGCCCTTGTGTTTGATGCATAGATGTTAAGAATTGCAATGTCTCCTGGTGAGTTTTTCCTTTGGTATGTAGTGTCCTTCCATATCTCTTCTGATTTGTTTTGGTTTGAAGTCTATTTTCTCAAACACTAAAATAGCTACACCAGCTTGTTTCTTAGGTCTATTTGCTTAGAATATCTTTTTCCATTCTTTTACTCCTAGGTGATGTCAATCCTTGATGTTAAGGTGTGGTGGTATTGTGTTCAGCCAGACTACTGACAAACTACTCAAGCAAGGACTTGTGACAAGCCCTGAAATTTCCTATTATGCAGAGACAGGACAAATGATACAGGACTTGACAATTAACCCAAAAATTTTCTTTTCAAGATTCCCTAAAGATATCTTCACCCCTACAAAGCAAAAAGAAAAAGAGAATATAGATATGAGATAGATCATAGAATCTACTCTGAGGGAAAAAAAAGATAAAGAAATAATAGGATAAATAGGTAGATCACTAAATCTACACTGAAGAAAAAGGGGAAGATATAAAAATGACAAAAATCTATTATGAAAAGAAAAAAGAGAGAACATGGATATGATAAGATAAAAAGGGAGATTATGGAATCTACTTTTAAAAAGGAACTACTTGTTTTAAATAAGATAAGTAATGAAAATTTTTTGGTCTGAGTTTATCAGCTGTTACTGGACTAGACATAGTTAATATATATAATGGAGTTTTTATCTGAATCTGTCAAATGTTAAGGGACTAGACATCATTAATGTAATTTTTGGCTGTGTATACTTATTGGATAGTTTTTCTTGTATTAGTTAAGCTTTTTTAAAATTTTAGACAAAAAAAAGGAAAATGTGCTATTGTGTTCCCCAAAATATTGTGCACCCTAATAAACTTATCTGGGGTCAGAGACAGAACAGCCACTAGACACAAAGACTAGAAAATGGTAGCACTCACACCTTTAATCCTAGCATTCTATAGACAGAAATCCCTCTGGATCTCTGTGAGTTCAAGGCCACATTGGAAACAGCTAGGCATGGTGACTCACTCCTTTAATCCCAGAAAGCGAGCCTTTGATCCCAGGGAGTGATGGTAGAAAGCAGAAAGGTATATAAGGCGTGAGGACCAGAAACTAGAAGCATCAGGCTTCTAGCAGCACAGTTCAGCTGAGAGCCATTCAGATATGAGGACACAGAGGCTTCCAGTCTGAAGAAACAGGACCACCTGAGGAATTGGCCAGGTGAGGAAGCTGTGGCTTGTTCTGTCTCTCTGATCTTCCAGCATTTCACCCCAATAAATGGCCTCAGGTTTGATTTTATTAATAAGAACTTTTTAAGATTCATGCTACATTAAAGTGTGGGCGGTAGTGGCGCACGCCTTTAATCCCAGCACTCGGGAGGCAGAGCCAGGCGGATCTCTGTGAGTTCGAGGCCAGCCTGGGCTACCAAGTGAGTCCCAGGAAAGGCGCAAAGCTACACAGAGAAACCCTGTCTCGAAAAACCAAAAAAAAAAAAAAAAAAAAAAAAAGTGTGTTTCTTAGATGTGACTGAAGGATGGATCCTGTTTTCCTAACCATACTGTGTGTGTGTGTGTGTGTGTGTGTGTGTGTGTGTGTGTGTGTGTGTGTTTTAAACTGGGGAATTGAGATCATTGATGTTGACAATTATCAATGTTTTTTTTTTTATTCCTGTTATGTGGTGGTGGTGGTAGTGGTGGTGGTAGTGGTGGTGGTGGGGCTAGTGCTATGCTTCCCCTCTTGATTTGCTGGTCTGGGATTATTTATTTATTCCTTGTGTGTTCTTAACTGTGGTTAACCTCTTTAGGTTGAAGCTTTCATTCTAGAACCTTCCATAGGACTGGATTTATAGATGTTGCTTAAATTTGGTTTTTAACATGGGATGTCTTATTTTCTCAATCTATTGTGATTGAGAGTTTTCCTGGGTATAGAAGTCTAGGCTGGTTTCTATGGTCTTTTTGTTTGTAGAACATCTATTGAGGCCCTTCTGGCTTTTAGAGTCTCCACTGAGAAGTCTAATCAGTATATATTGGATCTATAATTCTAATAGGTCTGCCTTTATATGTCACTTGATCTTTTCCTTTGTAGTTTTTAATATTCTTTCTTTGTTCTCTTTGTTTAGTGTTTTGATTATTATGTGTCAAGGAGACTGTCTTTTCTGGTCCAATCTACTTGGTGTTCTGTATGCTTCTCGTACCTTAATAACCATCTCCTTCTTTAGGTTGGGGAAATTTTCTTCTATGATATTGTTGAAAATATTTTCTGGGCCTTTGACCCGTGTTTCTCCTCCTTCCTCTATTCCTATTATTCTTAGATTTGGTCTCTTCATATTGTCCCAGATTGCCTGGATGTTTTGTGCCAGGATTTTTTCAGATTTAACATTCTCTTTGTTAGAGGTGTCCATTTCTTCGGTCATGTCTTCAATGCCTGAGATTTTCTTCTCTGTCTCTTGTACTCTGCTGGTGAGGCTTGCCTCTGAGGTTCCTATTTGAGGTCCTAAATTTTTCATTCCCAGATTTCTCCCAGTTTTCCTTGTTGATTCTATTTCTACTTTTAGGTCTTGAACTGCTTTCTTCACTTCCCTCCACTGTGTTTTCATAGATTTCTTTAAGGGACTCGTTTCCTCTCTAAGTACGTCTGTTACAGTCAGGAAGGCTGCCTTTGTCTTGTGTTTCAGCTGTGTTGTAATCTCAGGGCCTGCTGTGGTAGGGTTGATGGGCTCTAGTGGAGACATAGTGTCCTGGCTGTTAATTTTTTTTTTAATGCTGGCATCTAGACATCTGGGCTAGGGATGATTGTAATTCTAGGTGCCGATATTTGAGTTTCTCTTTGTTAGTTGGGTATTTTTCTATTGGTTTCTGTTGTGCTCCTCTTCTTGTTAGGATAGTGTACGTTGCCTGGCAGGGAAATCTTTTGAGACTGGCCTAGGTGTGGCCACTGGGGATTCCAGGCAAAATGTGTTTCTAGGTATTGGGAGCTGACATTAGGAATGGGGGTGGACTAGGAAGAGTGTGGCTGTTAGGGTCCACAGGAGGGAAGAGAGCAGGGTGTTCCACCAGGCTCTGCTTAGTTCCCTGGTAAAGGAAGCAGAGAATGAGGAGTCGCCACGTAGATAGTCTGCTACAGAGCTTGGGATGACACTTGGGGACTAGATTTGGAGAAGTAGAGGGAGAGTAAAGATATGAAGCTCACCCACCTGCTTCACTGACCAACTTGTTTCTCCATCGGGATTGTCAGGCGGGTTACCACAGAACACCATCTGGATAACAAGATCAGTGGAGAGGAAAGTTGGGGAAGTTGATTTGTGTGATCCACTGGAGACTGGGGGCAAGGATAGAGAGGGAGGTGAGGCCACAGCAGATGGTCTGCTACAGAGCTGATTATGAGACTTGGGTAAGACAGGAGGGAGAGGGGATGCTCTGGAGGTAGCCTACCTGCTTCCCTGGTCAGAGTGCTCTGCCAAGATAGCTCATTATCAGTTTTATTTTTTCTTTTGAGATCTCTGTTCAGATCCAGAGCCCATTTCAAAGATAAGATTCCAGGGCTCCAAACAAAATCCAGAAAATTCTATTTTCTTAAGCCATCTTTAACACTCACATCGCAGGTAAGAAGCTATTGTTGCTTCTTGGAGAAAAGTTAATCATGATAAAGGCATCATTAATAAATATTAAAGTTTTATGATGCTGAATTTAAATTATTAGAGCTTCACCATAAGAAAGTGTGAAATTGAATGTTATGTCTGTAATAAAAGAACTTTGCAAGACACTTCCAAACAGCTTTTAAAATATAATGTTACCAATATAATATTACTAGCATGCTTTTGTGGCACCCTTATGCAGAGGGAAAATATTTCATTCAATAACCACTCTATAACTTCAAAGTATATTCCATCATTGATATTTTGCAGAGTAGAAAATGGAAGTTGGAGAGGTTTGTCTAGTGCTTTCGAAATGGCATTTGATGAGGGCGAGGGTTCAGTTCCCTCCATCTGCAGCCATACTCCTGGCCCAGCCACCGTGCATCCTCTCCATGTTTCTACCATTCTGGAAGCATTTTTCATAAATGTGGAGATAAATAAATTGAATTATATTAGTTCTTACTTATTCAAGTTCTTTATATTGATCCACATTGTATAAAATTGAGGTGGATCTTAGATCTAGCTCCAATGTCCTAGAAAAAGAAAGAAAAGACATTCTTAGCAAGAAAGGGAATTTAAGTATCATCCACAATATCTCTTTCCCAAGAGTAGACCTGTAAATAGTCCTTATAAATTGATCTGAAAGATGCTGCCACTGCTCTTCCTCCTCTTCCTCCTCCTTCTCTTCCTCCTCTTTCTCTTCTTCTTCCTCCTCTTCTTGCTCTTTCTCTTGTCCCTCCTCCTCTTCCTCCTTCTGCTCTTCCTCCTCCTCTTCTCCTTCCTCCTCTTCCTCCTCCTCTTCCTGCTCTTTCTATTCTCCCTCCTTCTCTTCCTCTTTCTCCTCCCCATCCTCTTCTTCTTAGAAGAAGAGGTTAAATTCCTTTGTAATCATCTAAATTCAGACACTTACTCATTTCTGTCAAAATTTGTGCCAGGAATTGATTAGATATCCAGAATTCCTCCACAAACTGTTTCTTATTAATGAGGTTAATTTCCTGTGTATCTGATGAGATCATTAAGGCATCAGAGCATGAGATACACAGTGCATCCTCTAATTTAGCAAAGTTCTTCTCAATTATCTCCTACAGGAGGGATGAAGAAAAATAGGAAAGAAAAAGTTACCAAAGCATTAGAATTGATAATTTTCCTTTTTTGGCAAAATGGAACTAGTCCTGTTTCTTTAAAGACATTATAGAGAATATGCAAATAAAGACTCGAAAAGAAAGAGATGGCCCAAGGTTAAGAGCACTTGCTGCTCTCCCAGAGGACTGAGTTCTGTTCACAGCACACATGTCAGTCAGCTAACACCTGCCTGGAACTTCAGGTCCAAGGGATCTGATACCCTTTAAATGTGTTTGAAGACATGTTATTTTTTATTTTTTCTAACACTCTGTTCGAAATAGGGTCTGTTCTTTCTTAAACTCACTCTTATCCTTAACTGAGTCACATGAAGGCAGCTTCTATGCCGGCCGGCATTGTACCCCACTTTAGTTTTCTTTATTCATCTCAGGAATTATAGTTATGGGTTGCAGAAATGGCTCAGTCCAGCAAAGTGCTCGCCTTGTAAGCACAGAGACCAGTTCAACCCTCCTGCCCCCAAACCACGTAAAATAACCAGCCATGATGGTACACTTGTAATCTCATGACAGGCAAATCTCTTGCCTGCCAACCTAGCCCTTATATTCATGGCCAAGTGAGAGTCCCTTTCTCAAAGAGCAACATAGATAACACCTGAGGAATGATGCCCAAGGTTGACCACTGGCTTCCACATTCAGGCACACAGAGGTGTACCCACATACACATGAACACACATGCACACATACAAACAAATTGTCTCTATGATTTCTATAACTCCTTTCTTTGTCTGTAAGTATGTCGAGTCTTCTTTTTGGGGAATCTCTTGTTTTCACCTAGTAGTTACCATTATTCACATAATGTCTTCGAATACTTCAGGCACACTGTTGTAAATTTACCTGCCCTATTGCTCACCTCTTCTGACTGTTCTGTGATGGCTCGCATTATTCTGTGATTTTCGGCTTTTGACAATAAACTTCTTTTAAGTGAGGATTGCTTCCTTTGGAGGCTTAGATGTTGTGGACATGGAACATTTGTATCCAGGTATGCCAGATTTGCTTTACAATGTAATGCAAACTCATCTCTCACTCCTAAGTGAGTAAGAGATAGTTTACTATGAGTCTCATGTGAATGAGCATGGCCTAGGAAGGTGGGTGTGAGTTGCCCCAAAATGGCATTCTTCCCTAAGGAATCAGTTACATGAAACTTTCATAGACACAGAACAAAGGAAAGCCACAAATCAATATACTTGCCATGTACATTGAGGGGGACACTATGGGTAAAAGTGAAGCAAGGAAGTCTGTGCTCTAGGGTTCAGATGCTGCATGGCAGCAGTATTTGCTTTGGGAGTGGTAGACACTGGTGGTTTGCTAAGTTACTGCTTTCTAATGTCTCTACCTGATAAATCAAAGTGATGTTAGATCACATACAAAAGAGGGTTCTAGATGGCTCTTGAGAGAACTATGGGGCTGGGGAGCTGACTCTACAGGTAAAGGTCCTCACCTGTAAACCTGATGGTCAGAGTCTGATCCCTGAGTCCCACTTGGTGGAAGGATTCTCACCTGTAAACCTGATGGCCAGAGTCTGATCCCTGAGTCCCATATGGTGGAAGGATCCTCACCTGTAAACCTGATGGCCAGAGTCTGATCCCTGAGTCCCATATGGTGGAAGGATCCTCACCTGTAAACCTGATGGCCAGAGTCTGATCCCTGAGTCCCACATGGTGGAAGGAGAGAACCGGCTCCTGTAACTTATCTTTTCATGGCCACTCATGTGATGTGACATATGTGTTCTCTCTCACACACAGACACAAAGAAACGTAATTTAAAAATTAAAACAAAAATAGCTGGGCAGTGGTGGTCCACACCTTTAATCCCAGCACTGAGGGGCAAAGGCAGGTGGATCTCTCGAGTTCGAGGCCAGCCTGGTCTACAGAGCAAGTTCTAGGACAGCCAGGGCTATGTAAAGAAACCCAGTCTGGGGGAAAAATTAATAGATATCCAAGAAAGATAACTTTGGATTTCAACCTGTAACATCCCAACTCTCCACGAGCACAGCTCTAACCATCTAGCTCATCTGCAGTCCTTCAATACAGATGCAGCCTTTTCAGGAAATCTCTAGTTCATATAAGGAGACTCAGGAGTTCAAGTCCAGGGTCAGTGTTGATCTCTGCAACATAGAGGATGAATGAATTCTGGCCCTACACCTGTCCTTGGTGCTGGGTTTTAAACTTCTGGTTTCTTCTGGCTAAGTATTCCAGCTCTGTGGCCACAGAGAGAAAGCTTTCTTGCTCATTTCCTGGGGAGAGTGTGCAGATATTTCTAGAACCCATCATAGGTCAGGCAGCATCTGTCACTATAGACTTCATGCTGTCTGCACAGCTCTGGCTTCCCAGTGAGAAGTGTCTAAGCTTGACCTGACTTAGACAGTAACCTGCTGCCTAGCATGAAGACTTTCTTTATCTGGCCTCAGGATTCCCGAGAGTCGCAGCAGCTCTTACCCGAGTTTCTTATTGTGGGTTTCTTCACTACACCTGGCACTGGGATTCTGCCTTACTGATTCCTGTGTGAACTTTGTGAGCTCTCTGTAATGCTTTGCGTGATGGTATTTCATTGAGAGGCCCTGTACTTTGGGGAGGGTGCGTGCCTTCCGCATCTGTGTAAGTCACTAGATGGCCCAGTGTGATTTCTCTAATGAGGAAAAACATACAAAAAGCTTTTAAATGTGTTTGAAGACATGGTGTTTTTTAATTTTTCCTTGAATTGAAAATATTTTTCTGACATGATATATCCTGATTCCAGTTTCCCTTCTCTCTACTCCTCCCACTTCTTCTCCACTACACTCCATCCAGATCCACCTCCTTCTTGTCTCTCCTTGGAAAACAAACATGCATCTAAGGGATAATAATAAAATAAAATAAGATAAAACAGAAACTAACACATCAGAATAGGACAAAACAAACAGAAAAGAGCCAAAGAGAAGGCACAAGAACCAGGGACCCATTCATTCACACATGACGGAATCCCATAAAAACACTAAACTAGAAGCCATAATATATATGCAGAGCACCTGTAGTGTCAAAAATGTATACATATACATATGTATATATATATAATTATAAAATAAGAATAATAACATAAAAAATGAAAAAAAAATCTCTGACACAACATTGTGAGAGAAGAAACCTTTGATGCCATGTTTTCTATTGGCCATCTACTGCTGGGCATGGGGCCACCCTTAAGAGTAGTTTGTTTCCTTAGTTAGACTCCCATGGATAAAACGAAATTTTCATTTGCAAGTAATTATCAATTGGAGGTAGCTTCTGGGTTAGAGATGGGGAAAAAACCTGAGATCTCTTCATTTTTTTCTGTAGGCACTTAGTGCTATGAAGTTGCCTTTTAGAACCGCTTTCATTGTGTCCCATGAGTTTGGGAATGTTGTGTATTCATTTTCACTAAATTCTAGAAAGTCTTTAATTTCTTTCTTAATTTCTATCTTGACCCAGATTTTTATTCAGTAGTGAGTTGTGAAGTTTCCATGAGTGTATAAGCTTTCTGTTATTTTTATTGTTGAAATCCAGCTTTAATCCACGGTGGTCAGATAGAATGCAGGGTGTCATTTCAATTTTCTTGTATCTACCAAGACTTGCTTTGTATCCAAGTATGTGGTCAAATTTGGAGAATGTTCTATAAGGTGTAGAGAAGAAAGTGTTTTCTTTTGTGTTTAGATGAAATTTTCTTTAAATATCTGTTTGGTCCATTTGGTATATAATGCCAGTTAGCTCCAGCATTTCTCTGTGTGGTTTTCAGATTTCTAGATGGCCTGTCTATTGGTTAGAGTGGGGTATTAAAGTCTTACACTATTAGTGTGCAAGAGTCAATTTGTGATTTAAGTAGTGGTGTTTCTTTAAGAACTTGGGTGCCCTTGTGTTTGGTGCATGGATATTAAGAATTGCAATGTCCTCTTGGTGGATTTTTCCTTTGATGAGTATGTAGTGCACATCCCTATCTCTTCTGATTAGTTTTGATTTGAAGTCTATTTTGTCAGATAATTAAAATGGTGGCATCAGCTTACGTTTTAGGCTTAGAATATCTTCTTCCATCCTTTTACCCTCAGGTAATGTCTAGTCTTGATGTTAAGGTGTGTTTTTTGGATACAACAGAGGATGGATCCTGTTTTTCCATCCACACTGTTAGTTTGCATCCATTGATATTGAGATATCAATAAACAGTGTTTATTGATTACTGTTATTTTGCTGGTGTGTGCATGTGTGTGTGCGTGTGTGTGTGTGTGTGTGTGTGTGTGTGTGTGTGTGTGTGTGTGTGTCTCCCTTCTTTTGATTTGCTGGTCTGTGCTGTGGATATTGCTCTGTATGCTGTGAATGTGTTGCTCTGATTTGGTTGATAAATAAAACGCTGATTGGCCAGTAGCCAGGCAGGAACTATAGTATAGGCAGGATAAACAGAGAAGAGAGTTCTGGGAACAGGAAGTCTGAGTCAGGAGTTGCCAGCCAGACACAGAGGAAGCAAGATGTGAAGGCAGAATTGAGAAAAGGTATCAAGCCATGTGGCTAAACATAAATAAGAATTATGGGTTAGTTTAAATATAAGAGCTAGTCAGTGGTAGGCCTGAGCTAATGGCTGAGCAGTTTTAATTAATATAAGCCTCTGTGTGTTTACTTGGGTCCAAGCGGCTGCAGGACTGGCAGGTGAGAGAGATTTGTCCTAACCATGGGCCAGATGGGACACAGAAAAACTTCAGCTACAGGTCTGGGATTATTTATTCCTTGTGTGTTCTTGACTGTGGCTAACCTCTTTAAGTGGGAGTTTTCCTTCTGGCACCTTCCATAGCACTGGATTTGTAGATAGATATTGCTAAATTTGGTTTTCATTATGGAATGTCTTATTTTTTCCACCAATTGTGTTTGAAAGTTTTGCTGGGTATAGTAGTCTGGTCTGGCAGATGCAGTATTGTAGAGTCTGCAACACATCTACCCAGGCCCTTTTGGCTTTGAGTCTCCATTGAGAAGTCAGGTGTAATTTTAATAGGTCTGCCTTTATAGGTTACTTGATCTTTTTCTCTTGCAGCTTTTATTATTCTTTCTTTGTTCTGTACATTTAGTGTTTTGATTATTATGCTCCAAGGAGACTTTCTTTTCTGACCCAATCTATTTGGTGCTCTGTAAGCTTCTTGTGCTTTGATAGACATCTCTTCCTTTCAGTGGGGGACGTTTTCTTCTATGGTTTTGTTAAAAATATTTTCTGGGCCTTTGACCTGTGTTTTTTATTTCCTTCCTCTATTCCTTTTATTCTTAGGTTTGGTCTCTTCATAATGTCCCAGATTTCCTGGATGTTTTGTGCAGGATTTTTTTAGATTTAACATTCTCTTTGACGGAGGTATTAATTTCTTTTATTGTGTCTTCAATGCCTAAGATTTTCTCTTCTGTCTCTTGTGTTCTGTTCCTGAGGCTTGCCTCTGAGGTTTCTATTTGAAGTCCTGAATTTTTTATTTCCAGATTTCCCTCAGTTTTCTTTGTTGATTCTATTTCCACTTTCAGGTCTTGAACTGTTTTATTCATTTCTTTCTACTCTTTGTCTTTTCACAGATTTCCTTAAGAGATTTATTCATTTCTTCTTTAAGAACCTCTATCATATTCATAAAGGCTATCTTAATGTCTTTGTCTTGTGCTTCAGCTATGTTGTGGTACTCAAGGCCTGCTGTGGTAGGGTTGTTGGCCTCCAGTGGAGACATAGTGTCCTAGCTGTTATTGTTTGTTTGGTTTGGTTTGGTTTTTTTGCTTGTTTTTTATGCTGGCTTCTAGGCATTCAGGTTTGGGAAGACTGCAGTTGTAGGTGTTGATATCTGGTCTTGTGTTTGTTGGGCGGGTATTTTGTTCCTATTGCCTTCTCTGGTTCTTAGGAGAGTGTGGTGGCTGCGATCCCTGGTAGGAAATTCTTCTGATATTCTGCTAGACGTGGCCACCGGGGAGGGGGGGTTCCAGATAAAATGTGTTTTAGGTATTAGGAGCTGACACTTAGGAATGAGGATGACTCTAGGAAGGGGTACTGAGGAAGGAGGGAAGTAGATGTTCCATCACAATATGCTTAGTCCCCTGGGAATGCAGGCAAGGAGGAAAGGGAGGCTGCAGCAGGTGGTCTGCTACACAGCTGGAGATGAGATGGGGGATTGGACTTGGAGCAGCAGAGGAGAGGTGAAGATCTGCAGTTAGCCTGCCTGCTTCCCTGGTCAGAGTCAAGAAATGTGTTAGTTCAAGTAACCTTTTCTTCCTCCATTCTTTTCAGGGCTGAGTTGGAAGAATCACATAATTATGACACAACAATTTCATATCTGAGTCATTCTGGCAACTCCATTAACCTGTGTGCTGTAGGAGAAACTGATGATGGTAAGTCTGCTAAGCCAATTAATATTATAACCCTGTGCAGAATAAGAACGTGTCAGGATGGTATTCTCCCTATAGCTAATGATATGTTAAGATTTCACATTCATTCTGCTCTGCCATCTTATTTCCTTTTTATCTCTCCCATCTCTTGTCTCTTAACAATAGGTATCAGTCCAGCTGGGCATCAGCACTGATCTGGACTCCTAATAAGTGACTCCTACTGTGTCCCTCTTCCTTTCTGCCATTTCTTCTCATCTCTAATCATCTTAACTGCTTTGCCCTTTGTAGGTGTGTAGGAAGAAAGTCAAGGCAGTGTGATTCAATTTTTTCTCACTTCTCTTAAGGAAATCTCACCTCGCTTATCATAGCATTCTTGCAGTTACTTAGTGTGTAGAAAATGAGATGACACACCATGAGAATTAGACTTTGTGTTCAATCTAATTTAAAAAGGGGATTTATACAGTAGCTCTTGAGTCCAGAGCTAAATCCTCCAGCCTCTGGTGATGCTCAGAACATTTTGTGCAAAGGAGATGCTCAGAGAAAAGGAATGAGAAGCTGAGACGCAACGTTACTGCAAGGTTCAATGTCTTTGTTCTACAAACAGCATCATCCACTTCTCTACAGAAGCTATAAATATTAGTGCTACAATAAATAACAGGACTCACAGACCCAGCACTATGGATTGTATTTCACTGCTAGTTCTTCTGTGCAGATACCTGCAGATTGAATGCTTCCATCCCTCACTACAAGAGACAAGAGACTGAAGACTAGAGAGGCTGAGCTGTACATAGTGACCCAAGTACCGTGTGGTAGAGCAATAGTGCAGAACAGGCTAAGCCTGTCTGGACACACCATGCCCTTTCCATAAATCTAAGCTGCATCTTACACAGGGGAGCTTATCTTCCTTCAAGGAGGCTCCAGAAGGTCTTCCGGCTCAATTATTGCTGTACAGACAAGAAGACTTAGGTTCTAGGAAAGAAGTCATTGTTCTGGAATATATACTTAGAAAGTACGTGACATAAAACATGAAGATATATTGACATTTCTGTAGCAGGCTTTTTCTTTTGGTTCACCAACCAGCTCCCAAGTCATGACACGGAGACTTACTAGTTATGAATGATTAGCCTAGCTTAGGCTTGTTTCTGGCTAGCTCTTTTAACTTAAATTCAACCGGTTTCTCTTCACCTTTTGCCTCAAGGCTTTTTAACTTTTTTTCTGTGCATCTTACTGTCACTGTTTCTCATGTCTGCTGGCTGGTGGCTGCCTAGCTGCCCTGGGCATCTCCCTCATTCTCTCCTCTTCTCCTTCTCTTGTTCTTCTCCCAGGCCTAGATTTCTTCTCCTATTTATTCTCTCTGCCTGCCAGCCCCACCTATCCCTCTCCTGCCTAGCTATTGACCGTTCAGCTATTTATTAAACCAATCAGGTGCCTTAGGCAGGCAAGGTGAAACAGCAACACATCTTTACATAATTAAACAAATGCAGCACAAACAAATGTAACATACCTTTACACAGTTAAAATAATATTCCACAACACATTTCACTCTCTAAGAGTGAGAAATTGAATAACTACTGGAAAATTCTACTGGACAAAGTCTATTATCAGCAAAGGCTGCCTTGAACACTTAAAATTTAGAGGGTAGATTCAGGCATGAGATGGAAGTTTTGCAATTGATTATTAATGTCTGCCATAGGTGTAGGATTTTTGTTGTTGTTTGCTTTTTGTTTTGTTTTTCATTCATTGCCTACCCTGTTACAGAGGTGTTCTAAAAGTCTAGGAAGACAGACAGTTGTCCTTGTGCCCTGATAACATTTGAAATGGGATAAGTCAGATCACTTGTGAAAAAAAACCAATGTGCCTATGTGGTTTGTAGAATATTAGCCATAGGAATAGAGCAGGGCTTTTCACTTTCTAACGTCTGCATTGATCCTTGGGATCTTCTTAAAATACAGATTCTGGCTCCACAATTCTGGTATGTGGCCTTGGAACCTGTATTTGTAACAAGTTCACCTTTCATGTGGTGCTGCTGGTCTGTCTACCACACTTTGACTAGAAAGGCTAGGGCCCCATGTGGACTGGATCCCACTGAATGACTTTCTATAAGACTGAAGGCTCACAGGGCTGAGGGGAAGCTTGAGTCTGAGCCTACACCTTTTTTTCTCTGGACCCCTGAGACTCCCTTACCCAGAACCTACCATTACGGAAATGCCTCACCAAGGTCCTGGTCAGGGATTCTCCCTTGATCCGTCTTCCTCTTGACAAGCTGGGCTTCACGGGAGGGTGTATGGATGTTTCACACATGCAGGGCTACTTGTTCTAGTGGGTAAAGCTGAGGATTGACTGTGGAAAGCTGGGCAGGAGATCTCCATTTATTCACTCCTGGACACAAATTCCAAAGGTGGGCCTTGCAGGGGCATCACTTGAGGGACCTAAAGGAGCAATTATTAACCCAAGCCTCTCTTCGGGCTTTTCTACAGAGTCCTTCACTGCACTTGAGGAGTAATGCCACCAAGTAGGCCAGGGCTGATGAATAAAGAGTCAGAAAGGGTTCAGGAAGTGAGACCTGGTCCAACTAAGAAATGACCGTGGAGCAGCAGAGTCAGGGGGGAGGGGATGGAAGTGGCCAAGGCTATCCCTGCCAGTAGGACACTGTGTGGTAGATTAGGATAGAGAATAGACCAGGTAAGACTTGAGAAACTAGGGAACTATAGCCAACAGTCAGGAGGATTTCTGTGACATGTCCCATCCCCTTACTAAGATCAATGGAATTGACAAATCTGTAGCAAGACTGATGAAGAAAACTAACAATCTCAGGAATAAAGCAGAGTTAGCCTCACAGATCCATGGGCACTAAGGGTTAAGGAAGCACTGTACAGACATGAATTTGGCAACTTAGTCAAAACTGAAATAATCCCTTTAAAAGTTCAGACTACCACGGATCACCCCAAATAATTTGAATTGCCCTGTAACCCTTAGGAAAAACCTGAAGTTGGAATTTGAAAAGTTCCCCAAAATAGGGACTAAGATCCTGGCTCTGAGGGTAGAGAGCTTGCCATGTAAGTATAAAGACCGCAGTTTGAATTCCTAGGAATAGATGAAAGCTGGGAGATGTGGCTTCTACCTATAATTGCAGCATTTGGGAGGCAGAGGCAGGGATCTCCGAGAATCGGTGAGCTCTGGGTTCACTGAGAGAACGTGCCTCAGAAAGTAAAATGAAGAGCTGTTAAGGATGATACCCAATAGCAATCTCTGGCCTCCAAGTGCACATGCACACCTCCAACACACTTGTGTGTCCACATACAGGAAAACACACATACACACATGCATACCTCCAACACACATTGCATACATGAGCACATACATACATACATGCACCCATACCTCATACAAGTTCCCCAAAGAAAGTCTGCATCCAGGTGATTTCAGTGAAACATGCTTGCAAACTCTTAAGAGCTAACACCAGTGCTTTGCAATATCTTTGAGAAAAATAGAGGCAACTAGTTCCTGGCTTGTCTCATGAAGTTAGCATAAGCCTGACACTAAAACTAAAGGTTAGCACGGCAAGCCTTGATCTTCCAAGAGTAGTCATAAAGACCGTAAAAACAGGATATTAGCAATAGTATTCAGCAAGCATCATCAAGTGCAGTTTGTTTCAGAGATACAAAGCTCAGTATCCACAAATCAGTGTCACCTACCACAGTGACAGAGTGAAACAGTAAAATCACACAATAGATTCTGAAAGAACACTGGGCAAAATTCTACCCTGTTCACAACATAATGATTCTTGGAAAAATAAGGGAAGAGGCACTCCCTCACTTTGATAAAGGATGTTCACAGGAAGGCTGCAGAGCATGTTACTTGGTGGTAAAGAAGGCACTGCTCTTTACCAAAGAGTTTCCAAAACTCGAAACAAGGCAAGAATGCCCTCACCTACTACTCTCAATGAAAGGAGAGCTAAGGTTTCTAGCCAGAGAGAGGGCAATGAGGAAATGAAAGGCAAGAAAGATAGCATCTTCATCTGTAGGAACTCCTAAGAGTTTATAAGAACCTATCAGAGCAACAACCCCCGCTCCCCACCGCCAAGAACTAATAAACAATTGTGTTTTTGTGTACTACCAATGTGCACGTGGGTGCTAAGATTGGAAAAGTACAATACATTTTAAGTTTTCTTTCCAAAAGATAAATGTGTAGACTTAAATTTGTCACAGCATGCGTAAGAGTTAAGTGTTAAAGGGTATAAAATTTGGATTAAATAAATCAAATCTAATCCAAATGAGTGAAAAGACATATTGTGTTTGTGGATTAGAAGACCCAATAGAGTAAAACTGACAGTAAACACACACACACACACACACACACACACACACACACACACACCAGTTCTCCCCAAGTGGCTCATAGGCTTAAGGCAGTTCCTATAAATATCTCAGCAAGGTGTTCTGTAGCTATAGACAAGATTATTCTAAAATTTACATGGAAATGCTGAGGGACTTAAAATAGGTGCAGACAGTTTTGAGAAAGAAAATGTGGGCAGAAGCAGCCACCTGATGGCAAGACCGATAACTTCAGTGACGAAGATCACGTGGCCTTGGTGGAGAGTCACGGTGTGGCGGACTGAAGCTGAGAAACCAGAGACGGGCAGGCATAAATGCACAAAACCATTCTTTTCCTGTTTCCCCTTTTATGAAGATGGAGAAGCAACCCAATGAAGCTAGCCTTCTAACAAATCATGGTAGAGTATATAAGTATCCATAGGTTAAAAAAATAACGTCAAACAGGAGCCTAATTCTCACACCTTTTATAAAATTTAATTTAATGTTTCTCTCAAGAGTGAGGAATCTAATTTCTTTTCTAAAGGAGTGATGGGGTGGGGCTAGGGAGCAGAAGGAAGGGGAGGATACAGTAATTGGTGTCTGTTTTCCCATCAGTGATTCTGTCCCTTGAAACAAACCCAATAGCTTAGGGTCATAGCTTACACAGTGTCTACCATGACAGAGCTCAGTCTTGGATCACAGGATTCAGGCTGTTCTGGAAATTACATAGTTATCCGCGGATGTTATCAAGACCCTCAGTGCCCTTATGCCTCCTGGTGCCAGGGAATTCTTGAGGGGTCTTGGAGAGCCTTGGGGACACCTTCAGACCATGAAGTTCTAAGCTGGGAAGCTGTTCCTCTTCAGTGGCGTTCCGCAAGCGTCTTCACTTCCCTGAGTGTGGGTTTCCATATCGGTAAAGTTTGAGTATCAAAAGGAAGCATAATGCCTAGACTGTAAAGATGTTTGCTGATTTATATTACTGAATTACTTAACATTAATTGGAGTCATCTCACCTCCTAATGTAAAAGACAGACTTGTCTAAGATGACATGGGATGTCGTACATGGAGAAGTGAAAGGTCTCCAGACCACGAATCTCTGCAGTTGGAAAGTGGCCGAGGAAACTCTTCTGGAGTTTTCTCTTTTTCTGCCGCCCTGGGAAAGCTGTGTCAGAGCAGGCAAGTTAAAGGCCCCTGCACAGAAAGTGAGCCTGGACTCCAAAGCTGTGGCTCAAAACTTGTTATAATTCCTAGCCCCTGCTGATTTGTTTGGAGTACAGCCCACCCTCCCTTTCTCTTATTTTTGAGATTGTAATTACATCATTTTTCCCCTCCCCTTTCCTCCCTTGGAACCCTCAAATCTGCACCTTTTTGCTGGTTTTTTTTTTCTCAAGCCTTATGTTCTTTTTCTTAATGAATTTATTTATTTATTTTACATTTCTGCCTCAGTTTCCCCTCCCTCCTCTCCTCCCAGTCCCTCCCCCCACTCCTCTGTTCCTACCCCTGCCCCCAATCCACATCACCTCCCTTTCTGTTTAGGAAAGGGCAGGTCTCCCATGAGTATCAACAAAACATAAACCTAGTGTCCTTACCTTGGTGCAATGGAGAGCCTTGGCTTTGACGACACATGGGCATCCTCAGTTGAATGTGTGTGATCTTTTCCTGCTTGTTGGAGCAAGCATCCCCAGGGAATCTGCAAGCCCTGGTTTTGTGATTTCTAAGGCATAACATGCACTGATATTCTACATGGTGGAAAGGGAAAGCAAGTGAGATCATAATTTGTTAATTCTATGGAGAGCACAGACAGATACATCAAAGAGAAGACTATCTTTTTAAAGAGTGGAGATGAGGCAATACTTAGAATTGATATGGGGAAAACTGAATCATAAGTAGATTTAAATTTTTCAGATTTATTTTACTTTGTGGATATGAGTGTTTTGCCTCCATATATGTCTGGGCACTGTGTGTGTGCCTGGTGCCCATGGAGATCAGAAGAGGCTGTCAGATCCCCTGGAACTGGAGTTGCTAGTGGTTCTGAGCCATCATGTGGGTAGTGGGACTAGAACCCAGGTCCTCTGCAAGAGCAACAAGTGCTCTTAACCGCTAAGTGCTAAGTCATCTCTCTAGCCCCATAAACAGATTGATGTTTTTAAAAGGGTGTGTGTTAAACAAAAAATTAAAACAAGGGGCATAAAGTAGCTTCCTCTAAAAGTCACTAAAGATGACTTTTACCTATGCATTTACTTATGTGGAACTACATTAGTAATGATGCACATAGAATTTTAGATCTAAGAAAACTTGAATTTTAGGGGAAACTAGGGTTACACTTATTTTGTCAGGGAATGATATGTTTACATTAAGAGCTGAGAAATGGGGCATTTTTTGATCGATTTCAAGATAATAGCAGAAGAAACAGAGCAGAAGCCCTGCCTGCTCTACACTTTCAGGATTTCATAAATGTTTGCCAAGCAACAAGCATATGAGAAGCAATTTTCTGGAAAATGTGACCCTTTTCATATAATGCCCAGTGTCCTATAGACAACATTTTTTAATTGCTATCTGGGAGGGGGTGCTGATGAGCCAGTTTCTCAGAATGACAGCCCGCGAGGCTCATGGGAATTCATCTGAATCCCCCAGGAAGAAAGTGGCAGGACTCAAATTTGGTGCCAATTCTTGCCACTACTTACTTATATGTATTAATAATTAAGGAAGTCATGATTTCATTAAGTCACACTCCCAGAACCATCAGGAAAGTCAGGAGACATTTATGTCCTCTTTCAAGCTGTGTTTAGGAAACAAAGTACTTGGGGAAGGACCTGGCAATTATCTTTTAAGTTAGACTCAGGTTCCTAGTAGTCTGCACACACACACACACACACACACACACACACACACACACACCTACACCTACCTTTTGCATTTCTCTCCTAAGTGCTACCACTGATTTTTGATAATATCTTTTAAGCAGGATGTAGGTATCTATTTACTAAATCAGGAAGGTTAAGATGTGGTTTCTTACGTGTTCAAAATAGGCTATAAATTCCACCCTGGAAATCCCCACAGAACTCAAACCTTGATGCTCTGAAGGGTAAGAAAACTGGACTCTGCAATCATATAAATGATATTAATCCTGACTATTTAATGAAATGAGTATATAAACTGACTTGAAATATCTTTTGTTTATTTTAGCCACTTATGAAATTGAAATTGAAGAACTCCAAAAGGTATTGCTTCTCCTGTCCTTACTGATGTGTGATTAAGAGTAGCACACTCCCAAAAAAATGTGAGTCTAGGGTACTTTCTAGCTAGATGAAAGTTCCTTATTTGAAGCAGGCTTTTTCTAGGTTCTAGTGGTCAGGGTTCTGAACCCCAGGCCTTTAATACAGAATTAGAAGGTATGTATTGAGTTGGGCAGACATGATCTGAACTGATTCCTGGACCCTTATCTCTTGTGGTCTGTGGCAAATGACCTTTAATAATCATCTCTTTCAGAGAGAAATGTCCTTGAGGACAACCAAACTTGTATATCTGATGCTTTCAAGAAAACAGACAGAGCCCAGAAGCATACTTCCTGGGCTCCTGCCAGTGTGGTGCTAAATGCCACCTTGGAAGTGATGTAGCAATTCAGCTGGGGCCCCAAGAAGAATTGCTACTGGCCTTAGTCATAGCTCCTGGATATGACCTTGAATGTTGGTCAACAAGGACATTGTATGGGACACCTGTGCAATGGGAAGAATAGAATACCTACATCTGGAGCCCTTTTGAGGGGAGCATAAGCAAGCACTGATGGAATGGTGTGTTGAGGAGGACCTGGAACTTGGCATTCAGCTCTCTGAATCACCACTCCTCTGTAAATGAAGTGCTCCCCATGGGGACAGGAAGCTTGTTTTATCACTGTGTCTGCCACAGCAGATGTTCAGTAAATGGGGGGACCAGTACTTCTTCAAATCACAGAGAGCAGTGAAGTGTCTGAGCTCTTAGTATAATGTCTGACACGTATAGTGGGCGCTTCCCGAGCCCTTCTGTGGGGTCAGTTAATGGGCTAGTTCACCCTCGGTGGGCACATTTTGTTTTCAAGCTGGGCGAGGAGAGTCTGATGTCATCTTTTTTGATGACTTGCCTGCGGGGCTGTGTGAGCATAGTTCACACTCTTACGAGATGCTCCTGGATCCTTGCAGAAGGCCTGGTTGCCTCACATCAGACTATTTTCTGTGGTTATCCTCCTTTCTGGCAATTACCCTGTCTGCCTCCGGCTGGCATGTTGATGTCTAGCAGCGAGCCCTTTATTTGATCAGGAATTATCCGACAACATTCAGTCCCCAAGATTACCCTGGATGTCAGTACCCCTGCCTCCAACCATAAACGATGACTCGAGGGCTCAGAGCTATTAAGTAGCCAGTAATTAGCATTCAAAGTATTTAAGAAAGGTTCCATGCGACTTGTTTACTGGTACTGATTTGCTAGAATTCTGCGAAGAACCACTAGTCACTGAACTGAGGCCTGCAGGGCACTCCTCTAAGGGCTGTCTAGGCTGTGGAGACTACTTTCAGATTCTTATTTTCTGTTTTCTTCAGGGTTCTTGGCTAGATTCCAAACAATTAATGACAGCAGATGTGGGACCAGTGATTAAGGAGAAGGGGGGTTTTGTTATGTTGTGACCACTGGGATGTAATCTTAACAAAAACTAAATCTCTGCCATTTAAGGGTGGCATTTTGATCAGAGAGCATGTTGTTAGGGTGCCATCCAAGCGAGACTCACACACTGACCTTTGGCAACGGAAACTGCCCGGATGCCACGAGCTGTACATCCAGAAGCTCTTCTCCTTCAGGGGCATGCCTGGAAAGGGAGGCAGAAAAAACTGTCCAAGTCATGTTATGTGCTGTAATTTACAAGCATTGCACCTTCAGAAATGCTGCTTTCTTTTCTGTGTGAGCTCCAGCCCTACACACAGGAGTTCATGGAACTCTCTGTGGCCTTGGCCTGCTGTTGCCACATCCTGAGACTTCACCTCCTGCTTGATCACGTTACCCGATGATCTATAACCAACAGCAGAGCCTGCTTTGGGTAACCTCACAGAAATGACTGTTTTCCTCTTTGTTTTCAGCCTTGGAGGAGTTTTCTGCATCCAGAGCTGAGGTAAGTTTTATCTCTAAAATGAAAGCATCGTCTATCCACCTATGACTCATGATTGAATTCGTTTTCCCGCTACGGGTTGGCTATCTTCCCAGTGCATGGACTGGTCCTGTTTCCCCAGGGCCTTGTAAGACACCCAGTGCAAAGCAGGTTCTCAGTGCCCCTGTCTGACCATCCTTGCTCTTGTCATTTTAGCCCATACTATGCTCATGCAGCCAACTCTAGTGGACAAAGCAAAGAGGGGCAATTGAAGATAGAGCCATAGACCACTTGCGGTAATCTAAAACAGATGGGCAAAATAGGGAGACATGGTACTCCAGGGTATCAGTGGAGGACTCCCAAGTATTGTGACTTAGACAGAAGAGAACAGATTTGTTAGCAATGTAAGATGCAAATGGCATGTTTGGAAACATTACTAGCTAATAAAAAGAGCAAGACGATCAAATAAGATGGTGGAATGGGGGAAACTATGAGAATCCACACCCAAACAGACGCAGAGGGAAGGAACAAAGAGAGATGGAATTGGGAAGGCAAACCACAGGAGGACTGTGTGCACCCTACAGGTACTAGAGAACTAAAAGGGTTTAAGCAAAAAAATAATACTTCCACTGTTTGGAACAGGCAGAAGCTCATATAAGCTATCAGTCTGGTTGATCTGGTCCTGATTTCTCATCTTAAAGAAAGATTCACAATTCTCAGTCATCTCATTAGGATTGGGCCAATCTACCATCTACATGTAAGTCCTTACTTTTCCTTGGCATCTTCCTATTTCAGCCCTAGACCTAAGGACGAAGAAAACAATGTGAAGGAAAAAGAGCTATGGGAATTAGAACCTCAAAAGCGAGAGGATTCACATCCTGACCACCCTTCCGAGGTATCGGTGTCCTAGGACTCATGATGTAATTCAGATGTGGTCTTTCTCAAATACAAATCTGATCAGTGTCAGCCACTGCCTCTCTTACAAAGCTAAGGAATAAACCCCAACCCTTTGTGGTGTATGTAAGAACATTCATAATTCACCCCCCCCCATGTGTCTTTTGAGCTTCATCTTCAGTCTTCCCTCTCCTATTCCCCCCCCCCCCCCCCCCCCGCTTTTCCCTTAGCTTCCACACTACCCCTTAGTAATATTAGGTCATTAACACTTCTCCAAATAGCCCATATCTTTGCTCATTCTGATTGATCTGCCAGATATTCCTGTCCTCTTCTATCAGTCTCCTACCTATGTTAAAAGGTATGTTTAAAAGCTCTACCTTTTAAAAGATAGAGCTTGATGAGTTCTGCTTTAGGAAGATTTCCCACATTCAGCCTCCCAGTGGAAAGGAGAAATCTCTCTCCATCCTCTGTTGCTATGGCTGTGAACACTTCCATAAGTAATATCCTATTACACCCTAATTTCCTGTGTTCACCATGACCAATGTCTGGGATGCTCAGTCCACTGCCTGGCCTACTTCCAGAGCTTTTCACATTGTCTTACATTCAATATAGGTCTCATAGATAATGAAACGCAGATTTGAGAAGGAGTACGGGGGAGTAGATAGAAGGCAAATGTCAGGTAAACTGGAGTGTTGCTGGAGGGCTTCTCTCCAGGTTCCACCAAGCCCCACAGTTCCACAATCCACATATAAAATAATCACTCAGACGCTTATATTACTTATAAACTGTATGGCCGTGGCAGGCTTCTTGCTAACTGTCCTTATATCTTAAATTAACCCATTTCTATAAATCTATACCTTGCCACGTGGCTGGTGGTTTACTGGCGTCTTTACATGGCGGTGGCTGCAGTGTCTCTCCCTCCTTCTTCCTGTTTCCCCAATTCTCCTCTCTCCTTGTCCCACCTACACTTCCTGTCTGGTCACTGGCCATCAGTGTTTTATTTATATAGAGCGATATCCACAGCACTGGAGGAAAAGAGGGCTACCCAGAAGCCCCCTTACAGGTGGTGAGAACAGGGATGTAGGGCTAAGCCCTCTCTCAGTAGATTACTAAAAATGAAATCCATCATCAGTTATTTGAGCTGCCTAGTTCTTTATCAAGAGGACTAGTGATATTTCTTCTCACGGATGCCATGATGGTTGAGATGGAAAAAAGAGCCTGACTTGGGAGTCGGCACTCCCATAGGCCTGACTCTGCCAGGCATCCATTGGCTCTTCAGAAATAAGTGAAGGGCATGGTATGGACTCTGGGAAGATGTAGGCTCTAGTAAGACAGCACTCAACAACCTGTAATAATTAAGAGCTGCTCTCATGAAGAAACATATTCTGAAGCCCAGAGTGCATGAGCAATGAACTGATTTGACTATCAACCCCAGCACTGCGCTCCCTGTTGTCTGTGTTTAGGCAGGTGTCTATGAAGGGACACCAGAAGAAGTCCACGAGGACAGAAGGAGTGTTCCAGCTGGAAACCCGGAAGCCATGGCTGACATCACTCCGAACAGGCTCTTCCCCGAAGATGTGATGCTGACCAGGCCCTCCCAAGATAAGGGTAAGTTGTATTTCCCCTGGAATCTCTTCGCTACCGAATTGTTTTAAAGGGGAGCATGGCCAAGATCATAATTTATTTATAGATATATAGTGGACATTTATTATGTTCCTAGTAACTTGATTGTAAGGGCTGTCTTCCCCTGAGTAATGGAAAGAACACTGCATTTAGAGGCAAATGGCTTAAGTTCAAGACTACACAAGTGTGAACTTAACAGTTGTGTGGTGAGTTTGTATTCCAGTAGTTCAATTTCTCCATCAAAAAGGGAATCTGAGCACGGACCTCACAGGAGTTATGAGGACCAGATCCAACAGTATGTCATGTGACAGTCTTGTTCTTTTCTTGTCTGCCTGTTGACCCTGCTCTTACCATTAGCAAACTGACATGCCATGCAGCATCATGAAGTGACTATTTCAGCTGCATTTTCTTCCTTCACATTAGTCAGAACCCTCTATTATAAATGAGAATTAAATCATACTTGGTTAAACCACACGCTTGAAGTAGGACCACGTGGCAGAAACTCAAGGCATGCCTGGATCCAGGGACACAGATAATATCACAAGGACAAAGTATCCCGAGTTCTCCTCTAATGTAACTGTGTTTTTCAGGCAGAGTCAAGTCCTATAAAGTCTAGCTGGCAGCAAGCATTGATAGAGTTACAAACTATTCTCTGATAAGCCCCAAAGGACAACTTGTAATTTTTATCTTTCCAAAGATAAATGACATGAGTCTTGCATTGTCTCTGATTGAGTCACATGCCATCGCCGATTAAAAACCTATGATGATCTGGTTGGACCAGGCTGTGTCACATTCCCATTGAGCTAGGAGTGGGTACAGTCATTTCTACCAAACAACACATCCTCTGTCTTAGTTACTTTTCTATTGTGAAGAGACACCATGACCAATGCACCATATAGAAGAAAGAGTTATAGAGGGTTTACAGTTCCAAAGGGCTAGAATTCATGGCCATCATGGCGGGAAACATGGCAGCAGTCAGGCAGGCATGGTACTGGTGCAGCTGAGAGCTCATGTCTTATCTGTAAGCACAAGGCACATGAGGGTGAGCTAATGGGGAATGGTATGAGCTTTGAAAACCTCAAAACCCACTCCAGTGGCATACTTCCTCCAACGAAGCTACACATCCTAATCCTTCCCAAATAGCTCTACCAACTGGGGACCACATATTCAAATATATGAGCTTATGTGGGCCATTCTCACCCAAGCCAAGACCCACCCCATGGAAGGAAAACAAGTCAACTGCTATGAAGAGAATCAGAGTAGATGCTGCAAAGATGCAGGAAAGGAATGCCCATTGCGCCAGGTGGTGCTGGTGCATGCCTTTAGTCCCAGCACTCATGACGCAGAGGCAGACTGACCTCTGAGTTCAAGGTCAGCCTGGTCTACACAGTGAGTTCAGGACAATCAGGGCTGCACAGAAAAATCCTGTCTTGAAAACCCAAAAAGGAAGGTCCATTGCAGCATACTAGTCTACTGAAAGTCACGGATGTGATGTATTACAGCCAGAATAGGATGAATTCAGTGATCAAAAGGTGGAATCAGCATCCTTTAAAATCTACTTCAGCCTCATGGGCTTCCCCTGTGCCACTCACTTGTCCTTCCTGCCCCGCCCCGACACTCTCTGCTACGGTCAAATGATTTCAGAGCATGTCATGAGCTTAAATGGTCTTAAATTTTTACTTCATCTCTTTCCTCTACCTGGGATGCTCCCATGCCCCCTCTCTTAGCTTATTGTGTCCCATCGCCTCTTCAAATTCATCCTTAATGTCACTTCTGAAGTTGTCATATCTTCAGCTCATTTCTACTTTCCAAAATACTAATTATTTTATCCTGAAGAGACTCAGGCAAGCTAGGATGTATTTCTTAAATGATACAAATAAAATAGTTAGCAGGCAAATCACAGACACGGTGAAGATGTTTTCCATATACATATTGTATTAGTTCCTTCATTATTGTTGTGATAAAATACCATGACCAAGGCAACTTAAAGAAGAAGTATATTGGGCTTATAGTCCCTCATGGCTAGGAGGCATGGCAGCAAGTGGCAGGCATGGTGGCAGGATCAGGAAGCTGAGAACTCAGTCTTCAGTGGCAAGCAGAGAGAGAGCAAACTGTAGTAGGGCGAGGCTGTTTCATCTCAAAGCCCACCCCCAGTAACAGACTTCTTCCAGCAAGGCTGCACCACCTAAACTTCCCCCAAACAGTGCTACTAACTGGGAACCTAGTGTTCAACTACATGAGCCTACAGGGCCATTTCTCATCTAAGCTGCCGTACATGATTACCGATTCGACCAAGAACTCACATAGGGAATATATACATCTTTCATGTAAGCATCTTTATAGTCACAAAATACAAAACAGAAATTAATCATTAAAAAGAATGATAGATATTGAAATTGGAAAGATACTTGAACTGGCATTTCATCATAGAGGAAGAGAAGGTATCCAAAGGTAAATATGCCATGAGAGCCCAAGTTCATTGACTCTCCCTGAACTGCAAGTGAAGGCTACCTGCCATCAAAATGCCTGCAATGGAAAAGACTAGAAATATTCAGTGTTGGTAAAGATATGGACCAGGTAGAATATTTATATTCTGAGGAGATTGTAAACTAGGACCATCACCTTGGAAAACTGTGAATATTAAAATCAAACACATGCACATTCAATGGCCTAGACACACCAGGCTACATATATCCCTGGCAGAAACATGTATTTAATTAACAAAAATATACAAATTGATTGTGCCAGAACATTTTTATAACAGTCTCAAGTAGAAACTGTTCAAATGAGGAGGAGAATGGAGGTCTGGGCATGACAGGAGCCTGAAAGCCCAGCACTTGGGAGACAGAGGTAGAATGATAGAGCGTTTAAGGCAGCCTTGACTACCTACTGAGGACTGTGTCTTCTAGGGGGAAACGCTGCCACAACAAAAACACAGAGTGAATAAATATGTCACATCCTGTCCACACACTAGAAGAGGAAATTCAGTCATAGTAAAGGAGAAGCTGCAACTAACTATCTGCAACAACCTGAAAGAATCTCTCAACATAAGCTGAATGCAAATGTGCAGCACCAAGGAGTGCAAACTGCATTGCTGCATTAGTGCAAAGGTCAAAGGTGGATAGAATGCATCAACATCGGGAGTCAGAACAGCTGTTACCTGTGGTGAGGAAGAATGTGAAGCAGAGAGCCCCAACACCGGAGCCGCTTGCTTTGATCTGTGTGTGTGAAGATGTGCAGCTGGAGCCAGACCTTGGTCTGTAGTTTTGTGATGCATTCCCCTGTGTAGTATGTTGTCATTGAATCTTAAAACAGGACTAGGGATGCAGTTCAGTTGTGAGTGCTTGCCTAGCATGGACAAAACTCCAGGTCTTCGATTCACAGCACTGCAGAAGAAGAAGAAAAATACAAAAGCAAACAAAAAATCATGAAAGTAAAAAATATAAAAAGGTTTTAAAAAGAGCGGGTAACTATTAAACACAAACAACACTATATCTTCTAAAATGAGAAAATTTTAAATTCTGAAGAGCAGAAGCCTTAGTTATCGGGAAAGAGATTTAAAAAGCAGAGAAAAGTTTAAAAATATGGTATAAGAAAATAGATACAAACATTTCAATAGCAGTAAATTCTATACATGTTAAACTTACTAGCTAGAAGATGCATTCAAATTTTTCAAAATTCAAAGTATTTTTGTGTTCTTTGCATGCCCCGTACGCCTCAAGGTATGGGGATTTAGTGATGAAAGAAACAGCCAAAGAATTCTCCTCCTCTCATGCACATAGGACTGAAGACCCTATCTCCCATTCTGCACAAAAAAAAAAAAAAAAAAAAAAATCAACTCAAAATGGATCAAGGGCCTTAGTGTAACAAAATGAAACCTGACATCACAAGAAGGACACACCGGGAAAACCTTAGAAATGTAGGTATAGGAACCAATTTAGACAAAACAGTGGTGAGAACTGACAAATGAGATGTACGAATACAAATACTTCTGGCCACAAAGGAAGCAGCAGAGCACACAGTCAGCCTACAGAATGAGGAGAGATCTTTGCCAGCTAGATCGAGAATGTATGGAGTTCAACACTGAAAATCAAATAAGCCATTCAATAACTGGGCACATGAATACAACAGACACTTCTCAAAAGAAGTACAAATAAATTACATGGGAAAGCACTCAACTTCCTCAGCGGTCCAAGAATGTAAATCAAAACCATCCTGAGATTCCACCTTCCCCAATCAGAATGGCTATGACAACAACAGAAAACAAACTCTAGAGAGAATGTTGAGGGGCCCCTTAAACACTGCTGGTGGGGTTGTGAATTTTAGGACAGCTGCTATGGAAATCGATATGACAGTCTTTGAAAAAAAACTAAACATGGAACAGCCACATGACACAGCTATTACCAGGGATGGGTGTGAAGATAGAGAACTAAGTCGGCCCGCTTGAGGTTATCAGAGCACTGCTGAAAACAGCCAAGTTACAGAGTCACCTTCAACAGAGGACCCGCTAAAGAAAATCACACACACACACACACACACACACACACACACACACACACACACACTTTATGTTATTAAGAAGAATGGGGAGGATGGAGAGATGATTCCATTAGTAAATATCTTGCCTTGGTATGTGTGCATGAGAACTCGAATTTGATCATCGTTACCTGTGTTTAAACAAATCAACAGCAACAACAAAAACAGGCATGGTGCTATGCTTTGTAATTCCATCCCTTGAGAGACAGAGATAGGCAAGATCCCTGGGACTCACTGGCCAGCCCAGTGCGTTCCAGGCCAGTGAGAAGGTCTGTCTCAAAAAACAAGGGAGACAGAGCCTGAGGAACAACACCCAAGTTGGACTGCTGGCTTCCATAGACACATACACACTAACACCTGGAAGAATGGAATTATCATTCACAGGGAAGTGGATGAAATTGGAGAGGAACTGAAAACTCAAAAGGAATTAATCATGTTTTCTGCCTCATGTGGAAAGACACTAACAAGGAAGAGAAAAGGGTCCATGTGGAGGGAGGTGGTAGGTAAGACAAGATAATAGATGTGGTGAATAAGATCAAAATGCATACACTGAATAGAAAAGAATTCCACAATGAACTGCATTCTTTTGTACAATTAATATATAGTAATAAAGAATCCCAGTCCCCATAGGGGTTACTTTCTGATCCAATGAAGACAGACAAAAATAATAAAACATTCTTATATGAAATGGAGGTAAATGATATAAAAAAGGAAAGAACATTAAGGAGGCCATGGACGTTGGAACTTGAATGTGTCTGTGGATGACCTCAACGGCCTCAAGTAGATCCAGAAAGGATAGTTAATCCTGCTTGTCAACTGCATTTAGAGTCATACAGGAGACATGCCTCTTGACGTGTCTGTGAGGAAACTTCCTGAGAGATTTAGCTGGGAAGGCTAGGCCCATGCTGCCTGTGGGTCTCACCATCCCACATTCTAGAGTTCTGGACTGAATAAAGAACAGGAAAGAAGAAAAGGCAAGCTAAGTAGCAACATTCAGCTCTCTCCCCTACCTGACTGTGGATTCAGCATGACCAGCCACCCCAGGTCCCTACTGCCTTGACCACCCCGCCATGATGGAGTGTGAGCCACATTCAACACCCCTTCCATAAATTGCTTTTCTCAGAGGTTATATCATAGCAGTAAAAATAGTATAGGCATATTGTATCTGATATAAGAATATTCTAGGGAGAAAGAAAAAAGGAGGAAATACTCCAGGCCAGAGTTGGTCATAGGTGTTGGTCCCTGTGACTGGACCAGAGAGGCTGCAGAGAGAGAGCAGTGAGGGAAGAAGGCCAGCACAGGCTTTTCGAAATCCCTTTGAGAGCTTTGGCCTTTGCTCTCAGTGAGACTTTTTTTCAAACCATCAAGAACTTCCAGCACACAAAAAAGTCATAATCAGAGCTGTGTTTTAAAGAACAACCTGGCTGAGAATAGGTAGGTTATAAGCTAAGTTGGGGAAATTTGTTGTTGTTGTAGTGATTTAGGTGAGAGGTTGGTGGAGGGCTGGCTCTGTGATAGGACTGTGGAGGTGTGCCTGGATTTACCATAAAACCTTGTTAGAGATAACAGGTGAATGCTGACAGGATGTGAGATAAGGAAGAAAAGAAGGATGTCTCCAACACTTGGGGCCTGAGATACCCGAGCAATGGGAAAGGTATTATCGACTTTTTTAGAGGACAGTAGATTTAAAGACTAGAAAATTTTAAAAAGGAAATCATGAGATTGGTATGAAATCCAATATGCCAAATGGAAACGGCATGAAGGATTATGGTGGATATGGAATTGTCTGTTGAAGATATACATTTGTGAATTATGTTTCTAAGATGATTCCATAATGCTTTTTATGAACCAATAAGAAAGATTAAGAAGCAGGGGACTGGAGAGATGGCTCAGTGGTTAAGAGCACTTGGTCATACAGAGGATCTGGGTTTGGTTCCCAGCACCCAACATGGTAGTTCACAGTCATCCATAACTCCAGTTCCAGCAGATCCAACATCCTCTTCTGGTCTCCGCAGGCACTAGGTGCACATGTGAAATACACACATACATGCAGGCAAAACACTCAAAACCTATAAGGTAGAATAAAAACACTTTTAAAAAGAAAGAAAAAGTGCCCAACTATGTGTTTAGCATCTTATTTTTGCTAAAACTGTCCTGCTAACTTCTCTAGAAAAAAGTGAGCCACCTTCCTCTGGGAACTGACCCTCTTTTGAAGTAGTTTGAGGGTCACATACTTCTTGCAATAGGATAAAATCTTCTCATTTGGCTCATTTAATTAATAGACACCAGTCACTTTCCTTGTTGCATATTTTTAGATACACTTCTTATGATAAGTAGTTCGTGTCTGAAATGAAAATGACCCTGCAGCACCCACAGACTGAATATGAAGCTGCACCAACTGACGAAGAGGTGACAGTTTTATGGTTATGACAAGTTTACAGCTGAGAACTATTTATCGGGTTGCCTACCCATGCAAACAACCCTTATGGACTTTTCACATTGGCACGTTATCTTCTACTTAATTTTATGATTGATAATACATGTTGATGGCTGTTCAATTAACTTAAACTTTTTTTTTTTTTTTTTTTGGTTTTTTTCAAGACAGGTTTTCTCTGTGTAGCTTTGCGCCTTTCCTGGGATTCACTTGGTAGTCCAGGCTGGCCTCGAACTCACAGAGATCCGCCTGGCTCTGCCTCCTGAGTGCTGGAATTAAAGGCGTGTGCCACTACCGCCCAACAACTTAAGAAACTTTAAGAAAGATAAAAACTACCAAAAGGCCGGGCAGTGGTGGTGCACGACTTTAATCCCAGTACTCGGGAGGCAGAGGCAGGTAGATCTCTGTGAGTTCAAGGCCAGCCTGGTCTACAAAGCAAGTTCCAGGAAAGGTGCAAAAATACACAGAGAAACCCTGTCTTGAAAAACCAAAAAAAAAAAAAAAGAAAGAAAGAAAGAAAGAAAAGAAAAAGAAAAAGAACCTACCAAAAGACTACACAGGCCATTTTGATGGTAGAGAAAATCTCTGAGGCTGAAGAACTTCAGAACAGAGGGTCAGAAACAATGGGAAGAGCCATTAAGCTGGGGAAAAGCTTTGGTTCGCTGGGGAATTAGCACTCTTTATGAATATGTGCTTGATCCTTGCACAGTCACATAGAAGGGGCTGTTAGTTGCTATTATTGGTTGTTTTTACTCTTTTGGGTGGCCCACCACCCAGCTCCCAAATAAAGGAGGCTTATTCTTACTTATAAATGCCTTAGCTTGGCTTATTTCTAGTCAGCTATTCTTTACTTAAACTATCCCGTCTATCTTTTCCCTCTTGGCTTTTACCTTTTTCTATTTCTTTATACCTTCCTTTCCTTCTTATTCTATGTCTGGCTGTTTAGCTGGGTGGCTGGCCCCTTCTTTTCTCATTCCTTCATCTCTCTTGCTCCTGATCTTTCTTGCTTCTTCTCCTTCTATTTCTTCTCTCTGTCTGCCAGCCCTGCCTATCCTTTCTCCTGCCTCACTATTGGCCATTCAGCTCTTTATTAGACCAATTGGGTGTTTTAGACAGGCAAGTAACACAGCTTCAGAGAGTTAAACAAATGCAACATAAAAGAATGCAACACATCTTTGCATCATTAAAACAAATGTTCCATAGCATAAACAAATGTAACACATCTTAAAATAATATTCCACAACAAGTTACCCAACTTCAGGGATTTGTAACAGACTCTGCAAGACGAAGGTGGCTTATCCCAGACCATGCAGACCATGCTGTTGGTTTCATTGGCACAGTGACTAAAGGACCGAACAGAGAAAAGTTTGATTTGGTCTCAGAGTTTGCTCCATAGTCCTCAGCTCTGCTACTTCTAGGGCTGTGTTAGGGAAGAGCATCAGAGTGGTAAAAGCATGTGGGGAAGATGTAGGTCATGATGGACAGGAAGCCGAGAGCAAAGACAGGATAGGGATAGCCTTTAAAGGGTTACTCTCTGCTGACGTGCTTCCTCTAAGCAGGCTCTACCTCCTGAAGTTTCCAGAACCTTACAAAACAGTGTCTCCATGGAAAACAGAACATCAGACACATGAGCCTTGAGGGACATCTCCTGCTCTAATGAGCGCATGCCCAGACGGCATTCCACTTTCTTCACCCGTAGTCTGCCTTTTCCTGCGGGTGCAGTATCGCCAGGGATGAGTACAGAGGTGTCCCTAAGAGCTGATGATGGTGTCTCAGGGCTTTTCCTATTTCCCTTACAGGTGGGTATGTGGAGGCTTTGGAGGTGACCAAAGAAACCCCAAGTCCAAGTACCATTAGGTCAAACTCCTCTTCAGAGGATACTTATGACGATGTGGGGTGCTCCAGAGAAGATCTGTAAGTGTCCTCTCACCTTCCAGAAGGAGGGACGTGGCAAGACTGTGAAGGTGTGCTGGGTTAATGGTCTGTATATCTTTCTCCACAGACCCAAGTGGGACTTCTCCAGCTCATTCACCTCAGACAGCGGTAAGTGCTGGTTAGAATCATGGAATCACGGAGTGCTGCTGAGGCTGAGCCGTGATTGTGGACTTTTCTTTGGACACATTTTCAGTGATTAAGAACTGGATGTGGAGACGAAGAGCAGTGGTACAGAGGCATGTGTTTAGAGGAGGGAAGGACGTTCTTATGGCAGAAAGCCTCTCCACATGAAACTGTTCTTTTTGCCCTGCCTTAACAGAGCAAGTCTGATAAGTGGTATGTGTTTTTATTTAAAACACCATCAGGGCTTCCTAGTGCTTGTTAATTTTTGATTATGTGGATGTGAGTATGAGTGGGGGCGGGTATGCATGTATGTACAGGTGTCTGTGGAAGCCAATTGTGTTAGGTTCCATGGAGCTGGAGCCATTTTTTTGAATCTACCTGATGGTGTGAGAACTGAACTTGGGTCCTATGCAATCGGAGTATGTGGCCCCAACTTCCTAGTGCTTTTAATATCAATGTCAACAGGGCCTAAAGCAGTGGTTCTCAGCCTTCATAATGCTGTGACCCTTTAATACAGTTCTTCATGTTGTGGTGACCCCCCCACCATAAAATTGTTTCCATTGCTACTTCATAATGGTAATTTTGCTACTGTTATGAATCATAATGTAAATATCTAATATGCAGGATATTTAATACGTGACCCTGATGAAAGGGTTGTTAGACCTCCAAAGGGTCATGACCCACAGGTTGAGAATCTCTGGCCTGAAGGCTTTGGCTGGCCTGCCCCTCTTTCCAACATCTGTGTAGCTTCATCTCACACTATATTCAGTTTTCCCCTTTAAGAGGCTTTCCTGTTAACTCTGCCTCTGCAATGCCAACCAGAAGATGTTTGCAGGTGCCCATCCCCATTTAAAGTAATACTTGGTGGCTAAGCATTCAAAGATATGAGCCTCTGGGGCTATTCTCAAATCTCTACAGAGGATATTTATTTTTCAGGTAGTCTTTTCCAATAACATAAAATAGCAGATTTTCATATCTTTTTTTTTTTTAGAGATCCATAGTTATGTTTACCCCTCCCTCCGTTCCCCTTCTCTCCTATCTTCTTTCCCATTTCCTGCTTAGACCTACATAGTGAGTTTCAGGATAGCCTGTGCTAAAGAGTGAGACAGTCTCTCTCTTTGTAATATATATTCCATACACACACACACACACACACACACACACACACACACACACACACACACACTGAGCTAATCAAATACTATTCTGGGCTGGCTCCTTAGAGTCCAGAAATTTGACATGTATCCAATATTCACTCTTTAATAAGAGAACAGAGGTACAGAGAGAAGTTAAAGAACTCTGCATGCTCACTGTATTCCAGCAAAGTTTGAAACTTTAACATTTATACATTGACTCCAATACTCTTTCCTGTAGACTCTGTTTCCAGACTACCATCTGTGTCCATCTGTGTATATTAAGCTTATGTGTTAGGCTGGTGCAAAGGGAGACGTTCTTTAGTATACATGGGTTTTCCTTTGTCTCCCCAGCGTTTAGCATGCTGTATCATGCATGGATGTTCACAGCTCTTCTGCACTAACTGTGGGAAGGGGAAGGATGGAGGGTGAAGGGCATATATCTGTTGAGAAACAAGCTGCCTTTGGCTGAAGCAGATCCCACATGGAATCAGACGCAGAAGACATGCCTAATTCCCATTTATACAGCTTTATAGATGTTTATAAATTTTTATCATGTGCTTATGAAAACATGCATATACTTCAACAAAACTCAGTTAGCTAAAAAAAAGTTGAAAGTACTTGGAAGCTCATAGGTATCTATTCATGGTTTTTTTTTGTGTGTGTATGTGTGTGTATGCTTCTTAATTTCAGAGGAAAATAGTGAAGACATGTATGAAGATATATACAAAGCAAAGAATAATGACCAAAAAACAAAGTGAGTTTCTTTCTTGGATTTGGATTGTATGCTGATGGTGTTTCTTGTTTACCTAGTAAGCCATGGTTGAAAACATGGCACCATCCCCTGCCACCATTGTTGGGGAAGATTGCTCAGAGTGATGATAAGTTACTAAAATAACTGCATTGTCATTGGCAGCATATTCCCTAGCATGTACAATCATACATCATAAGATTGAAGATTTGTTGCTTTCTCCTTGGAGACAAATGTTCATTTTCTAGAGTAGAGAACTTTTATATTATGTGTTAAGAAGTAGTTGAGACAAGGGAAGTAAATAACAATAGAATTTTTCTTGGCTTTATAGTTGCTTTTCTAGGATCAAAGCAATAAATATAACTTAGCTTTTGTCTTTGTGAGTTAGTCAGGCAGACTCTGGGATTTAGGATTTCCTCACAGGTATTGCAGATGATGTTTGCTCAAATGATCAACACTGGTCAAGTTTAATTAGGAAGAACAAGGAAAAGAAAAGAGCATAGTCAACAGTGAGGAGTCTGGGGATGAGGGACACTGTGATACTGGGCTGGTTATGTAGGTGAACTCTCTTTTGACTACATCCTCCTAAGCCAAGAGGATATTAGAATTTCATCATCAGCTGGCCCATCAATATGTCACCACTGCTGTACACTCAGTTACTGAAGAGTATATTAAAAATCAATGATGGCAGTTCCAGGAACCAGTAATTCCTCTGATGTGTCTCTAGCATCATTTAGGAGTGAGTTTTTGCCCCAAATTATTTTCTCCTCATGAAGGAAGACTTTGCTTCATAATCTCTACAAAAATGAACACTGTTTGTCGTAGATGACTGTTTGTACACACTATAATTCCTCTTTCCATGGCTGCCTCATATATGCTTTGTATCAGGGTCCCAGGAAACTTCACTCCCAATTGCCGAGGCCTTTCCTTGCACTTCCTCAAGGGAGTCTCTTTCGGACTTGAGGCTGAAGTCTCTGGTCCTTGATAAGCCAATAGCGTTCTATCCCAATTCTAGGACCGTCTCAAACGCCGTGTTGTTTTATCTCCTCATTCCTCTTAGTGTAGATGGAAGAGCAGCCCTGAGAAGACTGCAGCAGCTCTTCAGGAACGAGAAGGGCATATTCAGAATGAAGAAAGCCAAGTCAAATGTCAGGTAAACGGTCCCCGTTAGCTTTTCTTCCTGGAGCATATAGTGTCAGAACTACAACTATAAAGCCCCAGTACATGACACCCTAAAACACAAGTGAGAAAAAATTACCAGTATAGGCAAGCAAGATCCAGAATGGAAAATTTGTAGTCTTCCTTGGCTTCTCGTGTCATTATCACTAAATATTATGTTAGTAGTTATATCCTTTCATGTTCTCTTGGACCCACACTCTCCAGTGGTCTTCATGTTCTCTTGTCCACACCCCCAAGTGGTCTTCATGTTCTCTTGTCCACACTCTCCAATGGTCTTCATGTTCTTTTGGACCCACACTCTCCAGTGGTCTTCATGTTCTCTTGTCCACACTCTCCAGTGGTCTTCATGTTCTCTTGGACCCACACCCCCAAGTGGTCTTCATGTTCTCTTGTCCACACTCTCCAATGGTCTTCATGTTCTCTTGTCCACACTCTCCAGTGGTCTTCATGTTCTCTTGGACCCACACCCCCAAGTGGTCTTCATGTTCTCTTGTCCACACTCTCCAATGGTCTTCATGTTCTCTTGTCCACACTCTCCAGTGGTCTTCATGTTCTCTTGGACCCACACCCCCAAGTGGTCTTCATATTCTCTTGTCCACACTCTCCAATGGTCTTCATGTTCTTTTGGACCCACACCCCCAAGTGGTCTTCATGTTCTCTTGTCCACACATACTCCAGTGGTCTTCATGTTCTCTTGTCCACACTCTCTAGTGGTCTTCATGTTCTCTTGTCCACACTCTCTAGTGGTCTTCATGTTCTCTTGTCCGCACATACTCCAGTGGTCTTCATGTTCTCTTGTCCACACTCTCCAGTGGTCTTCATGTTCTTTTAGACCCACACTCTCCAGTGGTCTTCATGTTCTCTTGTCCACACATACTCCAGTGGTCTTCATGTTCTCTTGTCCACACTCTCCAGTGGTCTTCATGTTCTTTTGGACCCACACTCTCCAGTGGTCTTCATGTTCTCTTGTCCACACATACTCCAGTGGTCTTCATGTTCTCTTGTCCACATTCTCCAGTGGTCTTCATGTTCTCTTGTCCACACATACTCCAGTGGTCTTCATGTTCTCTTGGCTGCACACTCTCCAGTGATCTTCATGTTCTCTTGTCCACACATACTCCAGTGATCTTCATGTTCTCTTGGCTGCACACTCTCCAGTGGTCTTCCTTGTATACACATGCATGTTTACTTTGTCTTCTTTGAAAGCAGCAATGTGTGTCTCATGTGGTCATGGGTAATCTGCTCTGCTGACCTGCCTGTGAATCTCAAGGTCTTGGACTTAGAAAGGCGCTGTCCCCATGTAACCTCCAAATTCACCAGCAGTGAAAGAGACAGGAGTTTCTTCCATGTTTTTTTGTACAGGACCATGGTTCCCTCATGAATGCAGTGGGAGGGGGACTATATGGTCTTTGGGGACAGCCTTTCTGTACAATATCAATACAGATAATACAGGTCTAGATCTGTCCTTTGTGAGGGCACTGGAAAATAATCTGCTAGGATCTTCACCTGCATTAGATAGAATGAAGCTACTCTCCTTGAAAGCTCTTCCCAATTACATTGCCTTGAAATTTTGTGATTTTAATTCCAGTTGTCCGCTGGGGCTAGATCTCCCAGGAGAGCCAATGGACAGGAGGTGGGTACTGGATCACAGTCTGGATCACAGCGGAAGAGATTTTGTTACTTGATTTTCTGTCCCCCTTCAGGACAGAAACTGTATCCAATCATCTCGCTCACCTAGCATCAGGGCCTGGCTCATGGCTACTACAAAAATACCTGTAGTACTGAGTTTAAATTAAAGGCATTAAATAAATAGGCTTTTTTCCTTTCTTTTCTATTTTTTCCTTTCCCTTTTCCTATCACACATCTCTTTCCATGTGACCTCTTTAGTAATGAGAGAAGAGAACCAAACCTAGCTAGACATCCTCTCCCACTTAGCAATTTGCCATCTTACATTTCCACCGGACCAGCGTTTCTCTGGAGAAGTCTTCCTTTAGCTTAAAAAACACAGACAGGCTGCAATGTCTGCAGAGAGTTCCGATGAATTCATCTGTGCACTGTTCTTTCTCATCAATCCTCATGCTCACTGAGTAGATCTGACTGTATCTTAGAAGGCTGTGAGGCAGCCTGAGTGGTCTAGTTAGGAAGTGAGTTACCGGCAGTCCACAGGGATGAACGAGCTCATCTGGAGTAGGGTAGAGCCAGTCAGAATAGAGCTGCAAGAGTCTCACGTCAGTGCTATCTGGACCAGGATGCCTTGCCATTAGGATGGTGTTTTGGATATATCTATTAATGAGCATGACTTTGTTCTTTGACATTTATTTATTTATTTATTTATTTATTTATTTATTTATTTATTTGTCTTTTCTTCATTAGCAATGGATTTTCCATGTCACTGCCTGACTTAGGTAAGTAATGATGTTGTCCACTGATACTTTGTCTTCAGGATTGGTGTGTTAAGGGGCAGGGGAAGAACATTGGTAATCTTTCCTGCTTTCCCAGTGAAAACTGGACCCATCAGAATGAAGGAAGATAACTTAAACAATGGTACTTCCTGCTTTGGAAAGATGAAACATTTTCTGGCACTTCCGTAAATAGATGTCATTGTTTTTATAGGAGGCTTTAGAACCCACATCTGTACTTTGGATTGGGATTTGTACCCAAGACTCTGTGACTATGAAGCTTAGGCATTCTGCATTGATACACATACCTCTGATGGATTTGACAGCCAGATTAAGACATGATAAATTAAGTATGAACGTGCTGCAGTCCACACACTAACTGAATAAGAATGGGTTACTGGGACACTTTTAATTTGATAATAAAACAGCACTGTGTAAGTTATCATAATGCCTGACATATAAGATGCATATCCTATACATGTCATACATATCTCAATACATGTCCAGTCTATGGCATTTGTTGATAAATGAGGACTATGTAATTTTTGTTCATTGGTTTTTGTTCATGGGCACAAAATATACTTTCATTTATAACTATGGCTCAGTGATTCAAATATATATTTCAGAAATATAAACTGCCACACTGAATAACCAAAGTTATTATAGATCTGATGAATGCAGCTCTACCAAATGTTGTCATAAAAAATCTCAAAGGCAACTTAGAATAGGAATTCATCTTGCAGATAGATTATTCCTAATCCTCAAATCCACAAACCAAATTGCTCCAAAATCTGAAACTTTTTATTACTACCATAGTTGAAAAATTCTGTACCTGAATTCATGTGACAGGCATGGCACATAGAAGGCACAGTAAACAACTATATGATATTACCATTAGGATATGTGTAATAAATGTATATGAAACAATTACTAATTTGAGTTTATATTTGACTCCTATGTCCATGATACCATCTCTATATATCTTCTAGATGTGTATATGCAAATACTCTAAAACCCAAAAAGATTTGGCATCTGAAATTTTCTGTCCCAAAGCACTCAAAATAAGTGATGTTAAAACTATACCTCACACACAAAGCTTAGAGGTATTGAGGAAAATTAGTAAAGCTAAGAGTAATTATGAATAATTGAACATGAATTGTGAACATATCTAAATGTTCCAAATTTGTTCAAATGGTGAATCATCTGAAAAATCATGGAATTCTATATCACATGGTAGTATGAACATTATAAGCTGGACATGTCTAATTATTATTATGTACTAACTCAGATTCAATGTAATACAATAGTATTGCAAAGGAACAATTACTTCAAACCAATACAACTTTGTATATGTTGGGAGGAGAGGGATCAGCAAAGACATTACCATTTTCCCCCACTGGATATTCTGAAAAGCCCTCTCAATATACTAGTAATATAAATTGTTTTTTAGTTCCAGAAAATGGGGACAACTTATGCCTTAACAAAATCAAATGGATGTAAATGCACATGTAGGTCAGATATTCAGGGAACTCACTACTTTTTATTCCCTCAATTGATTTTTTTCCCCAAAGAGACTCATTTTGTTCCAGTCTGTCTATGTAATCAGAAAAGAAGGCTTGATGATGTATCTGTATACTTAGGTCATTGTGTATAATTTGGAAAACTGGGTGTATATAAAGAATACCTAATAATTTTTTTGTCTTGTCTCTGCCCTAGGACTCGGGTCTGAGGACATTACCATCTATGATGATGTGGACACAAGTGAGAAAGAATCAAAGTAAGTAATTTTATTTCACTGGTCATCTCTGCTGGCACTGGCCACTGCCTAATGCTTTGATACAGGTGATAAGTTTTGAAGCTCTGGTTATTGGGTATCCTCTGCTGCCGATGTAATAAGCCAATTAAGCCAAATTTGATAAACAGAGCAAAGCAATTCCCAGGTGACTCTCAGGAAGGCAGGGGCAGTATGGAGACCAAATCTTAAGTAGCCTGTGGGCATGGTCTTGAGTAGCCCCAGGGAGGCTCTCTTAGGGATGGGACCTGGGGAGAGAGAGATGTGGGGCTTCAACCTAATCAGGAGAGCCAGATCCTGAGAGACCAGACAAACATTTCCAAAGAGAAAACAATGAATACACCTGTAGACATCCCAACAAGTGTACCAAGTCAAAGGCATTGGAGCTCCGGGGTGCTTTTGTTTCTTATCTTTGAATCTAGAGATTTGAAATTGTCAATACATTTAAACAGTAATCTTTTGTGTGCACTGCAAAGCGTGGGATAGCAAGGGCTGTTTGGTAGAACAGTTTTCAAGGTCTAAATAACTGTCATCTGTAGAAAGGAAGCTTTTCTTACCTCAGTGGTCTTCACAGCTTCTTCCTCCTTTTCATCTCCACCAGCTGCACAGCTGGTGATGGAGGACTTTCATTTTCACCTCCCTGTCCCTACTCACTCTACTTGGACTTGTGCTGGGGTCTTGGTAAAGCCACTAACAATCCTTTGTTAAACCCAGGAGACATTCTAAAGGTCAGATCAAACTTGGATTTTTTTACAGTGTTTTACAATTTTGGTCATGCCATTCTTTTTTTTTTTTTTTTGGTTTTTTCGAGACAGGGTTTCTCTGCGTAGCTTTGCGCCTTTCCTGGAGCTCACTTGGTAGCCCAGGCTGGCCTCGAACTCACAGAGATCCGCCTGGCTCTGCCTCCCGAGTGCTGGGATTAAAGGCGTGCGCCACCACCGCCTGGCTGGTCATGCCATTCTTAAAGGGGGAAAGTGTCCTGTTCTCCCCCACCCCACCCCCATTCCTCCTCTTGGTTTCCCTTATGCTTTTTGTGTGAGTCCTGGCTGCCCATCCATGCTTTAAGTGTTGTATGTTCTTAGGATGCTCTATGTCAGCTCTATTCTCCTTCATACACTCCTTGTTTCTTCTTTTTGCAGGACTGGGGATTGATGCAAGGCATCATATATTCTAAGCAAGCACTCTATGCAGCCCTCGTCCTTCATTTTGTGTTATTTCATTTTCAGAGTTTTGCTAAGTTGTCCAAGCTGGCCTTGAACTTGGGATCTTCCTGCCTTACATTCCCAAGTAGCTTGAGTTACAGGTGTGATTCCCCTAGTTTTCACTCCTGTATATTTTTTACTGTTCTCTCACCTACACTCAAGATTTCATTATAACCAAAACATCAAAATTTATATTTTAAGATCAGATTTTTTTCTGAGTCACAGTAAGTGTGGAGAGGTGTTTGCTATTAACCTACAGTTATTAGATCATTCACTTCTATGACTTTATCTTCTTGGCTTGATACCCTTTTTATTAGAACATTATCCTCATAGTTGTAAGAATTCATTTTCTTGATTACATTTTCATGTAGTCTCATAACTCTGTGATCCTACAACCTTAGCTTTCAGGTCTAAGTCATGTGGCCTGACTCCAGAAAGCAGTATGTTAAGTTGGGCTTGTTATAAAACTGCACACAATGATCTAGAATCTCAAGATGGTAGCTTTAGTGTCTGTTAGAGTGTCAGCACTGTTAGAAGTAGTGAAAAAGAATAGTAATGTTTATAAGTGGAGGAGAGGTGAGAAACAGAGGCCACAGCTCTGTATGTGTGGAAAACACTGTGTTCCAAGGTTTCTGGGATGAGTGTGGTGACACACACTTTTAATCCCAGCACTCTGGAGGCAGAGGCAGGAGGATCTCTATGAGTTTAAGGCCAGCCTGGTCCATGCAGTAAATTCTAAAGCCAGTCAGGGCTATATAGTATGACTCTGTCTGAAAAAAAAATCAAAAGAAAGTTTATTGAAACAAAAGGCATATAATCAGGAAAGAAGCAGATGTAGCATGACATGAGATTAGAAGAATGCTCTGGAATTTTTAGACAACAGCCCTGTAATACCAACTTAAAAGAATGAAACCTTTTCCTTGAAAAATAGCTTGTGAACATAAGTTATAAAGAATAGCCGGGCGGTGGTGGCGCACGCCTTTAATCCCAGCACTCGGGAGGCAGAGGCAGGCGGATCTCTGTGAGTTCGAGGCCAGCCTGGTCTACCAAGTGAGTTCCAGGAAAGGCACAAAGCTACACAAAGAAACCCTGTCTCGAAAAACAAAAAACAAAAAACAAAAAAAAAAAAATAAAGAATAATAAAGCCAACCACACCATCTTTAATAACCAAGCACCAAAATATGGCCAACCCTGTCCTCATCATCATATGCACACCTGCTCACTGGCCTCCCCCAGGGCGAGTGCCTTCCCTGCTTTTGTTCTTTTCCTGTTCAAAACAAAATCAGATTAATTGAATTATAGATGACAAAAATACTGCTTCATTGTAAAAGTGATTTCATCCTTTATACATAATTCTGTACCTGAGTTTACTCAAATCCACTGTTTTGCTACCATGATTTGTTTGTTTTTACTGCTCTTGGATTGATATTCCAGCGTGTACATGTGTGTGCCACATTAATTCATCTATTCTCTTGTTGGTAGGTACTTAGTTCCTGAGTGATTTTGCTTTTATGACTAGTACTTCCACAGATAATAGATTCATGTATCCTGTGTGCACTTGGAAGGGGAAATACAAACCATACATGGAATATAAATTCACAAGTGCCAGCCTAGCACATAAGGGTTTGCATTGATTGCAATGTTAACACACGGAACAGAGAGAAGTCATTTTTGTCAAGTGGGTGTCTGTAAATAGTATCACATCATTATAGTAATTGGCATTACTAACAAGCTTCAGTGTGGAGTTACTCACACTCATGTCTTTGTCCTATAAAGTCTGTCCATATCTTTTGATTGCTTTTTTGTTGTGTTGCTGGTATTTTTCTTCATCTTGGGTTTTAAAACAATTCGTTTTTGAACAGAGCTCTTTTCTCACTTTCATGTCAGTTCCTACAATATCTTCTCCAACTGTTGGCTAGCCTTTTCAAGTTTGTTTCTAGTCTTCCAAAGAATGATAATTTAAATTTGAAATTCTAATTTTTTTACTATTGCTTTTTATGTCTTCTAAAGAACTCTTTCTCCCAGCTCATATGACATTCTCCTAAACTCTCTTCTAAATGTTACAACTTTGCCTTTTAAACTTAACCCTTAGACCCACCTGAACTGATTTTTTTTTCCTTTTTGTTTTTCAAGACAGAGTTTCTATGTGTAGCCCCACCTGTCCTGGAACTTGCTCTATAGACCAGGCTTGTAAATGGACATATCTGTCCCTCCCACCAATTCCCAATTAACCACTCAGAGGCTTATGTTAATTATAAATGCTTGGCTGGTAGCTCAGGCTTACACCGATAAATTAACCCATAATTCTTATCTATGTTTAGTCACATGGTGGTGTATCTTTTTTCAGTGTGACTTTATAATCTTCCTCTGTGTCTGGCTGGTGACTCCTCACTCTAACCTTCTCCTTCCCAGCATTCTCAGTTTGGCCACTCCACCTATACTTCCTGCCTGGCTACTAGCCAATCAGCATTTTATTAAATTTGACAAATCTTTACAGTGTACAAGAAGATTATTCCACAGCATTTCCCCCCTTTTGTCTAATTAAAAAGGAAGGTTTTAACTTTAACATAGTAAGATTGTATATAACAAAAGCAGTTATTAAGTAAGAATTACAGTAACACTCTCTAATCCATTTACATTTGACAAAATTAGAGAAAATAATTATCTTAGTGATTCTAAAGTTTTCTATCTAATTTACTTTCTATTATATCTAAGGAAAACTTTGTTTAGTTTTTTCTTGACCATTATCCATAACAACTCATAACCAACCCCCCTAAACAATGACAAATAGCCATAATTTATTTTGGGGCATAGCTCTCTAGACTACTTCCTGTTGATTGGGGAGGTTGGTAGTCTTTTTGGGATCCTGAGAAAATTTTGCATAATTGTTAAGTCTTAACTGTAGTATTTTGTGGAACTGGATCATCTGGGCCATTATTTTCATTGGTGTCTGGTCCCCTTGCTCTGAAAATATATAAACTTTTAAAGGTAACATATATCTATGTATTAATACAAATACAAACTGTGCATTGTACACAAGCCAGTCAAAGACAATTTTTTATTTTATGTCTGTGCAGGTAAAATGTATGTTACATGCCTTATAGTTACTTTAGGTTTATTTTCCTATGTCTGTAGTTAGGATTTCAAGGGGGTCTTCCTTAATCAAACCTGATTTTCCTTAACCCAGAATGAATCCATAACCTCTCATTTTTTGTGGAAACAAAGCAAAAAAAAAAAAAAAACCTCTTTTCCAAAGCAACATATACCTTGACTTAAATTTTGAAGTCAAGAATTTTTAAAATATATAGGTTGGTTTAATCCAGCAGTTTTTATAATCAAATGTCTCTTAGCAGTTATCATTTGTTAGCTGCTAAAAATTTTAAGGACAGCACAATAACATACAGTATCCATATTCTCTGTATATTTTCCACCCTTATGTGGCTTTTTAAAAATATTTATTCCCTTTTAAAGGATCTTACTTTATTATTTTAAAACTTTACATATTTTATTTTTTACAACTGTCTATACCTTCTTTTCTCTCCCAAGTCTATGTATTCTTTTTAAGTGCTGTGACTCATTTAGAGGTTTTTTTTTCTTTTTTCTGAATCTGTCTTTTCTGCATATCTCTTTTTCTGACCACATGAGTCTTTAAACTACTAAGCAGGTGTGGTTAGGACCAAAGTGATGGTTTTGGCAGTTGGCTCCTACATATTCCTTAGTTCTGAGTGCCTAGTTTCACTTAGGAGGTACCAGTGGTAGCCACATTCAATTCACCAACTCTGGGGAGTTTTGGGGTCCATGTTGCCACCAAATAGTGCACTACCCGCTGCTCATAAACCCCATTTAAGTGTTTGGTAGCAGGGCCTCTTAAAATTGCTGCATAGTTTTTGCCAATAACACTGAGCCAGGAAGTTGTCTCTTAAAGGAGCCACACCTCTGCCTGCTGCTAGCAAACAGCCCACCCAAGAAAAAACAGTTACCAAGAAGCTGAGTTTGACTCCATTTTTGTGTTTAGAATCCTTTGTAAAGCTTTGTCAGGTTTTATGTGGAAATTTCAGCACACATTGGAATGCCATATGTAAGCAGATGTTTCTGTTCTACCCGCCAATTCCTAATAACCACTCAGAGGATTATATTAATTATAAATGCTTGGCTGGTAGCTCAGACTTATTACTAACTCTTATACTTAAATTAACTCATAATTCTTATCTATGTTTAGCCATGTGGTTTGGTACCTTTTCTCAGTACTGCATTCTCATCTTGCTTCCTCTGAAACTCCTCACTCTGACGTTCTCCTTCCCAGCATTCTCAGTTTGGCTGCCCTACCTACACTTCCTGCCTGACTACTGGCCAGTGTTTTATTAAACCGATTCGAGTGACAAATCTTTTACAGTGTACAAGAGGATTATTCCACAGCACAGGCTGGCCTTGAACTTGAATCCCCCTGCCTCTGCCTCTTAAGGGGTGGGATTAAAGGCATGTGCCACCATTGCCATGCAGAAGAGAGGCTTCCCTGGCCCAGAATTGAACCCAGGCCTTGGTAGTGAGAGTGCTGAATCCTAACTACTAGACCACCAAGGACTGAGTTTTATCATAATTACAGGGTGAAAGTAGCTTCATTTTTTAGTTCTTCCTTTCTCCTGTTCCACAACCTTCAAAGACTTGGGATATATTGTTTTAGGATAGAAAATAACTTTGAAGTGGGTGTTTGCCCGGCCTGTTCCTTTTTGTACTCACGGTGGAGCTCCTTTTTAACCATTTCACACACAGCTCATACTAAGCCCCATTCTGTGCCTGGCATTGTGCATTGCTTGTAGCAGATCCAGTTGGACTTTGTCAGGGTCCCAGCTTCTGTGAGCTGAGCAGAGACAATGAGCATGCAGCAGTCAGAAAAGAAGTGATCTCTAGAGCCTTTTTCTAGGCTCCAGTGATAAGAGATGATGAAAAAGGAGAGGAGTGGGAGATTCCCAGAAAGTCCCACTGGCCTCCTAAGTTGGTGGCTTCCGTACTTAATCCTTCCTCTACTGATGGACCCTGTGACCAAAACCTGAAGGAAAAGTGGTCTTGGTAGCAGAGGTCTACAATCCCAGCCTCTAGGGAGGTTAAGGCAGAGGAATAGTAAGTTCAAGACCTACCTGGGCCAAATAGTTAAGGTTTGAGATATAGTTAAATGACAGTGTGCTTGCCTTGCATGTACAAGCCCTGAGTTCAGTCCCCAGGACTGCATACTCTGAAGGGAATCATAATATAATGTCTATGAAAATGTGAAGTTTCTCAGACATGTGTCTTTTAGTCTTCCCAGTGCAGTTACTGAAATATTTAGACATGTCAACACTATAGACCTCTGGATGGTTGGTAGAAGAGGATTTTTTTTTTTTTAATTTTTCTCATCTCAATGAAGGGCACTGCATTAACTTAGGCAAGTGATATTTTGAAGTAGTAGTATGGTGAAAGACTCTGGAGTCAAACACACCTGTATTCGGCAGTGCTAACTCATGATGAATTAGCAAAAAATCAGATAGGTACTTAAAATGTTTCTAATCATTCTATAATACTTTTCCATGCATTTTTTTTTACATACAAACATGTAAGCATCACAAACTGGAATCCACATGAGAGAAAACATAAGGTTTTGTCACCTCATTTAATATTACACTTTCCAGATCTGCCATTTCCCCACAATTTTCATTTTTACTTACAGGTAGAATCCCTTTGTATCTAGGTACCACACTTTAGAAAATAATTATTTTTAATTGTGTGGATGTGTGGGGGTATGTGCAGGTACCCTTGGAGTTCAGAGATGTTGGATCCCCTGGAGCTAGAGTTCCAAGTAGTTTTGAGCTGGGGACTGCACCTGGGTTCTTGTGTAATACGAGCACATGCTCCTAACTACTTGGCTGTCCCTCCAGTCCCTGTGCCACACTTTCCTTATCCACTTATCTGTTGATAGATGGCTAGGCTGGTTCCAATTCCTTGTTATTGTAGAAACTGCAGTAAAGAAAGTAGATGCGTACGTATCACTGTAGTAGACAGAAAGTCCTTTGGGTATGTGTCCTAGACCTGGGTTATGTGATAATTTTATTTTTAACTTTTTAGAAACCTCTGTACTTACTTCTATAATAGTTATGCAAATTTGCCCTCCCATAAGCGTTGATTTTTGGTGGTGTTAGCCATTTCTACCTGGTGTGAGAATTGCAAGTTTACTTAGTAGGATGTACACTTTAGAGACAAAAAAAAAAAAAAAAAAATCTGAGGCTCAGAAAGGAGATAGGCATGATTACAAAGTGACTAATTTGGTTTCTGGTTTCAAATTTGGGCCACTAAGATGAGAGGTCAGCAGTTTCAGGCCTGTGGGCCAGTGTGGCCTGCTATTGTTTTTTTTTTTTTGTTTGTTTGTTTGTTTTTTAATGAAGTCACAACAGTGGAGCTAATAGTTGCTATAGAGAATGTAGCCTGTAAAGCCAAGATATTCACTGTACAGCCTTGCTGTGAATATGGAAGCAAATTTTACAGGTGATGTTTTCAACTATTTTGGTCTTTGACCTAGAAAGCATTGGTGATCCTGTAAATATTTACTAGTTCAATTTTAACTTACTTGATCAAAACATTTTTCTCCTCAGAGATGAAGATAAATTAAAAACTTGGAAGCTTAAGTTTTTGACATCAAAGTGGAAAAAGGGGGAAAAAGACAGTGAAGGATCCAAAAGGTAAGAAGACAAGGAAGCTCACAACTTCACTGTGGCAGTTTCCACGTCTGACCTTGGGCAAGACCTTAAATCTGATTTTCAGGTTCCTTGTCTGCAACTGAGAAGTAGCAACACTTGCCTCATAGTACAACTGGGAGGATTAAAAGAGACGAAGATATAAAAACAGTTCCTTGCATTCATTCCCAACCTCCTCCCTCCTCTCCACTGATGAGAAACAAGAAAGCCTGGGAGGTAGCCCTTAGCAAACAATGAAGGCCTTCCAAAGTTCTTACCTCTTAGGCCATAGCAGCATTCTTCCAGAAGGATAGAACTTAGAATACCAATTAGGACTGACAGCCATTACTAAAATGTCAGTTTAATTATGACGACAGTCAGTGTTAGAATGCAATGGTCATGCTCTCAGCTTGGGAGGTGCCCTCCACTCCTGTGATTTGGACTGGCTGAATGGAGAGTGAGTATATGCTCTGCTTTGTCAGTGGTTCCTTAGCTATGTTCTCCTCTTCCTGAGTGCTGTGAATGAGGTAGGATGGGGGACAAAACTTCCTGGGGAAATCCTTAGTAAATAGTGAGTGATTTGCCTATATCAGGAAACCAATGGTTTTCCCAGGGTATCTCCAAGTTGGACATTTGTCCACAGAAAATTGAAACAACTCAGACTGGCAAAGGCACCCCCTCCTTCAAGTTTATTTTCTCTGAATTTGGAAACAGGTATTCAGACTAAAGTTGATTTTTTTTTTTTTACATTGAACATCATAGTTGTTTGCATAGCCCTGCAAAAGAGAAATCCAAGGTCAGGAAGGTTTCTGACCTTTTATCCAACAGTTTTATCTAGTATCAATATGAATCCATCTTTTTTGAGAAACAATTTCCAGTAAACTTATTCTCAATTTCAAAATGCAATAATGCATCATTATTTAAGAACAATAGTGGATCAATTTCTTGTCCTTTTATAATGGTTTCTGGGACAGCTTATTCTACCAATCACTTACAAAGGTTAGGCGAGTATTCAAATAAAAAGGCATGCATGACCCAAATGGACACTGTATTGAGGGAATGGTCAAACACCTGTGTATGATGCCAGGAACTAGCATTTTCTGTAGGTTAGTGCAGACACACTGAAGGATGTTAAACAAGAGTGCAGTGATTAATTTCAGAAAGACATCCCTATGACAGGGATGCAGATAATTTATATATATATATATATATATATATATATATATATATATATATATATATATATATGAACAGGCATGGAAATGGTATTTTTGACAGTGGTCAGGGTCTGAGATGGATATTTCCAGATTTTTGGCTTTTTATTCAGGAAAGAAAGAAAAAACAATGCACACTGCAAAGTATTGGGGAAACTTTATTCCAAGAGTTATAACAGGTCAGAATATACTCTAAGAGAGCAGCAGATCTCAGGGGCCCAAGGTTATTGTTTGAGGATTCTTCTTATGGGATCAAGGAGAGCAGGGGCCAGTTACTCACAGGCATAGTTAGAGTGGTTCTCTTAGATTGTGTTATATGATCATGTGTCTCCTGTGCATGTCCAATCCCATATTGCACCTGATTTTAGTCATGTATGTACAGTTATGGGCATTCTCCCCTGAAAGTTCACTTGGGAATATGGTTTTATCACACATGTACCCTAAGCCCATTCACACCTTTCCATTTCTGTAGCAAGACAAAAGAAGAGTAGAACTGAATGCAATCTAGGTTGGATGGTCATTTACAGTGGAAGGTGTATATACAGTATGATGGAGATTTATTCAGAGGTGTGTGTGTGGATAAGAGTCGCAAGTTGTCACGTGCATTTGTAGCCCTTTCCAAGTAGGGTATCAGGCTACTAAACTATGCCCCATGCAGATTACTGTGGCAGGCAAGCAAGAATGGGGCTGTGAGTAGAAGCATGGGAAGGATACCCCAATATAGAAGATGCTCCTCGCTGACACTGATAAAAAGGGGAACCAAATTCCATTTATAAAGCAGGAGGCAGAACAAGGGAAGGGTCTCAGGCAGCTTTGGGGATTGATTAGTTCATTTGATGTGTTTCACATTTCACCCATGTGTGCTGCACCTTGCTGTCCATGTAGTTCTTACTTTTCCTGTTGCTGTGATAAAATATCCCCCTAAGGCAACTTTAGACAGAAAGGATTTATTTTAGCTCATAGTTTAAGGGTACAATCCATCACCCTAGATCTTGTTTCTATATATTGAAAGCATACAAAAATCTACAGTTAAATGTCAAAACCAGTTACCTTAATGTGATGTTTTATGACAAATGCTCCCCATAGACTCAGGCATTTGAATACCTGGTTCCAGTTGGTGGCATTGTTTGGGTACATTTAAGAGTATGGTTTTGCTGAAGGAAGTATGTCATTTGGGGGAGGGCTTTGAGAGTTTAAAGACATGTCATTTCTAGTTTGTCTCTGCTTGCTGCTCCAGCCACTGTGTCTATCAGTTCTCTGCCATAATGGACTCCAATCCATCCCCCAGGAATCGTAAGCCCAAATAAACACTTCCTCCTATAATATACCTTAGTCATGGTGTTTTCTCATTGCAATAGAAAAAGAAAGGTAACTAATATGCCTACTATTCTATAAAACATGTTGTTTCTCTGATCTCTCTGCTCTTCCTGCACTCAACATTCTCTATATCAAGTTGATTTATTTCATACTTCCTTAATATCAAAAATATTCTTAGATATATAGCTCAGTGGTAGAGTGCTCATTTAGTATATATGAGGCTCTGGATTTGATCTTCAGCCAGCACTGGAAAAACCCCACAAATACATATGTATGTATAAAACAGAAAAATAATTGGTATTACCTTCTTCAGTAGTTATGAAAATCTGCTCTAGTAGAGGGATGTGTATAGATAGATAACTGAAATATATACTATATATTATGTAAAATTATACCTGAGTTTATCCTGAGATGGTGACTTCAGAGGCTCACAAATTTAGGACTTTTGTTATGCTACATTTAACCTTGCCCATGTTATTTCTTGCTAGTTTCTCTCCCAGAAATTTCTTCAGAGCTAAGAAGCACAATTTAGAAAAGAATAGAATGGAAAAAGAAGAAAAACTTTTTAGAGAAAGATTTCAGGTATGTTCTCTTCTGAAAGTGATAATTAACAGAACACTCACACTACTGACAACTAGAAACGTCCACTCTTAAAGGCTCCATTAGTTTGCTGTGTCTCAGCCACTCTGAGATAACGAAACGATCTGATACATTCCTATATTGGCATGCCTTTGTACATGCTATTCCATCTGGTAAAGCTTCTACAATGTTGTTGAAGGCTCTCTTCAAGTCTCACTCTCTCAGCACATTTGTACAATACTGATTAGAAGGAGACCCTTTCATGTTTCAGTTCCCAGTGTAAAACAACGTGTTTTATTTGAGTGAGTGTAGCAACATCTCAAACTTACATCCTTCACTAAGAAGCTATGGAGTGTTCTCCACTGCTCCTTCCCAAATTTATCTGCTGCCAAAGTGAGGACCTCTGAATTCAGGAAACATTTTCAACAGCATCCAATGGTAGACAGTGGATTAAGAAAGACAAATTCTGTAAGTCAGAGCTCTACCAGAAAGAAATGATGCTTGTTTCCTCAAGTCATGGCCGCAGCTAATTCTTTTTTTCTCTCCACAGATTCTGTCTCTGCTCTTTCTCCTTTGGTAACTCACTGCTCATAATTCTGTTTCTAAAAGAGCTTGCACCTCTACCTCACCTTCCCTCTCCTTCCTCCGGCACCGACTTGGTCTGCTCCACATCTGACATCCCCCTGCTACTTTCTCCATCTGGTGTGTTCACTTATCAAGACCCAGTTGAGACATCTTCTCATTCCATAAAGACCTGCTCAAACTTCTAATTAAAGAAATTGCTCTTCTTCTTACCTAAATACAACTTCTGGTACAGTTCATCATACTAACTGTGAACTTCTAGGCGGCATAGGTTATCTTTATCTTCACATCCATGTGCTCAGCAGAGAAACACTGCCTCACACTTCAAAAACATCCCAAACGATTTTGAAAGTAAACTAAAAATAAGACTACACATAAATTCCTTAACTGCTGATATCATCTGCTTGGCCAAAGCTCAGAAAGTTGTTACCTAAAATCCCCACATACTGGGATGTTACTTGATTAGATCAAAAACAATAGCATAGTAATATCTGGTTGAAAAGACCCCTATCATCCACCAAGGCTTTCTCCTTTGCCCTTGAAAGTCCCAAATGGGATGAAAATCCTGTCTCCTCAGTATGAGTCTATCCCTAGTTCCTGAAATGGGCTTCTAGTTACCTTTAAGAAAAAAAAATATGCCATTTCAATCCAGCTCAAAAAAAAATACTGTGTACCTCACTGTGGACAGGAATTGAGGGTATAACACTCACCTCTAGTTTCTTTTTTTCTTTTTTTTTTTTTTTTTTGGTTTTTTTTCGAGACAGGGTTTCTCTGCGTATAGTTTCTTTTTTAAAGGCAGTGTGTTTACTAAGTTCTACAATGGGAATATATTTAGTACAGTTACAGCAGTAAGTTGTTCATGGCAGTTATATCAGAAGTTGTTGGCAGCTGAGTATTTCAAGTAGGAGGAGAGTGCTCACATGAGTACAGGCCTGGAAAGATGGGAAACAAAGCACCTTGGCACTACTTGGCCCAAGGACTTTGTAAAGGGACAAGGAATGAGAGTATGCAAAGGATCCTGAATATCAAGCCTTCCTAAAGGCAATAGAGACTTCAGAACTCTGTAACTAGGAAGGTAGCCTACTACGATTTGCTTTTAAGAAACTACTGAGGATTCATAGTAACCAAATGGCCTGGAGAGAGGGAAAGATGTCAGGGGTTTGTGAGGGTCAGGTGAGGAGCCATTACAGGTCATCCTAATCTGCTGGAGTAAACACCAGGGACCAAACTACAGATCCTAGTTTTTGTTTTCTTGGTCAGTGCATGAGAAGGTGAAGTACCTGTAGGCAGGCTCATCAGGAAGAAGTCCTGTGGGTTCAGGAACTGAATTTCCCACCAGAGATTGCTCTGTCACAAACGCCTGTCTTTCACCGTACACAGACAGTGGGCATTTCCCACATATACCCACTGCCACCATTTTAAAGTACATGTGCTCAGAAAGGTGAGGAATGGAACATCATCCTAAAACAGAATATTAACTCTACAGCTGTGTTCAAATGTTTCCTCTCCTGAGTTAGGAGTTAGCTTTGTTACTGTTTAAACATATCAGGTATGGTATTTTCACACCTACCAGGACTTGTTCTGATATCTATCAGTGGACGTGAAAACAGTTTTAAAATAGAATCACATTAGACAATTGCTTTGTTTTGGATTTTACTATTATTTTAAGGGTCTTTCACTGTAATACCCCATCATTTACTTTGTCAGTATCTAGCATCCTGTCTGTTGAGGTTACTATATTGTATCTTTCATTAATTCTGTTATAATAACTATCTTACTATAGTAATTTCTCATTTTAGTATGGTAAAGAGATTGTGGTCATTAATAGAGCAGTAGCGTGCTCCAGTAATTCACGAAATGGAGTATTTGACCTGCCAATAACTCCTGGAGAACAGCTGGAAGTTATCGACACCACTGAAGAAAACCTAGTGATATGTCGCAATTCCAAAGGCAAATGTGAGTTCATGGTGAAACTTTTCAATATTAAAAAATTTTCTCTAGAAATCTGAGGTTAGTAATATGAGTTTTGTTTCTACAGATGGATATGTGCTCATTGAACATCTAAATTTCAAGTAAGTTGTTTAATTTCATATCTAGCCATGAGTTCTGGGTACTGAATGTAGTATACTATGTATACTAGTCTTAAGGGACTACCCAGTGTATTTGAAAATTAGCTATGTAGTCCAGCGCAGTGGTGCATGTCTTTAATCCCAGCACTCAGGAAGCAGGACAGTCTCTGAGTTCAAGGCCAGCCTGGTCTACAGAGTGAGTTCCAGGACAGCCAGGGTTACACAGAGAAACCCTGTCCCCCAAACACCAAACACCAGCCAGGCAGTGCACTGCCTGGAACTGCATCAGAGGACACCTTCTCACGGGGCTTTCTGAGTATGCTCACCGGACTAATATGCAGAGACCATTTGCAAACAGTTTTTAAAATCGTCTGAAATCTCCTAACTGTTCCACTTACCATCTATTTCACATGCTTGCATGTTCTCTTTTCTGTCCCAGGCATCAGGGCTGATTCCATCAGGAAGGTCTGCATAAGTCAGGATGTGCCCAAGCTGTGAGCCCAGCCCCACAGCCCTTCCAGTTCCTGTGTCAAATGAGATGGGCTGTGGAGACTTCTGTCAGAAACTCAGAAGAAAACCCTCAACATGTCAATGTTGGTTTGACTTCAAAAAAGTTCGTCTTTCAATGTCTATTTTCCTGCTGGTTCAAGAGATTGTGAAACAGAATGTTAGCATGCGAGCACTTACCTAATGAGCCACATCCCAAGTTAGACATCTTGCCTTATGGTACCAGTGAGCTGTGCAGATGGCTAGTGAACATCTAATGTTAGCACACGTCAAATGTAATTTCTTGGTGCACATCTACATTTCATATGACTTCTAAGTGGTAAAGAATGTAACCATGTTACTTTAAACAAAACACCAAAAAACCAAAGTAAAAGAACAGAAGATAAGTACTACTGAAGGGAACAGTATGCTAGGGGGAGAGGTGGGGGGAAATTCTTTTCTAAATTCAAACACAAGTATTTTTTTAGAAATGTTTAACAAAAATGTAAGGATATGCACATGTTGTATCATGTGAAAACTTTGCCTAAAATAGGGGAAATTAATAGTTTGTCTATTCCCAAACATATCCAAGTGTATTTTATTTACATGACAGTACACAGAAATTGCACAGTTGTAAATAACATTCTGGTCCTACCTGATGTGCACTATGTGTTAATAATAAATTCTACATATGCTTTCAACAGTTACACTTCAAGTTCATTTCCTAATTCTTTAGAGGGCCCAAGTTCAGTTCCCAGCAACTACATGCAGTAGCTCACAATACCTGTTACTCCAGGAGATGAAACATCCTCCTCTGGCCTCCAGGGCACTCATGTGGCTTTTGTTCCCACAAAAGCATATGAAGAATCCTCCTCAGCTCTTTAAGCAGCAGGCACAATGGAAGCTTTTTCTTGACAGAGTCATCCTATCTATTTCAAAGCTACTTTTCAAGTTTCTATATTCTTCATCTTCCTCTACATGCTCCAGATGGCACTCACCAATAAAGGCCATGTTCATTCTAACCCACATGAATCAAAGGTATTCACAGAGTTCAAAGCTTAGAGAATAAAACAGGACCCAGATGTGCTGCTCCTGGGCATATACCCAAAGGCCACAATATACATGCACATCCATGTGTATTGCTACATAATCCACAATAGGAAGGTAAAGGAACCAGCTTAGATGCCCATCAACTGATGAATAATGAAAGTATACATACACACAATGGAATTTTAGTCGTCTATAAATAAAAATGAAATTACAGGAAAATAGATGGGTCTAGAAGTATTATATTAAGAGAAGTGACCCAAACTCAGAAAGACAAAACTTCATGTTCTCTCTCATATGCAGATCCTAGCTTGTAATGTATGAGTGAAGCCAAAAACAAACAAACAAACAAACAAACAAACAAACACTAAACCAAAGCAGACAAACATAAAAACAGGAAGAAACCAAGATAGGGTAAAAAGAAATGCTGAGGATGGACCAAAGGACGTATGTGCAGGAAGACTGATAGCTGGGTCGGAGAGGACAGGGAGGTAGGGGTGTTGGAGTTTTTCTGTCCTGACTACCTGCTTACAAATAACCAGCAGCTGCCTCCCAAATAACTGACTTAGAGACTTAATATAAAGTATAACTACTTGGCCGATAGCTCAGGCTTGTTACTAACTAACTCTTACACTAAAATTAACTCATATTTCTTATCTATGCTTTGTCACATGGCTCATGGCTTGTTACCTCGTTTTCTACATGTCCTGCTTCTTGGGTGGCTGGCTGGTATCTCTTCTGACTATACCTTTCTTCCTCCAGCATTCTCAGTTTGGCTGTCCTGCCTATAGTTTTTGCCTGGCTACGGGCCAATCAGCGTTTTATTAAACCAATTCAAGTGACAAATCTTTATAGTGTACAAAGGGAGTATATTTCACAGCATAGGGGAGATGAGCATAACAGGAAGAGAATCAACTAAAATTTCGTTCGAAAATGTTGCAATGATAACTAATATTTGTATGCTAATTAAAATAAAGTAAAAAGAGAAATCATTACAATAAATACCAAAGAAATTCAGATCATTAGAACATTTTGACAACTTACATACCTAAGTTTGGAAAAATCTAAAGAACACTGATACATTCCTATACAGCCTGCCAAGAGGAATAAAAACAACTTAAACAGATACATGACAAGTAATGAGGCTAAAGTGATAAGAATCTCTAGAATCCAAAACATACAGGCCCAAAAGGATTCCTTCCTGAATTCTACTAGGTTTTTAAGAATACCTCTGCTCTTCAAACCATTACAGGAAATAGAAAGAGAAGAATGCTACCAAACTCATTTTATGAAGCCAATATTACCCTGACACCAAAGCCAGATAAAGACACAATAAAATAATGATAGGCCAATCTCCTTACTGAACATAAATGCAAATTTTTTCAGTAAAATATTGGCATACCAAATTCAATACATATAAAAAAGATAATTCACTATGATGAAATTGATTTAATTGCACAGTTAATAAAGTATGTAAATCAGTAAGTGTGATACATCATCACATAAGAGTCAAGGACAGAAACCATGTGACCATATCAATGAATGCAGGATTTGACAAAGCTCAATATCCCCTACATGCAATGCTCTGAAGAAACTAAGTGGAACACATCCCAACAAAATAAAGGACATATATATCACACCTATAGCCAATATTATACTAGATGACAACAGAGCATTTCCTCTAATCAGGAACACAACAAGGGGGCCACTTTCACCTTTCCTTCCTGTTTTCATCCCTCCCTCCCATCCCTGAGAGTCCATGTGCATGTATATACAGTATGTATTTCTGTCTATGTCTGTGAACATTCTTTGGGTCCTGTGTTGGGCTATCTTAGTTTCTTTCCACTTTCTGTAATCAAATGCCTGGTAAGAAGAAACAGAAGAGAGGAAGGATTTGTTTTGGTTCATATCTGAAGGATAAAGTTTGTGCTCAAAACAATAGAGTGCTCAAAATCTTAGCCAGAGCAATAAGGCAAGAGAAAGAAATTAAAGTCATACAAATAGAGAAGAAAGAGTTAAAGTATCCCAATTTGTAGATGACATGACCTTATGCTTAGAAGATCATAAACAGTGAGGTGGGATCAGAGGGCAAGGACACTTACCTGACATCCTGAGTTCAATCTCCAGAACCCACATGGTGGAAGGCGAGAACCCACACCAGCAAGTTGTCTTTTGACTTCCATGAATATGATCACACCATGGCAAGCATGCAGCTCCCACACATAGTAAATAAACAGTAAGTGTAAAATATGAAAAAGCCTAAACAGTCCACCAAAACCTTTTAGAACTGATAAACACGCTTGGCAAAACTATTAGACTAAAAATCAACATATAAACATCAGTAAACTGCCTCTATATCAATGACAAACACGCTGAGAAAGAAATCTAGGAAATAATTCTATTTACTAGAACTGTTTAAAAAAAAGCAAAATATGGGCTGGAGAGATGGATCAGCAGTTAATATCCTACAGAGGTACTTGCCATCCATTTTTAGGAAGCACTACTCACAACAGCCAAATTATGGAATCATTTTGATAACATTTGAATGTAAAGAAAATAGTTTTATTCAGCCATAAAGAACTAAATTATGAGGAGTGGAAGGATGGCTCCGTGGTTAAGAGTATTTTCTGCTCTTCCATAGGACCCAAGTTCTGTTCCCAGCACCCTTGTTAGGTGACTCACAACCATTTGTAACTGCAGTTCAGGGGATCTGAGGCCCTCTTCTAGCCTCAACAGGCCCCTGGACACACAACACATAAACACATACATGTAAACCTCTAAGAACAAAATTATGTCATTTTCAGGAAAATGGCTACAACTAGGCATCACGTTAAGCAAAATAAGACAGACTCAGAAAACTATCACATTTCCTCATGTAGACTCTAGATTTGATAATGACACATAAAATTATGTGTGTGTATATAAATGCATATGCCTGGAAGTAGAAGCAAGACTGTTGAAGGACTGAGGAAAGGAAGAGTAAGTAAAAATGGCCAAAGTAGATGCTATAGTTATGGAGGGAAAATCTACAAAATCCATCACTATGTACAATGAATATATGTCAGCGAAGTATCTGTATTTGAAAAGTAAAAAAGGGGGGCTGGGGGCATCATGTTGGTGGTAGACTGCTTGCCTTGCATGCATGAGACTCTGGGTTTAATACCCACCATGGCATAAAATGGGAAGAATGGTGCATGCCTCTAATCCCAACACTTGGGAGGTAGACACCGGAGGATCAGAAGTTCAAGGTCACCCTCAGCTTCACAGTGAGTCTGAGGTAAACCCGGGTTACATGAGACCCTGTCTCAAAAAAAAAAAAAAAAAAAGAGAAGGGGAAGAAAAAAGAACAGGAAGCGGGGAAAGGGGAGAGGACAAAGAGGAGGAAGAAATACTACAAGTAGTAGTACTATTACTACTAGTAATAATAATAATAAATAATAATAATAAATTTGTGGAAGCAGTAGAAGACTTGTGTTTAGTCACCTAAGAACCAAGTATACCCATGGCACTTCCAAAGAGTAAAATAATAAATCCATGCTAAGTCCTTAAAATTGTGCCAATTTGTTATAAAAATAGAACACTTAGATATGGCTCAGGTTAAAAATACAGTGTACAGAATCAAAGACAAACTATACAACAATGGTGTGAAATCTCATTGAGTTATAAGCAATTTCTTTCTAAGACGCTTTCTCAGGAATTATTATTAAACACAGAATATTAGCATAATGACTGAACAGAAACAAATATAACTTTCAAATTAACCAGATTTTAATTTGATTCTGTGGAAAATGCAGACACACAATCAGACAGGCCACTTTTCTCTTGTGTTTGTTGCCAATGAGTTCCATACAGTTCAAACATTAATTAGACAGAACCTGCAAATATGAAATGCTCTGCAATTCACTAACCTTTTCTATATGGTTACTAAAGATAAATCCTTCCCACCGATCATTTAACTCACAAAAATGCATAACAAATAAAATTGAAATTAGAATCTAGTTATTTAAACAAAATCACTGCGAGTCTATTGTCTTCTGTTCTGAAACCAACTGTAAAAAGTAGTCCCATTTCAATGATTTAACAATGTTTTTAAATAAAGACATACTCTAGCACTGCGCCAATGAGTTAATACATGAATACATTATGGGACTATTTTACAGGCTAAGAATGAATGCATGGTGTTCCTGAAAAACAAATAATTTCTATCTAGTAATGCATTATGTTATAATCATACAGATAACCTAGAATCTGCCAAATTTCAATTTTATTGTTCACACTCAAAAATCACTGTATAATAGTTAAACGTGATAAAAACACAACCATTACTCACAAGATAATTTTAAAATACTACCCTTCAAGGTCATAGTTCGTAACAACTTCGCAATCAACACTCAAAACAGTACAACCATGGGTATTTGTGAACAGTCTTGACAGAAAGCTGTATTTCGGTACATTAAGGCAGTTTTAGCCAACATTCTGAATAACAATATTTATTGAAACAAAAGACAGGTTTGATATTTAAATATTTGAGGTTTCCAAGAAATGTTAAGTGTCTTACAATAAGAACACTGTAGTTTGTGAAACTGTGTCTTAAACATTCTCAGCACTATGCTCTTATTACATATGACGTCTAAAAACAAGATACTCATCCTATCAGTATCAAAGGGTCTAGTAGAAAAGGAAGGATTGACATTGAATATGGGGCTCTAAAGCCCTCCTTCCAGGCTTTCAAGCGGCTTCTCACACACATCTGTGAGGTAGGTTATTATCCACATTTTGTACAAGAGAAAACTACAGAAGGTTACAAACTTGTGCTGCTATAGTAGCAAACAGGGAATTCGATTTCAATTAGATTCGGTCTTTAGCTCTGCATTTCTTTCATTTATAAACTTTAAAATATAAAGATTGCTAGTAATTGCATTCATTTTAAAAGAAGAAGGCAGCCAAATATTTGCCCAGGTGGCTTTAAAAAGTGAAATAAATGAAACAGAAACTCTATTCAGTGAACAACTTCCGGTGGTGATGGTGTGAGGTCTGGTCAAGTGGAACTGACAAGGCAGAAGCAAACCACGTGACAGTCTGTGGGGCAGGTCACAAGGAAACAGAACTCACAAGAAAATGGAGTCTGAATGTGTGTTTGCTTTTCCTCTGCAATTGTGTGAGAAGGCACCAGGTACTGTTTCTTTCTTTGTGTAGACAGTGGGTCTATGTCTCTTCCATTCTAGGAAAATGTTCTCCATCTAGAAAAATGGGCTTCATTTGGTAACAAAACTTATTTACAGGAGACTTTTAGCATTCAGATTAGCAGGAGAAAAATAACAATGCTATTCTTCTTTCCTAGGAGGCTTCTGTTTTTCTTTGAAACTTTAAATTAACACAAAGTAGCAAATCTTGAATTAAAAAATATTATATAAACCTTATTTTAAAAAAAGTCTATGTTCAAATTTTTCTTCATTCTGGGACATTCTACAAATCCTTAACTTTTTTTTTTAAACTGGAGAGATTATACCCTAGAATTTCCTTAATTGCACTTTAAATATAATTGAATTTACCCACCCTGCTTGTTCAAATAATCATGAATTATCTCTAAAATTTGAACTGCTTTTCGACATAAACTAAAGTTACCAAAAGTCACATGCAGTCACAAACAGCATTGCTTCGCAAGGCTGGCAGTAAACATTAATGTTGGCTCACAAAATACAGGCCTGCAGTCTGATAACTTCTAGCTGGGACCTGATTCTTATCAGGTTATGGCTGAAGAAGCTCAATGAAGACTTAATCCAGTCTAGACTGTGGGTCCTGTTCCTAATGCTATAACTGTTTGGTGGCATCAACTGCATAAATATTCAAGGAAAGGCTGGTACAGAAGCCGCTTACTTGTTTAAATAATATATATGTATATGTACATATATATGTGTGTGAGTGATTTAAAGCTCATTAAGTTATATTTCCAAGTTTGAAAAGGCTTGAATTTCTATCAAGCCAATAGTGATTAGGTAGTTCATAGAGACATACTCTATGAAAATAGTGTCATATCATTTATGCACAAAATAAAAGATTACCAATATGAAGTTTAGCTAAGCCTATTTCAGCTAACAGTCACAAACTATGATCACTTAGATGGGGACCGGGGCTCTCCTTTACAGAGAGAGACTGTACCTTAAGAGTCACAGGATGAGGGCAGGGGGTTAGGTCAGTATCAAGCACGTGCTTCACTTGTGTGAAGCCCTGGTTCAATCCCCAGTACAAAAATCCCACACCCCAAAAATCACATAAATAAAATTGAAGAAAAAATTATGTTCTAGAGATTTTTCTAGATTTTAAGCACCCTCAATAACTTATATTTATAAAAATCAATATAATCATAAATATTTCACATAATTACATCTAGTTAGTGCAATCAACTAGTTTTTATAATTAAACTAGATATTCAGCTACAACTACTGTATGTCACTCCAGGACTTAGAAGCAATACACCAGTGTTTATTTTTATTACTTGTCTAGCAGATGTTTCACAAACTCAAACTGCTGAGCCTAGAAGAAAGGCGAAGTATTATCAGGGATGCCTGGCCACCACTGAATCAATCCCTGCATGCACGGCACTCAGGACTTAGGGAGAGACTGCTGTTCCTGCTCGCGGGACTGACTGCTGCTGTAAGGGTGAACTAACAGGACTGGAAACGGGCAAGCACTGCCACCACTACACAGTCGCCATTTCCTGATCAATGCTGAGTTCACAGGATGCTTTTGATTTGCTGATGATTTTTGCCATATGCATTCCAGTAGTCCAAGTAGCTGTGTTTAGAATAATACGGGCGTATATACCTTTGAAATGACTCAAACTAAGATAGAACATTCATACTAATATAAAAATACAAATACGTAAAAAGTGGACACTAACACAAATTCTCTGAAGAAGTAAACAAGGAAGAACTTTTGAGCTCAAAGGGACGTTAGCTCTTTTCTCTATCTCTTGCATTTCAGGGTCTCAAAATTGAGGCCAAGTCCAAGACGAAACTTACTAAGAGATGCACATAGCCTTCACCCCAACTTTTCAACAGAGCTGCTGCAGACCGCTGAAGTGCTAACACCTGCTCTAAAAGCCACAGGGTAACTGAAGGAAAGCTAACAGGGAGAGATATGCCAGACTGAAGAGTTTCAGATCTTTAAACCAAACGCAAACCAGACAGGTCTATGAGCAGATCTCAAATTTAGATATGAGACTTCATACTGGGAGTTTAACTTATTAACCAGTGAACAGACAGAGCTGCAGTGTCTATGGTAGGTATGTTCCAGGCTGTTAAATCTTATAAACATCAATGTGGGGCCCACATTAAGCATGCTTACATATTAGTAGATACTACAGATAAAGGAGTATAAAAATCTGATTTGGTTGTTTATGATTATTTTCCAATTACATTTCATTTTATCTCAAGTATTAAATTTGTATTCCCTGAGTACAAGCTAAGGAAAAAGTATACCCAGAATTATATAAGTATCTTTGAATACCTATTTGCATAAAGTAGAGAATTACTGCGCTACATAAGCCAATTCCTTGGCACACAAGGACATATATTTCTGCTTAGTTTAGGCCCCTGAGTTCTCTCTGCAGATGACCAGATGTGACAAGGGGCTCTAAAATGGTTTCTTCATCAAAACAAAACCCCGACTTGTGGATGGTTTGCTTTTCTCTCTCCCTGCAGATTTAATTTGAGACAGCTTCCATTTTGGTTTCCTAACAAAAAGTACTTAGGAAATGTTCAGTGGCCACTGAAGAATGAATTAAAACTGATTGGCTCTTCAGGGAGCCATAGTAGAAAGTCACTGGTCTCTTATTCTTTTGTTTTCCACAAGTAATCTTGTTTAAGACTTTTCAGTCATCTATTAAGAGAAAAAAGAATAGAAATTCTACCACAAAACCTCCAGTCTGATGGAGAACCCAGCATGTGATACAAGCTGCAAACTCGGGGTGGACCTGTCTGCGGTACACGGAGTGGTGCTGAATTTGAGCCAGGCTGTCCAAAGCACCCGAGAGGGAAGAAGTGTGTCTTAAGTGTCACAATCACACTGGCTGTGGCACTCAGGCCCAAATGTTTTCCATATTTTATTATTGGATGTTAAGGTTTCCTTATTGTTTTCATTGTGAAACAGGCCTTGCTATCTATCTAGTCTACTTTGGCCTCATGCTCCCCACTAGGATTACAGGGAAGCAACCATACTCAGCAGATGTTTGAAAACAGTAAACTAGTTTGGGCAAAGTAGGGTTACACACGGTTATGTGGCTTGCTTTTTCTTAAAGAACTCATCCAAGTCTTTAGTGCTAATACCCACTGTCCTCTGTAAGGTGCAGAGCAGAACACAAGGTTTTCCAAAATTATTCCATGTATTTCTTTGTTTTAGGAAATACTATTTTAGAACCAGGTGGAATCCATTTCCAGGATATAAATAAGGCCTACATCTATAACCTAACAGTAATTCTCCCTAGGATCCAAGAGGGCCTGATCTTAACTCAGTACCTACTACATCCAGTGTTGACTGAAATGTGGAAATTTTAAATTTGCAAAGAATTCATTCCTATTCTGTTTCCAAGAGTAACGAAAACGTGTGCTAGGTCAAAGGTCTGCCTTCTGTTCTGCTAGAGGATTCACTGAATTCTCCCTGCAAACCAATTACTCCATCACCGAAACTCATAAAAGAATTATGTTTTAAATAGTTTTTAGCTCTCCAATAGCATCATAATCATTCAAACAAAGTAATTTTGCTAAGAGCAAGCTTTGAACATCAAATGCACTAGACTAATAAAGCATTCTGGCATCCTTCCTGCCTTTAAAACGGTTGTGGATGTTGTTATTAGAGATAAGGAATCCAATCAGTTCCTTATTTCAAAGTTTTCCATTCATAATTAGGCAAATATTTTGAGGTGGTACGCTCCCCTACACACACAGGGATATGTACATATTTGGAGAAGTCAGAATTACAAAACATCCATAAAACACATTAGAGAAAACAGGGCTAAGTATTGCTATTAAAATAACTACTAAAAATTACCGTCTACTGCCACAAGATGGCAATCTTTCAAAGATTAAAAACTTAAGCTACCTTAATTGTACACCCACCCTCTTTCTCAAATTGGAGAACAAAGGTCCTTTAGATTTTGATACTGAGAATTGGAGTGATAAATATTGACCATCGTTTTCTAAAAGAACTACAATATTATCTGATGGGATATAATGCAAACTCATAATTTAAAAAGATATTTACAGGCAGACAAACTTGTCTTCCATAAACACATGAGAAACTTAGTCTAATAGTCTCATTTGCCCTTCTTGGTAGATAGAAATATACCATTTTTGGTGAAGAGAAACCTGTCAAGGCAATGTTGCTTTCATTTTCAAGAGCTTAATATTTTCTAGGGTAAATCAGGTCAATGATTTTTTTAATCACAACATAAACACAATAAATGAATAAATACATTATTAGATAAATTATATATAATTTAAAAATACTTTTACTAAAACAAAATATAATCAATTAATTTTATCCTGCTATATAGTGTTTTTATCTTAAATTTAAAAAAACTTGCACAAAAAAAGTTTGGTTCTTTTTGATTAAAAGCACTGATGTGTCAATACATACATGTATATATGTAAACAACACATATACTTATTCCAGGAGAACATACTTTGAAATGTTTAAGGCTTCCCTGTCCAATCAGTTTCAACAGTGAAAGTCACAGCAATCAGGCTTTGGAAGTACACAAACACCCCATGCACAACACAGGGCTTTGAACTGAAAGATTAAAGACCAGGAGCCACCCAAGACTGAAGAACAATGAACAAAGACAATGGCTACTGAGGAAGGAGGTGCCATCACTAACAACTTAAACCTCAGGTGAATCAGCAAAGATGTCAGGGCCATAATCTCCTGGCCCTCCCAACACACCCCAGGCCCATAAACACAAAACAGGTCATCAGAGTAGAATTTCCTTTATGGGGCTGTTGGTCTTTTGCCTTGTTTCATTTAACTGTGAACTACTTTTGCATGGTTTTGTCTTGCTTGGTGGTGGTGGGGTTTAACTAGGGGGCCTTGCACAAATGTTAAGCCTGGAGACTGGGCACCTGTTAACAGAAACACAGTCTTTCTGGCTAATACTAAGCAGTATTTGCAGAAACCATTAAAAAGAATTTGGTTTCTAATATTTAGGAGGACAGGATTTTCAGATTTCTACATTTAAATATTTGACTAACACTTATTCTATTTTTAATCTCCTTGTGCAAGAAAACTGGGTTCCTGAATAGTCTAACACCTTTTGAGATTTAGGAAGCAAACTGGATTTACATGCACTAAACATGAAGGAAGGAGGTATCACCTCCTAAATTAGCTGGTTCATCAGTGAGGTGTGCTCATCATGTGTAGTGAACTCACAAGTATAAACTAGCAAACTTTATCAACATTCATCCATTAAAGGTACTACCTATTTGAATTCATCATAGGCACAGTAGAATAGAATTCTAAAAGTAAACAAAACGCCAGACTTTTGTGTTTTCAGTAATTTCAATACACTGCATGTCACCTGGGAATATTCACATCAATTGATATTGCAGAGTATGTAATACCCAAAAGTGAGCTAATAACTTCAAGAGTGTATGTGATTTTCACAGTGCAGTAACAGAAAGACAGAAACCAGTGGTAGAGTATCAGCGAGCTAAGGTAGTGATCAGACTGGCACACATTTCAAAAAAATCCATGGTGTGACTGCCCAGGCGGGGGGGAGCTGAAGACAAAGTGCTTCCAGTCAAGGAGCCGGTGAGAGAACCAGAAAGTGAGTGGTTCTCAGCTGTGGTGGAATCAAAACTTGACCTTGGTCTGTGCAGGCCAGCAGCAGAACAGGAACGCTGAGGTGTTGAAGAACCAGACCTCTGCTCCACCATCTCATCTGAAAGACCAAAGAACAGTAACTATAGCAAGTGCATTTGCCCAAGTCTTCCCAGGAAGCTGCTGCACTGAGAACAGGAGGTAGGCAGACCTGAGCACAGAGAGCCTGGTAAGCACTGGGATGTGCATGTGTCAGGAGCTGAAGAGGCACTAGCTATCTCCTCCTCCCACAGTCATTACATGTCACTAATCACTCCTAACCTTTCCACAGCTACTGCTCCCCCGAGTCCCTCTCAACATAGGATGCAGCAATTTACACTGAAATGAAAGTGAACATGCTTACATCTGAAAATACCTTACATCCTCAGCAATTTATTTCCTGCTAAAACTACATATTTAATTCACTTACATTTTTGTTAAGACTGCTTTAAAAAGTAGAGAACCCATCCACCATGTCTTTGAGATGATTATAACAGTAAGTCAAATGGTGCCAAGTTTCATTTTTCAGAACTCACCCCTGCTAGTCTCCTTACCATCAATGCTTTTAAAGTCTAAAAGATAGCTCCGATTGTCAACCAGGTAAAGCTGCAAGCTCATTTTCACATAAGTGCCAGTCACTGGGTTTTTTCTTCTTACTCGAAGATGGTAGGCATTCACTACCTAAAACCAGAAACGAATAAAAAGTTAAAACTACAATGTCTCCCATCCTAGCAAAGAAAATCAAAAGCAAATATGGGTGAGAAAGAAGGATTTATCATTGATTTTTCTATGTCACAAGTAATTTGGTATATTTAATCCCACTAACAATACCATTTGTAAAAACTCAGATCCTATAGAGTCTAGCCTTTAACCCAGACACAAATCTACTCTAGAGTATTAATAATCATCTTAGTAGCCTTTGCTTCAGTGGTTTTGATAAATAGGGAGCAGAAGAAATAACTGAGCTAACTGTCAGTGGCTCACATCAGGTAGCCATAAAACCCCAACAACACGATATCCCGAGGACCATGTCAAACTAGCTCAGATAAAGAAAACTCGGAAAACTCTGGGTTTTCAGAACCTCTCATATTAGTTTCTAGATTCTTCCCATTGGATAGTTTAAAATGTTGGCATCTCTTGTTTATATGCTTAAAAAGTGAGATAGGGTCCCACACTGGGTTTTGAGCCCATAGAAATTCTCCTGCATCAGGTCCCTGGAGTGCTAGTGTTATAGGCATGAGCCACTATGCCCAGCAAAATCCCATCTAACTACATAAACTTGCTTCAGAAAGAGGAGACTGGCTTTAGTTTAAGGAAATGTTATTTTATTTAATCATGTAAAAATCATGAAATGAAAGCAAATTAAAATTGATTAAAATGTGCTGAATATATGATAAATTTGAAATGTTTTTCCCTTTAATGGCTCACACAACAAAACCATAAGTCATGAATCTGGAAAGGGACGACAAGTAAGAGAGAGCTGGGGACAGGAATATGAGAAGAGAGAATTGGGAGAACAAGAATTCATTTTATGCATGTATGAAATTGTTAAAGATCTTAATTTTAAAAAGTTAAAATAGGCCTGTTATAATGGAATGTGACATTAATTCCAGCACTTGGAAGCAGTTGGCAGGTGGCAGGTGGATTTCTAGGAGTTCCAGGCCAGCCTGGTCTACATAGTGAGTTCCACGCCAGCCTAGGCTACAGAGTGAGACCCTGTCCTATCTCATTAAAAACCAAATAAATTAAAAAAAAAATAAAGTAAACATTCATCATCACCCTCAAGAAAAGATTAACAGTTAAAGGGATATCTTAAATTTTAAAAATGTCCTCATATATACTCAAAGAGTTCAACTGCAACAAAATGTTACACTGAAAACGTAAAATGTGTGTTGATAGTAAGAAAATATGCCATAGTCAAGTGTGACAGTTAACACTGAACAGGGCTGCCACTGTTAAAGACTACAGGGACCTTTGAAGTTGTGTTAAATGCATTTTCTATGGTGAGATGGCCGTGATTCTGTGGGGAGAAGACACGAAAGGCTACAGCTTTGAAATGATATGATTGGGTGTCAAGCTGACAGAGGTAGACTTGTGATGGTTACTACTGTCAACATGACAAGGTCTACAAACCTCTGGACATGTCTTTGAGAGACTGTCTGGATGGAGAAAACTGAAGGGGAAAGGCTGCACTAAATGTGCGCAGCAGCACTTCATATGCTGGAGTTCTGGACTGAGGAAAAGGAGAAAGTGAGCTGTGCACCAGCTTTCACTGCTTTCTGCTTCCTGACTGTGAACACAATGTGACCGACCGACCGACCATCTGTCTCACCCTCCTGCCTCCATGACTTCCTGCTGTGATGGACTGTATCCTCACACTGTGAGTCTGAACAAACCTTCCTTCCTTCCTTCCCCAAGTTCCTTTTCTTGGGGATTTTGTCACAGCACTGAGGAAAGTAACTAACATACCAAGGATGAAAAACCCCAAATAAGAGAATTTCTCAGCTTGGAGAAAAGTATTTGTTGACAGAATGAACATGCTTGACAGCATAATATAAATTGAACACTAGCTGCCATAGCCATCGACCACGCATGCCAAAAAGGCATGAAAAGAAAACAAGCTTCCTGAAAAAGGTGAAAAGAAATTGACTTTCAAGATTTCAGATTTCGCCGGGCGGTGGTGGCGCACGCCTTTAATCCCAGCACTCGGGAGGCAGAGCCAGGCGGATCGCTGTGAGTTCGAGGCCAGCCTGGGCTACCAAGTAAGCTCCAGGAAAGGCGCAAAACTACACAGAGAAACCCTGTCTCGAAAAGCCAAAAAAAAAAAAAAAAGATTTCAGATTTCAGAAATGTTGTTGCTATGAACCATGATGAAACAGGTGGGCTGTTTTCTCAGATAACTTCAATTACTTGGCCAAGAATGCTATTCTGTAACTCAAAATACGTTCCCAGCATCAACAGTTTTTTATCCTTTATTTATTATGTTTTGACAGTGTGTGTTATATAGTTTAAAAGAATGAACCACGTCAACCAAAAATATGAAGCCCACTACAACTATTTCTAAATCAAAAACAACTTTATGTGGATCTCAATACTCAACTGCTTAGAAAACTTATATAAGAACAATTTTCTCTACAAACAGCCTAAGTACATTGTGATTTCCTACCTTCCATTCAAAGTCCAGCTGCTTCATAGCTCGGTACACTTCAGCCATAATGTCATATGGTTTGCTCTGGCTTCGGATTCCAAGATGCCACTTGGCTTTTTTCACAGCTAAAGATTTGGGCTTAGTTGTGTTCAGTGCATCCAATGGGCACCGTGCTTTGGGGCTGTCTGCTATAAGAGGTGGCATCCTTTCAGGATGTGGTTTCAGGCCTGGGGGAATATGCATGGCACTATCATCCATAAAAGAACCAGTTGGAGGACTAGAGGCGAGGTAGAACTCACTGGCTTGGTTCATTATTCTCCGATTGTCAATGATAAGATGGTAAGCCACTGCAAGCTGGTCTTGAGGATCACCACTATATAAACTGTTCATTACTTCTGATTCTGTACACTCAAATTTTTCACATACTTCTTTCACAGCCTCATCATCAATGACGTTAGCATCATAGGAAGGGTCTTCAGGAAATAGATAACTGGGCAAATCCTGTTTAAACCATTCATGTTCTCTAGGAAAGACACCATACACACTACTGTAAGAACATGCTTTCATAAGTCCCACATAATTTAGACATGGTGCAATATAACATAACGACTCCAAACCATTGGTCTCTAGTTCCAGCTCTGTTGCTATTGGCTATGTGACCCCGGTGCCAGTTAATTAATCTCTATCCTTAAATAAATACAGATATTCAGACTTGGGATATTTCCTTGAAAATGAACAAAGTGGGACTGTTGCTTCAAGGAAAACAATTAGCAATATTTGTGGCCAATGACAGAATCTAAGTTTCCAAGCAACATTCCAGATGGTAATCTGTACCTGCCTCCTGGGGCTTGATGGTGAAATTAGTATTGATAATAATGAATATGATTTTTGATAGTGTAAATGTAATGTGGGAAATCCGTGTATTTCAATAATGCAAGATTTCCCAATGATGTGACAAAATTATACATGCATAAGAGAGTCACTTAAAATTTACAACATATTATATCACCATAGTGTGGTAAAATACGAACATTAATTGATTTTTTTTCTCATTTGATATAGTAAACTGTAAGCTAGTATGTTAACCTTTGTTTTAGTATCAAAGAATATCACTATTATCTGAGTGGCTACTAAATACTCCTTTATTTTTCAACCATTTACCTGAGTTCAGATTTTCCTCAGGAACTTCAACTAACATAAAATATTGCCAAGATTAGCTGGGGGGTGGTGGCACACACCTTTAATCCCAGCACTTGGGAGGCAGAGGCAGGTGGATCTCTGTGAGTTTGAGACCAGCCTGGTCTACAGAGTGAGATCCAGGACATCCAGGACTGTTAACACAGACAAATCCTGTCTCAAAAAACCAAAATATAAAGAAATAAAATTGCAAGATTAAATGAAGTAGATTGAGAATTTGATTAAACTAGACACTAAGGACATTCATAAACGTGTGGGATGATGCTTTTTACAATGTTTTCACGAGTCTTCATAATAGAGACATTACTATTATTAGACTTGGTGGTATTACACTTATTATCCTAGCTATTAAGGAAGCTGATTCAGGAGAATCTCAAGTTCAAGGCTTGCTTCAACTACAAAAGAAATTATAAGTCACCGTGGGTAATTTAGTGAGACCTTATCTCAAGTAAAATGTAAAAGGAGATAGGAGAGGGGGACAGAGATATAGCTCAGTGGTAGAGTGTTTACCTAGGAAGTGCAAGGCTCTAGGTCAAATCCTTAGGTTGGTTTGTTTGTTTAAGACATTTAAATGAACAGATTTTTTTTAAAGTAATTTCCATTCTAATTTTAATTGTTACATGTTAACTACTGGTTATGTCATTCACTAAAAAATTATTTGAGGTCCTCAATAACAAGAGCATAAGGAGATACTAACACTAAAATTTTTGCACACTGCTCTCCTAATCTCATTTTCTCTCATTTCTGGACCTTTGTGTCTGATGTTATGACTACTAGCAAATAGTCGCAGAGATGATACACTAGATAGATACAAACAGATATTTAAAAATAAGTGGTTCCAAATACACAACTACTCTGATAAAATCTGGGCGTGGAAAACAGCAAATGAGAGCCTATGATTCAGAATGGGAGAGCGGGGAGGGAGAGCACTCAAGTTAACATTTAGGCACACACCAGAACGATCAGCAGTCAGCGAAACAATGTGTAGAAAACATGTATTGCAGCAAAAGAATCAATCTCTGTAAAATCTTGAGACAACAAAGGGTTTTGTCATGTTACAAGAACAGCTGTGGTCCAATATCAAAAGCCTAGTGAGACATGGATGGAGTGGTACAAGAAATCAGGTATTGTGGAGAGTTGTAGCAAAAACTTTCAAAATAACCTTTAAGCTAGGTTAGGAAATAAGAGTGCAAAGGGGTCTAAGAAGTTTCCCCATATTCCTGAAACTCACAACGGCCAGATGTGTGCCCAGGAAAAAAACTGACAAGATCCTAATTTGTTATCACTGGGTGGCTTGAAGGCTCTGCACAAGAAGGACACGAAAGCAAAGGCAGAGTTATCACTGCCTCTTAAAACACTAGAGATCCACCCTCAACGTAAACACAGAATCACTTTCAAAGGCTGGGGAGCCTACTATATCATGGCATTTAAAAAAAATCTGGCTGGGCGGTGGTGGCGCTTGCCTTTAATCCCAGCACTCGGGAGGCAGAGGCAGGCGGATCTCTGTGAGTTCGAGGCCAGCCTGGGCTACCAAGTGAGTTCCAGGAGAGGCGCAAAGCTACACAGAGAAACCCTGTCTCAAAAAAACCAAAAAAACCAAAAAAAAAAAAAACAAAAAAAAAAAAAAACAAAAAAAAAAACTACACAGAGAAACCCTGTCTCGAAAAAAAAAAATCTGTTTCTGCAGCTCATCATTTAGCTAACCAAGGAGAATCTCTTTAGTTGTAATATATAACAAGAGGAAAGACTTCAATGAATTAGTCAAAAAAAATTACTAAGCAAATAGGAATATCAACAACCAACAATAGATGACAATTATAAACTCTAGGTACATACATGAGAAATGAAAACATGACTATTAAATATGAATCTAAATGTTCAGAACAAAATTATTTACCAAAGCCACAAGACAGAAATATCCCAATGTCGTCAACACAACATAACGTATCTACACAGCATAATGTTTTTTAGACTAAAAACAATGTAGTATTGAAACTATATATGGAGATCAAAAGGATCAGGGAGTTTGCTGTGAGATCAATCAATCAATTATAATTTCATAAATAAGAGAAAGGTAGCTGGCACGGTGGCACACACCTTTAATCCTAGTACTCGGAAAGCAGAGGCAGGTGGATCTCTATGAGTTCAAGGCCAGCCTGGACTACAAAGAGAGTTCCAGGATAGCCAGGGCTACACAGAAACCCTGTCTTTAAAAAACTACAGAAAGGTTTGGAGAAATGGCTCATTAGTTGAGAACACTAACTGCTCTCTCAGAGGACCCAGGTTCAATTCTCAGCACACATATGACAGTTCACAACTGTAATTCCAATTGCAGGGGATCACACACCCTCACACAAACATACATGCAGGCAAAATACTAAAGCACACAAAATGAAAATAAATCACTTAAAAAAAAACAAAAGGAGAGAGAGGAAAAGGTAAATAAATAAAAACAATGGAGTACTGATAAATACTACACATGCAGGTATCTTGAAAGCATTATGCTAAATTAAAGACCACAGAGATCAAAGGTCACATGCTATAAAATGTTCATCAAAGACAGAAAGAAGATTACTGGCTGCCAGATACAGGACAAAACTAAAATTTTTTTAAAGTGCCACCTAAGTTTTTATATATTCACTTATAAAAAGGTATTAGTAGTTCATGTGCCAGATACTGTTTTTAAGAGCTTCAATTACAACACACAAACACACACACACACACACACACACACACACACACACACACACACACACACACACACGACAGCCTTGTGTGCTTTGCAAGTTCAAACCAGACAAAAGCCCAGCGTGGAGAAGAAAGGTGGGCACGAAGTCCCACCCCTATCTAAGAAGCTTTTGGTGTCTGATAGCTCCTAGGAAAGAGTTAGTTTTCTTTATGGACTATGAGCCCTGGTACATCTAAGAGGCCCCACTGGATGATCACAAAACCAAGACAGCAGTAATTGGACACCAAAGCTTAAAAAAAAAAAGAATGAGAGCATAAAGTTAAGTGGGGATGGAATAAGGGTTGTATCTGAGAGGAGATGTGGAAGAGAAATAAGCAGAATAAAATACATCAAAAGTATTAAATTCTCAAAGAAATAAAAACTGTTTTACAGACAGGGTCTTATTACATTGCTTATGCTAGCCTCAAGCTAGCCTCCCAATTGCCAGAAGTCACATGTAGGTCACCACTCTTAGCCAAGTTTAAATTCGTTCCCAGAGCTGAAGACAGGTCCTTTGGGCTCGCTGGCTGGTAGTCCTAGCCTACTTGATGAGTTTCAGGCCAGAGAGACCTTTACTCAAAGGGAAAAAAAAGTGGATGCCACCTGAGTAACAACATGAAAGGTTGCCACACACATGGGCATACATGAGAATGTACATCTGCATACACAAATATACACATGCAAGATTAAGTTGAATATTTGAAGTTTCTAGTATTCAATTGTTTTTAGACCTACAAAAATAGCAATTTCACATGGCTCAATTTGTAATTACCTTATCAATGATTTCACTACAAATAGAGAGTAATTAAAGAACAAATATGTTAAGTAATTATTATTAGTAACCGGAGAAACCAATATTCATATTCACAGTTAAGCTTCAGATCCACTGTTTTCAACAACAGTGATTTTAGTACTACTATTAACGCTGTAGTAGGTTTAAAGAAGCTGATTTCAGAACACCAAGAGCACACATCTTTCCTGTTTACCACTGTATTTCTAGCACTCAACTTAAGACCTCACACAGAGCAGATGTTAAACACATATTGGAAGAAAAGCAAAAACAATTAAGTAAGCAAATAAGTAGAGAGATTTTTTTTCCCTGAGATCCTTAGGAGTTTGCTTAAGAGAATATTTTGTAGACAAGTTGAGCATCTTCAACCAGAAAATCCATACTCTTAATGCACCCAAATCTCAAATCTTTTAGCCATCATGCTCTAAAACTTCTGAATTTTTAAGCATTTCTGGGTTTTGGATAAGGATGCTTAACTGGAAAAATCTATGCAAATATTCCAAAATTTGAAAAACATTGAAATTTGAAACATTTCTGATCATGTCAGATAACTATGCTCAATTTCCATAATAGTAAGCCACTAATTGTCATAGTATATGAGATATATAAAGTACTATGAGAGAATTAAGGAGAAATAAATGTCACATAAATCATGTAACAATCTAGGATAGTAAAGAGAGCACTGGTTTTTAATTCAGGAAAGTTCTGAATTCCAGTTTTCCACTTATAGGTAGCCCAGGCAGACCTCAAACTTGCTATGTAGCCAAAGATGACCCTCAACTTCTAATCCTTCTGCCTCACGTCCCAGTGCCAGATTGCAGATGTGCACCCCTACACCAAGTTTATGCAGTGTGAGGGACCAAACCCAGGACTCTGTGAATGCAGTGCAAGCAGTGTACCAACTAAGCTGTATCTACTGCCCTTGACAAACAGGATAATTCACCATTAAATATATGCCATACACAGTGTGTTTTAGTATGAAAATGCAGTCCCTAATTTAAAGTAACTTAGATAAAAGCAAATAGATAAATACACCATGACATAACCTAAGTTTCAATTTTATTGTAGTAAAATGAGAATTATAAGGCCGGGCGGTGGTGGCACACGCCTTTAATCCCAGCACTTGGGAGGCAGAGCCAGGTGGATCTCTGTGAGTTCGAGACCAGCCTGGACTACCAAGTGAGTTCCAGGAGAAGGCGCAAAGCTACACAGAGAAACCCTGTCTCGAAAAACAAAAACAACAAAAAAATGAGAATTATAACACCTACCTATGAAAAACTCAGTGCAACAAAATGGGTTAGATATATAGCATAATGCTTGATGCCTACCGACTGTCAAAAAATTTAATTTTTATACCTGTTGAAGTATACTTTATCAAATTAAGAATTCTCATATTGAAATATTGAACATAAAATAGTGAGAACTATAACTCCAAGTTATTAGTTTAAGTGTAGAAATGTTGCCATTATTTTGTCCTTTGGTTGTAAGCCTTAGCCTGTAATGGTTAACCCATCTCACCAGCCCAGAATACCACTATTTTATAGCACTTCCTATGGGTCAATTAACTCATTTTAGTAGATTTATTTACATTTTTCTCTTAAAGTCTATAAATATCTTAACAATTATTTTGAAATAACAGAATTCTGTTACTATTCAAAATTTACCAGTGCTTATATAAGCAAGTACAAGTATATTAGCATGTCTAATTTTTCTTCTGGGGAAAACCCAATCAGAAGAACTATTTATTCCAAAAAATTGTGAACACAGGTTCCCCCCCCTCTACCCTCCCACCCCCCTACCCCCCATCCCCGTTGGTTCATTTCCATAACTAAATGTGGCAGCAATTTTAGAGCTCTCCATTCTTATGCACGAGGCCAGGAATGCTGGAACAGGCCGGGAAGAGGAACAGGCTGTGGTTTGAGCATGGAATGCCCCCTACAAGTGCCTACAGTAGGACACTCCCAGCTAGTGCTGCTGCTCACAGAGGTTGTGGAATCCGTCAGGAGGCGGAGCTTCCCGTGACAAAGGACTGGGGTTAGGCCTCATAGCCCAGCACATCTCTGACTACTCTGCTTCCTGACTGCAGACACAATGTGATCAGCCACCTCAGGCTCCTGCAGCCCTGCCTCCCCACAATGGACGACATCTCTCCAAGCGCTGAACCAAATTAAACCCTTCCTCCCTAAGGTGCTTCTTGCCAGGTTTTTAGTCACAGCAAGGAGGAAAGTGACACCTAAATGTGAAAAGAATCCAGTCCTTGCTTACAAGAGACCACAGCAGCCAGCATAAACCACCACCTCATCCACCCTCGGAATGTTCCACAGGATATATATGTCAAAACACATATTCCAGCTTTAGGGGAAAGGAAAAGGCTCTGAAAGATGTCAAAAGAATGTGCCTCTAAACAATCTTTGGAACCTTAGATAAAAACAAAAGCCCTCTAAAAACATACATAACATATAGAAGCATTACATCATCCCTGCAAAAAAAAAAAAAAAGTAACATGTAGAAGGCTTACTTCATTCCTCTAAAAAAAACTAACATGTAGAAGGCATTACATCATTCCTCTAAAAACATATAACATGTAAAAACATTACATCATTCCTCTAAAAACATACATAACATATAGAAACATTACATCGTTCCTCGAAAAACATACATAACATGTAGAAGACATTACATCATTACATCATTCCCTGCCAGTGTGCTACTTAATTCCTCAACAATCAAGGGATTCTCCACAGTAAATCTACTAGTGGCTACTGGATCAAAAACTTAACAAAACTTATTTTCTTAACTATGCTAAGTAAGTGAAGCTTGGAGAGACAAATCTCCATGTTGTCTCCTACTAGGATTCTAGCTTCTAAAGGACAGTGTGGTTAGAGGCTGGGAACTAGAAAGGGGCCATCGGATAGAAAAAATGAGGCTTCAATGGAGAAAGTGGGAATGGGAACCAAACATGGGAACCAGAAAAGGGGCAGGGGGAGTCAGGGAGCAGAAGGGTATGGGGGGAGTCGGGGAGCAGAAGGGTACAGGGGGGATGGGGAGCAGAAGGGTACAGGGGGGATGGGGAGCAGAAGGGTACAGGGGGGATGGGGAGCAGAAGGGTACAGGGGGGGATGGGGAGCAGAAGGGTACAGGGGGGATGGGGAGCAGAAGGGTACAGGGGGGGATGGGGAGCAGAAGGGTACAGGGGGGATGGGGAGCAGAAGGGTACAGGGGGGGATGGGGAGCAGAAGGGTACAGGGAGGACATGGGGAGCAGAAGGGTACAGGGGGGACACGGGGAGCAGAAGGGTACAGGGGGGACATGGGGAGAAGGGGGCAGGGGGGGTATGGGGAGAAGGGTACAGGGGGGTATGGGGAGAAGGGTACAGGGGGGTATAGGGAGCAGGAGGGTACAGGGGGGGTATGGGGAGCAGAAGGGCACAGGGGGGACATGGGGAGAAGGGTAGAGGGGGGACACGGGGAGCAGAAGGGTACGGGGAAAAGGGGAAGGCAGGGGATATGGGAAAGTGAGGGGAGGTGGAAATGCATGCATCTGAATTGAACATGTACAAACATGTTTCATGCGTATTTCCTCAATACTATATTTATATAGCATTTTCATTGTATAAGATACTATAAATAAAAAAGGTAAGTCAGTTTTACAGTGGTGGTAAGGATTCAAAAAAAAAACATATTCAACCATATCTAAAACACAAAGTTCTCCAATTTTCACATTGAAATATCTTCAGTTCCTTCTAAACTTCCACTTTCAGTAACAGTAGTAAAGTAGCAGGTGAATAGACAGGTTCTTAAGACAATCTGTGCCCTGACAGTTATAATGCAGGAAAGGAGATATGCTGAGGAAGAACAGATACAGTATGAGAATGCAGTAACAAGGCATGTGCTGAACAATCAGAAGCTCCTATACAGTGAGAGGGAACTACAAATGATTTCACAAAGCTGGTGCCATGTGAGCAGAACATGAAAGATGACTGGAATGACAGCAGATCAGAAGATGCAGAAAAGAATCAGGATACAAAGCAACACAATAAAGGGTTGGGACCTAAGTCTAATGCGAAGAATGTGGTGGGGAAGGCAAGAAATGAGACTCTAGGAGACTGTATCCTTCTTATACAGGGCCTTAGATGCTTTACTACTTATGCTAATAAGCATAAAAGCAATGTAAAATATTTGAAGGATAAGTGACAATCAGGTCCACATAATAAGTTCAAATATTAAAAATTCCTTTTCTTTGAAACAGGGTCTCACATTGTAGCCCGTGCTGGCCTTGAACTTGAGATCCTCCTGCCTCATCCTTCTGGGTAGGTGCTGGGATTACAAGAATTTACCACACTCTTTGCCTAAAAATTCTCATAAAATAAAGTGTCACAAAGCATAGGAGAAGCAAATATTCTAGTATCACTGTTACTACAATGATAAAATGTACAAAATAACAAAAACTATAATCACCGGATGTCTTTGATAGTCGCTCGCTTCAAGGGGTCCACCTGCAGCATGTGCATCAGCAGAGTGGCAACAGAACGGTTGAGATATTCCGGGATATAAAACACACCCCCTCGGATCTTCTTAAAGAGCGTAGGCACGTGCTCATCATCAAAGGGGAGGGTGCCACAGAGAAGGGCATACAGGATAACGCCACAGCTCCAGATATCAACCTCGGGACCTGCATACAGCCTGAGAAAGGAGAACACAAGCCTGAGTGTAGGTACCATTTCCCCTCATTGTTAGTATCCTGCTTCCATCCATGATAAAGCAAAACCAACTTGGTATATATTGCTATTTAAGGTCAACGAAATACATAGCAATTCCCAAACCTCAAAAATTACTCTTCATAGGAAATAACCAGCCTAATTAGCAACACAAACTTGCCAAAAGACTTACTTTTATTTGTTAAAAATTAATTATAAGTGCTAATTAAAATTTATTATACTTTCAGGCCAGGCATAATGGCACATGCCTTTAATCTCAGAATTTGAGAGGCAGAGGCAGGCAGATCTCTGTGAGTTTGAGGCCAGCCTGGTCTAGACAGTCCCAAGCCATTCAGGGTAAAACTCTGTTCTCAAAAACAAACCAACAAACAAAATTTACACTTTCTCTTTTATTTCTTTAAGGAAACATCAAAGTAAATAACCACAAACTAGAAAAAAATACAATAATACATACAGTGTTTTCCCCCTCAGAACTATTTCTGATATATATGATAGATATATATTTCTGATATTATATATATATATATATATATTGAACATATAACAAAATTTTTGTTCCTACCCCACATTTAAACAAAATTTGAGACATTAAAATACTTAACTGGTACTATATTGACAGTGTTTAACATTATCTTTCCTAAAAGATTTATTTATTTTTAAATTTTATTTTTATGTGTCTGAGTGTGTTGACTGCATGTGTGTCTATGTAGTACTTGTGTGTCTGATACTTAGTCCAGAAGAGGGCATCAGATTCTGTGGAATTGGAGTTGTAGGCAGCTAGGAGCCCTAATGTGAGTACTGAAATCAAGCACAGGTCCTCTGAAGAGCAGCAGGTGCCCTTAAGCACTGAGCTATCTGCCCGGCCCCGTATAACAGAGTCCCTACTGCTTTCTTTCAAAATCTCTTGCTAACTCAATGGACTAAGACAGTTTGGCTCTAGATAACCTTTGTCTGCGCCACACACCTCTATTTTTGTCTTACCCTTCTACTGTCCTACCGTTCCCCAGAAGCACACTACCAAAACCAAACGTTGGTCTGAGGTAACAAATTTCAACATTTCCAGTGGAAAGAACATGATCTGCTTCAATGGAATGCTGTCCCTAATTTACATCATCAGCTGTATCACCCAAGCATCTTACAAAATACTTGTGTTCTCTAAAACTTATCAGCTGAATTCTAACCTCGAACTGACGGTATGAGGAAGTGAAGATTCTAAGGAGATCTGAGGTGGACTCTCATGAAGACCCATACCCTTATAAAAGACTACCCAGAGAGATCCCATTCCCCTTTGAGCACACAGGCTTAAAGTTACAAACAGTGGGCAGTGAGGAATAGGCTGTACACACACCAAATCTTTGTGGAGCTCCCGAGCCATGGGACAGACCACCATTGTTTATAAGGCATGCTGTACGGTGCTCTGGTGCATTACATCCAAATGAACTAAGACTCTCACAATCTGCTACTTGCAGATACCTTCTCAATACTTTCTCTCAAGCATCCTGTGAACTTTTAAAACCAGACACTAGCCACTGTATAATGACTTGACTTCATCTCTGCAGCCTCTGTAAATATTTTATAATGTTCATTACCAATGAGCTAATTACATGAGAGACTTCAAAGTCACTCGTCTAGTTTAATTGCTTGAAATCATATTGTCACCCAAATTTCAGTCTTCCAAAGGCAAAATATAAAACAACTGCCTGAAGACTCTGCGAAATGTGTGAAAATACTACTATTAAATAACTATGTCTGTTAAATAAAGACACTGGCTTAAACTTTAGTAAATCCTTACTGATACTGACATTTTCTACAATACAATATAGACGCTGCATCAGATCTGTCTCAGTCATGGTCAATGAACAAAATGCATGAACACATTACAATGCCTACATGGAGCTTTAAAAAAATGTACTGTTCTGCCTATAATAAAAAAATAAATGAACAATTTGTTTCTACTATGTTAAAAAATCTTCTTCCAAAGGAAATTCAATGTTATTAGAATGGATACAAGGTCACAAAAATGCTCAATTATCACTACTAAACTCTTACCTTCCTGAGATGACCTCAGGTGCTGCATAGTTTGGCGATCCACAGCTAGTTCGTAGAAATTCGCCATCTGACATCATATTAGACAGTCCTAAAAATAAAAGCAATTTATCAGATGCTGAAAACTCTTAGTTGTTTCATGCTTCAGAAATCATATTCTTTCTTTATTTTAAAGAATAAGGTGGGTGGCAAGAGAGCTCACTGGGCCAAGATGCTTGAGCAAAGTTGACAACCTGGGTTCACTTCCTGGGTCCTGCCCGTCCCCGTCTCCCCCCCCCCCCACACACACACACACACACTCAGCTCTCCAGTAACAGGAGGCACTGTTAGGCTAGAAAGAGGTTATTTTAGGGACCTATGCTGTCACACAGAAAGCAACAGAGCAGCACATGTGTGAGTGGAATGAAGCTCACTGCATGAAAATTTTGACTCTTCACAAAAAAAGGTTCATTGAAATTATATCACTTTTTCAAAAATATAAGCACCAAATATTATCTACTTCTGTATACGAAGAAATAAAAAGGCTGCTAATTAAAACAAACAAAAAACAGTGCTTTTAAAAGTCTTTCTTAAAAGGTTGTAATTGGGCATTACATCTTTAATCCCAGCACTCAGGAGGCAGAGGCAGGTGGATCTCTGTGAGTTCGAGGTTCGCCTGGTCTACACAGGGAGTTCCAAGACAGCCAGGGCTACATTTGGTTTTAACTGTAATTAGCAGAGCTAATTACAAAGGAGTTTAGGACTCCTTTCTCACCCTAGCCCCCCACCAAGAAAACAAAAAACAAAACCCCCCAAAACAAAACAAGTATCATTTCCTTAGGAGGAAAGGAATATTGACTGGATCTGTCTTGACGTGGCTTTCTAACATGTTTTGGAAACTTTGGCCTTTTTTGTGTGGATTTAAATAAACAGAATAAGCCAGTTTGGAGACTGTAATTAATCCCTTTTCATGTTATAGGATTTGTGTGGTGAATGGAAGTCCTTAGCTCTCTAGGAGTAGTTACCGGTCCATTTTAAAGGTACTACACAGCTCTGAGCAAACATGGCGTAGCATACCAAAGTCAGCTATCTTAGCGTTCATCTGAGCATCCAGCAGCACATTCTCTGGTTTCAGGTCCCGGTGGACAACCATATGCCTGTGACAATAATCCACGGCAGACAGAATCTGCTGAAAGAGCCGCCGAGCTTCCACCTCTTCAACCTAGCATGCAGAAAATAAACCGCATCAAGACTATCTAGGACATCTATTATGCATTTTAGTTTCATAACCAGCCTACATACAACTAAGCAGGCTAATTTAGAACTGACTAATTAGAAATTCAACAAGTCAGACAAAGCAAACCAGCCAAAACTTTATCAAAGCTCAAAATATTATTCGATAGGTTTTGCTTTGCTAAATGGCAATGATATTTAATTTTCAACTAATATTGGATATACACAATGTTTTGAGGAATCAATAAAACCAACTAAAATAGAACTTATATGAAAATGCTAAGAAAAGAAAATAATTGAAGCTTCAACATGAGTTTATACAGAACAGATTGTAAAAAGCATAAGAATCTTTTGGCGATCAATTGGAATATAGTTTCCAAATCTGTGTCTCAAAAGGCATGATTCTCGGGAAAGAAAATATGTCCTGCATGTGTAGTTGACATTATTACAGAAATAACTGGAGGCACTGAAAATATCTTTGAGTTAGCTACTTCCCATGCTTTCCACTCTCTTAGCTTGGGGGTGGGAGTTGAATACTAGATGGTATGTCACTCACCCGCCCATGTTTACAGATGTAGTCGAATAATTCACCTCCAGACACATATTCCATGACCATAAAAAAGTCTGTTGGAGTGCTGATCACCTGGTAACTGTTTCACAAATAAGAAAGGGGGTTAATACAAAGTGGTGTTTCCACACTGATCAACCTCTTCCACTATTCTTGCTACAATTTCATATTCCAATAGTGTATAATACTCTAGGATGGCAACAGATTTACAATGTCAGCAAGCTAATGCCAGCACCATAGCAGGGAAGAACATTACAAACGTACCCTACATCCTGAGACTCTTAGACTCCCCTTCAGATTTCTGTTATCTTTGAAATCATCATAAACTATACTAAGAGAAAACACATCATGTGTAAATTAAATACATGAAAAACTGTCTGTAGAAATATTTTTCTTAGTTTTTTTTCTCCTTGAGATAGATGTTCATCATATAGAATCCAGGCTTACTCAAACTCATAATCTTCCCACTTCGGCTCCCACATTCTGGAATAACAGGTGTATACCACCATATCTGGCCTGGAAAAATACTTCTAATGGTAATCTTTAGTCTTCGAAGACACAAATAACAGGGTATCCCATTTCATGTAAAGCAAATGACTGTAACAGAAATACAGTGAGACTATTTCACATGAACTGTGGAAAGGTCGTTTTATTTAGGAACTCTAAAAGAAATAGTTTGATAAAGGCTATTTTGACAGGCATCCAAGTGATCAAACTGAAGAGAGTAGGTGGGAACACCTACTGTTATCAACTCATTTTTCTGATCTGTGTTATTGTTACTAATAACACTTGTGCTTATCCATTCTGGATGAGGCATGAATGAGATAATGAAACTCAAATAATCTTAGCTGCTGATCCTTTGGAATATACCACAAGACTTCATAGGATACTTCTGGGTTGAATTAAATCGTGAAGCCTCTAACTCCATAGCATATGCTATTACACACCAAAGGCCACCTTCCAAGTGTAAAAGGGGCAATTTGCTTGCACAGACATACTTACCTTGGCTTTACAACATACACCTCTCAGTTTGTAATTACATGTTTCATAATGATAATTTGATTAATGAATTTGCATCTGGCAAAGTACTTACAACAAACTATTTAAATTAATGTATAAATTACCATTTTAAAAAATGTTTGGCTCAATACCAAAATAATCTGAAAGTTAAAGGGGGGGCAAATTTTCAACCAATAAAATTTCAATTAACAAAGAAAAACAATTTTTGGAAAAAGAAGAGTCCTAGGAAAACAGCTTCATATTAGGGAGTTGGTAGAAAAGGCAAATTTCTGGATTATTAAAAGGTAACTTCTAAAAATTACATGGAAATATTACAAGGAATATAATGATGACTAATCATTCACACATAACAGTATTCTTTTAATGTAATGGAAATGAAAAATAATGTGCTTTAGGAATTTTTTCAGAAACATTTTTAATTAAGGGAAAAAGCAATTATCCAGACAATCTCTAAGCAATGTCCAGCTAGTAAGGTTACATGCATTTTTAAGCAATAAACACACAAACTAACACATGACTCAAGAAAAAAAATATTTCTGAAGTGACCCAAAAATCAACATTAATACACATCTGCACATCCCTGTTTGATGGTCATATCTATTAAGATTTTAAAATATTATTCATATTGACAAGTATAACAGAGTAAGATTTTTAATTTTAACTCAGTTGTATCAAAATGTAGTAATCATTATCCTGGACTGTTGACACTCATTTTTTTTAGTCTATGAGTGGTCTTTTCTTTAGTTGATTGCTGTTTTTAATAATATTCCAATAAGCAATACAAAAACCATCACCCAGACAGTACGGCAGGACCTTGCCAATCCCTCCCACGTGACCGTACAGAGAGCTGACCTCCACCAGGAAAGCCACTGGCCCATAGCCCTGTGCAGCCTTTTTAGTTTTATTTTGATATGTCAAAATATAGACATACATTTAACAGTGATTCATAGTCATCCATCTATCTTAAAGATTTAGATTTTAAATGGTATATAGTCTGTGATATTGGGGAACTTCTTTGAGAACCAGTCAATATTGCTGTGTTTTATAGCTATATGGCTGCTATATAATAGTCCACTATATTTATTTATTTATCCTTCTCTTGCCAAAGCCTATTTATTCATCTCTCTACCATAGAAGAGTACTGAGCTTATTTCTACAATTCTGCTACTATGTGCTACTTGAACATTTTTGTACATAAGATTTTTCTCTTGATAAACTCTGATGAGTTAGTTGAATTGCCAAGTTACAGTACATGTGAATGCTCAATTTCAGGTGCCAGTTGTTTTCTAAAGATAATTTGTGATGCTAACACAACTAGAAAGCTTGTGAATTATACAGTATCTAGTACTTGCAAAATATACACATTTCTTCTCCAAGAAGTGCTTACGTCTTTTGGAAAATTTTATTGGGTTGGTAGTGTTGTTCTTATTTATGTATGGACATAAAAAATCAATTATTTCCATAATAGTCTAGAAAATAGGATAAATATATCCTGATTACTAACTTTATAAAGCATATCTTTTTGACCACCAAATCACAATAAATTTCCTTTTTTTAAGAATTAGATCCAAATACTATCCATACATTTCAATTGGTTGATCTGTCTGTATAAATAGACTAGATAGTGTAACTGTAATTCTTGCTTGATAATTGTTTTGTTATCTATAATTTTACTATGTGAAAGTTAAAATCTTGCTTTTTGAAAAAAAAGAAAAGGGGAAGTGCTGTGAGATGTTCTGTAAATGTGTTACTCTGATTAGTTAATAAATAAAACACTGATTGGCCAGTAGCCAGGCAGGAACTATAGGCGGGACAAGGAGAAAGGAGAATTCTGGAAAGTAGAAGGCTGAGTCAGGGAGACATCACCAGCCGCCGCCATGAAAAGCGAGATGTAAGGTACCGGTAAGCCATGAGCCACGTGGCAACTTATAGACTAATAGATATTGGTTAATTTAAGATATAAGAACTAGATAACAAGAAGCCTGATGCAGCCATACAGTTTGTAAGCAGTATAAGTCTCTGTGTGTTTATTTGGTTGGGTCATAGTTTGCTTGCTTTTTCCAAAGGAAATCAGTTGGTTTGCCCTCAAGAGGATACCTTTACTTTTGCCCACACCTCCTGACTATTAAGAGTTGGAGAACTAAGCCAGGCGGTGGTGGCACATGTCTTTAATTCCAGCACTCAGGAGACAGAGCCAGGTGGATCTCTGAGTTTGAGGCCAGCCTGGTTTAGAGAGAGAGATCCAGGACAGGCACCAACACTACACAGAGAAACCCTGTCTCAGAAAAAACAAAAACAAAAAAGTTGGAGAACTGATCAGATTTCCATCTCATTTGTTTACCTTAAAGACTACCTCATACCGTGAGCCTCCTGCCACAGAAACAATGACTCTCTTTCTGAAATATAAGCAGTCATTGCTGCTTAGAGGGTAGATTCATCAATTCCTTAATTGAATATTAAATTACATCTTTTTTATGTATGTGGACATTTTGTCTGCATGTATATCTGCACACCAGAAGAGGGCATCAGAGTCCACAGCACTACAGTTACCAGACAGTTATGAGCCAACATGTAGGTGCTGAGAATTGAACCCAGGACCTCTGGAAGAGCAGCCAGTACTCTTAACCACTGAGCCACCTCTCCAGCCCCTTTCATTAAATCGTAAGTGTTGAATATTTGAACATCCTAAGAATAAACTGTGGTGCAAAGGAAAATTTCAGTCCAATCTTCCTCAGAATCCTAAGTTCAAGATCGATACCTAACAAGTTCAAGGCCATCTTAGAATACATAGTAGACCCTGCCTCAAAACAAACAAGCAAAGGAAACCAAACAAAAACCTGTAGCATACACTACTGTAACACAATACCACACATTGATCTCCTTGCTAACTCTCTCTCATTCTAAACCATCATTTTCCTCACTGCTATTGTTTTTACTTGGGGTATAGATACCACCTATGTATGATATGTCTAACAGATAGCCTCTAGGTTCCTAGACTTCCTTATTTCTAATTATCTTTCCTCCCACTACACACAGTCAACATCTCCATGGTCATAGATTTTCTAAGATTAACTCCTCCAATTATGTACTGAATTCTGTCCCCATACCTGCTAAGGAAGTTGGCTCCTACAATTAGTCCCACTTTCTCCTGCATCTATAGTTCCTTCTTGATTTAATCATTCTGCACTGTGGTACACAAACATCTATAACATTACCCATCTTTAAAAACACCCCCTTTAGACTGTACATTCCCATCTAGTGACTGTTCCTCTCTTTTCCTCCTATTGTCTACAGCTATTGTTTCTCTTCATCACATATCTTTCTTCATATCAGATTTTTGCCTTTAACATTCTCATATAAGATTTAATGGCCGGGCGGTGGTGGCGCATGCCTTTAATCCCATCACTCAGGAGGCAGAGCCAGGCAGATCTCTGTGAGTTCAAGGTCAGCCTGGTCTACAGAGTAACATCCAGGAAAGGCACCAAAACTACACAGAGAAACTCTGTCTCCGGAAAAGAAAGAAAAAGATTTAACAACCAGTAACCTCCACTTTGCTAAATCTAATAAGTCAATTCTCAGTTTTTATCTTACCCAATATTAGCAGTAAGAACAGTTGATAATCTGTTGAGATCAAGCTATATCTATATCCTAAGTTACTCCATACTGTATAAAAAAAATTATTTTGGGAGCTGGAGAGATGGCTCAGAAGTTAAGGGCATATACAGCTCAATGGGCCTGAGCTCAGTTCCCAGCACCACATATGGCAGCTCATAACAGCTTGTACCTCCAGCTGCAGGAAATCCAACCCTCTTCTGTACTTTAAGAGCACCTACAATCACATGTACACACACACACACACACACACACACACACACACACACACACACGCACACACTTAAAATAAAACAACTCCTAAAAGAAAAAGGAGAACGAAGAGGAAGAACTTGGGCGACACACCAGACCCAAGTGTATGACTCCCTCACCTGGATTCCATAGAGTGGGAGGTGCCTCGCTAGCACTGTGATGCCTTAAGTCCAAAAGCGTGTCATCTGACACCCAACATGCATATCAAGGATGAATGTCCCTGGCACCTCAGCTCAACCTGGCCTGCTGCTGTGGATGAGGCATACTCAATTGCTCTTAGTCACTGATCTACCTGGTGGTCCATTTGGACCTGGATTTGCTGTTCTTGCCTCAGTCTAGGTATACTGATGAAATCTTAGATTTCAACCCTGACTCTCCTATGGCCTCAGCAACAACTCCATATGGGCAGCTGGTTTGGGTTCCTTTGTCTTATTAACACACTCAATTTACATTTCTATTAGTACAATTTTGAAACTTCAGAACTCTATAGTAGCCTCCTTAACTTGCTCATTCTGTAAATACATGTGTGTGTGTGTGTGTGTGTATGAAAGAGAGGCTTAGAATTTACTGTGTACTAATATGATGTGAGAGTAAATATGGATGATTAAGATTAGAATAAAAGAACAGCCAGAGGTGGTGGCCCACACCTTTAATCCCAGCACTTGGAAAGCAGAGGCAGGAGAATCTCTGTGGGTTCTAGACAAGCCTGGTCTAAAGAGCAAGTTCCAAGACAGCCAGGGATAAACAGAGAAACCTTGTCTAGGAAAAAAAAAGGGGAAAAAACTTATTAGCTTCAACCAGATTACCAAAACAGATAGGGCTATCTGGCAAACTGTTATACTGAAAGGGCTGTATCTTGTGAATTTATTGCTATTCAATCATTTTGACAAATGAGAAGACACAAAAATGTTGACATCTAGGCTCCTGGCATAACAAGGTAAGGACATAGTTTTGTTTGTGAATATTCACTTGTTTTGTTTTAGGATACTAGATCTTCTGTCCTCCACCTTCACTGACTATTCATTTCATTCCCCTTTTTAGATTCCTGCTTATGTCCAGACAGAGTTAGTGTCTTGGAGCTCAGTCCTTGGACTAGTTCATCTATCTGCGGGTTCTTGATATTCTTATCCAGTCTTAGGGTATGCTATCTGTGGTGGTTAGAATAAAAACGGCCCCCATAGGCTCACAGGGAGTGGCAGTATTAGGAAGTGTGGCCTTGTTGGAGTAGGTATGACCTTGTCAGAAGTGTGTCACTGGGGGCAGGCTTTGAGTTCTCAGATGCTCAAGCCAGGAAGTGTCTCATTTTTCTGCCTGCTACCTGTGGATCCAGATATAGAACTCTCAGCTACCTCTCCAGCACCACGTCTGCCTGCATGCCACCATGTTTCCTGCCATGACAATAATGGACTAAACCTCTGAACTGTAAGCCAGCCCCAGTTAAATGTTTTCTTTATAAGAGTTGCCGTGGTCATGGTTTCTCCTCACAGTAATGGAAATCCTAACTATATAACACTATCTATCTATAACTTTCCCCTGAATTCCAGACTCAGCTATTCAAAAACATCTTTACTAGGATGCTTCCTTTCAGCTTCATAAAACCAAAGTCAAAGGTTTGTTACTCCCAATACCCCATCTCAAACCTGGTCTTTCTTCATGTAACCTTTCTCATTTAGTCAATGGCAACAATATTCTTTTATTTGCCCATATCAGGTACTTAGAGTTATTCTTCTTTCATAATCTGTTTTCTCTCAGTAAATGTTAACTCCACATTGAAAGCATTGACAGAACAGGCATACTACTCAACATCTACCACATGATGCTGTATCCCATACCACCATCACCTCTCACCCAGAGTACTGCAATTGACTCCTAACTTTTTTCCTTACTTCAGTACTTGCCCAAATACAGTCTACATGTTAAGTCAGATGACATCTCAGCTCTGGTCAACATACTTCAGTGGCTTTTCACCTCACTCAAGAGTGGAAGTTAAAGTCCTTAACAGTATTTGATAATGTCTTGTATAGTCTGGCTCCCCTTTATGTCTCTGATTTTATCACTCCAAACCTCTAGAAATCAGTGGTTCTCACCCTTCCTAATGTACCCCTTTAATACAGTTCCTCATCTTGTGGTGATCCCCAACCGTAAAATTCTTTTCATTACTACTTCATAACTGTAATTTTGCTACTGTTATGAATCAGAATGCAAATATCTGATATGTGACTCCTAAAGGGGTCACGACCCACAGATTGAGAACCATTGTTCTAGCTCATTCTGTTTCTTTGATTGCTGGAGTGTTCCGCTTCACATCCTTTTTATTGCTAGTCATTGTATATAATATTCCTCCTTCAGGTTCCTTACATCTTTACTGCATATGACACAGTTAACTATTACGGGTTTACTGCCTACTTCCCACTGCCCACTGCTCCCCATGCCTGTGCGTGAGAGTGCGTGCTCTGTGTGTGTGTGTGTGTGTGTGTGTGTGTGTGTGTGTGTGTGACACTAGCATTATTAGAGGCTGTCAATAAGCCTCTCAGTAGGAAGAAAACATGAGTGGGTTTTGTTTGGTTTTGTTTTTTTGTTTGGTTTTGGTTTTTCGAGACAGGGTTTCTCTGTGTAGCCTTGGCTGTCCTGGATCTTGCTCTGTAGACCAGGCTGGCCTTGGACTCACAGAGATCTGACTGGCTCTGCCTCCCGAGTGCTGGGATTAAAGGTGTGCACCGCCACCACTGCCCGGCCCGAGTGTTTTTCTTTTTTTTTAAAGTTCCGTTTTACAATTAAAGAGGATGTGAATGAATGACGTAAGCTCATGGCTGAAAAATCAAAGGTTTAAGCAGTGGGTTCATCTTTGCTAACTACTTGCTGGTGAAGTCTGAGGCTGTTCTGTAGCTACTTTAGAACAAGGTAACAATAACTCTAAACCAGAATGAGGCAAGAAATGTTAATAAATTACAGAAATAAGAACAAGACAACACTGATGAATTAAGTCAGAAACAAGACTTAAGCTCCATGATAACCACAGGTGTTTACTGTGCTGGTAGTTTTAATCATCAAATTGCTACAACCTAGAGTCACTGAGGAGGAAAACCCACTTGAGAAATTCTCCTGATCAGACTGGACCGTGTCTGTTGGGGACTGGGTGGTCATATTGTTAGCTGGTGTAGGAAGCCTCAGCCTGCGGGGGATGGCACCAGTTTATGGGCTGGGCCCTGAACTCTGCAGAGTGAAAAGGCTAGCTGAGCACAGGCGGGCGGCAGGCGGCAGGCAGCGGGGTGCTTCCATTTCTCTCGGCTCTCGGCTGTGGACATGTGTGACTAGCTACTGGTTCCTGAGTTGACTTCCCCTCAATAATAGACTGCAACCTGTAATTATACATGGGGTGAACCCTGTTCTCCCCTAAACTGCTTTCTGCCAGGATGTTTTATCACAGCAACAGAAATTTAACTAGAACAGTGGCGAATGCAATCTATGTCTCAAGAGCAGAACAAACTAGGTCACATTTCTTTCCCAAGGGGAGCTTTCAGGGTTAGCATCAGAGAGTGAGGTTGAAGCTTTAGGTCTGGCCATTTCAGGTTTCTCTTCTCATACACAACAGCTACCAAGCAGCAGCAAAAACCAGAGACTTAGCTTACACGCCACTGACGCCATTACAAACACAGAGTCAGGTCAGACGGGAGGAGGGCCAGCATCCCCACAGGCCTAGAGCCTTGGCATTAGGAAGCAAACACAGGATCGTGAGTTTGCTTAGGTTACACAGGATTGTGAGTTTGAGTGTAAGGTCAGCCTGGGTTACACAGAAGTTCTAGGCCAGCCTAGGTTGTACAGCAAGACTGTCATATATATATATATATATATATATATATATATATATATATATATATGTAAGAACTGTTTCAGTTAACCAGTTAACTGAGAACTACTCGGAATCAACTTTAGGAGAATCGGCTCATAGGAGGCCAATGCCTGCTTTTGTGCCAATGCTCATCACAAACTAGACATTCCACCAATGCCAACCATTACTTCTTACATGACACTATGAAGCACAGCATTCAAAAGTTAGACAATGAATGGGAGGAGAGGTGCATTATCCTTGATAGGTTATATTTTACACTAATCTTCCAAAACTTTTACATGCACACTCTAAAGTTATCTAACACCTGATACTGAACATAGTCTTCAAATCAAATACTGCCACATGATTCTATGTTTATGATGAAATGAACCTGAAGTAAGTATGATATAGCATTAAAGCATACTATAAAACTGAAAGTCTCAGGGAAATTGTGTCACCCAGTGGCACACAAAACCAAGTATTAGTCAGAAACAGTCAGTGGCACATTCTTGACGATGGCAAGATGGCACTGTGTGGGCTCCATCACCAAATATTTTAATTTGCAATAGTTAATTGACAAAAAGTGCAACAATAAAAAATAAATATTTCGCCAGGCGGTGGTGGCGCACGCCTTTAATCCCAGCACTCGGGAGGCAGAGGCAGGCGGATCTCTGTGAGTTCGAGGCCAGCCTGGGCTACCAAGTGAGTCCCAGGGAAGGCGCAAAGCTACACAGAGAAACCCTGTCTCGGAAAATAAATAAATAAATAAATAAATAAATAAATAAATAAATAAATAAATATTTCAAAGCCTGTAATAATTGTATCAACCACTCATTTTAGGAATTATTCCAAATGAGATTTTAGGAATTCACAAGCTAGGCATGGTAGCTCCTGTCCTTAATTCTAACACTTGGGAGTCAGAGACAGGAAGATCTCTGCAAGTTTGAGGCCAGCTTGGTCTACAATAGTGAGTTCCAGGAGAGCCAGGGCTTTCCTGCTTGGAGGAAAAACAAATCAAAAACAGCTATTTGTTCTAGCTTGCTTTTCTGTTACTGTGATCCAACACTGGCCAAGAGCAGCGTGGGGAGAAAGGGTTATTTCTTCTTACAGACTAGAGTCCATCATGGAGAGAAGGAACTGAAGGGACTCATAGTAGTCCCTGCAGGCAGGAGCTCAAGTAAAGACTGTAGAGAACGCTGCTTATGGGATCTCACTCTCTGACTTGTTCAGCTTGCTTTTCCATACAACCCAGGACTGTCTTCCCAGGGTTGGCACTGCCCACAGTGGGCTAGACCCTTGAATACCAGTCATTAATCAAGAAAATGCCCCACAGACATACTATAGGCCACACTGACATTCCTTAATTGAGGTTCCTTCTTCCCAGGTAACTCTAGCTTGTGTCCAGTTGACAAAAACTAAGGAGCATTGGTCTCCATTGCCTCCATACTTACGAGGCTGAAAACAACGCACATGCACCATCTTATAGTTCTGTGCATTGGAAGCTTGACATAAATTAAGATGTCTTATGGAGACTCAAGGAGCAAAGTCCATGTCTTTGAATTTTTGGCTTTTAGAGGCTATTCTGTGTTGTCTAATAGCCCCTTCCTCCATATTTTGTTTTTCTTTTGGTTTTTTGAGACAGGGTTTCTCTGTGTAGCTTTGGTGCCTGTCCTGGAACTCACTCTGTAGACCAAGCTGGCCTCGAACTCACAGAGGTCCACCTGGCTCTGCCTCCCGAGTGCTGGGATTAAAGGTGTGCGCCACCACCGCCCGGCTTCCTTCCTCCATCTTTTAAGCCTCCAGCAGCCAGTAGAGTTCTATTCACATCTGCCCATGATAACTTTGCTCAGAACTCTTTCTGACTCATCCTTCTATCCTTGTCTGCTACTTTGGAGGACCACTGTGTTCACATGGACTCTCAAGCTGTCCAGAACTACCTCTCTCCCTCTCTTAGTATAAGATGACCTGTAACCTTACTTTGTTTTTGCAATGTAACTGACACCATTCACAGGTTCTCGAGGTGAGGACACACATTTGGAGGGACATTATCCTCCAATCAAATAAACAATAGAACTCCATAGGATTAGCAAGTTGCTCCTGTTAAAACTGACATTCAAAGATTGCGAACTGAGGGTTTAAAAAAGAGCTTTGAAGTTGTAAGTGGAAAGTGGGAAAGGGAGACTGTAGGGGAAAGAATAAGGTAGATTTGATCAAAACACATATGCATGTATAAAATTCTTAAACAATATAATAATTTTTAAAAAGATTGCTTACTAGCTAGGCAGTGGTGGCTCACACCTTTAATCTCTGCACTTGGGAGGCAGAGGCAAGTGGATATCTGAGTTTGGAGCCAGCCTGATCTACAGAGAGTATTCCAGGACATCTCTGGTTACACAGAGAAATCCTGTTTCAAAAAACAAAACAAAACAAAACAAAAAAAAAAGATTGCTAACTAATTTTAGGTTAAATATAAATTTATTCTGCTCTCAAAACATTAGCAAACAAAATCTAAAAGATACTAATATCTTTACAATATTCTTAAATAGACTTTCTTATGCAGCAATCTTATTTGAATTAAGATATAGACTGACTCTCTATTTCTACTACTAAATTCACTAAATAATTTGGCTTTACATAGCACCATATTGGGTTTATATCTAGCTATTGTTTTACATACCCGAGTAACAATATATAAATTTAACTGGGTAAAACCATGGATCCACAAATTTACTTTTCTAGTTGTTTATCCCTGTTAGTAATGCTGTCTTCTTATCTATAAAGTAAGCCTACCTTATAGACTTGCCGTAACGATAATATGGAGTTATAAATGTAGAATGCTCAGCATAGTTCCTGCCTACTATCAAGTACTCCTTGAGTAAAATTAACATTTATTTCATAAAAACTGTAATTAAGCTTTAAAGTAAAGATAATTTTCTGTTTCTAGAATGCTACATTATTTGCTACAAAACTAGAACTTTAAACAACATAACAGAATATTACTGCATACTTAATGTCTAGATTTTCTACATATCTAATTAAATTAGTTAAAGTATCTTTCAATTTTACTAACATATCTATTTATCTATTTATTTATTTATGGGCCAATTTTACTATACAGCCCAGGCTGGCCTCAAACTCATGCCCCTCCAAGTGAGATCATAGCAATGTGCTACCACACCTGGTCTGACATTACTTTTTTAAATTAAAAACAGAAGAAACAAAGCAAAACAAAAGAACCAGCCTCAGAACAGCAAATGCCCAAGTGATTTTCTGAGGAGTACTAATGGCCCAACTCCCAAGGCTCTGCTCACCACTGAACCCTACCCATTCTGAAGCACTGGCTTTAACTCTAAACCGAGTGTGTGCGCTGAGGAACTGACAGAGGGAAAATGAATTAACACTGAGTGTGAGCATGAAAACTGGCGTTTCTAAAGTTAACTCAAGATATTTATAACATTTTGTTGTAACTATTTTAGGACATTTCTTTTATATTTTCAAACACAAAAATACTTACAGTTTGATAATATGAGGATGACGAAAGAGTTTAAGATTTTGAATCTCTCGTTTTATTTTTCCAACAACATCTAAACTGCGAATCTTCTGTCTATTTAAGATCTTAACTGCCACTTTATGGCCTGTCAACTGGTGTTCTCCAACTAAAGAAAAGAGAAAGAGAAATGCGGCTGTCGTAAGAACAGAATTATCGTGCATTTTCCGAATGTGCCCAAAGCTTGTTTACTCATGGACCTATTTCAGCATCACAGGATACACGGGCCTGAAGTGCTCTTCTTTTGCCTCTGCCTCTTCCCCTTAAAAAAGAATGCCTTCAACACAGAAGCCATGCTTTAGTCATCTCAGCATCTTCAGTAAAGCAAAGAAATGTTACTTCAATCTTACTAGAAAGCATTGCTAAATTCTGTAATCCTTCATAAAAATATTATAGAACATCTTTTAGACAGAATAGAATTCATTATATTTTTCCTTATTTCTCATCTTTTATTTAACATCATCATATTTATTACAGAAGAATAAATAGTTTCTGTAATAAATGTAAAGCAATTTAATTACTGTTCAAAATTCAAGCTATACCAATCTCTCTCCTTCACATACCATCCATTACTCCCTTTGGTTCAGGGTCATGCTAATCTCTGGAGTGGGGCAGTTCTAGTGGTTCTGCTAAGGGAGCACTCTCATTCCCCGTTGGTTAGCACCACTCTCTCTTAGGTGGTCTCTCTTCTGTTCTCTACTGGCCCTTTAAGGATTAATACCTGCAGGTTTCTAACCTACGTCCATGGTAAACGCTTGAGTCATCTCACAGATCTCTCATCCACACTTACTCGATGAAGTATTATTATTCTCCAGGGATAAATACAACCTAATTCACAGAAAAGCTAAATAGTTTGTCTAACTAAAGTTACATGCTAAGTGGAGGCACCACATGTTACCCAGAGGTATCTTACTTCAGAACTAAAATTTTAACCACATAATTCAACAATACTATCTATGTATTTGTGATAAAGTGATGCAAATATTAAATGGATTAATTTATGAACTGCATTTCTTGTTAGGGGACATTATTTTATTTTTATAACTTCATAACCATTTTAAACACTTTTTTAAAAGTTTAAAAATTCCATATAAAGCAAACTAATTAGTAAAAATAATGTTCAAGCAACATCAATTTTACTAGCATTTCACAATGCTTCCAGGACTTAAGGAAAACTTTGATTTTCATGGACTATACAATGAAATGGCCTGAGTAGTGTATCACGTACCCTGGAAATTTGATAACACCCAAACACTCGCCCACATGGCCCAACAAGTATGATTTTGTCTTCAAATCCACTATGGCCTCAAGGAAAGTAAAGACTGCCATCCCTTATCACTACAATGGGACAAGATTCAGTTTCTCTTTCTCCACAGAGTAACTAAAAGTACTGTCTAATGAGAAAACAGGTAACTTTTCCAAGTCAAAGAAGGCCATTGACTCTCTGATGGTTAGTCCAACAAGCTGACTGAATAAATATTTGAGAGGTTAGTAAAGTACAGCTCTGGGTATGTCTGTGAAGGCATTCCAAAGATAATTAAAACAGAAGACACTGACCTAATCAATGGATAAATGCCTTGATAGATTTATACTACCACAATACAGGTGAAAGAGGGGGTAAGAGGTGTGCCTCTCGGAGGAGGTAGTCATGGGGACGTGTCTTTAAGGCTGCAAGTCACTTCTGGTCTCTCTTTTTCCTTTCTGGTTGATAAAATATTAACTACTCTGTTCTAACCTGCCCTTCCAGTCATAGTGGGCTGGCACCTCTGAAACCAGGAGCCAAAATAAATAATTCCTCCCTACATGTTGTTCCCAGATATTTTGGTCATGTGATACAAAGTATCCAACATGAAGTCTATTGGCCAAGCAGATGGGTCTTTGTTTTACTATCATCACAGGGTTAATCTGCAAACAAAAGCATGAGGGGACTGACTCAGAAGAGAATACGACTTCTTTGCCTCTGAGGAAAAACTGACTCGCTTATCTTTATACATGAAGAAAATTTCCCACATGAAACACTGAAAAAGAAATGACATTTTCCCTAGAAATGGTTACATAAACAGATAATAAATTAAGTAAAAGTCTGAAGTTAAAGTAATCAAATACATTGAGAATTCCTCCTTTTTGATGAATTACACTAGCCTTTTTCCTAATAATTCCTTCAGTGACTTGGTGCTTAACTATAATAATTTACATATAAATAATCTGTCATACTTTCCCCTGGAAGCCAAGTGAAAGTCCTAGAAATTTTTTAACAAATACACAAACAAGACAAAAAAATATCTTTAATGTATGTAGCAGACATAAACTTTCCTTTATGGAAATCAAATGTTTGCATTCATCAAAGTTTTATTTCCAATCATTTAATCAATTTAAAGTTTAATAAATCCAAAACATTTGCTAGGCATCTTTTATGAGCAATGGCTTGTTGATCATACACACAAAGAGATTTGTATTAGGTTTCATAGAATCAATGGGGAACAACTACAGCCATAAAATAACTGAAATAAATTTTATGTGGTATTTAATATGCCTTGTTTGTAAAGGGTAGTTGAAAACAGGATGGACAAACTTGCCATAGCACCATTTTACAAAAGCAAATATTCAGATCACATCTGCTTTCTGGTACAATAAGAACACTCACCCACTAACAACTTTGTAACGAGAGCCCACTATGATAAAGCACTGTACTAATCACACTGGCAGTCCACTTGGGATAGAGTGGTTTTATTGCACTGCTAGCTGCCAAGCAATATCTACTGTCCTTTATATCCCAGGCACAAATCCCAAATTACACCCACACACATGACTAGCAAAAGGAGAGACAGCAAGCTACACCTGTGTCTGGGTGTAGCCATGTCTCAGCAGCTTCTCCATCTCAAAGTCTGGAACTTAAAAGCCTCTAGTCTGCTGGATCAGGCCCTCTAAATAGGTGAGACAGTTGATTGGCTTGATCAGTTTGGGAGGCAACTAGGCAGTGGGACCAAGTCCTGTGCTCATTGCAGGAGATGGCTGTTTGAAACCTGGAGCTTATGCAGGGACACTTGGCTCAGTCTGGGAGGAAGGGACTGGACCTGCCTGGACTGAGTCTACCAGGTTGATCGCAGTCCTCGGGGGAGGACTTGTCCTGGAGGAGGTGGGAATGGAGGGTAGGCTGGGGGTAATGAGAGGGGGGGGGAGGGGGGAGAATAGGGGAACCCATGGCTGATATGTAGAACTGAATGGTATTGTAAAATTATATATATATATATAAACAATAAAAAATCTTTCTTAAAAAAATAAAAATAAAAAGCCTCTGGTCTGAGCCCAAGGTCAGTCATGTATCCAGGAGCAACAGGAAGAGAGGGCTAACAGACATGATGACAGTTTGAACCATCTGCCAGAATTTTACAGGAGAGTTACATACTACCATCTTGTTTAAGTCCCTCTATTTTTTTTTTTTTTTGAGACTTTCATACAAGTATACAATGTTGAAGTTCGGCAGTTGTGAGCCGCCTGATGTGGTGCTAGGAACCGAACTGAGGTTCTCTACAAGAGTGGTCTGCACTGTTAACTACTGATCCACCTCAACAACATATGCAAAGTGTTTTGCGCAAACCCACCCTAACCCACATTTCTCACACCATTTCTCCATCTTTAATTCATATGCTGCTTTTGTTTGTTTGTTTAACTCTGTAGTTCCTTTGGTGCTGCCAGTATGTGAGGGTAGAACCATTTCCGTGAAGCAAGGGCCAGCTACCAGGATCTGCATCCCTGAAGAAAACTGACTGACCTTCCCAAGCAGTCAATAGTTTGTCAACTATGAGTGGGACTTTGTGGACTGCTTCCCCATTCGTGCTGGGTTTTTGCTACACTGAGTTTGTGTGGATCTTACCTACACAGACACAGCTACTGTGAGTTTTGAAGTTCAGCAGCCCTGTCGTGTCTGGAAAACACTGTTTGGCAGTAGTCCTCCATAACCTCTAGTTTTTACCTTTCTGTGCATGATGTTCTGAGTCTTGGGAGGAGGAAGTATGATATGGATGTCCCATTTAGACTTAAAGCACTCCAGTTTCTTATTCTCTGTACTGTGACTGGTTTTGGGTTTCTGTATTAACTGTCATCTACAGCAAAAAGAAGCTTCTTTGATGAGAGCTGAGAGCTACAATAATCTATGGGTATAATGGCAAGTATTTAGAGGGCAGTTTGATATTATGTCAATTTAGCAACGTAATAGTATTAGGTTCTCCTTTAGAGCCTATGGTCTACCCTGCAATGTGTTTTGGTCCCAGTTAACAATACCAGGTATGAGTTCTATCTTGTGGGTCAGGCCTTAAATTCAACCTGAAAGTTGATGGTTACTTTCATAGCATGCATGCCACTATACACAGGTGGGCATATCTTGCCAGGATTGTCATTAATGTAGCTCCCAGGGTTCACAGCTGGACAAGATATTGATGGCTCTTCTCTCTCAGTAACCTGCATCGCACCTTCTGGCAATACGAAAGCTAGCCAATTCAGATGACGCTTTCAGGTCAGTACCAGCTTGATTTCTCTCTCATGACTCAAGTATGAGGTGACTGACTTCAACACTCAATACCCTTCTAATTCCTGGTGGGCAGCAAAGAGCAATTACAATAGCCTGAACTGTTTGGGGGAGTCTATGGGACCCCACTGACCAACAAGTTGAAGAGAGGTAGGACCTTTTATTCAGTTAAAGAGGGTAGACCCTTTTATCAAGTTGAAAAGAATAGGCCCTTTTAGCAAGTTGAACAACAGCTGTATTTTTATTTTCTGCAGATTTCTGCCGCCATTGAATTTAAATACTATTATTCAGAACACTTTAAAATTCCTTTCAGGGGCTCTTCTGACCTCCACATGCATGCTATGGCATGAACACACATCTTATATGCACACATTCATATACACGCAATAATTAACTTCAAATATTCAGTTTTGCTGTAACATCCATTAATAATCCCTTCTGGTTTCTTAAATTCTAGACAAATTCACAAAATACTTTCTAAAACCAAGAAGCACTGGGGAAGGAAATCCAAAATCACCCAAACTATACCTGAATTATGCCTTTTATGATTTCTGTTTCTTATCTGTTTGTTTTGGGCTTGGGGGGGGGGGGTTGTTGACAGTCTCACTCTGTAGCTCTGACTAGCCTGAAACTCACTATGTGTGCAGACCAGGCTGGCCTCAAACTTGTAGCAATCCACCTGCCTCTCCCATGCCCAGCCCTCTGTTCTTTTCTGAGGGCCTGTCCTCCAACCCGTGTCTTGGTTACTGCAAGTCTGAGAGGCCTGCACCATCACATCTGACTTACAGCTCTGTGTTTTACCAGGTGAAGAGTATCACACCGAAGGAGGACTGGAAATGACTTTGCACTGTTCTAGAAAACAGAATTAGGAATTACTTATTAGAAATTCAAGTACCTAATCTACCAGGCTGAGCTGAATCCCCAAGGAAGTCCTTGCCTTGGAGGAGGTGGGAATGGGGGAGGTGGATTGTGGGGAGGAGGGAGGACAGGGGAATCTGTGACTGATATGTAAAATTAAATTATAAAATTAAAAAAATAAATTAATTAATTTAAAAAATAGAAAAAGAAAAAGAAATTCAAGTACCTGAGTCATCCATTCTGCAAAGGTTCTCCTGGCCTCCATATTCACTACACTGGCCTAGACTGGAAAAACACATTTTTCTAAGTAACTACGTTCCTTAAATATAGCCCCATGGGTTATTCACTACTTCACATTTACTTGATCCTTGGTCATTGTTCCATATTAGACAGGAGAGAGTCAAGTCAGGCTCCTCACAGACTTTGCCTAAGGACACAGGGGCTGGAAATGGGCACAGAATGGCTATCAATTTGTTTATGTCACCCAACCAGTAAGTAATAAGTGGCAGAGACGGAAAAACAGGCAACATATTTCATGAATCAGCACTCTCAACTACATCATTGAGGATTCAAATGGGAAGCTCAGCCATTTGTCAGGATTGCCATAAATAAGATAAACCCTACACTAAGCAAAAGGTTTCACTAAATCAAGCCTAATTCTCCTTCCAACTCTTCAGATCTTTTTAATTATATCCCCCAAGGATCATCCTATCCTGGAGGATATAAACCTTTTAAGGCTTTCCCCATCTCCTGACAATTTAGTCTGCCATTTTCTGAAAGCTTTCCAGTTCTCAAACTGTTTTCTTAATGCACAAAGTACAAAACTTTACTCAGCTGGATTAAGAAGGTATAAATATGCCAACTGTTTTATATAAAGACAATATTGTAATTTTTCTAATTTTCAATTAGCAGTACCAGATTAAATCAGATTTTTTTTTTTAATCTCAAGCACATAGTCTGTACAATTTAATAAATTATAGTTTGGAATTCCACATGAATTCATACCATAACTTCCTTATTTAATTTTAAGATATGATTTTAAATATTATATCTAACAAAGACAGAATCTTTCACTGACCCTATAGTAGCCAGAGTGGCTGCTATCAAGCCCTGAAGATCTTCCTGTCTCCACCTCCCCAGAGCAAGGACTATAGGTGCTACAACAACTGATTTAAAAAAAAATAGATGCTAAGGATAAAACTCGAGTCCCCATGCTTGTATGACAGTCTTTTAGTAAGCCATCACCTCATGCCTCAAACAAAGCTCTTTGTGAAAAAATACACTATATATTCCCAAATACAATCTGATGGGTTTATTACATTTATTTATTCATTTGTATAGACCCTACACAAGTAAGTCTGATTTTTTTAAATCAAAAGTAATACATTAGAAAAAAAGATTCTTCTTTAAATTTAATTCTGGAAGTCCTTATTAAGAAGGTACTTTGGAAATTTTTTTGAACAGCAAATGACTATGTCCCTAAAATACATTTTCTGAGAAATGTATCATTAGCAACTGAGAGAAAACATCTGATAAAATCAATTTTAAAACTGTTTATGAGCCGGGCAGTGGTGGTGCATGCCTTTAATCCCAGCATTTGGGAGGCAGAGCCAGGTGGATCTCTGAGTTCGAGGCCAGCCTGGTCTACAGAGCGAGATCCAGGACAGGCACCAAAGCTACACAGAGAAACCCTGTCTCAGAGAGAAAAAAAAAAGAACAAAAAAAAAACCTGTTTATGAAGGACATGGTACCACTGAAGAGTGAACGTGCATTTAAGTACATAGAATGCATCCTAAATAAGCCTTCCAAAGGCAACTAGTGAGCTGGCTCAACAGTTAACAAAAGTAGGCACTGCTCTTCCAGAGGACCTGACTTTGGTTCCCAGGACATGACATCAGGCCACACACAATTCACACAACTGCAATTCCAGGTTGGAGGATCTGACACTCTCTTCTGGCCTTTATGGGTACTAGCACTCACATGCACATACCTAGACAGACAGAGACAGACAGACAGAGACAGACAGACAGAGACAGACAGACAGAGACAGACAGACAGACACACACACACACACACACACACACACACACACACACACACACACGATTAAAAATGAACTGAATCTTTAAAGGGTCTTTTAAAGATCACTTTAAAAGTAATATACTATGAAGTTTAACACAGTAGGAATATCATAAGCATAAATGAGTAAGACGTAAAAAACTCTGCAGCTGAAATGTTATAGTAGTGCCACAGTATCACACTTTAACTCAAAACTATCACAGAAAGCTTAATAAATGGAAGCAAATGTACTCCAGAAACCCATAGTGATTCCAAACAGTAGTCTTGGAACCACAAAACAAATGTTAATAATTAAAAAAGAAATACACACAAAAACAAACAAAAAACCCACATATTTCTGACAGCTAAGGTAGTACTAAAAATTTTATAGCAGTAAGTGCTCATATAAAGCAAAAAAGATTTAAAGTAAACAGCCTTGTAAGGCATTTCAAGGACTTAGAAAAGCAAGAAAAACACAAAATGAGAAAGAGAAAGAATAAAAGTCAGAGCAGAAATAAACAAAACAGAAAAACAGACTCAAAGGGTAAACAAAATGGGGGTTTGGTTTTTTAGATTTTTTTAATTTTACAAACTATTATTAAAAAAACACAGGGGTTGGGGATTTAGCTCGGTGGTAGAGCGCTTGCCTAGCAAGCACAAAGGCCCTGGGTTCAGTCCTCAGCTCTGAAAAAAAAAAATTAAAAAAAAATGATAGAATGATAAAAAAAAAAAAAACACTAACAAATATATAACATTGGTTTTATGAAAAGATAAATGAATCAATACATCTTCAGTTACACACACACACACACACACACACACACACAAAGGAAAGACTCAAATAAAATCAGAGGTGAAAAGAAAACCTTATAATCAATACTACAAAGCTAATACAAACAACATATATACCAACAAACTGGAAAATCTCGCTTGATAAAGAGGTCAATTTCTGAACACATATGATCTGCCAAAATTAAACTGTAAGAATATTAAAAAGAGACAAAATAAGCCAATAAAAAATAACAATATTGAATCAGTAGTTAAAAATAAGAAAAAAGAAAAACACATGACTAGGTAGCTTCACTATTTAATTTTACTGAACCTTTAATAAAGGACTAACACTTCCCAAACCATTCTAAAGAATCCAAAGGGGAAGAAAACCGTCTAAATTCAGTGTATGAGAGTCCAGCATTACCCTGATACCAAAATCAGTGATGGATTTATGAGTTCTTTTCAAGGATCCAAGAACAGCTCGATCATTTCAAATCAATACATGAAGAGACAGTTCATCGGGTAAGGGCACTTGCCACCAAGCCCATCTGAGCTTGATCCCAAAGCTCTACTGTGGAATAAAAGAACACACTCCTGCAGTTGTCTTTTGACCCCTGATATATGTACAGTGTCATACACCACTGTATGTATATATATGCATGCACAAATAGACATGAACATAGTGAGTAAATAAGTTCATAAATGTATTAAAGTTTTGATAAGTGTATTAAAGTTTTGATAAGGGTTAGAGGGATGATATGATCATTTCAAAAGATGTAGAAAAAGCATTTAATAAACTTCAACATCCTTTCATGATTTGAAAAATGAACAAATTAGGTACTGAAGGACATATCTCAATATAATAAATGTTATATATGATAAAAAAAAATAGCCAACATACAGCTGCAAGCATTTCCTCTAGGATCTAGAACAAGATGAGATGTCTGCTCTCAACACTCTCATTCAATTCAGTACTAGCAGATTTGGAGCTAGATTAGACATGAGACAGAAAGAAAAGGTAAACAATAGGAGAGGAAGGCAGGTAACTGTTTACAGATATAATCCTATAAATTAAAAAAACAAAACAAAACTAAAGGCTCCACCACAACACTATAAGAACTGATCAACTCAATAATGCATGTTACCAAAACACACAGAAGTCAGTAGCACTGTTACACACCGATGAGCTTGCTGAGAAAGAAAGCAGTCACATTCACATTCATAATAGCTATAAAAATCTATACACTGAGACAAATTTCACCAAAAAAGTGAAAGAACTTTACAATGAAAATTTATAAAACTTTGGCAAAAGATATTGAGAAAACAAAAATTGGATGATTTCTGTGTTCAGGACTAGAAGTTTTAACAATATTTAGATGCCCATGCTATCCCAGTGAGTCACAACTCTTGTGACTCAATACAAACCCACCAAGATTTAACATTCTTCATAGAAATAGGGAGAAAACTGAAAGCACCTCAAGTGCTAAACAGACCCAGTAGCGCAAACAGCACAGTAATGACCTAAAAATGGACACATAGAGCAATTGGACAAACAGATGCCGGAGAAACAAAGCAACAACAGACCAGCACTCTAGTCCACGGAGTCTCAGCAAAGGCACCAAAGAGCAGCACACAGGAGAAAAGGCAGCTTCTCCAACGCTTCTGGGGAAAGAGCACAGCCACATGCAGAATGAACTTGACCCTATTGCTAACCAACTACAAAACTGAACCCCAAATGGACCAAAGGCCTAAATTTAAGACCTGAAACTCTGAAGATGGCATAGTCCATGTGTTTATGAATATGTCCACAAAGCATAAGAAACAAGTTAAAACCTGACAAAGAACATCAAACCAAAAGGCAGCAAAGAAATTAATCGGCAGAATGAAGAGACAAGCTATAGAATCAAGAGAGTATTTGCCAACTATCCATCTGGCAAAGGAATTACTATTCAGGGTACATAAGGGGTGACATGTGTCCAGTTTAAAAGTGGACAAATCACCTTGACAGGCACTTCAAAAAAGGAATGCAAATGGGCGACAAATACGTGCAAAATGTTCAGTATCATCAGCCTCTAGGGAAACATGAACTGAACTCTAGTTAGAACGGCGTCTTTTTTTTTTTTAAGCAAGGAATTCTATTATACTATTTGTTGGAAATATAAAGTATAGCTACTATAAAGAAGAGTGGTAATTCCACCAAAAACTAAAAGACGATCCAGCTATCCCAAGCCTAAGAACACATCCAAAGAAAATTAAATCCCACCAAAAACAAAGCTGGAGGTCTGAATTATTGAGGTACTATTCACAATAGAGTAAGATATGGAATCAACCTGATACCCACCAACAGGTGAGCAATTAACGAAAAGATGGTATATAAACACAATGGAACCATAAAGAAGACCAAAATCCTGTCATTTATAGTAAAATGAAAGGACCCGAGTGATGTGCAATAAACAGGGAAGAAAGATGAGTATCACATATTCTCCCTCATATGTGGAAGCTGAAGTAACAGTTTAAATGTAGAAAAAACTGAAAGCACCTCTAATCTCGTCTAATTATGAGAGAATGGGAAGGACGGATACAGGAGACTGAATTTGATCCACATGTATCAGAGTATCAAACTAAACCCTGTAAGAATGGTCAAAGACAAAATCTGAAATAGGGCAGAAAGAAATCTATTTCTATAATGATATAAATGAATTTTAAATTTATGTCTTTCTAACATGACAAAATGACATAAATGGAAAAAACACAGAATGCTTAAACCCGTATTATGCATAAGAATCAAATACAAAAACTTTGATATGTCTATTAACAAATAAGTAGTGCAGACTAAATGTAATACTGTGTATCAATGAGACTGAACAAACTGCAATTATATGCAACTATCAACAAAAAAGCACACAGACATAATCTCAGATAGAAGAAGATGTAAAAGATTCTGTTTCTAAAAAGTTCAAAAGGAGGTGCAATTATATATGGGGGTAACCTTCAGTGGGAACAAAGAATGGAGACATTGACCAAAGGGAGCTCCTTGGGACATCAGTCATTTCTGTGGTTTTTTTTTGAAAGCAGTGTTCATGGGCGGTTAGTTTATACTATCAGTACTCATGTGAAGAATGATTCGAATGATGAGAATCTTTGTGGGGTAGAGGATGTTGTGGTTTGAATGAGAAATCTCCCCCAAAGACTCACATGTTTGAACACTTGGTCCCTAGCTGGTGGTACTATTTAAGAAGGATGTGGAATCTTTAGGAGTTGGAGTTTTTCTAGAGGAAGTAAGTCACTGGGGGTATTGTAGATGTAACCAACCATCTTATTAAATAAGAAACACAGAACCAATGTAAAAGAAAAAGCCAAGAGGTCAGAGCTCAGAGCTAAAGCCTTACCATTCTTCCTGAGGTGGTCTTACCTCTTGGAAAAAAACCTATTTCCTGTGTGTTTGTCTTCATATAGTCTTTCTGTTCTGCCTTCTCATTGGATGTAAACTCAAACATGTGACTGCCTCGTCACTGCCTGTAAGTACAGCCCTCCAGCTCTTAAAAGCGCATGTCTCCAATGCTGGCTGTATCCCTGAACACACAGAGACTTACCTAGCTCTGCCTACCAAGTGCTGGAATTATAAGCATACGCCACCACCACCCTGCTTTCCTATGGCTTGCTAATAGCTCTGACCCCTGGGCAACTTTATTTATTAACATACAATTAAAATCACATTTCAGTACAAATAAAATACCACCATAGGGTAGGACTTGAGGTCTTATTGCACAGCCTCTGCTTCCTAGATGTAGATGCAATGTGGCCAGTCAGACTTCTGCTTCTGACACCATGCCTGCTGCCAGGTCTTGACCACCATCATGGACTGTAGACCTCGGGAACGAAGTCAAAGTTAATTTCTCTTCCTTACATTGCTTTTGTCACAGGAACAAGGAAGTGACTAAGAGGGGTGTATAATTTTGAGAGCTCTTGGAAGCCCTGGACATGACGGCAAATGCCTGGTTTCCTAAAGGCAGAGGTAGGAGGATCACCCCAAATTTGGTCTACATAGTAGCTGTAGGCCAAACCGGGATATGTAATAAGATTCCATATTTTAAAAAAAAAACAAAAACAAAAACAAAAACCCTAGGTCACTGAGTCAATACCTAAACTATGGCAAGCCAAAGGTTACTAAATTTATCAGCAAGTCAGAACTTGGTGCAGAAGTTGGCCCCGTTTGTTGGCCTTTGCTCATTCATATTCAGAACTTTAACTCTAGAGTCAGGAGTGATCTGATGTGCATATGTTCTAACTCCTACCATCATCAGACTCCTGCCAAAATAACACAAGGCTCCTTTCTTCTTTGCCCATGATGAAGCAAAACAGTCTCACTGATTTTCTCCAAATTTCCTCTTCACGAAGTCCTTAAATTCTCTGAAGATAGTTCTAACATGGAAGCAAAGGACTTCTTATTTTTGGCTATGACTAAGCACCATGCTGAGAATCGTATGGGCATATTTCATTCTCCAAACTCAGATGGCGGATAGCATCCCATCGAGGTTACAGAGAGCACACTAGAAATTAAGGGGACATCTGAGGATGGCAGCCCATTAGCTCCCTTCATCACTGCTGTGACAGAACACCTCACAAAACACCTCAAGGACAAGGGGCTTCTTTCAGCTCACAGTTCACGAACACAGACTAGGACAGTGGAGAAGTCAGAGCTGCAGGACCTTAAGGTGGCTGCCAAACTGCATCTGTGCTGACAGAAAGGGATGCTGCAGCCCCACAATCTTTCTCCTGTTGAGTCAGTCCAGGACCCTAGGCTATGGCATGGTGCTGCCCACGTTTAGTGAGGTTTTCTTATCTCAATTCACCTCGTCTAGAAAATCCCACACTGACATATTCAGAACTTTGTTCTCATGGTGACTCTAAATCCTATTAAGTTGATAAACGAGATTAGCCATCCCAACCCCACTCATTGTCAACCTGACACACATAGCAGTTTAAGCCGTAACTTTGCACCTCTTGTCCTCATAAACTCTTGGACATCTAATAACACAAAATGTATCCAGTCCAATTTCACAAGTCCCTAAAATCTTTACCAATTGCCACACTGTTTAAAATTCCAAAGTCTAAACTTCTGTTGAGACTCCAGGTAATCTCCCAATTGGGAGCCACTATAAAATCAAAAAAGTTACATTCCTACAATACACCAAGGCACAGAATAAGCATTCGCATTCCAAAAGGGAGCTCTGGGGCACAGCAAGAAGGGACTTGACCGAAGCAAGACAGAAAATGTGTCAGGGAAAACACCTAATCCTACAGCTCCACTCTAGCTTTGGAGGATCCTGGTAGAATCATTTGGACTCCAAGGGGCTTGGATGGCCCATCCCTCAGCTCTGCTCCTGGAGTACATATAGCCCCTCTTTTGAGCTAACAATTCTACTTCATGCCTATGGCTTTCTTCAGCAGAAATTCCGCAGTCCTAGCATGGCCAACATACTGGGGTCTTCACTACACCTTGGTCTCACCTCCACAGCCTCACACAGTGACCTTTCAGGACCTCCTCCTCACAGCAGCTTCGACCCCGGCACACATTGCCTGGCCTTAGTGGCTCTCTGGGACTATGGTACAGACTTCATAACCTCCTCAGTCTTGCATCTTTTAACCTGTTAAGCCAGTATCATGTGCACAATGTTGTCAAGTTCTGCAGCAGCTTGGACTAGAGCCTGACCTCCTGAACCGTAGTTGTACCGGCCACTGTATGTGGACTCTGGGGAAATGCCAGGTTTCTCCTTCATGGCACTAATCTCATTAACAATTACAGATGTTTTTGTTTTGGTTTTTTGTTTTGGTGTTGTTCTGTTGTTTGTTGGGGTTTCTTTGTTTTTATTTTTTCAAGACAGAGTTTCTCTGTGTAACCCTAGCTGTCTTGGAACTCACTCTGTAGACCAAGCTGGCCTTGAACTCAGAATTCAGAGATTCATCTGCCTCTGCCTCCTGAGTGCTGGGACTAAAGGCATGCACCACCACTGCCCAGTCAGATGTTTTATTTTATCATCAACACTCTCCTTGTCTGAAACCTGACAGTTAATTCACATACATTTCCTTCTCAAACTTTAGTTTTCTTATCTTTCTGCTCAACTTTTTGTTCTTTCTCACTGCAGACTTGGATTATACCAATGAGCAGAAACCATAACACAGCTATTCCATCTTGAAACTTCCCCTGTCAAATAAATTGGTCCATTACATTCAGTTTGTCTCAGGTTCTCAGGGAATAGGTAGAATACAGCCAGAATCTTTTGCCAGAATACTGTATGAATGGTCCCTAAGCCAGCTCCAGATAGAGTCCTTGTTCACCTCTGACATCTCATGAGCTAGGCCCCTTTGTCCACATATCTCTCAACATTCTTGTCTTCCAAGATCCCAACAGAATGTTCTATTAAGTTCTGCTTACAGCACTTCAAGGCTGTTGTGGCCCACAGACACAAACTATCCATAGTCTTTCAGCAAACCCATTTCAAAGGTCTAAAAACCACCCGATTCTGGTTACCATTTACATGTATTAGTTAACTTTTCTCATTATTAAGACCAAATTCCCAACAAAAGCAATTTAAGGAACAATGGGCTTATTTTGGTTTATAGTTTATCATAACGGGAAGTCTTAACAGGGGGAGCTTATAGCAGTTCGTCACATTTTATTCATACAAGAGATAAATAGTTCAACTCAGCAACTTTTTTTCCTTTCCATCTAAAAGGAACCCACAACCCATGGAATAGCACTGCCTGCATTTAGTGTGGGTCATTCCACCTCCACCCAATTTAAAACAATCCCAGAGAACTGTTTCCACAATGATTTTAAGTCCCATCAACTTGAAAAGGTTTGCCAACACAGGATGGTGTGTCCAAAGCCTAAACAAAAAACTCAGCCTCGTTTCCCTCTGGGTCACCAGTGTCTCTTGTCACGTATCAAGTATCCTTGTCCCATCTGCATGCTTATCACACTTGCATCTTATCACCTTATTGCACCATGACGTAATGGAGCCATGATGGAAGTAATGGAACTGGATGAGAGTAATTAAAAAAAAAAAAAAAAATGTCCCATCAAAGACCAAGGCAGGGATAGAGCTGTGCCTTTTATTGTGAATCAGACACACAGGTTGAAATTGGGGAAATAAAACCTGGATAACACTACTCTGATAGCCCCATAATAACACATATCACATATATTCAGTACTGAAAAGATGAGTTCACATATCCCAAAAGAGCTTTCTCACTTGGGTGTTTTTACCATATGGATATGTACATTTATTTTCTGTTCTTTTAGTCAGTAAATATTGTTTGACTGAAGTGTGTAAAGAATTGCCTTGAATGCTGAAAATAAGTGGAATTTGCATTCTGGTGAAAAATATAAATAATAAGAAAGCATACAAAATAATGTTGGTTCAATGTTAATAAATTAAGAAAAAGCACATAAAGACAGGCAAGAGGCAGAGAAAAAAACAGGCTGTTTTAAATCAAGCAGGAAAGGCCTGAAGAAGTTTTTTGTTGTTTTTGTTTTGTTTTATAAAAATGCTATACTTAGCTTCTTTAACCTCAAGGTATGTTGATTTCTAATTTTTTGCGGGGAGTGGTGGTTAAGACAGTGTCTTACTATGTGGCCCTGGATGTCCTGGAACTCACTAGGTAGACCAGGCTGGCCTCAAACTCACAAGAGATCTACCTACCTTGGCCTCCTGCGTGCTGGGATTAGAAGTGTGTGCTATCACACCTGGTTTCGGCTTTATTTTTTAAATCTTTATGCTGGCTTTAGACTGTAACTTTAAAATATTTCTTTAAAACTTAAGTCAATCCAAGATTCCATAAAGAAATTATCTTAATGTTTAATCACCTAAAGGAAGACATAATCATAAAAAGTCCGTTCATCAGTATAGAAGAGATTATTTTGAAATGCTAGAAGATACATTCAAGTCATGGATAAAGGATCTAAAATTTTCTGCCTGTCCTCACCCAGAGGACCCATAGACCCTGCTAGGAGCATGACCACCATTACTAATCATACCTTCTCATGTTTTTCCAGCTCCAGTCCTGCAACTGATTCCTCCTGCAGCTCACTCTACAGCTTTATTTCCCTTTTCTTTTCCAGTTCCATGAATCACCTCTAACTGCAAACTGGATTTTCTTTTGATGCAGTGAATAAAAATAATTTCAAGTTCAATAAAATCTCTTATAACGAGTTTTGGGATGATTTACATAATTCTCTACAAAATAATTAACACAAAACTAGTTTTCACCTTAAGAGTCCTTAGGTTTCATTTTAATGATTACCCCTGAGATTGTAATATGCATCCTTGACTCACTAATGTCTACACAAATTTGGAGTTTTACTTTTCTCAGATAATTCAGGGTTGGTCTACTCTCACATTTTGCCTTGTATTTAATTCTGACATATATTTTAAATCTTAGAGGATGGAGTTTCATTATTTATATCTAAATAGTTATCTATTTAGTTACTGCTCTATCAGCCCATTCCAGAGTCTTTCATTTCATTTGGGCTTTGTGATAGTTTGAATGAAAATGGCCCCAATAGGCTCACAGGGAGTGGCAGTATTGGCAAGTGTGTCCTTTTGGGCTAGTTGTGTCCCTAGGGTGGGCTTTGGGATTTCAGATGCACAAGCCAGGCCCAGCTGCTCTCTCTTCCTGCTGCCTGCCATGCAGGCTGTAGAACTCTTAGCTACTTTTCCAGCACCATGTCTGCCTGTACACTGCCCTGCTTCCTACCATGGTGTTAATGGACTGAACCTCTCAACTGTAAGCCAGCCCCAATGAAATGTTTCCTTATAAGAGTTGCCATGGTCATAATGTCTGCTCACAGTAATAGAACCTCAACTAAGACAGCCTTCTTGCTTTCATTTGGAATTACTTTGTTTACAGGATAATTCACTTTGGTGTTTCCCCCTTAGTGTGGTTATGCTGGTAACAAATTCAATTTGTCTTTCAAAAACAAATGAAAAAAAAAAAAAAAAGGTGTGCTGCTTTATTTTTAAGCTTTCTTTTCCTCCCTTCAAATGGCAGAAGTTGGGAGTTGATTTCTTTCACCTCTTATCTTCAAAAGTCACTCCTGCCATCTTTCTCTTTCCCCTCAGGACTGTGCAATGCCCACTCTAGGACAATCACTGGTCTTGAATCCAAAGTAGTATTGACAAGACAGGAAAGGTTCTAACTTTATTTCAGTTTAGTTTTCAAAGATGGATTTAGGACACAGATGACACAGAATGTCAATACTGTGTGATCACACACATCCTTAAGACACAGAACTGATCACACATGTCCTAAGACATAGAACTGTAAGATCACACACATCCTTAAGACACAGAACTGATCACACATGTCCTAAGACATAGAACTGTTACTTCCTAGCCCAGTCTTCACACAGGGCACACTAGGTTGTGAGACTCAATGAGTGGATCCTATCAACTCTAGTAAAAAGACTCCTCAAGTGGGAGCCATGTGGATGCACTATGAGCAGACACCTTAAATGGAAGCTGGAAGTATGTTTCTGTTTCCTTATGATTGTGCTGGTAAAAACAATGACCTTACACTTCTTCCACAGTCCCTCCATCCCAAAGTCAACTAACCAATTACAGGTCATTTTCATAAAAATGATGTTTAGGGGCTGGCAAGATGGCTCAAGGATATAGACTCCTGTACACAGGCCTAATGGCCTGAATTCAGAATTCCCCACATCTCGTAAGGTAGCAAGGTACAACTGACTCTCAAGAGTTGTCCTGTGACCTCCAGACTCCTACCATGGCACATAGGCACTTGCACACACTACACACACACACACACACACACACACACACACACACACACACACACACAAATAATAATAATAATAATAATAATATAATATAATGATAACTTTAAATGTTTGGTAGACAAACTGAATAATCATACTTATCTTAGTATACATTCAAAAAATTTAAAGAAGAAAAACCACAGAAATGAAGAAATGCCTCAGCAGCAAGACCATGTACTGCTCTTGCCAAGAACCTGGATCCAGTTTCTGGTACTCACATTGCATGGTTCACAATTGCCTGTAACTCCAGGTCCAGGGAATCTGACATTCTCTTCTAGCCTCTGTGGATACTGCATACATATGCCACAAACTCCTATACATAAATATCATTAAAATATTTTTAAAATATCACTTAAGAAAAGGAAAAGCTAAGGTCAACTTTCATACCCTACAACTGACTTTTTCTATAGTGGTTCCAATAATATTATGGGTTTTCACTGTGTTCCAATTTGTGCCTTATGCATTCTTTCCATAATTTGTCTCTCTCTGGTCCAATCTGGATATTTTCTTTTGATCTACCATTCACTGCACTGATCTTTTCAGTTTTCTAAAAGTTCTGTTTTAATGACTTCATTTTGTCTTCACACAGAAAGACAACTTCCTTTGTCTACTACTGAAAAAAAATTGGATCTTAAACATATAAGTTAAAGTTCATGTCTGATAACTTTAAAATCTGAATCACTTTCATATCTTTTCCTGTTATCACAGACTTTGGAAGCCCACAGAGGCTTTCTAGTGAGAAATTACTCAGGGTCAGAGAATCTGAGCTTAATTTACCCAACAGGGCTGCATAAGGAGATGATTTGACCACGGGCATGTTTACCAGGTGTTTGGAAGGGTCTATACTTGGCTGTACAGTGTGCTTTGATCTTGCAAAGGGGTCTTTTGCCTCTCCCCTTGGCATATTATAAAAAGCCCTTTTCAACAAAGGATGAGGCTGGTGGATATTGACCTAGGCCCTCCTGAAGTTATCCTGTGTTTCTGTCTTTCTTCTCATTAGTGCGGTCTCTCTTTCTAGCTGATATTTCATTCCTCTCTCCTCTACCTAAGAAATGTTCTAAAGGTGGGGGTAGGTCAGAGCAGATCCCACAGTCCCCCACAACAGACCTCTCCTAGAATGCTGAATGTTGTGTATGAACATCTGTAGAGACCCCACTTGATTTTCCTTTACTTTGAGAAGACAGGAAGTAGACATTCTTAGTCAGTCTGGGATTAAGCTGACCATAAACAGAATTTTTAATCTTCCAAGATTGCAACCATAAACTCGTGTGCTTACCAAGGACTGGCTCTGAAAACCTTGACTTTATGTTCTCCTCAGAACTCAGACTGCTTGGTTCTTCTCTCTTTGGGCTATCACTCTCTGCTGGATGTCTCACAATAACATCCTCACAAATTAGCAAACCACTCAAAACATCAGGCTCACCCCAATGGACTTTTCTTCTCAGAAGGTTTCCTTAAAATAGTTTTGGCTGCCTCCAAGCAGATGGTTGTGGAGTTATTTGGGGTTTCTCCTCCAGTTTTTCTAGTTGATCTTAACTAGAAAGTTGTTTCATATAAGTTATAGCCAGATGGATGTCAATAACACTAGGGGAAATATATGCGTACTAACAGAATGATAAAATAAAGTTGACAAGAACATCCTCATAGGATAGCTATGCCTACCTTCCATGTAAGCTAGGTAGTCTGCAGTAATAGTCCTGCTGGACAACCATCTACACCTGAGTAAATGGGTCAATAACAAATCTCACTGATGCATGATATGGGTGCCTGGAAACAAACCTAATTCTGGCCCATAATGCACTTCCTTTCATCAGTCTCTAAGGCATCACCAGTTATGGCGACTTTTTTTTTCCAGATGATGGCACTTTAGCTGCTTAAAGCACAGTCACACCTGTTTTCTCACAGTGTGAAAAACATCACATTTCCTCTACAAGAGGTCGTATAGCACACTTGTGGAGTTCTCCTAAAGATAAAACTTATTGTCAGAATGAATCACAATTGGCTCTATTTTTTCCAAGCTGTAACACCAAGAACTGAACCTATTATTCCAAATTTGACTTAAAGTATAATAAAACAAAACTACTTCTACAACCACCAACTAATATTGTCTCTGCACATCTATTTTCCACCTGGCAACAATTTTATCATTTACTCATTCATAATACGTAGTTCTTAAGCTTGTGGTCACCTAAAACTCTGAGTCTTTGGAACTACTATCAATTGTTCCATTCTTCATGCGCCACCTGTGTTTTGGTTTGGATTTTAACCTAAGAGCTGATTTGACACTTGTCCCTATTGAATTTCACTTTTCTGGTTTTTATATATCGACCCAAACATTCTATTCAGCTAAATTCTAATTCTATGGTTTGTCTACTAGTTACTTTATCTAGGTTTTTGCCATACTAAACAGCAACTCTTATTGGATCTGAGTCCATGTCAAAATCATTTATAAAAACTCAACTGTATGGGCTACAGAGATGGCTCTGTGGTTAAGAGCATCAACTGGTCTTCCAGAAGACCGAAGTTCAATTCCCAGGACCTGTGTTGGGCAGGTCACAACTGCCTGTAAAGTCCAGCTGCATGAGGGGCCAACACTTTTGGCCTCTGCAGGCACCTGCACTAACACACCCAGACACAGACACATACACATAATTAAAATAAAAATAAATCTTTAAGACAATTCAAACGTAGACAGAGCATCCCCTTTGTGATCACACCTAACTTCTTTGAGAACACATATTCAGCAGCAATAAACCATCCATAGCACATTTCATCTTAATCACAAAGCTACTATGAAAAACAAAGTCAATTTTCTTGCTGAAATCAACTGATAGTATGCAATATAGCTGTGAGATTATCTAACAATTCACAGAGCACTGAAACAGACTATAAAGAGGGGACCTGGTATGAATCTGAAATAAGCTGGGCTCATCATATCACAGTAACTTAAGACATTAAATAGAAAACAAGAAGTCATTAAGCAAATTCTGTTAACATTCTCATTTCATTTAAATTAGTAAGTCAGCTGTTTGTAGTAGTGTCTGTAGTCACATTAATAACAATAATATTATTTGTGCTTGAAATTCAATATAATTTAAGCACAGCAAATACATACTATATACAGGTAGCATTATTGCATTAATTACATCAGGAGAACTAAAATTAGTTCTGGAATCCCACACAGCACCAACTCAAACACAGTAAAAAGGGAAAACAAAAATAATGCATACTAATAAAATTGTACAAATAAAGTAAGAATTTAGAAAAAAAGAATTGAGGTATATTCTATACATTTAATTTCACTACTTTGCACTACAGCAACCATATTTAATTGGTTTATAGCTAATTTACAATTTAGAAAAAACAGCAGTACTAAATGAAAACATACTGCTCACTGGGTTTAATAATATATAAAATAACAAAACTGCAAAGAACAAAATATTTTAATAACTAAGCACATTAACATTTGGAATAAGAGATGCAAATCTTGTTAGTGTTTTTAATTACACAAAAGGTTGTTTTTAAAAAATCTAAGAATGATTCATTGAAGAATCTGTAATCCTTCAAAAGCAAAAGCACCAGCAAAAGAAACAAACAAAAATCCATCAGAGGCGAACACCATCAAACAAGTCTCAGCTTAAGCGAGGAGACTGCTCCCTTGAAGAGGGGAAGAAAGTTTCTATTATTAGCAGAGATAAAACTGCCTGAAATTCCTTCCTCACTAGCACCATGCTAAAAATAAGGTGGTTTACCACATATCAAAATAAACATTGCTTTACATATTCATCTTATTTGCTTAAATAGAAAAGAAAAAACCTGTTTAAAAACTCTCTCTCATATTTGGATCTAAATATACTAGGATTTGCTCTCATTGTTACAGAACATTCAACATTGATACCCACTTACCAATTACCTCATAAAAGATTTGAGATTAGATCTCTCTGCGAGATCAAATTAAATTACCTACTTGACTTCAAAAATTAACTAATTTTTTTCTGCAAAAATATTTTCCCTATCATTAAGGAGCCACAGGACTCTCAAGATGTCTGAGGTGGCATTACTATTACAGAGCATTACCAAAGCTGGCATGAACCACAAAATTCGTGAACATTTTGGACTATTTTTATAGAAGCAATGTGAACAACAAAAATGAGGAAAAGCAGTGCTGTGTCATCACGAGAACATGACACAGCCCATGGAACCGAGGTCTGATCTCTTCCGGGAATTTGAAACACAACTATCCACATGAGAGGTACACAATATGCCTTCATTCCTGCCTTTGGAGTAGTGAGTGCAAGAGGGTGAAAAGTGAGCAGTATCTATACAATTAGCAATTTCCAAACATATTAAATCATAAATTCCTCTCATCAGAACCAGATCACAGGTAATGCTAATAGTTTAGTTAATTGTGTATGAGAGGACCTTTTGAACTACATATTTCTATGTACTTCTCACAACTGTGTAAGCAACATATGAGTTCGGTACGTGCCACACCTGACTTATGACAGGCCAAGTTCCACACTAGGTCATACCACTCCAATGTCTGTACACTGGAGGGTGTGCAAATGCCGTGTCTCTGTATACAACATCTGTACACTGATGTCCAGCATGTATCTACCACTTGTAAAGACGACTACTCTGGAGAACAATAAACTCACTGTACATAGCGTAGTAATTAGAATACAGTTTTAAAAAACTTAAGATTGTGACTTTCATCACTGAAAATTACAAAGGTATTCTCCTTTGCTGTTTTATATTTTGCTTTCTGCTATATTGCTGTGGATATCGTTCTGTATAAATAAAATGCTGATTGGCCAGTTGCCAGGCAGGAAGTATAGGCGGGACAAACAGAGAAGAGAATGCTGGGAACAGGAAGGCTGAGTCAGAGAGACACTGCCAGCCGCCGCCATGAAAAGCAAGATGTAAGGTACCGTAAGCCAAGAGCCATGTGGCAACTTATAGACTAATAGATATTGGTTAATTTAATATATAAGAACTAGATAACAAGAAGCCTGCTACGGCCATACAATTTATAAGCAATAGAAGTCTCTGTGTTTACTTGGTTGGGTCTAAGTGGCTGTGGGACTGGCAGGTGAGAGTGCTTTCTCCTGACTGTGGGCCAGGCAGGACTGGAGAAAACTCAAGCTGTACTTTATCTTTGAGGCAGGCACTGACTGTGGATCCACAGTTGGACTGGCACCCATGACCTAGCCTGAGTGCTGGGATGGAGGCCTATGCGCCATCATAACTAGCTGTGTTCTCTTTCCTTACACCTGACAGGTTTACAATTCTGCTCTATTCTCAAGTAATTCGATTTCTATTAAACCAAGGTCAGCAATTAAATATAAGCAATTCCAAATCAAGTTCTTTTCCAAATCAGCTTAACAACCATTTTGTTAAGGTCCTTATAAGTTGTATATGTTCTACAGAAAGACAACAAGGACAAAGATCAAACTCTCCAGGGCCTTTGGTCTGGCAGAAATAAATAACTTTCAAAAAAAAAGCATAGGTATAACTTGTAATCTTCCAAGTGACCATTCAGAACTTGTTATTTACATTTTGAAATTTTTTATCTCAAAAATAATGGGGAACTAGTAAAATATTTCCTTAATTTCTCGAAAGCCAGGTCACATGGACAACTACTTGAAAAGCAGAAACAATACTAATGTTCTTGGTGACACTTTGCTGACTAGAAAGAGATGTTACTGCCAGGCACCTACTGGTGCACAAATACAAAGAACAGTTCTCTTATAAGCCACACCTAGCGGTCTTCACCTTGAAAGCAAGGGCCTCTTTTTAAATGAATAACTGGCATTATAAATAGTAATCTCCTTCAACTACTTTGTAAATCATATGCAAAAGATCTGTTCTAGTTCTACCAGCTTTAGATAGGGAAGAACAGAGCAGGTCCAACTACAAGAGCTCCAAACAGTAGTTCTCTCCTACCCAGAATGGGTGTAGCTTTAAACCAGCAATTTAGAGGAAATTTTTAAGAGACTAAAAACATACTACTTTTTCAACTTTGTCAACCCATATAATCTGTTTCCAGAATACCGTCTAGAAACAGCAATACATAGCCCAATGAAGGAGAAAATTCAATGTAGTTCACTTTAAATAAGTTTTTAATTACTCATTAGCAAACAAGACTTTATATGCTTTTAAAAGTAATTTGAAACTGTGCTACAATTATATGAAAGCTATACTATTTATATTTTTGCTTATTAAGCTAACTTTGATCAATAAATTTATATATCAACAATTGAAATTAAATTTAAATAGCATAACAGTTAAGAGGAAAGTACATAAAATGCTCCTCACTCCACTATTCCACATCTTTATTGCCACATAAAATTAAACAATCCACTAGTAAGGTTTTATAGAACTTAATTTTATAGAATCTAAATCTAGAACAATTAAAACTGTATGAGCTTTCAATAAAACATGCTGAGACAAGTGGATAACCACATGGTACAGGTCAACCTTCAGCCTCATCCCATCCCATACTTAGGAATGAACTCAAAACGTAGGACAGAGTTACATGTAAAAGCCAGATCAAATGTTCATAAGAAAATATAATAAGCCACAAATCTTCAGACCTCCTAGGCAAAGATTTTTTTCCAACTATGGTATCAAATATTTGACACTGCCCCGCCCCCTTTTTTTTCTTGGAACTCACGATGTAGACCAGGCTGGTCTTGAACACAAAGAGATAATTCCATTTTTTTAATGACAAATTTGAACTCAAAACTTGGGAATTTTTATATTTCAAAAGAAACTAAGAAAATGAAAACTCAGGCCAAAGATGTAGCTCAGTTGGTAGAGTGCTTGCCTAGCATACCTGAGAACCTCATAAATGGGGCATGCTGGTGCATGCCATTAATCCTGTCATTTGGGAAGTAGAGACAGGAGGATCAGAAACGCTAAGCCAGGCTTGGCAACATACTGAGTTTGATGCCAGTCTGAAATACATAAGTTCCTATCAAATGAAAGACAGGGAGGGAGGGAGAGAAGGAGGAGAGAGTCCTACAAAGCACAGAGAATTTTATTTGCAATACATATTCAGCAAGAGACTTGTAGCATAGATTATTTTTTTTAAAAATCCTTTTAACTCAGCTTAAAGTTGATGAGCAACTTGTCTTAGCCTGTCTTCTACTGGTACACAGCATATTGAGAGAAGGTAATTTAGTAAGCGAGGCAGTTTATTTTGGCTAGTGGTGACAGAGGTTGGGAAGTCTACGAGCATGGTGCCAGCATCTACTCAGCTTCTGGGAACAACTTCATGGTGTGTGATCTCATAGCAGAAAAGCAGGACAAGCAAGTGCATGGGAAAGCCACAAACCACAAAGGGCAAAGTTGCTTTATAACCACACTCTATCCCACCATTACTTAACCTACCAAAGAAGGCACTGGTTCCTCTTAAAGACCTAATTACCTCATAAGGGGCCCACCACCTTTTAATGCAGTGTTGGAATCAAATTCCAATATCAGTTATTATACAGGACAAACCCTATTCAAGCCATGTATAGTACACCCCAACCAAAAATGGAGCAAATAGCTAGGTATGGGGGGGTACACACCTTTAATCCTAGTACTCAGGAGGCAGAGGCAGGCAAAGCTCTAGGAGTTCTGGGTGTTTGAGGTCAGCCTGGGCTACATAGCAAGTTCCAGAACAGCCATACCTGCATAGTGAGACCTTGTCTCCAAAAACAAAAACAAAAAACCCACTAAAAAACAGAACAAGTAATATGTATATTTCACTTAAGAAAATGTGTGGATGATAGAAGAATAAATGAAAAGATGGTCACTGGTAAGACGCAAAGTTAAAAACCTCAATGAGCTCACCCAATGGAATAACTGTAACAAGTCAGACAAACAGTGGCAGGCGTTGATAAGGAAACGGAGAAAATGTCGGTGAGGATATAAAATAGTACAACCATTTTGGAAACCAGTTTGTCAGTTTCTCAAAAAGTTAAAAATAAAACTGATAGGAACCAGCAATTCTAAGTACCTATCCAAGATAAAAAGAAAAAAGGTATGTATCCCCATTGTTAAGGTTTGGATATGAATTGTTCCCCAAAAGTCTCTAGTTGTTGGCACTACTGAAGGGGAATGGTCCACGAGGTTCTGCCTTCCTATCATGAGGGCCTTATTGGGTGGGCAGTAGAAAGTAGGAGGTGGGCCAATCTTTCATGAGGTAAGCTTCCTTGCTGCATAGTCTTCCTGCCATGGTGTTCTTGCCCCATTACAACCCAGGACAAACGGAATCAAGCAACCATTGGACTGAAACCTCTTAAACCTGCCTGAACTTTATCTTCCTTCCCTAAAGTATTTTCTCAGGGAAACAACACACATTCACACACAGATTTGCATGTGAATATTCATGGCGGCACTATTGTAATAGCCTTTAACTTAGGACAATGTCCAGCAGCTATGGAATGTATAGGGGCGGGGATATACATACAATGGAAGACCACTCAGCAATAAAAAGGAACGAATCAGTGACATGGTATGCTAGGTATGAACCTCAAAAACACCGCTCAAAAACTAGATAGACTCCATGCTCAATGATCCCAATTCTAAGATTCCAGAAAAGACATTTTTATACATATTAGGCATAGATTAGTGGTATTCAGGGTTATGGGTGGGACTGGGATAAATGTAAATGGACAAAATAGAAGTTCCACAGCTAAGCTACAAAGATGGTTGTTGTACTTGGTAAAATTACCAAAAACCGTTGAATTGTACACTTACAATCAGTGACTTTTATAATATGTAAAACATACCTCAATAACTATATATACATATATACATATGTGTAATATATGTGTGTGTGTGTGCGTGTGTACACGCCTTGGATAGGGGAGATGCTCACAAAGACCCACTCCTAGCTGAAAAGCTACTGGCAGTTGACAGCTGCTCGTGAGGCAGGGGTTGGAGGCTGGTTTTCTTCAGATGTGACCCCTGGTAGGTTGCCCATGTTCTGGTGGTCGGCACACAATGGCAGAACTATGTGGATTCAGTGAGTTAAGAAGGAGGACATAAAATTGGAATGGAGAAGTGGTAGTGGTGGATGAAAGGAGTCGGAGGGGAGAGAGTGTGGGTTGGATTTGATTCAGGCGCATCGTATGTAAGTATGAACCTGTCAAATCCTAAGTAAAAATGTAGTTTTTAAAATGCACGTGCTTTGTTTCACCAGTCCCTTGAATTAACTGAACTGTAGCTGCACTGATTACAACCCACATGCCCAGTTTAATTTCTGTCACAAAACACCCTAACTAAAGGTGGAGAGTGGAGAAAGGGGACATTTTAACTCAAAATGCCAGGCTCCATCCATTCCAGGGAAGTCAAGGCAGGAACATCCTCAGTCAAGAGCAGAGAGAGAATGCATGCATGCTTGCTCACGCTCAATCCTCTATGATTCTACAGTCCAGGACGCAAACTCAGGGAACGGTGCTGTCCAGAATGGGTGGGTCTTCTCCTTTCCATTAATACAACCAAGACAATTCCCCACAGACATGCTGACAAGTTAACCTGATCTAAGTGATCATTAAGATTCCTTTCCTAGCCAGGTAACAGTGGCTCACGCCTTTAATCCCACTACTCAGGAGGCAGAGGTGGGCGGATCTCTGTGAGTTAGAGGCAAGCCTGGTCTACAGAGCGAGATCCAGGACAGGCACCAAAGTTACACAGAGAAACCCTGTCTCGAAAAAAGCAAAAAAAAAAAAAAAATCAAGATTCCTTTCCTAGAATATTCTACCTTTCGTGAATCTGACAATTAAAAGTAACTATGCACCACAGTGTCTCTTTAAGGATGATCAAATAATGTCAGAAAAACTCTAACCAGTTGCTCATTCCACCAGGGTTTGCCAGGAAAAGGATTTTTCTCATAAATCAAAGATTCCTTCTGTTATGTTTATATTTTAGGAAGCTGGTGCTTAGAAGCAGAGAGAATATAACCTAAATAGATTTAAATTATCGTTTGACAATGGGCTGAGCAAACAAAAGCACGCAACAGAACTTGAAATGATATAGGGCTAAGTTATATAACTTACCCTAAATGGCAAAGCAGCGGTTTGCTTGACTGTAAATGTCCTAACAAAGCAGTTCTCAGCAAAGATGTTGTCAACATCATTCATTAGTCTCTGGACCACCTCCTGAGTATCCACTTTTCTTCCAAGATCCCGACACTTTTTTTTCCCTCTCAACTTCACAGCAAGACTTCAAAGGATTTTATGAACAGTTTAGGTCTTTACAAAAAATACCCACCTGGCGAGGCCACGTGTGACCGATTCATTATAATCTGCCAACCTCACAAAACTGCCCTTCCTTCCCCGTATTCTCATTTCTCAATAGTAGGGAGCATAGACTTCACACACGTACTCTGGCTGTCTTGGTAGAAAGTGAGCCTCAGGAAAGTTCTGGTTTTGTTCTTTCCTAGAACTCTGTTGCCTGGAACAGTGCCTCCCAGGTGCTAAGAGCGCCCAGGAAGTGTTTTCTCCCTGTACAAATGGGTATTAGATATACCAAGAGAACAGGAGTTAATCCTTGCAGAAACGATAAGTCTCTCCCTTCCACTTTGAACCTCAAGTCTTCAATAAACCTCAGCATAACATTTCTAGACTGCTTACCCAACATTTATTCAACAAAAAAGCTAATGTTTCACTTTTAATTCTCAACTTGCAACCAAGTATTTTTAACAAGAACTGTTCAGAAGAGAGGTAATGAAACCTCATGTGACTCTTAGTAACTAATAAGAAAGCAAAGCAAAGTTTAATACTTAACTAGTAAGTACAGTGTGAAATTTCCAAAGCTGCCCGTTTTGTTTTGTTTTTTCTAACACGCAACTGCAATCCCTTCACCAAAAAAAAAAAAAAAAAAAAAACTCAAGAACACATGCCTAAGCAATTCTGACCTCTTCGGCCCTAAATTCCATCACCAAGGAACGTTTTCCGACCCTAATCCCAGAAGCCTTCCTCGAAACATTTTACAAACACCAATCAACCTGAGAGATGGGGGCGCGGGGGGGGGGGTCCCCAAAGTGCTGCCCAACCGACTGCATTTCAGCGTTTCACACACCCAGCAGAGGGACGACCCCACCACCACCTCCTGGATGTAGGCATGCCCCCCAGTCAACTCCACCATCAAAGGCCTGGTACAGGGCAGAATCTGGGGGAAGGCGGGGACCTCTCAGCAAGGCCAAAATTGGAGGACATCTTAGACTTCGGACCCTGAATCCGCCAATTCTCTGTGACCTTGGGCGTGTCGCTGAAGCCCTGGGGCTGGCGTCCTCTCACCTTTAAGGTGAAAGCCACACCCGGACCGCGCCACGTTCAGGTTTAACTGAGACCGCAGATGACGCTCCACGCAGGGCACCTGGCAGGAGTGGGAGACCCGCTCCCGACCCCACGGCGCGGTGACTCCCCCATCCCGACCATGCTCCAGGGCCCTGCGGACTGGGCCAGTCGCCCAGCTCTGCAGACAAGGGCGCTGAGAGGGTAGAGAAGGGCCAGGGGGCTCGCAGGGACCGCCGAGGCACGGCCCATAACGTGGGGTCGTCCCCTAGACCCACGCCCCGGCTGCCGCGCGAGGTGCTGGGGCCCCGGCTCGCCCGCGGGCGCTCCACCTGCCGCCCGGCCCCCCCAGCCCGCGTCCGTCCCTGCACTCACTCTTCACTTTGCCGAAGGTGCCGACGCCCAGGGTGTCCCCCAGCACGTAGTGTCCGATCTTCACCCTCCCGTCGTGCTTCTGCTTCTCAGCCATGTTCGGCACACGGCCTCCCTCGGGCGCGGGCCCTCAGCGCAGCCGCCGCCGCCGCCGCCACCACCGCCGCCGCTGCCGCCGCCGCCGCCTACCCACAGTGCAGCGGGCCCGGGGGGCGGGACGGGGACGCCGGGGGCGCGGGGCGCGGTGGGGCTCAGCGGAGTCGGGCGCGTGTGGACGTGGGCCTGGGGCTCAGAACCGAGGCGCCCCCCAGCAAAGCCCACGGGTGAGAAGCTGGGAGGGATGAAGCTGAGCGCGACCGAGACGGGGAGAGAAGTGGGGGCGAGGGGCTGTCCACAGGGAGACTTGCCGGGGGTGGCAGGCAGAGGTGGACGCTGGGGTGGACGGCCCTCCCCTACTACCCCCTGGGATGCTCCACCGATCAAGGCTTATTTGTCTGGGGACGATCTAGTCCGTACCCTCTTCAGATGGCGACCCCATTCTTTTATAACTCACTCGTATTTTGTAGCTCCTGGTCATGTTATTGTTAGGTCTCAAACCAGGGACAAACGGCTAACTGGGGTGCCTATGCATGAATCGGAGGTGATACTGGCCGCCAGGTGGTCCCAGCATCCCTCCATCTTCCCCTTACAGGGTCCTCCTGGCTGGCATACCCCGGCCCCTACCCTGAACTCTGCAGCCCAGACACTGGGCTGCCCCTTCCCCCAGCTCCTTTGGCCCCTGTGTAGCTCAGCCATTTTGGCTACACTGGTCCAGGCTCCTCTCTTGCTTTGTCCCCTCCCCCTCTTCACATGGCCATGCTCAGTATATGACCTTGTTCAGTCTGGACACACACACCGCCACCAACACCAAGATGTCTCTGTCTCTGCTTTTGCCCCTATTGTCCATTTTTATCTACAATAAACCTTTTCCACCCTCTTAGGTTTTTCTATTGCTGGGGGGGGGGGGAGAAAAGAAAAAAAAAAAAGCCATGACCATGAGGAAAGGGTTTATTCGGCTTACACTTCCACAACACTGTTCATCATCAAAGGAAGTCAGGACAGGAACTCAAACATGGCAGGATCCTAGAAGCAGGAACTGATGCAAAGGCCATGGAGGGGTGCTGCTTACTGGCTTGCTTGCTCAGCCTGCTTTCTTATAGAACCCAGGACCAGGGATGGCACCACCCACAATGGACTGGGCCCTCCCCCATTAATCACTAATTAAGAAAATGCCTTACAACCGGATCTTATGGAGGCAATTTTCTCAACTGAGGTTCCCTCCTCTAAGATAACTCTAGTTTGTGTATCAAGTTGACATAAGACAAGCCCCACATCCACAATACCTAGGAGCAGTCATGTCCTCCCTTCTTTTCTTCATGCAGTTACGTAGACAGTCATGTTACATAGATAAAAGACTGTTGGAGCCCACAGAGGTTTTCTAGTGAGATCTGAGCTTGCTTTACCAGCAGGGCTGCATAAGAACATGATTGGACCACGGGCATGGGTACCAGGTGTTTGGAAGGGTCTACACTTGGTTGTATCTAGCAAGGGGGAGGTCTTTTGCCTTGCCCCTTAGCACTGTTATAAAAGCCCTTTTGAATCAAGTTCTGGGCTGTTGGATATTGACCCAGGTCCTCCCAGGGTAATCCTGTATTTCTTTCTTTCCTCTCATTGTTGTCTAGGTATCTCTATCTAAATATTTCTCACTTTTCCCTCCTCAAGAGTTCCCTGGGCGTAAATGTGGGAGCGGGTTTCCCACCAAAGACATCCTCTCCAACACTCTCGGTTTTAACTAATTTGAACAAAATTTCCCAATAAATCACAGACACAGCCCTAAGTATATTTCAGCACCTGTGTGTGTGTGTGTGTGTGTGTGTGTGTGTGTGTGTGTGTGTGTGTGTGTACATATATGAGAGACCGGACAAGGGAAAAATAGTAAAAACAAATATGAAAATAAGTTACACATTCCAGTAAATGCAAAACAGAGGTGATAAAAATATTATGAGGATCAAGAATGATATAAAAGCACAAATTAAATAAGTGTACTGAAGATGGAAGTCAAAAATAGTAAAAGGAAAATCAAAGCATAAGGACAAGAGTATTAGTGCCAGGCAGATAATTTAATGATCAAGCAATCTCTCCCCCTCCCCTTCCCTCCGTCCCTCCATTTAATGCCCCCATTATTTAGTGTTGACCTGTCTTTCCATACATGAAGATTACTTGCTTCCTATTAGAGAAAAAGTATAAAGCTCCATACTTACATTAGTTCCAGCTAGCCATTGCTTGAACATATACATACACATTTCAAAACATTACAAATACTTGCAGTTTTGCCCATGGGAAAAAAAATAATTTGAAAACACACAGAAAAAGGATTATTTGCTATTTGGGAACGAATTAGTAAAGGTCAGTCAAACATTTGTGGCATTGTGCATGCCAATAGCATTTCGTGGTCACATTCTTCAAACATGAAGTGTCAAATCACACTGTTTTTATGTGAATATTGAACTGAGAGATGCATATAACAAAACCCCGTTTTCTGATAGCTACTAAACATACAACTGGCAAACTCCTTCTTGTGTGTACACCATGGCAATCTGATGAGAGATGATCTCAGCTTATAAATTATAGACATCACAGCTGTTGAACACAAGCTATTTTTGTTCATTCTTCAGATCACCTTTCCTGCTGACAAGAAGTCTCACTTAAGGATCTCAACCTAGCTGGCAAATTTGAGAAAGCTTCCCAGCTATTTTTAAGGCTGAACTTTTAAGCAACTAAAGGCCATTCCTTCACTAGCCATTCAAGTGGGTAAGAAGACAATATCACTATTGTGCTTTACAGTTACATATGTATGCCTGTGTTGTCCTAATAACCCAGTAAATGAGGCTGAATAATCTTTAAATTGTGAAGCTACATGGAGAAAAGCTATAAACTGAGATCTTAAAGCATGTTGCATTAGCTATTCACCAACAATTAAAATGTCATTGTCATTATCCTAACCTTGGAGTTTTATGCTAAACATAAACAATACTTTCTTGACTAAGAAGTTTATTTAAGCACACTTATTTTCCATCAAGGAAACTTATTGTCCCCCATTTTACAAATTATGAAAACTCAGTTTCCCCTCCCCTGACCCCGCAAGGCTATAAAGCTAGAAACAGAGTGGCAGACTCTGATCAAGTCCCAACTTTTTCTCTTCCTTCCATTCCTTCACAAGTCAGGTGGTACTCTGAGAGCCAATATACTTGTAGCCAGAGACCAGTTCTCACGTTGAGGTAATCCAGACTCAGAAAGACAAATATAGTATGTACTCACTCATAGGAGGATGCTAGATGTGGAACAAGGATGACTGGACTGCTGCTCACATCACCAGTGAGGCTACCTGGAAAACAGGACCCCAAGAAAGACACAGAGAAATGGATGAGATCTACATGAACAGCTTGGACATGAGTGGAAGCAATGAAGGGCGAGGGTCGAGGGAAAGAGAGCGGGAGATCCTAGCTGGATCAAGAAAAGAGAGGGAGAACAAAGAATAGGAGACCATGGTAAATGAAGACCACATGAGAAAAGGAAGAAACAAAGAGCTAAAGAGGCCCACAGAAATCCACAAAGATACCCCCACAAAAGACTGCTGGCAATGGTGGAGAGACAGCCGGGACTGACCATTTTCAATCTCATTGGATCTTTATTAGTGGGAAATGGAATGCTACATGGGTGAGACAAATGGAAAGGTCTTTAATGCCAATGCTGTTGTCTAGTACCCTCTATACTTCATATATGATTCCATATTTGCTCCACCCTACTCAGCAATGCAAAACTCTCTATATACATGGCTCTGTAAGTATCCACATCTCCTTGTTCCCCTAGGAGATGTCACGCAAGAATACTGCAAATGTAATGTATCCCATCATAGTATCATGCAGTGATGTTTTAGTGTCACTGTTGTCTGGCGCCAATAGCTAAGATTCATAGCCCAGGAAACTATTCAGTTCTGACCACTGGTCTAGCTCTTGCTGCTTTCACTCCCTACAATTGGACCTTTGCCATCATTTTCCTTTAAATATTCTGAAGCAGGACCTGAATGGGTGACAAGAATACTACTAGACCAGTGGTTCTCAGCCTTCCTAACGCTGCCACCCTGTAATATAGTTCCTTATGCTGTGGCGACCCCCAACCATAAAATTATTTTTGTTGCTACTTCATAACTATAATTTTGCTACTGTTATGAGTTGTAATGTAAATACCTGTGTTTTCCAAAGGTCTTAGGGGACCCCTGTTAAAGGGCCATTTGACCCCCAAAGAGCTTGTGGCTCACAAGTTGAAAACTGCTGTACTACACTAAGGTTCTACACTAGATTTCACTGGTGTCATCAGATACAGCAAGCCATCTCCAAGTTCAGGAAATTTTAAAAAATAAATTAACTATCCAGCATACATCTAAAACTCTCATATTTTACATTTTTGTCTGTATTCTCTTTGCTTCTTCATATTTTGTAATTTGTTTGTAGAGAAACTGGGTAATTCTACCCTTAAACATGACTGATCAAGTTGTTGTGCATGCAGCTATGTGTGCTTGTGCATGTGTGTATGCTGTGGGATAATCTTTGTACACTGTGAAAATGTGTCTGTTAAAACACCTTCTGAGCTGGGAGGTGGTGGTGCACGCCTTTAATTCCAGCACTCGGGAGGCAGAGGCAGGCGGATCTCTGTGAATTCGAGGCCAGCCTGGGCTACCGAGTGAGTTCCAGGAAAGGCGCAAAGCTAAACCCTGTCTCGAAAAACAAAAAACAAACAAAAACACCTCTGATTAGGTTAATGAAGAGCTAAATGGCCAATAGCTATGCAGGAGAGAATAGGTGGGACTTCTGTGGGCCGAGAAAGGAACTCTGGGTTAGAATCTGGCATGGGAGACCCAAGGGAGACACTGAGGAAGTCGGACGTACAGTATGGAGGGGAGTAATAAACCACATGGAAAAACATAGATTAATAGAAAAAGGTTAATTAAGTTATGAGAGCTAGTTGGGAACAAGCCTAAGCTAAAGGCCAAGCTTTCATTATTAATAATAAGTCCCTGTGTCAGTATTTGGGGACTGGCAGCCCAAAGAAAGTCTGGCAAGAAAGACCCTCCTACATGTGTATTTATGCCCATGAGGGCCAGAAGTCAATGTTAGCTGTCTTCCTCAATCACTCTGCACCTTTTATTTTTTTTGGGGGGGGGAGACACAAGGTCTCTCCATGAACTTGGAGCTCACCCATTCAGCTAGACTGGATGGCCAGAAGACCCCAGGGGTCTGCTCTGTCTTTGTTCCCCCAATGCTAGATCACAGGTGCACTAGAGCACTCAGGTTTTACTTGGGTGCTAGAGATCCGAACTCAGTACCCCACACTTGCATGGCAAGCACTTTGTGAACCAAGCCTTTTCTCCAACCTTGATCAAGTTTTTAAATTCTATTTCTCTTTGTGGACCTTGCTGCTCATTTTTCATATTGCTACTCTAGTAATTGTCTATCTTATTATTGTATAAATGTACAGTAACATGTAGCAGACTTTCTCTGTAGTGTCAGCTCCCAAATAACAACATGGAGACTTCTTATTAATTATGAAAGTTCAACCTTAGCTTAGGCTTGTTTCTAACTAGCTTTTATAACTTAAATTAACCCATTTCTATTAATCTACATGCTACAAAGTGACCCATGGCTTTTACCTCTCCTCTTGTATGTCCTGCTTCCTCTCCATCTCCTTTGGTGTCTCCCCATGCCTAGATTCATCTCTTATTTTTTCTCTGCCAGGATGTCCTGCCTAACCTCTTCCTGCCTAGCTAGTGGCTATTTAGCTCTTTATTAAACAAATCAGAAGGTACCTTGGCAAAGACATATCTTTACAATGTACAAAAAGATTATTCCACAACATTTCCCCCTTTTTGTCTAAATAAAAAAAAAGAAGTTTTAACTAACACAGTAAAACTATATACAATAAGAACAATTATTAGGTAAGAATTACATTCACAATGTCCAACCCATTTGCATTTGGCAAATTTAGAGAAAATACTCCATTATCTATTCTATTGTGGTGAGTCCAAAGTTCTGTACCTAATTCACTTTCTATCCTAACTTGTATTACCAACTCAAAACTGTTGTTTTTTAGACTTCAAAACATTTTCTTAGATAAACAATTTAAGGTTTTATGTCTCTCAAACTTATACACTTTACACCTCTTTTGTGAATTTCTTTTCTGAATTTGGTATCAAGGAAAACTGTAGCTATAACTATCTAGTCTTCAACTCCATCAGAGCCCCAAGAAGGATATAATATTACCTGAATGAACAGGAAGTATACAGCAAACAACTTCTAAAACTATAGAAATGACAGAAACAGCTGGCTGCCTGTATATTCACTCAAGGTTCCTCTGCAATGCTGTGGCATTTCTCTTCAGCCTACAGGCCTGAAATATCTGACAGACTTTCCTGTGAAGCAGGAATTTTGAAGGGTTGCCCTACCTTGTCTTGGCAAAGTTTGGCAGTTGTCTTTTTGTGTGTGTCCTGATTGTCCAATTTGGACAGCATACTGTTAGTAGTTGAGAAAAGGGCAGTTTCTTTGCGCAATGACTAACTTTTCCACAAATGAAAGCAAACTCCATATGCAAGTTCTTTGATGCCCATCATCCTCTTTTGAAGTAAATTGGTACTGACAGGAGCAGATGTTTCTCACTGTCATGAAAAGCCTTATGTTGTTAAAAACATTTTAAATGATATAATTTGTAGGTCTTTGAAGTATTTGTAGTCCTGGAACTAGCTTTGTAGACCAGGCTGGCCTCAAACTCAGAGATCCACCTGCCTCTGCATCCCAAGTGCTGGAATTAAAAACATGCACCCCCATTCCCAGTATGAGACAAATCTTAAACTTCCATGTCAGCCACTGTATGGGCTCAGCTTAGCACATGGTGCTGGCAGCTGGCTCCCGCCTGCAGGCAGTAGCCAGTAGTGGTGCCTCTGAATGCTGAGCACTGGTCTGCCTGAGAGACTGCAGGACTCAGAGGCCACATTCAGCTCCTTATCTAGAACTTTTTTTTTTAGCTTTCTCAGGCCCTGTGCTTGGATATTCAAGCCCCACATTGGGTGCCATATGTAGCAAGCTTTCTCTATACCACCAGTTCCCAAATAAAAACACAGAGACTTCCTATTAATCATGAAAGCTAAGACTTAGCTTAGGTTTGTTTCTAACTAGCTCTTATAACTTAAATTAACCCATTTTTATTAAACTACATGCTACCATGTGACCCATGGCTTTTACCTCTCCTCTGCAAGTCCTGCTTCCTCTCTATCTCCTCTGGCATCTCCCTGCTCCAGGCCACAGGAATATATCATAAGAACTCAGCAGGTTATGGAAAAGTCACTACCTAGAGGAATCAGGGAATTCCTCCAGAGGAAGCCAAATCCCAAGGAGTTTTTGGTGTTACTTGGCTTGTTATATATCAGCTGTATTCTGTTATGAAAATCATGTGTGCCTTCATAGTTTTCCCAATTGACTTTTCCCTATGAAGGGCTAACAGTGTGGACTGATCACTCTCTGGACATACACATTCCAGGTATTTGGAGAACTGCCTCAGGAAAGGCTTTCTCTGGAATCAGATATCTCCCTTGGCTACTTTCAAGGACTAACAGTAGTAACAGTCCATATGTAAGTCTCCTGATTTAAGACAAATTCCACAAGGAGACACCGCCTAGGTCAAGTGACGTTCAGTAATAGCTTTACACCATTTAGCTCGGACCCTCCTTTCTTACAGTCTTACTAACTTTATAGAACTCTAACTCCTTATCTAACCACTTCTAGGAATATTTGGATAACCTTCTGCACTGACAGCTATGCTCAGCCAGAAACCCAGTTCAAGCCTCCCTGTAATTATCATCATTGGCAGCATCCAGCCAGGTCCATCCCCAGATGGAGGAAAGTAACTTATCAGAGATACCTCTGTATGCTCTAAGAACAGACTTAAGCATCCGGGCTACCTGTTTGAGAAGGCCTAGTGGATGTGCCAATTAAGCTTTACTTCCTCCTTTCCCAAACCTTACCTCTGGTTCCAGATCTCCCTTTAGCTGTCACCAGAGGCATCTAGCTGTACAGGTTGCATAGCGACTGAGGACACTTTCCCCCACCCTGCAGAAAAAACGACAGATAGCTTGAACAGATATGAATCACAGGAAAAAAGAAGACAGTTTTATCTTCTCCCACTGACCTAGCAACTTATAGATTCTTAACCTTTTCTACCAATCATGTTTAAGATTATAGTTGAGCACATAAGAGCCCTCTTCTTAGATACTACCTGAATTTAGCCTTTAGTTAATTCATTTCCCCATTGGTCACTTCCCTTTGGGGTTGCAAATGATAATTAATGGTTATTGTCTCCCTATGTGATTCTTATCACCCCTCCATTTGATCCTGGAAGCCTGGCTTTGCACTTCTAAGGGAATACTGCTTGTAAGTGTATATATACCAGGACTCCCGGGGCACATGGAGGACAGAGAAGAGAAACGAGAATGGAAGAAGTAGACAGGTAAGAACTTGAGAGGAACAAACTGAGATGGGGAAGAAGTACATTGAAGGGTTAGAAGAAAGTACTAGAGGAACGAGATGGAAGATGAGGAAGAGCCAGATGGGGAAGAACAAGATGAGGAAGAGCCATGAGAGAGAAGGAGATGGGAGAGGAGCTGATAGGGGAAAGAACTAGATAGATGAAAACCTAGAAGGGACAAAACTAGATGAAGGAATTAAGATAGAACCTAGAGGGGACAGTAGATAAACATAGAGAAATCAGGCAAAAAAGGAACTGGACATGAGAGCAGGATAGAAGCTGTGTAGAGAGAGAACTATCACGGAATAATAAAGTGTATGAACTAAGGAGTTTCGTGTACATAGATTCATTTCTTTTCATCAAAGATTAATTATCAGCTGGTTGTAGAGTCTTCCTGGACCCTGGGAGGGGACTATCGAGGGGCTGGACCCCCATAGTCCCCGATATCTCTCCATGCCTAGATTCATCTCTTATTTTTTCACTGCCAGGATGTCCCACCTAACCTCTTCCTGCCTAGCTAGTGGCCATTCAGCTCTCTATTAAACAAATCAGAAGGTGCCTCGGCAAAGACACAACTTCACAGTGCACAAAAAGATTATTCTACTACAGTAATGTATTAATAGTTTTTAATATATATGATTGACATTTTGATAGCCTATCTGCTATGTCTGGGGTCCAGTGGAATTTGATATATCCTCCTAGAAATTTTTGTTCAAAATAGAGGGGAAAGTACAGTTTTATTTTTATGGCAAAAAATATGTGATAGTTATTCTTGATCCTCTGCTGTGGAATAATCCTTTTGTACACTGTGAAGATTTGTCACTTGAGTTGGTTTAATATAAAAGTGATTAGCTGGTAGCCAGGCAGGAAGTATAGGCAGGACATCCAAACTAAAGGTGCTGGTATGAAGAAGGGCAGAGTCAGAGGAGTCACCAGAAGACACAGAGGGAGCAAGGCATGCTGGAGGACAGATAAAGCCACCAGCCATGTGACAATACATAGATTAAATGAAATAGGTTCATTTAAGTTGAAAATGCTAATTAGTAATAAGCCTGAGCTATCAACTGAGCATTTATAATTAATATTAAGCCTTTGTGTCAGTTATTTGGCAACTGGCAGGCAGGACAGAAACTTCCACCTACAATCCTCAACATAATTGGATTGGAAAATGCTCTTCATTGTGTCTGTGAAGGTGTTGACAAAAATATTTCTTTCTTTCTTCCTTTTTTTTTTGTTTGTTTGTTTGTTTGGTTTGGTTTGGTTTGGCTTTTGGTATTTTGTTTTGTTTTGTTGAGACAGGGTTTCTCTATGTATCCCTGGCTATCCTGGAACTTACTCTGTAGGCCAAGCTGGCCTGAACTCAGAGATCTGCCTGACTCTACCTCCCAAGCACTGGAGTTAAAGGTATGTGCCATCACCACCTGGCTGTTGACAGGAGAATTAAACAAGGGGGGGGGTGATCTATAAGAATGTGGTAACACCAACCCATAGCTGAGGCCCAGGTGGAATAGCACAGGGAAAGAAGAAAGAGCCAGCAGGCATAAGCATTCTCTCTGCTTCCTGACAGACATGATATGAGCTGTGGTGCCCCACTGTGACCTCCTCACAATGATAGACTGTGGTCTTTGAAACTAAGTCTCCTTTTCAGTCATTCTATTAAGCATTCTGTAGCAGCTATGCAAAGTAATAAGATTCATATGTTAAATATAAGGCATAATTTTACATATCTCAGCGTTCCAAACTTTTGGAGGTAGGGGAAAATCATGAGCCAGAAACTACCAAATCTATCATAGATAGATAGATAGATAGATAGATAGATAGATAGATAGATAGATCGGTAGATAGGTAGATAGAATAGGATTACTATAAAGTAATTCAAAGTTCAAGGTTTCTCAACAAATGCTTTAATCCTGACATATTATTTAAAATATTACCCTTTGACATTTATTATCACTGATTTTTAAGGCTGAAGAATAATATTTCCTAGGCCTAAACTCTTAAAGAGAAGCAGATGCATGTGACAATACCTAAAACTCTTTGAAGAAAATTTAATAACTTTGAGATGTTATTTTTAGCAAGAACCCTAGTAACAAATGTCATACTCAACATAATCTATTTTCATTCTGTAGCTGCATACATTTCTAAATTGCCTCAATATGAGTCAACATTATAATACTGAATGTAACTAAGGAAACATGAACAATTTGGATCAGGCTTTCTTCACAAGCAGATGTATTAATTGGAATAACAAAGGTTGTTTGCTTTGCTGTGTAAACATTATGGATCTTGCCAGCTTTTTGGGAATCTTGCTTTCATGTGTGTGTTGACAGCTCATGTGAAAAAAAAGCTCCAACACCCTTTTGAGATGAGTTAAATCATGACCCCCTCCATGGATTCTGTGACTATCTCTGCGAATACTTTCAAGCTGCTAAGATCTGAGTAAGCGGATAGCACTGGCACCTTGAAGTGATTATCATCTCTGTTACAGCTGTCCTTTGGAATTAAAACAACCCCTGACAAAACTAACAGTGTATGTATTATTTAAAGCTTTTTCGAACACTTTTAATGACCTCAAACGGGTATTAATGCTTCAGCTGTTAGCTCGATCCTGTTAGCCTTAAACACAAAGCTTTGACATGATTAATTAGTGCAAACAAGATAAATTAGGTAATTCCAAATGTTCTATAAATACTAAAATATTTCTCCATCTAAGAAAAAAATACTTTAAAGCCTTGCCAGAGAACTAGGTTTTTAAAAATCGTACTATGGTATTTGAAGGTTCTTAGTTCTTAAGACTCAGGGTTCATAAAACTAAATTGTATTAATAGTTGTCTTAGTGAATATTTCACATGCCATTTTAAAAAACACTGTTATATTTAAAGTAATATGAAACTATTTGTCAAACCAAGTTGAAGTTCCCAGATTATCTGGGTGTTCTGTTTCTTTGTTCTAAATGCATCCATTCTTTAGCGATGTTGATTGGACGTCTTCTGAGAGTGTTCACTGGACATTGGTGGCATAGTAAGGAGAATGTCAGATGCTGCACTTTCCCTTCTTATCACTCAGAATGGTAGCACCTGTTGAAGAAAGCCCAGGCCTTCCCTGAAGACAGCAAAGCATTCTAGATTTAGTACTCTTGCAGAAGGTACGGGGTGGATGCAGCGAGGGTTAACAACAGAAAAGAGACTGGATTCAAGTCCAAGTTCAGAAAGGAAAAAAAGAGGGTCAATGTCTAAACAGGTGGGTGGAGTACACTGTCAGATGGAATATTGCTAAGAAAGTAGGGGAATTCCTTGTTTCACTGACTTAAGATTTTTCTGCTGGAGATAACTGGCCATACTAGTGGAAGCCCATGAACTGTGGACTGGTGGCTGTGGAGCCCCCATGGGACTGGACTAGGCCCTCTGGATATGGAAGATGGTTGTTTGGCTCAAACTGTTTGGGGGGCACCAAGGCAGGGGGATCGGGATCTGTCCCTGGTGCATGTGCAGGCTTCTGGAATCCGGTGCCTGTGGTGTGACACCTTGCACGGCCTTGGTGCAGTGAGAAGGGGCGTGGACCCGCCTAGCCTCAGTGTGCTGGGCTCTGTTGACTCCCCATGGGAGACCTCAATTTGGAGGATGTGGGATTGTGGGGTGGCTTGGGAAAGAGGGCTGGGGGTGGGAGGAGGGAGGAGGGAGGAGGGGGTGGCTGTGGATAGCATGTGGAGTGAGTAGAAAATTTCTTAATAAAAAAAAAAGATTTTTCTGCTGAAGGTATGGCATGTGATCAGACATCACCTAGTAGAGAGGGAGTGGAGGGTAAGGAATTTGTATTAGATATCAGGGTTGAGAATTCTTGCTACAACAGGCCTCTTAAGGACATGCCCAAAGATGAGGCCCAGTTATACTCTGATTAGCTGTACTAGAATTACGTAAAAAGGAAAAGTCTTTATCACCCTCTAGCTGAAGACTCAGACAAACATATAAGACAATGTAATGCTAGGAGTGGGCGCTGTGTGGAAAACTGAAGCCCAGTCAATGAACACAGAGAGAAGAGGAAGAGGCTAGACAGACGTTTGTATTTAGGTTGTCAGAGAAAGTCCAGGAATGCAGCATTTGAGAGTCATGTAAAGGAAGACTTGAGTGAAGAAAGGTACCTCCGAGCTGTTAGGATAAATTCATCGTGGACAGAAGGAACAGCAGGTGCTCAGGACACATGACATCCCAGAGGACCTGCAGAAACTCATATCCAGGGTGCCGTCTACAAGAAAGAGGATGGAGGAGTTCACAGAAGTGCTGCTTCCAGAGACTTCTCAAACAGGAGAATGGCATGATGAAAGTCACTGATGTGTCAGGCGGTGGTGGCGTGCGCCTTTAATCCCAGCAGCACTCGGAGGCAGAGGCAGCAGATCTCTGAATTGAGGCCAGCCTGGTCTACAGAGGAAGTCCCAGGACAGCCATGACTACACAGAGAAAGCCTGTCTTGGAGGGGGGGGCACTTTCTGAAAAATAAGGAGGGGATGATGGAAATTGATGGACGAGAAACAAACTTCCGGTTTGACTGGTGAGTTTACAATGCCTAAAGAATTCCAGCATGCCTTGCCAAGGGAGTGGTTGACCACAAAAGTGTGAACTTGGGGAAAAGGTCTTCTTTCAAAATGTAAGCATATGGGCTGCTTTTCTCAATACTCTGACAAGGGTACCTGATAATGTCAACTTAAGGAAGGAAGGTTTGTTTTGGCTCACAGTTGAGGGTAGTCCATCATTCTGTAGAAGTGTGCGGCAGCTCGTCACACTGCACACTGTCAGGAGGCAGAGGGGCATGAATGCCAGCCTTACTTTCCCCTTTTTATTCAGTCTAGGACAGCAGTCCATGGAATAGTGCTACCCATATTTACAGTGAGTCTTTGCACTCTGGTTAACTTGATCTAGAAATTTCTTCACAAATAAGCCCAGATGTTGGTTTCCTTGGTGACTCTAGATCCTACCAGATGGACAATATTAACCACCACAGTGTTTCAGAATCATCCACATCTATGCATAGGACTAGAGAGCAGGCTGGGATTTACTTAGGAAGTGACTATAGGGAGCAAAGGACGAGACAGCAGTGCAGTACTTACCTATTCCAGATTTAGAGACATATAAAAGAAGAGGTGCCATCAAATCTCTCTAGGAAAGGGATACTCACTGAGTTAGGTAAAAACTAACTCAAGACACTATGACCTACTCCATCTAATGCAGCTAAGAGGTCGAGATGAGAGAGTTGCTATGAGAGAGCAATGGAGAGTTGCTAATGGACTTGATGACTTTGAAAAATGACTGAACAGAGTGATGAAGATAAAAACTTAAATGAATTTAGTTTCTGGAAAAAAGATGAGTCAAGAAGTGTATCTATTAAGTTTGCTATAAAAGGAAGCAGAAACATATTTGAGTAAAGCGGGAAGGAAGTCTGGAGTTAAGTCAGTTTTTATTAACAGGTAAAATCAGTACAGTACACTCATGGAGAACGAAGCTGCAATGCCGCAGCTGATCCAGCTGCTGTTACCTCTTTGTTCGCCAGGGAGATGGGGACCAAACTGCCAGCTATGTTTCTCAGTGGCTCGCTGCCAGCTCTGCACCATCCAAAGAGAGAGTGAGCACCTCCTCGCCCTCCCCCGACTCTGCTTCTTATTGGGTCCCATCTCTCCAGAGAAGACTGCATCCACTGTCCACTGGACTAAGCCACTCCTTACAATTGGTTGGTGGTAAGGTCTCTTTGTTGTCTTCCCACTATATATACCAAGCTGACTGGGCCATGAGTTCTAGGGATTCTCTTATCTCAGCCTTCCATCTCCCAGTAGGAGTGCTGGGATTACAGATGTTTGTGCTTTGCATCTGGCTTTTTTTTTTTTTAAGGTAGGGTCTGGGGATTTGAACTTTTTACCCAGTGAGTCATCTCCCCAGCCCCACGTTAGAATTTAGCCTTAAAGGTAGTAGCAGTAGCAAATGAATAGAAGGACACAAAGGTAGTTTTGCTTTGTTTTGTTTTTTTAGGATGAAGAAAAATATGGCATGTTGGTACGCTGATGGGATTGCCCACGTAGAAAAGGGAAATCTGATAGTGCGGAGGAGAATAAGTAACTGGAGACCATTTACCAATCATCTCAATTTGACAGCCTTCTAGGACTTCATCTATCTGCTTTCCAGAAAGTTAAACTCCAGTGAAAACCATGTATATTTAGTAAATCTAAAAACTGTGCACAAAGCGATATGACAAGCACATGGGTAGGACTGAGCGCCCAGCACAGAACAGTAAGTTAGAGGTGCTTGTATTCTATCTTGGATCAGACAGTAAGGACCCATACCACTGCAAGTCCCTTTAGGGAAGGGAGTGAGAAGGATGGATTTGAGAAATACTCAGAATATATCGGATCCAACGACTGCTTCTGATTTAAGAGAACAATGGCTTTCTGGCACAATATTGTGGATGGATTGATCACATGAGGCACATTTTGTAGCTTACCATTCATTTCTCTCCCCAACAGCATTCAAAGACTTTACAGTACCTAACAATTAACGTTTAAAGCTAGATAGTCTAGCCTAGGGACCTCTAAAATCAGCCCTTGGGGTGTGTTCTTTACTTTTTTGTGGCATACTTCCTTAGAACTCAACAAACAAACAAACAAGACAAAAAACTGTAGTGGAATCCAGCTTGAAAATACCACTACTCTACAAAATAATTTTCACTTTTAAGTCTAAGTTCACGGTTTCTCATAATATGTGGTCCCTGCCAACCTAGACTCTTGCCTCATTTTCCCCATGCAGTAGTTGTAATGTTCTGGCCATGGGTTGTTTAGTAATTAACAATGGTGTCAGACTTCCTTCTGTTCTGTGTGCGCATCACTGGAAGCGCCTTTCCCTACTCTTGCTATCACTGTGGAATTCCTTTAGTCTTTTGTACTCATCACAACCTGCTTCACAAATCTCTCCATGTCTTGCAAAGCTCACCTCCCCCGTGAATCCTTTTCTGACACTCCCCCATACAGCCGATCAGCCTGTCTTTAACAACACCATCTGCTCATATAGTTTTAATTAAACCCACCATTGAATCTGCCTGTTCCATGTCCAGTCACCATCTGTCAATCTTTTGAGAGCAAGCACAATAAACATAGTTAGTCCTTCATCATAGGAGTCGAATAAATGATTGGCAAATAATGAAATCTCACCTCGGACATAGCTTTATCTTAATTTTCCTCCCCTTTTCTGCCTTTTAACCTGGTATTCCAGCAATAAATAGTGCTATAACATTATATTAATTCTATCACATCTTTCTCCTCCTCTTCCTTCTCTTCCTCCTCCTCTTCCTTTTCCTCCTCCTCTTCCTTTTCCTCCACCTCTTCCTTTTTCTTTTCTCCTCCTCCTCCTCCTTCTTCTATTTTGGGTATATGTGTCCTCTGCCCAAAATATTCAAGGGCATGATTTGTACCCTCGTTATTTTATGTCCCCAGCATCAAGCTACTCAATAAATGCTCTAACAATATTCTGCTTAATGATTAAGGGGTGACTTTACCTTTTTAAGTCATACAGCGTGCAATCATGCCCATCATTTCTCACCCTCACAGTGAACTTCTTAATCACTCCTGGCTGAGATTACCCTTGATTCTGTGGAGGAACATCTGTATCACTTTTGTCATTATCCTTTTCCTAGAGCAGTCCTTGATTTAGACTGACTTTAAAAGCCAAATGGCACACACACAAAAGCAACCCTTTTCATTGTATCCCCACACTCTTGACACAGTTCTACCCTTCCCCTGACAGAGCTATAAAAGCTTCACTCTGATGTTTTGATATATTTTTTCTGTTAAACAATGAATAAGCTATTGCATTTGCACTATTAGTATTTATAACAGCCTCTTGTCCTGCTGAGAATGATAATATTATAATCATTCTTTAAATATTTGATGAAAAATAAACATTTGATGAATGAATAAAAGAAAGTGTTATTTTCACTGTCAAGTGAAAGGCTATGCCTCTTATGCAAAATTAGTTAACTCATCTAATTTATCACTGTTCACATCCAGGAATAATTCATTTGTACAGACGAGAAGATGTTGTCCTTCATGAACTAAATTCTATATTTTAAATTATTCTTTTACCCTAAGCCTATGCTAGCTTTGGCAGCAAACAGAAATGTGGCAGGAGCTGTTTCCTGAGATTTGATGAAGTTCTACCTTCTCTGCTCTCTGCAGAATCCAAGAGACCCATACTTAACAGCATGAGATGTTCCTCGGTGCGACTTGTCCATCTGGCGCCCTCTGCTGGCAACCAGAGCTTTGATGGACTTGAGGGGGCGTTTTCTCCGCCTTGGTGGTATCTGAAACTGTAACAATGAAAAAGGTCACTTTGTTCCTTTACTTGACAGCCCTCTACAATGAGGAACCTGAAACAAATTTTCCACGCAACCGGTCGAAGTGTTCATTTACATGCAGCCTCAGCAGTCATCCTTGCAAGCCACAGAGCGGCTCCAGTCTAGTTCGTGGGTCTTACGGCCTGGGACATACTTATATTGTCCCAGGGAACATCTTCCACGTCCCTAAGTACGGGAGCTTTTCCTTCTCCCTTTGCTTTTCACGGGTGTTACCACTCTAGTGCCCCAGAAAGAGTCTCCTCTTGTAGAGGGAGAAGGAGAGAGGGAGAAGGAGGCGTGGTCGGAGGAGCTCCTCATGCAAATGTAATATTTTGGTCTTTCAGCCTTGGTTCTCATTGAGAAATGTGGTTGGCATCCATCCCTACAAAGTCCTGCTTGGTTTTTGTTTTAAAATATTTTTTCATTATTGAATCCACCTGATGATTCACAGCTATTACTTAACGATTATAAAGTTTCTGGCACACTAGATTACAGGTAGAGACCAGGAAAATGCTAAAAATGACTGTGTAATGAGAAGCTCATCACTGCTTGGGCTTTTCCAAAACCGAACAACAGAGGTCAAAGGCATCTACAATTTTAGTCTCAAAAACATACCTTTAGCATTTCCTCAGGAAGAACAGAAAGACCATTCTTAAATATCTTCTTTGTGTTGTTGTTGGGGGTTTTGGTGGTGGGGAGGGTTTTTTTTTAACTTGCTTGTTTGTTTTGTTTTGTTTTTTAAACAAGATCTCTCTATCTCACTATGTAGCCCAGGATGGCCTGAAACTCACCATGCTCCTGCCTCAGCTTCCCAAGTACTGAGATTACAAACAATGAAAACAATAGATTTGGAATGTTCTTATTTTGTTTTTATGATTCATATTCACTTTTATGAAACTTAGGTCTACTTTCGATAAGGTACAAAAGACTTATCCCATGACCCCACATTCTCAGGGCTTCTCTTGAAACAGACATGTACCTAAGAAGTAATTTTAAAATGAATTACTAATTCTATCCTTTTCAGCAAACCTTTTTCAGTTGTTCAAGAAAGAACTCTCTTGATTTTTGCTTTCTAGTTTCACTGAATATGACAAATTCCCTTGATAAATAGACTTGCAAAAAATGATTATACGGGCTGGAGAGATGGCTCAGAGGTTAAGAGCACTGACTGCCCTTTCGGAGGTCCTGAGTTCATTTCCCAGCACCCACATGGTGGCTCACAACCATCTGTAATGAGATCTGACGCTCCCTTCTGGCTTGCAGACATACATGCAGGCAGAACATTGTATGCATAATAAATAAATAAATCTTTAAAAAATGATTATACATCATTCTGCTGCGTACTTTCCCATTCTAAAATCTAATAGTAACTTCGTGATGCACACAGAGCAAAGGCTAAATTAGGTAATTGCCCAGTGAATCAACCTGTAAGATAAAGAGGAGTTTTTGAGATAGAACTATCCAAACCTGCCTTGAGTGGAGGGTACATTTCTAACTGCTTCCCAACAGTCTAACTAATTCCCAACACTGGGCAGTATTACTCAAATTCAAACTCATCTTCTACTCTAAGTGAGTCCTGGCCACATGGGTCCTCTGAATTTGTTCCTCTCTCCCTCTCTTTTCTTTTCCTAGCCTCTTATTTTGCCTCTTAGTTAACCACTGGACTCCATTCTGCATTTTTGAAGGCTGCCTGTTTCCCATTGCATCTCTACCCAAAATCTAAGAAATGTCTTGCTCATTTCACAAGTATATAATTCATTTTACCAAGTTTCATCTAGAAAACTTCAAGCTTTTCACACAAAGTGTTACCATAGTGTCAAAGAGACAGGGTGCACGCCACTCTGGCAGCTCCAACCACTGATAGCATTTCTCAACACTGAAGAAAGAGTGTTCTTTTCTCTGCATCATGAAACAGAGTGGCAGGAACGTTTATTTGTGGGTTTGCATTACAGACTTGAAAATATTGACGGGTGCCAGATGAGGAGCTATTTCCACTGGCAGTAGAAAGAATGAGTGGCTTTTATGAATTGGAAAAATGAATTCCTAGTTTGGTTAAAAGCACATTCTACACCTTATTTCCTGTTCAATCAATGAAGCGTTTTTGTGGAACTAAGCCAAAGCATTTTATGATTACTCCTTTACTTTTCTCCATCTGTTAACATTTTTTTTCAAATATAAATTAAAAATAAATCCCCTACAAAAATGTGTATGTTCTCACTCTGCTGCTGGGAGCTCAGTGTTATAACTTTTTGTCACGTGTCTTAGTTGAGTTTGTATCTGCTGGAATACTCTTAATAAAGACAATCTGCAGACAAAACAACTTGTTCTTATTGTATTGCAAATGTTTCTCAGCATTAAGCCAAGACTTCCAAGATTTCAGCTGTTAGTTATTGGGGAATGGTTGAGACTGGGTCTTGGTATATAGCTCTGGCTAGCACAGTGCTCACTATGTAGCCCAGGTTAAACTTGAGTTTGAAGCAGCCCACCTACCTTAGCCCTCTGACTGCTGGGGTTATACGCACATACCACCATGTCTGCTATGTAAACTATTTTTAATTACTGTTTCCCTGATGATATAGCTAAGATCCTTAATTAAAATCATCTGGACTGGCTCACTCAATCCAAAGAACCTATGTGAAAAATGTGAGAAGTGTGGGTGCAATCTGTGATTATAATCCCAACACTGGGAAGGCAGAGAGAAGAGTACCCCCGAAGACTGATGACCAGACAGCCTAGGCTAATTGATGAACTCTAGGCCAAGACAGACCCTGTCTTAAAAATAAGAGGTAGATAGCATTTCTGAGGATGGTACCATGTCTTCACGTCTCTACATGCAAGCACATGAATATACATAGAGCACACACAGCAACACACACACACACATACACACACACACACACACACACACACACATTCACATCAAAAATACCACAAGTTGTTACTTCATAAGACAAGTCATGCGAGTTTTGGATAATTAACTTAGTCTACACTATTATCGCATTTTTATGGATCGGAAAAACTAAACAGCAAGGTCACTTGAACAAATCCTTGGCTAAGAGATGACATCTTCAAAAGTTATCATGAACAATTAAGTTTCCTGTATTAAGACAACACAGCATGTAAAATTCATAAGCAAAATCTGTTTTCCTTGAGAGTAGCTACATTAAAATAATATTTGCTATGTAATCTATCTAAAACCAGCAGCAGAATTGGAAGGCTGTGGTCTGGGAGAGCAAGGGGAATTGCAGAGAGGATGCCTCAATATTATTTCTGGATGACTTGCGAAGATGCAATTTTATATAAACTACTTCATTACTTCACTGTGAAGTTTAAATCATGAAAATACCCAATTGAGCCAAGAGAGTTCAGCAATCATTTTATAGATATTGAAATGTTTATTATATGTTGAATGGTAATAGAAACCAGTTTGCAGCCTACCATTTCCATTTTCATTTTTTTGGAATTATATCAGCTTTCCCATTCCTTTATATTATTATCGGCTCTTTACCACAACGGCACTGCATTACACAGCCTGTTTGAAATCCTTTTAACAGTGCTACTGGGGTAACAGTTCTCCTGACAAGTTCATAAATATGTAATGTCGATCTCAAAGGCTTTCCACAATAAACAAATCACAAAAGATATAAATGTAAGAAGAATCTAACTCAAAAACTGACATTCATCAGTAGAGTAGTAAATGAATAGTGGATAATATATCACTGAGATATTTCCAAATGTAGAAAACCTCTTCGCATGGATTCTGTGCTCTCTGTCTCTGCATTTATCTGCAAGAAAATAGTGTGTATCAAACAAAGAGTGTTCGTCTTCATTTATTTAAAATAAAATAACTTCACTAATATTGTAAAGCTACTTAGCAGGGAGGAGGTTTCCAGTTCAGGACCAGCTTGATTTCTTCAAGTCCTGTGACCAATGCATACGGTGTCTTCGGCAATAGGGCCTTGCCATCAAGTTCTGACAGGCAATCAAGATAATGACAATAGCCTTCATTGTTCTCTTGGATTCCTCTCCCTACTGTGCCCGACCTACATCTTGAGGGTAGGTGTCCCATACCTGGCACTGGGCTTTTTCTTTGTTGACCTATGGTTTCTGGAAAGATCATTATCCTACATACAAAGGGAACTCCATTTAAACATCTGTGGGGGGGGGTAGTTATAAACAGTAGACTTCCATCTGGATTTTTTTTTTCAAACATCTTAATGTTAGTTATCTCTTTTCTCATTCCTTCCTTTTCCCTACCAAGCTGCTTGGGAAGAAAAATCCATGAATAGTCTTACCTAACTGTAAACCCTGGGTGCTATAATAACAACTAGATATGCCCATGACTGCAATAATGGTACGAATGTCATGGAAGTAACCAACTACTTTCTGATCAGATTTAAGGCCATTCCACAGGAGGAAACTCATGCCTGGGGCTGAAAATCTGACCGAGAACCCACGGACTGGAAGTTCATGGCATTATTTTGCTAGACAGACATCCAACTCTCTTGTAAATATGTATCTCTCCACTCATAGATTAGTAACTCTCAGTCTTTATCAGAGAAGCATGATGATTAATACAAAGACTCACAATGGGATGAGGTACAGAGGACAAGTATCTGTGTACTGCCCAGCCATGTGTGAGATATCAGTGTCACACCCCACATTCTTAAGATTCTGAGAACATCAGCAAAGTGGGAGGCAGAAAGTTGTAAGAGTCAGAGGACAATGAGAACTGAAGTAAAGCAGCATCTTCTGGGTGTGACCAGACTATCACACTCATGAACTCAGAGCCACTGTGGTTGCATGCACAAGACCTCTGCAAGATCAGTCTGTTCATGGCTCTGTCATGGAGGGGAGAGGGACACAAAAGTCCAAACCCTCGCTAATGAGCTGTTGACAGTTGATAGCTGCCTGGTGGGGGCAGAGTCAGTTTTCTTTAGGGATGTGGTCTCTGGCAGATTGACCATGTCCTAGTGCATGGCCCCACATGCAGGTATATATTGGTGAAATTATTAAGACCACTCCACGTAGTTAAAAGGAGATTTATTTAATGACATAACTTACAAATGAAGGAATAGGTAGGTTGAGGGTTCTGGGAAAGACGCAGCAGTAGTTCGGCAATGTTCTCTGGAGAACTCTTCTCTGTCCACCTCTAGCGTCCGGGCTCCCAGCAGCAAGAGTGCGGTCTCGGGTCTTCAGGCCCTCCCTTGGCCCCGCCTTGTGGGCGTGATAGTTACCAAAACCTCAATGGGGGTTGGAACTTCCAAACCAAAGCTGGAATGGCTTCCCACTACAGGTATATATGAACTCAGTAGGTTATACACAAACCAAAAAAGACACGAAGTTGAAAGGGGGTTCTGGCAGGGAGAATCCAGGAAAAAATAGAGGTAGGGAGTGGGGGGTGTATATAATTACAATATTATATGCATATATGAAATTCTCAAAATAAAATTTAAAATATATTTATAAATAATCAAGGGAAGCAAAACAACGTAAACTCTCAGGTAGAAAAAGATGGGGGAAAGAATGGGAAATAAGTTAGCCTTCCTGTGCTACAGGATGGAAATAAATATATTTAAATAAAATACTAATAATTAGCGCTGAAACATAGCACCATGTTTTGTATTAGTTATTCACAAGTTTATTAAACTCTTTAACAAGCAGTCGCTGAGTCCCTTGTCTGTGCCAGAGATTTCCTAGGTTCCAAATATATACTGGTAAGAGAAGACACCTCAATCTTTAGAAATAAATAACCAGAAAGAGTAATGACAAATTAAATAATAGGCATTAGCCCAAGCAATGAAAGAAGCCTTCAAAAGGATGAATAAACTTTTACTTTATGCTTTGCTAGGTATAAAATTAATGTGCTCAATTTCTTTCTCTAAACTTCCAGTATGATTGCCAAATTGTCATTCCCTTTACAAGTTAATAAAGACATTTTAAATTTTTCCTTAAATTTATATTTTTATTATTTAATTATTCTGGCTGGTTTGGGATATGTAGTTGCAATAGCGTGTATATTTTTTCAGCTTTTTACTCTCCTAACCATTTTCCCTCACCATTTGAGAAATACATTACTGGATTAAAGGAGGGCTTGTCTGTGTGACTTTCTTTGGTCAATGGAATGTGAATGGAATCTAACTTGGATTTTTGTTTGTTTGGTTGGTTGGTTTTTCGAGACAGGGCTTCTGTGTGTAGTTTTGGTTGGTGCCTGTCCTGGATCTTGCTCTGTAGACCAGGCTGGCCTCAAACTCACAGAGATCCGCCTGGCTCTACCTCCCAAGTGCTGGGATTAAAGGCGTGCGCCACTGCTGCTGAGCCTTACTCGCATTTTAAAATGCGTCCCTGATTTGACTTGATCTAAAACTCCAGATCTTTGCCCAAAGAAGCTTTCTCCAGACATCCCCTCATTTGTATATCTCTCTGCTATGCTCACTACATAGCAGATAGAATAGATATTTGGCCCTCTCAATGCAATATGTCTGTTCTACAACTGATTATAATGTTAGATTTGTGTTTGAGTGGTTAAAATACAGCCGTGCAAACACCAGTGATGTCATTTCCTGTGTGAGCATTTTTTATGTCCTCTAAATCATGCAGGCATGAGAATTTGTTGTCAGTTGTGAAATGCTTTGTAAGCACCAGTGTGAGATGGACTTCCCTTCCCAGAAATGCATCTCTGCTCATCCCTGAATTATTTGATGTTTGTGGTTTAAATCATTTTTACAACTAATTTTTGCAATAGTTTCTTATTGTACCCCGTAGATGTATTAATGTGTTTTTATTATGTTGACAGTTTATTATAAACAAACTCCCTTCATGTCAAACGTACTACATTGCTCCCTTAAGAGGAAGTAGGGATTCATTTCAATTGCAGGAAGCGAGCATCTGTAAGAGCGCCCCTAGGAGTCCCTGTAGGTCTTTACCAGCTTGAGCCTGAATACTGGGGGCCGGGAGATATAATCCTCTAAAATACAAACAAAAATATTTTTCACAAAGTTTTCTGAATAGAAAAAATATGTTTGGGACACACTACACAGATTTTTTTAAAATTCCCTGGCCTGTTGCAAGAAAACCTTCAGCCAAACAAATGTGACTGATGTTCATGCAGCTGGAGACTCATTGCTTTTTTGCTTTATGAAAAATGAGAGCGCAGGCAGCTGAAGCAGTTGGTCTGAATTTGCACTTGGAGTAAACAGGTAATGAATTGCTTCCTCTACTCTCTCCAGGCAGTGAATAGAGGCATTATCGTGAATCCAGCAAATTCTGAATGTATGAGGCTGAATATTGAGGCAGAAAATGCCCTTTTGAGAGGTCACTTTATCCACCCCTGCCTTGGTTCATTCCTTTGCCCTTTCGTTCCTTTATTTATTTATTCAGTTAATGATAAATATTTATTGAGCTCTTCCCGTGAAGCAGGCCCTGTGCTAAGTTCTGGGAGTACAGAGGTAAATAAATAGACACAAGAGGAGCTCCAAAGACAGACCCAGATCCTCCTCAAATCCACTCATCCATTTATTCATGTTCGTTTCCAATACAACATACAATGGACAGACTCCAGTAGACATAAACTTAACCTATCCTTCACAGCTGGGTGATCTGGGGCCAGTTGCTTAAACCCTCTGAGCCTCAATGATCACATCTCCTCTCTATCTCCAAGAAGGATAGAGTGCATTACAAGGATGCACATCAAACTTCTTGACCTTTGGTTCTCTTCCACCCTAGCTCACATCTCACTTTTCCTAGAGCCTAGAAGTATAGATTGAGTCGGAGATAGAAGTATAGATTGAGTCGGAGACATTTTATAGCATTCTACTTAGTTGGGATTAAGAATACAGAGAAATAGAAAAATGTTACCCCTGCCTTCTGGAAAATTAAAATTTGAATGGTAATGGCTAACATTTAATCTCTACCAAGCTCTGAGGACTGTATAAGCATGAGCTCATCCTCAAAACAGTCTATAAGGCATGAGTTATGTCTATCCTCTTGACTGTTAAAATAGTGGATATAGATGATTGAATAAGTTTGCTGAAACCAGAGAAAATAGTGAGCAACAAGATAGAAATAAAACCCATTTTGTGTGTGTGTGTGTGTGTGTGTGTGAGAGAGAGAGAGAGAGAGAGAGAGAGAGAGAGAGAGAGAGAGAGAGAGAAAGAGAGAGAGAGAGAGAGAGAGAGAGAGAGAGAGCGCAGGTCAGAGAACAACAGTCAGTTGTCTTCTTCCACCTAAATGGGGGTTCCAAGGATCAAACTCATGTCATCAGGCTTGTGCAACAAACACTTTTACCTCTTAAATCATCTCACTGGCCCTGAACCTGTGATTTTAACCACTATGCTCTACTGCCTCTCAAAAAGAGGCTACTATGTGTCAAAAGAAAGATGGAATTCTTTTACATGTATGCATAATGAGATACATATTAATTCATCTCAATGCTATAAAATTACCTAAGATAATATATATGAAAGTGTCCAGGGAAGTTTTAAGCTGTGTATACACTATCTTAATGTTATCTCCCAGTCCCTTAAGCACAGCATTCTCTGTGTGGCAACCTGCAAACGTATCTCATCAAATTCTAGCCTGATCTCTAAGATGAAGACTCCTAGTTTGTTTAAAATTCCTTATTCTGGTCTCTTTCTGGTCCTCTTAATGATCCCCGCATTGCATGATTTTTTTTCCTCATTTGTCTTTGCTTTATAATGATGAGCTTCCAGGTGAAGATCATTTTATGAAACGTATTTTCTGTGTGAAAATAGATTCTGTGCAAAATGTCATATAAAAATGCACTTGCTGTTCCAAAAGTTGCTTAAAGACACACTAGAGAGGAAAGGGGTCCTTAGAAAGGACTGTGAGGTGCTTGCTCCTTGATCATGTGACCTGTCACTAACCGTTCCCTAAACCCTGTTTGTCATGTGTGAACAGAATATAGAGGTCCGCTCTCCCTGCAGCCGTGGTTAATGGATGCTCAGGGTGAAGGGAGCATATGAAAACACAGGAGGAATGTAGACAGCAGGGTGAGAGCACCCTGAAATACCTGGGCCAGTTCTTCACACCTAAAACCCATTCTTCCATCAGAAACCAGCTGAAGCAGCCCTTCTCAAAATGAACCACGGAACACAAGATGTTGGGACAGGGGTACTTTGTGACGTGTCTTTTTAAAAATAGAATAACAGCATTCAGAATCCATGAGACTCCTTTGCCCTGCTCTAACTTCAAATTTGTTCCATGCATAAGCCTGAACTATTGCTTTGGGCCTGTGGGTGTGTGTGGCAAAGGTAGCTTGTTAGCCTGGGGTGGGGAGGCAGATGGTCAGTGTCCCATAATCCTCCTCCAGGGCCCATTTCCAGCCTCCCACTCACTTCGCTGTGTGAAACCTCCTCCACCCCACACTAGGGCAATACCTACTCCTTCTCCCTGTTGCCCTGACAAAGCTCACGTAGTTCTGAGTTAGAATCCTTTCACTGGGGTGACATTTTATTTGTATTGAAATGTGGAGATATTTTATTTGTGCGTTAATAAAGTTTGCCTGCAGATGGGGGAGGGGGAGGCCAACCATTTTAAGTAAACAAAAAGTCAGGAAGAACATGCCCTTAATCCGATCACTTATCAGGCAGGGTCTCTCTGTGTTCAAAGCCATACTAGGGAACAGAACCAAGCATGGTGACACACGCCTTTAATCCCAGTACCAACCATAGAGACCTGGAGGTCTGTACAGACACACAGTGACAAGGAAGTGAGGTAGCTGGGCTAAGATAGCCAATGAGAGGACAGAACAGCAAGGCAATAAAGGTGTGCGTGGGTAGACAGGAAGTAACTCTCATTTGGAAGCTGCAGAGTTGGTGAGGTAAGGTTGGCCGGTGGCTTTCCTTATTTCCCTGATCTCTCTAAGGCTTTCACCCCTATATTTGGCTCCATGTTTTTTATTTAATAAGGCCATTAAAAAATTCATCTACAGCCGGGCGGTGGTGGCACACGCCTTTAATCCCAGCACTCGGGAGGCAGAGGCAGGCGGATCTCTGAGAGTTCGAGGCCAGCCTGGTCTACAAAGTGAGTTCCAGGAAAGGCACAAAGCTACACAGAGAAACCCTGTCTCAAAAAACCAAAAAAAAAAAAAAAAAAAAAAAAAAAAAAAAAAAAAGTCATCTACATTTCACCTCCCACCTCTGCCTTCCACCCATCTCCTCTAATCCCGGGGCTTCATTTGTGTCACAGCCCCTTTTGAACCCTACTAGGTGTTGATACTAAGTCATGTGCAACCCAGAAGTACAGAGGGTCAAGGGATTGTATTTTGTTTTGTTTGTGAAGCAGGGACCCAGTACATTACCCAGGCTGGCCTGGAACTTTCTCAACACACAATCCTCCTATCTCAGTCTCCAGAGCCACAGTGCCCAGTCACTCTACAGTCTTGTAGATCACGGATAAACTCTTCTCTACCCACTCCACGCTTAAGGGGACGGTCCGAGGTGCAGCATCTTTGACTCCAGCAATGTGTCACTTTGCAGTAGCTTCCTTTAGCTCTCAGTCGATTCTTCCTCAATCACCTCGATCTTTAATCCTTTTCCCCGGAAGTACACTCTCTAATAAAAAACATAAGCTGTCAGTTTAAGGCTCTGTCTCCAGGAGCTCCAGCCCAAGATACAAGGAAAGCGGAGAGCTGAAGCCAGTGGTTAATTCAGTCCTATCTCTCGCAGAGATCAACCTGGATTGATTTACAACAGGATGTGAAGTTCAGAACAGTCACACTGCCACCTGCCATTCCTCTTGGAGCTCACTTCTCTCCTCTGAGCTATTGATTTCAGAGTCTTTCCTCACAGGTCCTCTCCCCTATCCCTATCATGTTCACAAGATGACCTCCCTTCAAAGTTAATTGAGAAAGGAGAAGCCAGCAGGCGGGCCTTTCCTCCAATCTCACAGCCAGATCAACAGATGTACCTGCACCTGCCGAATTCCCCACTTCTCCTGTTTCCTCTCATGAGAGTGTCCTTGCTTATTTATTTATTTCTCTGAGTCACTTTACGGTGGCCTGCAGTTTCTATAACTGGGAGTGGTCTTGAAAGTGCTAACCCAGGGCTGAAGAGACAGTTCAGCAGTGAAGAGCCTTGGCTGCCCTTTCAGAGGATCCATGTCCAATTTCCAGGCCCCAGCATCCGGTGGTTAACAACTTCTTGTGATTACAGCTCCACAGGACAGTCTTGTCCTCTTCTAGGCTCCTCAGGCAAGCACCTGTGTAGCATACATTCACACAGACATGCACATAAATAAAAATAATAACAATTTTAAAAATTAAAGTGCTTTTCATGACTCAACCTGCAAGAGCGTCACTGGAATAGGGCAGTGAGGAAGACTAAGTGAGACTCCTCAACCAGCTTGGGGATCTCTGTTCTCCTTCTTTAGCCCCAGTGCACAGGCTGCTCTGAGCTCTTCTCCTGGCTCACTTCTTTCTTTTTTCAATTATATGTATTTATTTATTTTTTTGTGTATGTATGCATGCATGTGGGCATGCATGCCACAGCGGCGTTTGTGTGAAGGTCAGTGCACAACTTGTAGGAGTCAGTTTTCTCACGTCTTCAGGCTTGGCAGCCCTCCTCTTTACCTGCTGAGCCATCTGGCCAGCAGAAGCACGGCTTCTTGAAGACTTGCATGAGCATCTGTAGGCCTTGGTGATCCCAAGTTGAGCCTCTGGAGTGGGCCATGAGGTTGTACGTGCACAGTGCTGTGACCTGGTGTTGGTGTCTGAAGGCCAGGAAGACACTATTGAGAATATATCAGGATATTCAGTACAATGGTCAGATTCCTCAGGTCCTTGAGGATGATAAAATCCGTGTCCCCGTAGATGCCAAAGTGGTGACATCAAAAACACTGGCAGCTGGCAGGGCTTCCAGCTCCACCTTAGGTGGCCATACCAGGCTGCCACTACTGTATCTAAGAGCATATTCTCCAGGTCCACTTGTTGTATCTGGACATAGGGAAGCAGCTCAGAAGGAAGATGCCCAGGCTCTGGTGGAGGTCTGCACTGCCTCTGGGTAGCCCCTTCGTTAGCACCACTGCCTGGGATTCAGGTCTTTGTGGGGGACCCTCCAGAGCACATGAACAGGAAATTGTGTTCTGTTTGTTCCAATGTCACTGGGAAGATGTTGCCTGGAGTAGGGTGCTGGGGACAGGTTGGGAAAAACCAGAGAGGGATAAGGGATATTTACTGGAAGATGAATTTGGTCCTTGGGCTCTCCTACAGTGTACCAGTAGACCATGACAGAGATGAAGAGAGTCAGCTTGAAGCTGACAAAAGAGGGTACATATCCATTGCCTAGGGATGCCCAAGCAGCTGCAGCAAGCCGTCCAGCGTCTTGGATATGGCTGCCCTCTTGTCTCGAATCATAGCATAAACTGCCAATGGGAACTGGCTGCTGTGCAAAGAACACCAGCATCCAGGAAGACAAAGAGGCTGTAGGCATGCTGGGCATTCAAGAAATACATTCCCAAAGCTAGAAGCAACACCAGTTTCCAAGTAACACCACAAGGCCCAAGAGGCATGGGCGATCCCCGACCAGCTGGCTGCTCATCTATAAAATGGCAGCCCTTAGACTATGGCTTGAGCAGAATCCCTTTTGCTCTTTGTAGCAAACCTCTGGGTGCCCCAAGTCTGAGCCAATAACCCCATAGTCTGTAACTGGAGTTACATGCGTGTGACGGCTTGGCCATGTGGCACTTTCTGCTTGGGGAGAGCTGGTCATCTCTGCCTGTTGGGTTGTAGCTTACCCCTGGAGGTCCGGCATATGTACCGCTTGGCTCCATGAACAGTCCCAGCCTTACCTAAAGGCAGACCTGAGTGGCCTGCAGCACCTTCAGCATGAAGACCAAAGTGTGGACAAGCCTGGTGCTGACTCCGGAAGGGAGGGCAAGACACAAGCTGGGGTGCACGCTGGATACCTGGACTTGGGTATATGGATCCTGCTAAGCCCCAAAACTCTTTTTCCCAGACGTGAGGGGTCTCCTGACCCTTGGTTTCCCCAGCCTAGGCACTGGCCTATGTGCTGTGGGACGGTCTGTATGTCAGAATGCTCTGATTGGTCAATAAATAAAACACTGGTTGGCCAGTGGCCAGGCAGGAAGTAGGTGGGACAAGGAGAGAGGAGAATTCTGGGAAGTGGAAGGCTGACGCAGAGAGACACTGCAGCCGCCGCCATGACCAGCAGCATGTGAAGGTGCCGGTAAGCCACCAGCCACGTGGCAAGGTATAGATTTATGGAAATGGATTAATTTAAGCTATAAGAACAGTTAGCAAGAAGCCTGCCACAGCCATACAGTTTGTAAGCAATATAAGTCTCTGTGTTTACTTGGTTGGGTCTGAGCGACTGTGGGACTGGCAGGTGACAAAGATTTGTCCTGACTGTGGACAAGGCAGGAAAACTCTAGCTACACCTATGCTTGTCACAGATACAGACCTACAGTAGGAAGGCAGGGGTACTTTGCTTTCAGCTTGTCCTTGACTAGTACCACTGTCCTTGGACCTCACTCTCTCCTCTCGGCGTCCATGTGGCCAGTCCCTAGGAATAGTTCTGAGGGCTCACAGGGGATGAAGGGAACAAGATAGTTTGTTCTAAGGACAGGGCTATGAGATCAGCTGGGAGGCACAGGGACCCCAACTTTGCTAACGTGGTATAGTAACCTAGTATAAGTCACTGAGTTCTGAGCCTTGTTCTTATCACAGGCAAGACAGGAACTGTGGAACTTGCTGAAGGGTGACATACTTTTTGCACCTTTATTTTCTTGATGTTGGGGATGGAACCCAGAGTCTCAGCCGCGCTAGGCAAGCATTCCACCACTGAGCTACAACACCTTCAAATACTTATTGCTTTTATTTTGAGACAGGGTCTCACTAAGTTACTAGCTAGCCTCAAACTTACTACATATTCCAGACAGGGCTTGGCTTTATGGTCATCCTGGTTCAGCTTCCCGGAAGTTGGGAATTACAGGTCTGTATCTAACCAATGTGGAGCAGATGGCCTTGTCACTATTTCACACACACCCACTTGTCGATCCCTTAAAGCACCCTATGGGGGGGGAGGAATTCACTCCCGTGTTAGAGAACTGGCAGAACTCATACCCCACACTGTCCCACAGCAAGGACGGGGCTGAGGAACAGGTATCCCCTTGTTGCTACTTCCCATGGACTCTACCCTGGGAGGGAGCTGGTGTCACCAAGGTCCCTGGCACCTTGGAGGGATTTACTGCCCTGACCAGAAGGACATTTGCTATTAATAGAAATTTCAGCCACCAGTCACTCCTTGCCTACTGTGTGTCCCAGGCTGCATTCATATGCCTCTGGCCTTTGGCCATCCCAGGGGACAGTTGCATTGTTTCTACTTTAGGAGTCAAGGAACTAGACACAGCTGAGTGCTAAGGGAACTTGAGAGCTGATTTCCTCCCAGGACAGTTGAGGCAGCTGTCCCACAGCAGGGACACCGGGGCTTGAGCCATCTCACTGAACTCTTCTCCGGGCTCAAGGGCAAAAGGCCAGCCTGGGTAGCACATGGCAGAGAGATGTGATCCAGGCCCCAAAAATCCCCTAGAGAAGTGTGGAGACTCAGCGGCTGCTCCTCCCTGCCAACAAGAGCCTTTCTTTCATGCTCAGGCCTGCCAGCCCATGCACGGAGAGGGTTTTGCTTATCATGGCAGGGCAGGAATGGTGGAGTTCACGGCCTGAGCTTGCGGCTGAGGCTTCTCACGTCTTACTTTAGTAAACCAGGAAGCAGAGAAAGGCACGCCAACATTCTGTGTTCTTGCTTTTATTGCAGCCAACTTTTCCATGTAGGTCTAACTCTCCCAGGCCCTCTGAGGCTGAGCTCCTTGTCTTTCTCTCTCTTCCAGTACAATCTCTCACTTCACCATCATCCAGTCTGCATGTGAAATAGCCTTCCATCTTTAAAAGGCCGGCCTCCCCTCATCCTCCAGGGAGCTCTTCACCCCTGACTTCCTTTCCCACCACACTTCTCTGAGAAGTGTGTCCCAACTTTCTCCCCTACTCGTTACTCAACTCATTATACTTAGGATTTGCCTCCACTACCTCACTGGATCTTTCCTGATTGAAGACTGATGCACAATGTGCTGCCTGGTCTTACATCAACTTGACACACAGAGTTATCTGAAAGAAGGGAACCTTAATTAAGAAAATGCCTTCATAAGATCTGGCTGTAAGGCATTTTCTTAATGGGAGAGCCCAGCCCTTTGTGGGTGGTTCCATCCCTGGGCTGATGGTCCTGGGTTCAGAGCCCATGCCCTATAATGGGATGCCTTGTTCAACCTTGATCCAGGAGGGAGGGGCTTGGTCCTGTCCCAACTTGGTATGCCAGCCTGTGTTGACTACCCAAGGGAGGCCTTACCCCTTATGAGTGGATGGGAGGTGGGGTAGGATGAGGGGAGGTGGGGAGGGAGCAGGAGAAGGGGAGGGAGGGGGAACTGGGACTGGTATGTAAAATGAAAAAAAATTAAATTAAAAAAATTTTTAAAAAAAGAAAGCAGGCCAGCAAGCCGCACCCCTCCATGGCCTCTGCATCAGCTCCTGCCGCTAGGTTCCTGCCCTGTTTGGGGTCCTGTTCTGACTTCCCTTGAGGATGAGCAGTGCTGTGGAAGTGTAAGCCAATTAAACCCTCTCCTCCTCAACTTGCTTTTTGGTCACGGGGTTTCATGACAGCAGTGAGAGCCCTAATTAAGACTCGCAGGCTGATAGCCATCTCTGTGGTTTCTTTTCAACCCAATCTCAAGCAGGAACAGACACAAGGAAATAGCTCCCCTCTCTTCATTACCGTCCCTGCCCTCCTTTCAGCTCCACCCAGAGGCTGCTTCTCGCTGGTTCGGTGCACTCCTCCTCTTCCGGGTATGCAAGCTGTCAACCCTCCGGGCCTGAGCTGGACCTCTCCTCAGCTTGTTACATAATGAGACATTCTCATGTCCGCCCATGGATTCAAATCAAGCCACTTGGAGGTGACTCACAACTGCGTGCCGTCGGCAGACACCCCTTCTCTGCCCTTGTTTTCCGTCTGGTACTAACTTACCTGAGAATTTCAATTATACCTGTGTCTTAGCCTGACCCCCAAATCAGCACATTGTTTCCATTCGACTCCTCCACACTCCTGAACCTAAGCTACTTTCTGTGGTTCCTGTTCTGGTGATTGTAAAAATGCCCATCAATTGTAGAAGCAGACGGATGAGAATGGGAACGCTCCTGTAATGACCCCTTCCTTAAGTACCATTCTAAATATTTTTCAACATTTAAATTTATTTTTTTCAATAATTTTCTTAGCATTGTTTTCATTGTGGGAAACATTTCATAATTTAATATTAAATCTATCTGAGGATATGTCTTCGGGGTGGCTGCTTTGCCACATCACTGATGCCAGGGTGCACCAGTATCCATATGTCCTGCTTGGACTGCACACGCTTTTTTGTTCACCCTGCACATAGCAGATGTTCCCCACCCCCTAATCTGCTTGCGCTTCCTTGTTGCTTAAATTCTCCCAGGGGACTCTACATATTAATATACAACAAAACATGCTTAATCTGGCCTTCAAACCCTGCATGTTTTAGATTTTTCCTGGCTGGGGGTTCAGAAGGCCTGCATGGCCCGTGCAGCAGGGATTGACGCAGCTGGATGTGTCATGCGGGCTGTAGTCAGGAAACAGGGAGGTCGACCCACACAACCCACAACTGAGCTTGGGGGCATTAAGCCCAGCTCCATGAGGACCCACTTCCTCCAGCTAGGCTCCACTTCTGAAAGGCCCCACAGCCTCCCCAAACAGTGCCTCAAGCTGCGGACCAAGTGTTCAAGCACAGAGCCAATTAGGGGGCATCTCACAGCCAGCCCAACACCGCCTCGGCACTTCGTTTTCTTTGGCTTGGGGTGCCTTCAGCCCACTGAGTTTTTGTTTTTGTTTTGTGCTGTTTTGTTTAGGTTTCTCCCATTCTTCCCACGTATTCACATAACAGTACCTCAGGACCTCTTTGCCTCTCCAGTAGACTACTCTTGGTCTACTTCGTGTCTCTTCAGCCCTCAGAGACAAACTTAGAAACTTTTTTTTCCATGATTTTCCAAGAGAAGCAAATTCCTATTTCATATTCTCCCCTGTGCACTAAGATAGTGATAACAAGTGTGTATAAGAAAGCACATCCAAAACTGGTTCAAAAGGTTGTGACTTAATGTGGCGATTTTAGGAATTAAAAGTCAGAAGTCAATTTGGAATATAATTAGGAGATAAAGGCAATTATGAGATAAAGTTATTTTAATTTTATGTCTGCATCAGTGGTGGCAGAGAGTGAAAGGAGAGTTGGAGGAGATCCCTAAGTGTCTAACTTGTTTGATGGGATAGACAGATGTCCGCAGAGGAAGGGGACAAATTAAAAAGAAACACATTGACCCTGACCCAGTGTATATCTACCAAAGTTGCCAAGTGTGACTTAGCAATTATGCATCTAAGACTACCTTAAAATAAGCAAGCTGACAGAAAAAGACTAGCAAGAGTCCAAAGTCGTTAACAGCAGATTAGGTGAGCATGCCATGCTACCGAACATTTGTTGAACATCAAGCAGAAGGAGGAGGGGATGTTGGGGAGCCATTTAGAGCATTTGCTGCTTTGCAGAAAACATGGGTTCAGTTCCCACCACCCATATGGCAGCTCACGACCATTTGTCACTCCGGTTCCAGGAGCTCCAAAGCCCTCTTCTAGCCTATTCAAGCATCAGGTATGCATGTGAAGCCCATATATACATACTGGCAAAACTCTAATTGTTATATAACAGTTTTCTCTGAGATTGAAACATTCTATTCAGAAGGGAAGCTCGCTATGTAGGAAAGTAAACAACTCAAAATAGTTTCAGGAAGTCCCTGAAACTGATCAGACTCACTAGGCCCCCTCCCTGTAGAGTAAATAATAAAAGCTAAGAGTCCCTTTCATATGGAAGGAAGCTGAAAAGCAAAAATAGACTGTCAGAGGAGAAAAGCTTCAATGCCTCTGAGAGAACAATGCCTGGAAGAAGCAAAAACCAGCTGAGCTGCCTGGAAGAGGTTTAAACAACTGAGACACTGGAAAGGGCACCCTCCAACCTGCTGAGCTGCCTGTAGGCTGCACAGTGTGGTCCAAGTTCTCAGCTTTGCAAGTTGTCACCCATGCAGGGGTGGGCTTTGGTGATGCAGCTGTCTTTCAGTCATTTCTGTTCTTGTAAATAATAAAACCCAATAAAACTCGTTGGTTTACCAAGCTGGACTTTGGTGATATCCGTACTTTGAACTGTTGTGGGATTCCTGTCTGGGTTGAGTAGACGTGTATTGTGTCTCCCCAGGAAAAGTCCTGTCACATAGCACTAATATACATAAAATAAATAAATAATAAATAAATACAAATTTTAACACATCTTTAATTGATTTTTTTTTTTTTTGGAATTTCACATCATGCAACCCCAATCCCATTAATTTCCCAGTCATTCCATGTCCAACTTCCACTTTGTAGCTTCCTCTCCACCCAGTCCCTCCCAAAAAAGAAAAAGAAAAGCACTTCACTCCTCCATCTTTCCTACCTCTCCATCACATATTCTTTTATGGTAGTGACCTTGGGAGCTGCAGTGTGTCACATAGTCTACCCTTCCACTCAACTTTTCTAGAATTAATTAGGACTCTATATGACCATTACTATCATGACAAAAAGTTTAATATATATATAGTAAATTTTGAGATAATATTTATACCTTAAAATTTTAAAGAGTCAAAATAAAACCAAAGAATTATGAGATTAATGGCAATAGAATAGTCCCCTAATTTTACTTTTTCCTCTGTCCCATACCAAGTGGCTCTTCTTACATGAGATAGACATTTTGGATTTTCCTTTAACAAGCATGCTTGGGTTCAGAGAAAGAGAGAGCCACATTCCAACTCCAAAGCCATATTTTAATTTTAATTGAACTGGGACTACAAAAAGACCACTTGCCTGATATGTCGGTAAAGAACAGCAGAAACAAACATTTGGGAAGATTTATGAAATCTTATCCTGTTGGAAATGTGATATACTAATTGGCTATCTTAGGATATTTTCTCTGGATGATTCATCCTTTTTCTTTAGATGTCTCATTTGTCCAGTGGTCTTCAGATTCCTAGTTGAATGCCTTCGTTCTCCTGGAAAGACAAAAACAAAACTGTTATACGAATCTTAAATGGTATTATAATATAAACCTGGAGCCAGATACTGTGGTAAATGCTGAAAGATCAGAGAGACAAAGGAACAAGCCACTAGGGAAACTTCTCACCACTATTGAATCCTCAGGCCAAATGAAATGTGAGATCCTATCTCCATGAATCCTCTGACTGAAGCCTCTGAGTCCTCAGCCAAAAGAGCTCTAGTTCCTATCTCCTCACACCTTATATGCCTTTCTCTGCCCAGCCATTTCACTTCCTTCCTAGTGGGATTAAAGGTGTGTGGCATCACTGCCTGGTTCTGTTTCTCTCCTAGACTGAATCAATCTCATGTAGTCCAGGGTGGCTTTGAACTCACAGAGATCCAGAAGGATCTCTGTCTCCAGAGTGCTAGGATTAAAGGTGTGTGCCACCACTGCCTGGCCTCTGTGTTTAATCTAGTGGCTGACTTTGTCCTCTAATCCTCAGGCAAGCTTTATTTAATATACAATATATCACCACACCCTATTGCAACCCTAACTTTGAGGAGTTTCCTTTTTGGCAAGATATATCTGATCAAGTGAAAAGCATTTGTTAGACTTATACATTAGTTTAGATTGAATGGTCACTCTGTTTGATGGACTATCGCCTCTCCTAATCAAGAGTTCTCTACTGTTCAAATCTAATCTTTAACAATTTTGATGGTTTTTCTTCTCCTGTGGAAACAAAAGCAAAACCTCTTCCCCAATGTAACACATATCCTGGTTTCCATTCCAAAGTCAACATATCTTTAAAGTATACAAGCTGATTTAACTCTGTGGTGAATTAAATTTGTGCATTCCTAATAAAGCTTATCTGAGGATCAGAGGAAAAAGCCAGCCACTATATTAAACATAGATGTCAGGCAATGTTATCACATGCCTTTAATCCTAGCATTCAGGAGGCAGAGATCCATCCAGATCTCTGTGAGTTCAAGGCCACACTGGGAACAGAACCAAGTGTGGTGGTGGCACACGCCTTTAATTCCAACACTAGTTAACTATAAATGTCTGGAGGTCTGTATAGACAGACAGAAAGTGACAGAGCTGGGCAGAAAGAGGAAGTAATGTAGCTGGGCAGAGAGAGGAAGTAAAAGGGCAGGGACAGAAAGGCATATAGGTGTGGGTATACAGGAAGCAGCTCTCGCTGAATCCTGAGAAGTTGGAGAGGTGAGGTTGGCTGTGGTTTGTCCTAGACCTCCGATCTCTTGGCTTTCACCCTAGTATCTGGCTCTGGTTTTTTTTTTTTAAATTAATAAGGCCATTTATAAAATTCAACATTTTTTTCTAGTATCCAATGTCTCTCCTCAGCTGTCATTCCTTTCTCATTAGCATTTAGAAAATGTAACATTAATAAAGCATTGTGCAATCTATTTCTAGAGGTCTTTATTACCTCTTTCTGCTTATTAAGCAGATCTTTTAGAGTACGATTAGATCTTTCTATAATTGCTTTCCCTATAGGATTGTGTGGTATACCTGTAATATGCTTTGTGCTGTAATATACAAAAACACTGTTTCATTTTACTAGAGACATATGCTGGAGCACTGTCAGTCTTAGTTTGCACAGGTATCCCCACGATAGCCATAACTTCTAATAAATGTATAATTATAGAACCAGCCTTTTCAGTGCTCAAAGCAGTTGCCCAATGAAATACTAAATATGTATCTATAATATGGTATACATATTTAATTTTCCAAACTCTGCAAAAAGAAACACATCCATTTGCCAAATTTCATTTCTTTGAGTACTCTTTGGATTACTTCTTGCAGGTAGTAGAGTCTGCTTATACAAAGAACAAGTAGGACATTTCCTTGGCTTGTTGCCAAGTGATGGAAAAAAATTTTTTCAGACCCTTTCTATCAACATCCATGTTTCTTATGAAATTCTGAGCTTCTAGCACATTTCCTACCAATAGCTGATCAATTTCATCATTACCTTGTGCTAGAGGGCCTGGTAAACCTGGATAGGATAGGATATGTGTTATATACAAGGGATGACTTCTGTTTCTGATTATTTCTTGTAACTGAATAAATAAGAAAGTCAATTCTGAATCATCTGGAATAAATGCAGCAGTTTCAATATGTAAAACAACTTTATCTGCATATTGAGAGTCAGTAACTATATTAAGAGGCTCTGGAAAACCTAATAATATCATGAGAACAGCATATATTTCTGACTTTAGAACAGAATCATAAGGACTTTGAGCCACTTTACTTAAATTTCCTGACTTATAACCTGCCTTTCTTGATTTGTTTGCATCAGTATAGAATGTAGGGGCTCCAGAAATTGGTATTCCCCATACAATATGAAGAAAAATCCAATTAGTTCTCTTTATAGATTGAAATCTCCTGCTTTGGAGATATTGGTTAATAATCTCTCCCAAAAAAATTGCTGCAAGCTCTTTGCCAATGTTCACTTTCTGTTCATAATGAGTAAATTTCAGCATTAGTAAAAGGTACCACAATTTCTGCTGAGTCTAGTCCTGCTGATTGATGGAGTCTTAATTTTCCTTTCAGAATCAGTTCAGAAGCCTTTTCTACATAGGCCTTTAATTTTTTACTCTGTGTGGTAAAAATATCCATTCTAAGATATTATCTTCTCTCTGCATTAGAATTTTTGTAGGGGGATATCTAGAAGGTAAAATAACCAGAATACAATCAAGCTACAGATCCAAACAATCCACATATACATCCTGTAATTTCTTTTCTACCAAAGCCAATTCTCTCTCAGCCTCAGCTGATAATTTTCTTGGACTATTTAAGTCCTTATCATCTTGTAGGGTTTGAAATAAATGCTTAGTTCTTGCATTGTCGATTCAATTGTGGGTCATAGTCAGTAAATATCTCCTAGCAATTTTTGAAAATTAAGAGCTCATAATTGATCATTCATGATTTGTACTTTCTGTGGTTGAATTTTTTGTGAACCTGTTTTATGTCCAGGTAATTAATAGAATCTCCTCTTTGTATTTTTTAGGAGCAATTTGTAATCCCCAACAAGGCAAAATTTTCTTTATTTCTTCAAACATTTTCTCTAAGATGTCTGCATCTGAATCAGCTAGTAAGATATCATCTACATAATGGTAAATTATAATTGAGGAAACTGATTACTAATTATTTCCAATGGCTATTGTACAAAATATTGACACAAAGTAGGGCTATTTAACATCCCATGTGGTAGTACTTTCCACTGATATCTTTTGACAGCCTGGGAATTATTATGAGTAGTGAGTGACTGTGAAGGCAATTTTTTCTCCATCTTGCAAAAGTAAAGTAAAAAAAGCAGTCTTTTAAATCATTCACTAAAATAGACCATCCTTTAGGTAATAGAGAAGGCAAGGGAAGTTCAGGCTGTAAAGAGCCCATTAGCTGAATCACCTTATTAATAGCTCTTACATCTGTTACCATTCTCCATTTTCCAGATTTCTTTTTAATGACAAATATAGGAGATTTCCAAGGACTGGTCAATTCTTCAATATGTTGAGCATCTAGCTACGTCTGTACCAACTCTTCTAAGTCCTGTAATTTTTCTGATGTCAAAGGCCATTAGGTTTGTCAGTTAACCATTTGAAAGGTAGGGCTGTTGGTACCTTTGAAAGATCAGCAGCTGTTGTGCTCTTTTTTTGTACAACCTGAGTGGTTGGTAACTGTTCTTTATAATATCTTTCAGTAGTTTTCTCAGAAACATCTGTTAGCTTATGGTTTATTTCTGAGATTGGAGGAATGTTAATCTGGATATTCCATTGCCGTAACAAATCACCTTGTCAGAGCAGGAAACAAAGGTACTGAATATTAGTATATTTCTTAAGACCATTTTAAAAGAAGTATTTAAGCACATATTATTTGGAACATAAAAGAAGGGTCATTATTAATTTCCTACAATATTGTATATTAGCTCAATTGTATATTTTATGCATTCCCTTCTAATACTCTTTTACAATATGTATATAAACATTATATTCTGCTTTTTTTTCATTTAATATATTAAATGCCACATCTCTTACTGCTATACAGTTTTTGTAACCATTTCCTTGTACCAAATGTCAGACCTAGATTTCATTTCAGCCTAAGTCCAACCAGGCCCCAGAAAGTGCACAGTGATTTAAACACAAAAGTTCAGAATTAGCAGTGATCAAACAGAGGAAGAGACGATTGCATAGGGCTATGGATGAGCACTCCTAAAGGATAAGAAAGTGGGGCAGTAGCTCTCACTGGTGAAAGTACAGCAGAACCCACTGGATGACTATCAGTGAGACTCTCTGCTGTCCAGCTGTCCACAACTACTAGGCAAGCAGGAAGCAAGTATCTGGGACCCAGGCCAGGCACAGCCAACAGCTAAGTATTTTGTATGCAAAGGATATATGAGAAAACTACTTTTGCAGAGAAGACAGCTGAGAGTTAAGAATGAGAATTTTTCCCTTTTATACTGTATTCCTGATCATGGTCTCAATATTTATGGTGCTGTCATACTGGTCAAACACAGCAGAAAACTGAGTTTCCAAGCAATGTGTTTCACCTTGTACTTTATCATAATCAACCACAAATTGACTAGTTATGATGCCATCACATGCCACAGGTTACTAGCATCCCACTTTCCACTAGCAAGATACATAGCACTGTATACAAGTCCAGGGGTACGGCCAAACCGATCCCAAATCATGACTTGTAGGCATGTACAGTAGCTATTTTTCCTGCAGCCTGTAGAATACCATGACCAAAAGCAACTTAAAGAAGAAAGGTTTGATTTAGTTTATGGTTCCAGAAGGCTAGAGTCCCTAATTGTGAGGAAGGCATGCTAATATGAGCAGAAAGCTGGCTGGGTTACATTTCATCCATACACAGGAGGCAAATAGAAGAACAGGGAGTAGAGACTATAAATTCTCAACACCTGCTCCTATGGACATGTTTCTTCCAGCAAGACTGTATCTTCTAAAGGGCACACAATTCTCTAACCCAACAGCTCTACCAACTATGACCAAGTCTATGGAGTTCTTGTTCAAACAACAACAGCATAGGATTTTGGGGATCACCCCTATTCTCTATCAGTTCAGGTCTGATCAGGACATTAGAAACCATGCAAAGACACAAAAATGGGATGTCCAATATGAAGAACAATTAAGCTATCATAAAGAGTAACTATAAAATACAAGACTACCCTAACAGTGAGGGAATTCCCAAGGAAAGTCAGATCTGTAAAGGAGGTATTATCTCCAGAAGGCCAGGGTTCAGACCTTATGTCAGAGAAGAGAAATGTACTGATATGATATAGACAAGAGGCCCAGAAGACACAAGGCTTGTACTGAAAGGCCTTTGAGTAATGGTTATCAGGCTGCACTGGGATGAAACTCAACTGAATATGCTTCTGAGCAACAGCACAGTCACCTGGAGCAGAAAAGGCTCCTTCCTCTGAGATCATTCTTCTAGCATCCTCTGCTGAGAAAGCTCAGTATTTTCTCACTATGGAAATAGGTTATGAAATTCCATGCATTATCATGCAGAAAGAATTGGTGGGTACATTGGGAGCTGAAAGGTAACAAACCCATTACTAGCACATGATTGGAGGAAAAAGCAGCCTTTCCTCTGGAAAAAGGACCCTGAAATCCTACACAAATACACTCAAAATTTCCAAGTATTTCCCAAAGAGACCATTCACATGGGTAACTACCTACTGGGAAAAGCAAATACCAATACACTTTCAAAACTCTTGGAACAGCGTCTGACTTTCGTCATTCATATTTTGATGGTTAACTTCATGCCAACTTGGCTATGATGTGTTGGGTGTATAATCAAACCACAATCCAGATATTGCTGTGAAAGCATTTTAGATATGAATAAGGTTAGAATTAGTAGACATTTGGTGAAACAAATTACCCTCCTCATTTGAAGAGGAAAGTTTATAACACCTGTCTTTATTATGAGAATAAAATGGAATGCAACATATTTACGCCTTTAGCAAAACAATGTCTGGACATGGTCAGTGTGTCAATTATTTTCCTAAATGCATCATCATTTATTATACTGTGTTACATGATATTCCTGTCTCCAATCAACCCCCAGTCAAGCAAGTGACCACACACACAAACAAACCAATGTACACATTTACAAATGTTGGGGGTTGAAAACCACATATGAAGATTAGAAGGACTTGGAGCGAGTGTATAAAGGCCATGTTTCCCTTTCCTCACATATTTGCTGAAGCAGAGTCTTTCCCATGAAAACAAACTGAAAATGTGGTGTTGCTGGAAAGTGGAATGGACTGGGAGTGAGATTTGAAATTTTTTTTTCTACTTTAATCAACCCCCTCAGTTGCTTGGACTAGATTCCCTTATAAAATGAGGAGATGGTCCAGGATGCCATCATAGTCTTGACAGTTCTAAGAGTGCATGGGTTTTGTGCATTAAAGGAATAGTGTGGGGGCTGGAGAGATGACTCAGCAGGTAAGAACACTAGCTGCTCTTCCAGAGGACCCTGGTTCAATTCCCAGCACTCACGTGGTCCACTCACAACCATCTATAACTCCAGTCTCAAGGAAGCCGATGCCCTTTTGTGACCTCTGTGGGCACTAGGCACACATATGATACACATACATAGGCAAAATACTCATATAAATAAAGTTTTAGAAGAATAATTTTGCTGAGGTGTCTTCCTTCTGTGCCAAAGATGAACACTCAGGCTAGCTTTGTAGCCTGCAAATTACAGAAGTTCAGATTCCATTTCCTGTTCTCCAATGTAGAGGCAATCAGATAATCCAGAGTCAGGGTGAAAAAGCCCAGGAGGAGTTTGCAAAGCATCCCCAGCTATGATCCCCAAATGGAGATCATTTGTTGTTGTTGGTTGGTATGAACTCTCAATCACATTTTAAATTCTAGGCCATTGTTATACATATGCTTGTCTGATTTAAAATACCATTTCATGGGCTGGAGAAATGGCCCAGAGGTTAAGAGCACTGACTGCTCTTCCAGAGGTCCTGAGTTCAATTCTCAGCAACCACATGGTGGCTCACAACCATCTGTAATGAGATCTGATGCCCTCTTCTGGCCTGCAGTCATAATGCTGTATACATAATAAATAAACAAACAAACAAATAAATAATTCTTAAGAAAGAAAAATAAATAAATAAAATACCATTGCATGCCTTCCTTCTTTTGTCTATATCTTAGAAATCTGAGCATTTCAATTATCAAACATGAAGAATTTATGTCTGTTACAGAACTCAAGATCCATTGTGATGCTGAAGTGTAAAAATGTTCACCATTATTAGGCATGTGACACTGTAGAACCTGATCTACCTCTCATTTAAGAGACAGAAAATGCAGGATCAAGGAGGTGATTTAACCTACCCAGGATTACAACAGTGAGCTAGTAGGAAGGTCTGACTTCGTCTCTGAACTGAAGCAACATCAAGGCAAATGGAATCAGTGACGAAGTTAACCTGAGGACCTGCACACTCTTCCAAAGAGAACTCAGAAACATGCCCATTAAAAGCTAAGACGTATCCTTCAACATGGGCCTTGGAAGTTTTTCCTCTGATTCCTGTCATTAGTTAGAGAAAGTGGACCAAATACTGGACCCTGAATAATTACTGTTTATTCCTGAAGAACAATCTAGAAAGAATGGTCCAGGACAGAAATGAACTCTTATGTATGAACTTTAGAATATGTATTTTCACTGACATGCCAGTCTATAGGCTGGGGAATTAGACAAAATATTTTCTCCGTGTTCAGATATAAAATAGTCACATATTGCAGTGACACACACTCAACCAATAAATGAAGAAGGTGAATTTACATATTGTAATAAAGAACCTTTCCCTTTTTTTATGAAGAATAAATCAGCTTTGCACTCTTCTAGGAGTCTGAAGGACACCTGGGTTGGCTTGTGTGACTTTCTCTTTTACTGCTGCCTTTAATGCTGTGAATCTTTCCCAGTGAAGTCAACAGTCTAACTGAGTGCAGTTTCCCCATGGGGTTCTGGATGGAGTTGTTCTCCCTTTTGCTGTTGGTCCGTGTGCTTCTCGCCTCTGTGCTGTTGATGGCCTCTTCTGTCCCCGGTATCATCAGTCATACCTGAGGACAGAAGGAGGGTCTTCTCCTTGCAGCCACCACACCTCCTCCTCCTTCTGTTACTGCTGCATGTTTGTTTGTTTGTTTGTTTGTTTGAAACAGGGTTTCTTTGTGTATCTCTGGTTGTCCTGGAACTCACTCTGTAGACCAGGCTGGCCTCGAATTCAGAGATCCGCCTGCCTCTGCCTCCCGAGTACTGGGATTAAGGTGTGCACCACCACTGCCTGACTTGTTTTCAACTTCTTCACATGGCAGGAATGGAACCCATTTGATAGTGACTCAATGTTCTACTTGTAACAGTTCCTTTCAGATGACCCCCTTGAGTCACAAACTGACCCATGTGCCTTCCTATCTTTCCCCTCCAGGTGAGAATGGCCCTTCGCCTATCTCCTCTTTGATTTTAAACACCCTTCTCCTATATTCTACATTGTCCTATTTAAAGTTGGCTTTCTGTTTTACCTCAGCACTAATGAATATCAATGAGTCTTTCACAGAACAAGTTTTTGTTCCTAAGACTTAACACAGAACACATGCTCAATTACACAAATGAGTGAATATATCAATGAAACACAATTTTAAAGACTGCATGTTATGACTGTAATTCCAGCTACTGGGGTTATGAAGGACTAGGGAAGGAAAACAGTGACCACAGAATATAAATTTTTGTTTGCCTTGAATATTTCTTGTGTAATAAGAGGATAAAGCCTTGTTTGTTATTTAAAGAGAATCAGGGATACATGGAACACTTTCTGTTTTCATTGCTTAGTAAATGAAGAGAAGACAGGAATCTGTCAGAACTTAGCAAAGTGCCAAGGAAATGCTATCATCTGGGAAATCCAGTTTTCATTGCAATAAGCAATTTGAAGGATTTTTCAAGACTGTGGGAGGATTTCGGCTGCCATCTTGCACGACCCTCCATTTTAAAGCCGAAGAACCTGAAGCAGAGGTGGGCAATGGGTGATGAGTGCCCAACCTCACATTATCTCACAACTGACACAGCAAATAGGCCTCTATAGTCTACACCACTTTAACCGATGACTGGTAACACACAGAACCCAGTCCAGGGCAAAGATATTCTATGAGATGCCTACAATGGCACCTTATACATAACAGACACTCACTAATCACTCACTGAATGGATTAAAGAAAAAAAATACACTAGTAAAACTAGCTGTTTGATGTTCTCAAGAAAAATTAAGTGACATCTGTAACATAGATCTAGTTATCTACTTGGCATCTTGTCACTCAGCTGTCTAAGAGATTATTCTAGATTTGGCGTGTCCAAACAGTTCCAACACTCCCCTCCCCAGACCAGCTTAACTTCAAAGGAATCCTTCTTTGTCTTGTGATGGCAACTCCTTCATCATTCTGGTTACTTGGGATAAAAAGCTAGGCATTACCTTTGATGTGTCCTGTTGGTTCTACTTTCAAAATATACCAAGACACTGACCACTTCCCCAACCTTCCTTCCCTCCTTAGCTCAATTCATCGCGATCTTTCTCTTCATTTGTACAATAATCTTCATAGTCCTTGTTTTTACTTTTTCTTATACCCAGTCTACTCTCAAAAAATGACACAAAGAGTGATTCTTTAAATGCAAGTCAGAACAACTCTTCCAGACCATCTAAAGTAGACCTGCATTTCATGTAGAGGAAGGGCTAACAGCATTGTTCAAAATACTCAATAAGTGGAAATAGTCTAAAAATCTCCATATGAATGCATGAACAAAAACATGTCACACTCATTTAGGTGAATACTATATAGCAATGAGAAAAAGGAATGTCCTGTCACACGCGACTACTTGGATGGACCATGAAAGCATTATCCTAAATGAAAAGAGACAATGACAATAGACCACTACGATGTAACTCCAGTTAGAGGAAATCCAGCACAGGCAAATCCAGACAGGAAGTACATTAGTGACTATCAAAGACTGGAGGGGAAGACAGGAAGTGAAAGCTAGTTAGCCCAAGTATTGGTTAGAGGTGATAAAAATAGTCTAAAACTCACTGTGGTATGGCACACTTCTTTGTGAGTACACTAAAGCCAATCAATTATATGTCATAAACAGGTATATTTGTGGTATGTGCATTTCTATAAGTCTTTCTTTTTAAGGGAGAGATGGGTAACAGAAAAAATAGAAAAAGAAGGAATGTAATAAAAGAATATAAATAGCCTCAAGTTGGGAAGGAACCTATTTTTTAATATATTTTTATTTTATGTGCATTGGTGTTTTGCCTACATATATGTCTGTGTGAGGGTGTCACATCCCCTGGAACTGGAGTTACAGCGATTGTGAGCTGCCATGTGGGTGCTGGGAATTGAACCTGGGTCCCCTGGAAGAGCAGTCAGTGCTCTTAATCACTGAACCATCTCTCCAGCCCTATGGGAAGGATCTTAATATGTACAGGAAATTTTATCAGGTTTCACGGAGGGAATTAAGAAAGTGAAATAATGAAATTTCCATTTCAAGATCATTCTCCATGGCTGGTGTGTGGATAGTGAGCAGTGGGTTAGTCTAGATGCAGGAGAGACACTTAAGAGCTTATTACGGCGGAGGAGGAGGGAAGGACGGTTGAGTTGGATGGAGCTAGAGGTGGGCTTTGGGATCCACTGGACAGAAATCAATGAAAGGTGGTGACTTGGGTGGATGGAGGCTCTGAAGGGTACAGGTAGGCAGAGACTCTGAACACTGATGCAGTTGGCTTTGGTACAGTTCTGAAGCTGCTGAATTTGAGATATGTTTGAAAGCAAACCGATACATAGATAATTGTCTTGAGAGATGGTTCAGACTGGGTAGTCATATGATACTGAAACATGTTCTTTATTCCTGGCTCTATTGATTATAAAATAGAGGTAACATATATGTTTTTAAACCTTCCATTGCTGCATTTGGGTTCCATTTCCATATGTGGCTATGCTTTATGACCTTGAGAACACTACTTAATCTCTTTGAGTCTCATTTTTTATAATCTCCAAGTAGAGATAAATCAGTACAGACCTCATAGGGTCGTTACATACTGCACTCATTAGATGGCACACCCAAAATCCAGAGGGCTGGCACAGAGTAAGCAGATAGTGTGGCAACTAATTCTATTGTCTCACAGATTTGGCATGAAGAGATGAAATAGGACACATAAAAACAACCATACATTTGATGTTCAAAAATGTTACTGAAGTTTATTTCCTTGTTTTTCTATGTAAGTATTGTCTCAATCAGCTTCTTTTATTCATGTTAGGTCAACCCCATACTGTCCATTAATTTGCCCAATAATTAGAGATGGGAGATATGGAGTTTGTATAGACACTTGGCCAAAGAACACAATGCCTGGGGGAAATGGGCTGTTCTGGAACACAGGATGCTATGAGACAAATCCCCCACCTCTTAGCTGTGCTTTTTAATCTAATGAACAATGAAGAAGCATGTTTCCTTAAGTGGAGACACCTGTTTGACAGAATCAAAGACTCTATGACCTCTCCCAGTAGTCTTTGTATATGGGGGCACAGGTCCTTCATATATTCACTTACACATTTATTCATCTTCTAATGTATTTAACATTTATTGAGTACTAGGTATTAGAAAGAGATAAATGAGGAGGGGAAAAAATCTATCCTAACAGTTTAATGTCTAGTGGAAGAAGACAAATGAAAAAACCAATAAAAATACAAGGTTGGCTAAGTTCTATGGAGAACACAGACTGGGGAGCGTTGGGCCTGGTGAACAGGGACATGGCCAAGGAATGGACACTCAGAGAAGAGACCCCTGGCATTAGCCAGGGTTCTCTAGAGCCATAGAACTTATAGAATGAGTTTCTCTCCTCTCTCTCATATACATACATACATCTATACATCTGTATATGCATATATATATATATATATATATATATATATATATATATGGATTTATTGGAATAACATACAGGCTGCTAGCTATCAATGGCTAGCTGTGAATAAAAGTCCAAGAATCCAGTAGCTGCTCAGTTCCATGAGACTGAGTGTCTCAGCTGGTCTTCTGTATATGCTGGAATCCTGAAGAAGCAGGCTCCAAGGACAGTGAAGAATGGTTGTGCTGACAAGGTGAGGGTGAGCAGGTGAAGAACTGAACACACCCCTTTCCTTCTCCCATTGTCCTTCCAGCAGAAGGTGTGGCCCAGATTAAAGGTGTGCCTTCCAGCCTCAAGGTCTGGATTAAAGGCGTGGGTCATCTGGCCTCAAGATCCAAGTCAGAGGTGTGTTTTCTTGCCTCAAGGTCTAGATCACAAGTGTGCCCTCCATTTCTGGGTTATAGTTCATCCCAGATATAGTCAAGTTGACAACCAGGAACAGCCATCACACCCCTCAACGTGTCCCTGTAATCCTGCATCCCATTTCTGCCTTCCAAGATTTAGGAAATAAAAAGTGGACTGGGGAAGACCATTACATTTAATCACTCTGGAGAAATGTGTGGCCTTTGCCGTTCTGGGGGCAAAATATCCTAGATAGCTTCCAGAGTCTTTAGGAAGACGCCATTGCTTATCTCTTACAACTTCTGGGTCTACACTGCTGGCCACACTACTGCCATCTCTGCCTCTATCTTACTGTGAGTTTTTCTGTGTGCTCATGTCTTCACATGAGCCCCTCCCCACCCCCCACTCCCCTATACTCAGGGATTAAACCCAGGGTCTTGTATGTCCTAGGCAAGTTTTCCACTGCTGAGCGACATCCCCAGCTCTTCTTCTGTCTCTTGTTAAAAAAAAAAAAAAAAAAAAAAAAAAAAAAAAGTCATTGGCTTTAGGGCTCTCCTGGTCATGCAGGATAAGTTTACCCCAAGCTCCTTAGTTCAATTGTATCAGAAACAGTCACACCTCCTGTCTTTTCTAAATAAGGTAACTTCACAGGTTTGGGCTATTAAGAACACTGAGCTTATCTTTCTTAGAGATTACTTCTCAGTTTGTCATAGTCAATAAAAAATGTGAAATTTGGACTGAAGAGAAGGCTCAGCAGTTAAGAGGATCCACTGCTCTTGCAGAGGGTATAGTTTTAGTTCCCAGTACCCACATAGCAGCTTACACTTGTCTATAACTCTAATTTCAGGGGATTTGATTCTCTCTTCTGAACTCCAAGGGCACCAGGCACACACGTGATGCACAGACAGACAGACAAAACATTCAAACACATAAGATAAACAAATGACTCTTAAAATATGAGGTTCTCCTTTGCTTTCATTAGGAACTTTTTCACATTCATATATTTTCCTTCCAGGTTAAAAAACTGACTTTTAGAAGTGTGTCTGTGTGTGTCTATATCCGTGTGTGTGTGTGTGTGTGTGTGTGTGTGTGTGTGTGTGTGTGTGTGTATGAATTCAGAGTCTATATAGAACTAAATGAAGCAGATGAGTTACTTAAAGTAGAGATGTTCATGTGACCATAGCAATTATTTGTTGTGAAATAAACTTTTTGTACACTGTGAAGATGTGTCTCTGCCAAGGCACCTTCTGATTGGTTTAATAATGATCTGAATGGCCGATAGCTAAGCAGGAGAGGACAGGAGGGACTTCTGGGAAGAGATAGGAACTCTGGACTCTGGGAAGAATCTGAGAGGTGGGGAATTTGCTGGGGAGAATGGGGAGGAGAGGGAGAGTTGGACGTTCAGTATGGAGGAGAGGTAATGAGCCATGTGGCAGAACACAGATTGATATAAATGAGTTAATTTAAGCTTTAAGAGCTAGTTGAGAACAAGCCTAAGATAAGGCCAAGCTTTCATACTTAATAAGAAGTCTCCATATCGTTATTTGGGAACTGGCGGTCCAAAGAAAATCTGACTATAATTATTAATATGATCCAAGGCCATGATTACTTTCACATTTACTGTGGAATTGCAATGACAAACTGGGTTAATTTTCCAGAATAATTATTTTCTGTTGACCATACATCAAATTGATAAATGTAATCCATGTTCATACTCTGGAAAATTGGGACCTTTTTTCCACTTAGCCTCTTCCCCTACGTATCATGTATAGCTATGTTGCACATTAAGATTAAATGAGTAGTTCTTGAGGTGATGACCAGGAGAGGTTTGATTCAACATAGGCACATGGGGAAGGACCATCGTGCACATGGGTCATAGTCGCAAAAGGTGTGCAGTCACTGGAGTGTACAGAAACAGAAGCACTGACCTACGATCCACTCATCACTCAAAACTCAGTCCCAGAGGGAGTATGGACATCAACAAAAGGATAAAATAAAATGAGGGCATATAGTCATAACACTTGCAATAGGCAGAGATTTCTTATATAGGAACAAAAACATTAATGATAAAAGAGATGGATAAATTGGCATTCATTAAAATGAAGAACTTAGGTATATAAAATACACTGGAGCTTGCCAAGTTATGAACTATCAGCCAAATCAAGCCTGCCACATTCCATCGAGCAGCTTGTGAAGTAAGAATAGTTTTTCTATTTTTATATAGATGAAGAACTCAGAAGATGGAACTTTGTAATATGTGAGATATGGATGAAATTCAAATGTTAGTGTCCATAAATAAATTTGATTGAAACACAGCCAAGCTCACTCATCAGACTTACTCAATGGTAGGTTCTGTGGCTGCTCTAGTAGCACAGTGGCAGAGTTGGTTAGTTGCCATGGAGACCACACACCCTGCGAAGTCTAAAGTAACTACTGTTTGGCCCTGTTTAGAAAAATTTTGCTGACTTCTAAAATGCAGAATCAAGCAAGTACAAAGGTAAGTTGCAGATAGGGGAAATACATTCTCTATAGAGAAGACAGATGATCCCTAAAAAGACATTTAAGGAGGAACAAACACCTTGAATATGTACCTCACTAAATAACGTCTAGTGAGTACATAACACATTAAAGAAATGCCTATTAAAACCACAATGAACTATTGACTATACCAGCTTACAAGTGGACAATGGACTCTGATTTTTACACAAGTCCCTATGCATTTGAAACTCCTCAAGAAAAGCCTGGACTCTATGAGGACATTTATTCTCTTGTCTCGTTCTCCTTCCCACTGACCCACATTCCTGTATTCTTAGCACTGGATGGCACACGCAGTTTTATGTGTTCCAAGAAATTCTCAGTGACATAGTACATGGCAAGTCTGGGCTAATAGGCTGGGTTGTCTAATATCAATTTGATACATGCTGAAATCATGAATCATCTGAGAAGAGGAAATCTCTACTGAAAAAAAAAATGCCTGCATATGATCGGGTTGTAAGCTGGATTGTAAGGCATTTCCATAATTAGTAATTGGTGGAAGAAGGCGCAGTCCATTTTGAGTGGGGCCATCCCAGGGTCAGTGGCCCTGGGTTCTATATAAAAGCAAGATGGGCAAGCCATGGGTAGCAATATAGCAAGCAGCACCCCTGCATGGCCCTGCATCAACTCCCTCCTCCAGGTTCCTGCCCTATTTGAGCTCCTGTTCCAACTTCCTTCGATGACAAACAGTTATATGGAAGTATACGCCAAATAAACTGTTACCTTTCCCCCCTCAAGAAAACAAAACAAAACAAAAGACAACAAAAAACGCAATGCAGTGCCCATGTAAAATCACCAGAACAGCTAAACCCCAACGACATGACAGTATCCAGTGCCAAAGACATCACGACCAGTTAGAGTGGTATTTATTATAGCTATCCTGAAACATTCGTGAATGGTATTTACTACATGGAAACACAGCCGCCCTGTGCGGTATGCCTAACAAAATGAGAATATCCCACTGCAAGACCTGCGCAAGAAAAGGCTCATTAGCAGCTTTATCCATGACAGATCACAAAGAGAAACAGCACAATTTAGAACGAGGAAGTTACGACCTAGCAGGAAGCAAGGTGACATACAGTAAGTGATAATGAATGACACAAAAGAGCGTGGATAGCCCTCTCAGACATCATATTGAATAAGGAAACATAAGGATGCTGGGGACTTAACCCAAGGCCCCACGCATACCGGATACTGGCGGTCAGAAGATCAACAATGAACCATTCAACTCTGAAGAGTGGTCAGCTTTGGTGAGGGATCATTAAGTGGGAAGAGGTTAGGGAAGCATTTGAGGTATTTGATTTGGATGTAGTTCGTGGCCAAACACACATTTGTATAAAAGTTAATAGGGGATTTTAACAAGTGAATCTAAAGGTTCCCAATCACTACTTGTATAGCATAGCACACGTATATTATTCTACAACCCAAACCTTAAAAGCAGGAAAGATGAGCCAGGATGTGTGTGAGGTAGAGACCTGGGGCTTTCCTTTCTGTGCTCTTCAGATGTCACAAACCTCTTCAGCTGTGTTTACAACCATGACTTGTATGCACTGGAGGCCTTTCTCTGGGGCCCCTGTGGTGAATCATAAATCTCTTCTAGTCGTGACTCCTGCTTGAAAGCTTGTCATATAACATGGGAAGCACATACTTTGATTCCTGTCTGAGATTATAGTCTTTCTGAAGAAAACAACTAATGCTTGTGAAGGATGCAATCCTGAGCTCTAATCTGGTCATCCCCTGGTCCTAATGGGAATTCTAGCATAGCATGGGTATTCAGAAAAAACTGATGAGTGGTTAAATGTTAAATAAACACATGTATGCATACAGTGAGTAATTATGCACACAGAAATAAAGTGGATGTATATATAGGACACTTATATTTGTGAATTCATTGAACATATACACACACACATCATTATCATCATCATCATCATCATCATCATCATCATCCATCACGTCCTCTCAGACAAACACAAATAAACAGCCACTTCAAAAACACTTATCTTTCTCCTTATAAGTTAGACTGAGGGCAAAGTTTATTCAGTGTTGATTAATGGCTAAAGAGAGGATGTCTCCTCTCTTCCTGGGTTCAAGTCTGGGACTCAGCCAGTCACCTTTAACCAGTTTCTTCATCTTCCTGTGCTTAGGAACCTCATCCATAACATGGAAAAGACTTACTCCTATGGCTGTTTAGAATTTAATATGAATTCATGGATATGATAAACCTGATGCTTAAAGGCTCCCGTAGGAGTTAGCTTGTTCGTTTGCTTGCTTAGTCTGTTTGCTCTAGAAATGTAAGGTGCATAAATAGCAGTCATCCGCTAAATAGTTACCAAATAAATGAGTATCCCGATCTTCAAAATATACCTACTCTGCCTATTGCTTTATGCATCATGTAATAGTTCCAACCATTCCTCAGCCGCCAATTACAATTTTCCCTCCGGTAGTCGGAGCATTTTTCTGTAGTGCCACAAGGTGGCAGCATGAGTCTCCTTTTGAGTGAGAGGAGGGCTGGTTTTGCCTAGTCGAGAGCAGGCCCTGCAGCATCTTCATTTCCAGCTTCTCAAACTGGCCTACACCCTGGGCTTTTGTTTTTGCCCCATCGGTATTAACTGCATGAAGTAATGTAACGTTCGCTCTTTGCAGCTCTACCAGGGAGCCAAAGAAAAGAGTAACAATGTTGATGTGATTCCCAGGTCGCCTCCGAGCAGCCCTGTTTGGGATTCATTCCTAAAGCTCTCTTTCTGTAACAACAACCGGCTTGACAAACGATGAACACAAATCTCTTGTCTCAGAGACATGATGTCAAACGACATTGTGATCTTACCGTCCTGTAAGAAACAACAAACCAATTAAAACCCGGTCTCCTAACAAACACAAAGGAAGGCCAGTTCCGCCAGGGAGCGAGCCCGCAAGGCCTTCTGGGAAACCACTGGGAGGAAACAGAAACCTCTGAGCATCTTCCAGAACAAGGCCTTGTGGGATGATGAAGATAGTCTTGACTTAGAAATGAACAAATCTGACTTGTAGCAGGGCTTCAGGAGTCTCCTCACCTCCGACCCAAGCCAAGCGCTCATCATTCCAGGATCCAGTTTCTGCATTTCTGAAGCAAGCATAACGAAATGTCCCCTGTGCTGGGGGTGGGGGTGGGGGGGGGCTGTTCTGTAAATTTTCCAGCTCGGCAGACTTTGCATTGCGTGAGCTCATGTGGCAATCGCTTTCACTTTATCTGTAAGAAAACTGGTTCTGTCCCGTTGGATAGGCTCGCCTAGATTTTCTCAAGGACAAAACAGGCCTAATGAATACTAAAGTTGTGTGTGTTGTAGAAATAGTATTCATTCAATGCATTGTTTATTTCAACTTTTGCGGTGCTGGGGACCAGACTCAAGGCTTCTTAACATTCACATGTCTATTGTGTACCAGATGATTTCGGGTGTTCTTTCATTTTTAAAACTTCTTGAATCATCCACGGAGAAAAAACGCCAGCCTCATTTAAAAGTTTTGAAGGAAGTGAAGACTGGGTTGGTTCCTCAGTTTGCCTCAGGGCAAACAGCAGAGACCAGATCTTCTGACCTACATCTTTACTTCCGTCCTGCTTTGGCTCAGGCGGGTAAGTGTGGAGTTACTCAAGATATCGAATTCAGTGTTCACAGTAGCAAGCCAGGCAGCTTTGATTAGTACGTACCAGAGGTGGAATGATTCAGTTTTGAAGAGCCCGGCTAGATGGGCACTTTCTAGCGAACCTGATGTCCTCTTAATTTCACAACTTAGAACACGGGGCTCTGACTTTCCGAGGGCACAAGTTTATGTAGAGGTGCTCTCCACTTCTCCTTCAAACGTTCCCAGAGCCAGTTCATAGCAATTTTTCAAAAATAAAAGTGACTAATTAGATACCAAGGGTTAAAAGGTGATTAAGTAGATATTAGGGGTTCAGAGAGAGAGAGAGAGGGAGAGAGAGAGAGAGAGAGAGAGAGAGAGAGAGAGAGAGAGAGAGAGAGAGAGAGAGAAAGTTATGAGGTAAGGAGAGATCCTAGAAATGAGAGCTATTAAACCTCTTGGGAGGGAGGTTATTTAAGAAGGACGCGCTGCGGTTACCACACGTAGTAAGTTACTCTCATGAAGGCATTTATCCCCGCTGGGGTGACAGCGTGTACAGAGCCATGCTAGTGAACTGGCTGTCATTTTACTGTGTGAGTGTGTGCGTAAGCCGTGTTTACCAGGAATTTTAATTACTTAATGACTTTGAAATGACACCATCGTAAACTATCATCAAGCCGGCTTCACTGCATTTTATTTGTTGGTAAGACAGCTCAACTGTCAGGTTTAAAGCCGTGGAGAAGGAGGACAAGGGGAGGGGTAAAACAGAATAAGAAAAGAAGGTAAAGTCAAGAGGCCTTCAGGTTTATATATGTATCTGGTTAGGCAGATTTGTATCTGATTACCTAAAGAATTAGATTGACACTATATTTTATGACTTGTTCAAGTCAATTTTAACGAACATTTCAAATATTCTGTTCCCTTGAGAGCTATCCAAATATAATCTTGTTTGCATAGAACTGCACGCATCAATTAACACCATGATCTTTTAGTTAGGAAGAGTAATGGCCTACAAAGCCCCGTAAATGGAAATAGAAAGCTTTTATTTAAACACCCATTTATCATCTTTTTTAATCTGCTTTTGGGATAACAGATTTTTATCTTTCTTAATAAGTAATTGAGTTTAAGCCAGAGAACTGCAACATGAAATAGGTTCCTTGAACCAAAGCTAGTGAGGGCTAAAGTTAACAATCTCAGTAATTTGTAAAAACAGCAATGATAGTTTAGCCTTGTGCTATCGAACAATGAGAGAAGTTTGGCTTTTTAAAGGCATTTGTTCTTCTTCTTTTTTTTTTTTTTTTTTTTTTTTGAGACAGAGTTTCTCTGTGTAGAGTTGGTGCCTGTCCTGGATCTCGCTCTGTAGACCAGGCTGGCCTCGAACTCACAGAGATCCGCCTGGCTCCCGAGTGCTGGGATTAAAGGTGTGGGCCACCTCTGCCAGCAAGGCATTTGTTCTTAATGCAGCTCATCTTCCAGATGAGGAGGAGCAGGTCAGGACTATGGAGGGCGATAACTGAACTTCACGGAGCTCTTTCTGGAACAGTGACTTTCATCACTGCTTCCTGGGCTCTCCAAGACAGGCCTCGGGGTTCAGGCCTGGGAGAAGCAAATTCTGGCCCCTTGTGAAAAGTGAAATAAGATAGAGTGGGAAACGGAGGCCCGATGCTTTGGGGGCCCAAGCAGGAGGGGAAAGGTTAGAGAAGGCTGCAGAAGGTTTGCAAGAGCTGCCTTTCTGATTGGAATTCCCAGGTGTGGTGCCTTTGAATTTCAAGGAGGGTTACGGCTGTGAAGAGGGTTGGGTGGGTCCCGGGAAAAGACAGTGGTACTCGGAATTCCTTTTAGAAGGCTATTAATTATTACATCAGCTTCCCATTGTTGCTGCTCTTCTAACAGGTAAGAGACTGTGTTGCTTCTCCTGAAAGGGGAGTTGAGGGAACTCTTCTTAGGTGCCAGGGGCTTTTGCCTGCTCTCCTTTGAATGGGGACGCTGCCTCTAACACGTCTGCTCCCAAGCTTCCTTGGCACATCTTGCTTTCAGAAGACAGGATTTTGTACTTCCTTACCTCTTATTGTTAACCGGTCCCAGTCTGAGCTTAATTCAGCATACCTCAAACCTGGAGCACTAAAGAGATGCAGTGAGGATAACAATTTATACAAATGACTAGTTTTTGCTAACCCACACCACGTTATAGTGAGATGAGTATTACATGAGCGACCTAAACACAATATTGATGGTGAAATTAATTCTGTGCAAGAATCAAGCCAGGTCACAGAGAGGAGGTGAAAGGTCAGGGTGTACAGCAGAGAAACAGTTTGCTAATTAGGCGAGGAAGATCTACAGTGTAGACAGAGATGTAAGACAGTTCTGGGTGGGGGTGGGGGGTGGTGTGTGTGTGTGAAAGGAATATTAAGGAATATTCAAGATGGCTCAAAGTGGGATATAGGGTTATGGAATGGTCCAATAAGGCAGTCAGCCAATGATTGGTACTATGCATCCAAAAGCTAGAACCCAGAGCTGGAGAGATGGTTCAGTGATTAAGGGTGATTAGTGTTCTTGCAGAGGACCTAGGTTGGGTTCTCAGCACCCACAATGACTCACAATCACCTGTAGCTCCAGTTCTAGGGGATCTGACACCTGTGATGGCCTCTGTGGGTGCTGCAGGAACATGGGGCACAGATAAACATTCGGGGAAAACACATACATATAGAACACATAAAATCTTTTTAAAAAGCTAGAGCCAATTGTACATGGTTGCCTTTAATCCTAGCTCTCGGGAGAAGATGGAGTGAGTTTGAGGCCAGCCTGGTCTACATAGTGAGTTCCAGGATAATGAAGGCTATGTAGAGAGACCCTGTCTCAAAAAAAAAAAAAAAGGCTAGAATCATTTCCATCTCTGTAATAAAGACCCATAGAAGAAATGTACGTGTGTGCTTTGGAAGATGTAAGGTAAGGGAGGGCCCTGGTCCTATAAGTGTTCATTCTCTATCTTGAAAAGAAAAAACAACTCACATAAAAATAGTCAACATTATGAGAACATCCAAGGGAAAGCATTAGATTCCTTGAAAGTCAAGGCCAGGACCACCGTTGACTGGAGTTCCCCCAGGGTGGCACAGGTACATTGAAGGCCAGCTGGACTAGCAAAGGGGTGGGTGTGGTTGGATTTGGTATTCCCACATTCAGTAATAAAGTATTGGCTCAACTTATGGAGCTCTTCTGATGTACAAGCACTATTTTAGAAGTTTTTGTGGATTAATCGATTATATACCCACCATGACTGCTTGGGGAGAAACACTCGTGGGAAGACAGTTTACTCGTGGGGAAACTGAGGCACAGAGACATAGCCAGGATTCTAGAACAAGGTATCTGGCTCCAGAGTCTTTTATACCATATTATCTTCTGAACCTAGCACAACTATCCAGGGCTGAGTGTTAAAACCAAAACAACAAACTCAGCTTTCCTTGAAAATTGTATTTTTAGGATAATCCCATTCGAGGCTGAAATTTGTAAATAAATAAAACTGCATTTTGGTTTTACAGACCTCCCTCTGCGCCCCCCACCCATTCCAAGGCCAGCAAGAAAAAGCTTCTTTTTATTTATATGTATTTTCCTTTTGTGACACGTTGGAGTTTCTGAACGCTAGGGGCTCCCGGATTCTCTGGTTTGAGAGCAACTTTTCCTTTTAGGATTTTTTTTTTTTTTTGAAGGGGGTGGGGGAAATGTGGCCTTAATTATCCTACGTTTTAGGCAGCTTAAGGAAGGGGCTGTGCTTTCAGAATCCCGTCGGAGCCAAGTAAGGAGGTCCTTCTCCTCCCCCCTCGCTTTTTAAAGGAGCTCGTGAAATATAAGCTCAGAAAACAAACCGAGCGATCACAGCGGCAGCCCGGGCGGCAGCAGCAGCAGGAGGAGGAGGAGCAGGAGGAGGAGGCAGAGTTGGAGTTGGAGCAGACGCTGCCGAGAGCTGCAGGACGCGGCGGAGTTTGCAGGGCTCCGCGCCGCTCCATTCATTAAGTAGCTGCGGAGGACGGTGGCGGGACGCCGACGCTGCCCACTCGCAAACTTTAGCACGCAGACGCACGCCAGCCGTGCGCGTCCCGGGCAGCACAGCGCTGCAAAAGTTTCTGCTCGGGATTTGGCTCTCTTCCTCTTGGACTAGCGAACAGTTTGGGGTTGAGAGGAAAGCAGAGGCGCCCAGAGGGGAAACCTATCCGCGCCTGCAGTTGGAACTACTCGGCCGGACTGCACACTCGCCGCGGCGTCCCGAGCCCGCAGACCCGCTCCTGAACAGCGGCGGCCCGCAGCGTCCCGGGAGGCTCTCCGCTGCCAGCGCCATGCAAAACTACAAGTACGACAAGGCGATCGTCCCCGAGAGTAAGAACGGCGGCAGCCCGGCGCTCAACAACAACCCGAGGAAGGGCGGCAGCAAGCGAGTGTTGCTCATCTGCCTCGACCTCTTCTGCCTCTTCATGGGTGAGCGCAGCCCCACGGGTCACCCCCACCCCCTCCGGACCCCGGGCCCCGCCGCGCTGTCAGCCCCTGAGGCTCCGCAGCCATCCTCCGGGCGCCGAGCTAGCCGCGAGCTCCCCGCCCTCCCGGACCCCCCAATCCCAGGCCTGCGAATACAAGTTGGGGCGTGCTTGTGCATTCGCGGCAGCTGGAACCAGCTTCTCAGGGGTAATCTCCAGTTGGGAGCGGGGCAGAGCCCCTCGAAAAGGTGTGGGCTCGAGCTCCATGATCTGGAGGCAGCCTGTGGCTCTCCTCCCTGCATCCGAGTCTGAGAGAGACCCATTTAGGTCTCTGGGCAAGCCGGGCTCCAACAGCAGTGGCGCTGCTGGTCCCGGCTGCATGTAAACATCCACCCCTTCCGTCGCGCTGCCTTGCCGGGCCAGTCGCGCAAGCTGGCCTTGTCACTCGCTGCTCGCTAGGTTGAAAGCCCCTGGGGAGTGGGACTGGGTTCTTCCCAACCAGGTCCTAGGCACCGAGGAGCGCGTCACTTGTTGAGCGCCTACTGTGTGCCAGGTGGTAGGCAGCTTCGCGGGCATCCGTTTTAAACCTGCTCACTCCCTGATTCGTGCAGACAGGGGCTAGGAGTCGGGTCCACCCAGGAAGCCACTGAAGGAAAGTCAGCCACGATCTTGCTTGGGGACCACAGTTGAGCGTCACTCCCTCAAAGTTGAGGCGCTGGCGCACGTCTGTTTTTGCAGAACAGATGTAAGCTCCAGCTGGAAGGATGGTGGGAGTCAAAGGAACTGGAGTGGCGGGGGTGGGGTGGGGGGCGATTATTGAACCAGGCTAGGGGAGAGAGAAGCTATTGACGTGAATCCACCGTAGTCCCGAGGTTGAAGTAAAAATAGGACTTCTTTTTTTTTTTATTCTTTTAAGTGAATTTTGATGTAAACGCAAGTGTGCAAAATTTGTCACCAGAGCCTTGCCCCTCTGCCTCCAGATGGGTGTGCCACCTAAATTCCCCCTTGGCCTCAGTTTCCTCCTCAGTTGAATGAGTGGGTTCAAGTAGATGGTTTGTGAGGCCCCTTCCTGCATTAAGAACTCGGATGCCGTCCAGGAGCTGTTCTGCCAACACTGCTAACTGAAGAAACATCTGTGTTCCCCGTCCAGTTCCCCCAAAATAGAACTCCTGCACGGAGGTTTCAGTCCCCGTGGAAGGGGGTTGTTAGTTCGTGCAGATCGTGCGGGGCCCGGATTTGCTACCTTGTGGAGGACTGTTTAGGCAGTGGCCTCCTGTTCCTTGTCCAACTACCCTCAGAGAATTTTGTGAGTCGATAGGTTTCTTTAGAATTTAAAATTAAGAATGCCCCCCTTCCGATAGAGACGGTTAGAGGTAAGATTGCAGTCCGTGAAAGGGAAGGGGGCAGCTGTAGTTCATGGGGATCCCATTCCCTGTTCAGTTCACAGGGGGTCAACATTAAGATGCTATGTAGAGCAGTTGTCACTGGGGGGCCCACCTTCCTGGTGGCAGCAGGCTTATTATCATGCCGAGTGAAACAGATGAGTACTTAAGGTCTTCTAATCCAGTTGTTAGGGTGGGGTGGGGATATGGAGAAAACATTAAAAAGGCTGAAGCTGTGTGCAGCACACTTGTCTGAGGCCTCCCAGGGTTTGAGTGTGTCCACGGTGGGCGGGATCAGCACTTTCTCTGCAGTCTGTGGGGCAAGCCCCCTGCCTCCTGTTTTATCATTAGGAAAGCTGGACTTCCCTTGACAGCCTTTACACTCATTGCTCTAGCTTCTAGACACTCTTTTCGGTTGGGGGGGGGGTTGCGGAGTGCTCTCAAAGTTATTGCATTCTCATAAAAAGAAGGCAGTGTTGAGCAGTGTGTGGAGAGCAGTGCCTGTCAACTATAGCTTATGCAGGGACAACGGCACCCCAAGATGTTTTCCTGTGTATTCGGGGTGGAATTAAGGGGTGCGGTGTATGTGCATGGCATTTCAGCTCCTTCTTTGCAGCAAGTGTCTCTCCAGAGTGAAAATTCTAAACCAGTTGTCAAACTTCGGCATAAGCACAAACTATATATTACAGCATCACTGGTTGAACAGCCTCTAACACCTTTAATTGGAAAAACTATCTGTAAGATTAACATGTATCTTGAGGTGGTTATGCAACATAACTCTGTTTGGCTTCCAAAAGAAGATTTAATAATACAACATGTGATTTTAATATTCTACACACTGCAGTCCTAAAAAAAAAAAAATGTTTCTACTTGGTTCAGTTTTTGCCTAAGACTGTCAGTATGATTTAATTTTTCTACAGTTTATTGATCATATGGTCTGCATTACAGGGTACTAATATATTAGGAAGAGAGACAGTTTTCTGTTTGTTCTCCCATAGGAATATAGACCAAGCTTCATCTCCTAGTATCTGGAAAAGCTAAAAGCTGATGAGCTGGGTGCCTGTTATGTAAGTGGAAATATGCAAGTACTTTAACTTGCTTCACATACCTTTTCAGAATGTTAAACTCTGGGTGGAAACCAAAAGGTCCACTCTTGTTTGAAGGCCAAAAGAATGTGGTGTCAGAGAACCCTGCCGAGAGCTTCCCGCCCATCAACAGTTACCTTTATCCATTGGTTGCTTTTAAATACAATTGCAAATCTTGGTATGCTAGATTTTCTGAAATCCTTTTTGTTTTTGTTTCAATTAAGTACCCCTTCTTAACTTTTTTCTCTTTCACATTAGTTCTGGTGTATGGAGTTCCGTGAGGACCACAGGAAGATTTCCTATTGTCTAAGTTGTTAGTCTCTTTTGAAAATATAAATCAATTAGTAGACTTTTCACTGTACCGCCTATAAAGCTAATCTCCGTGGTATAGACCAGAAAAAGTTCCTCTCCAGGTAGGAAGGGTCGATTCTCCAGGAAGTCAGCCAGCCAGCGTTGAGTGGAGTCCCTTTTCCATTGGAGATTAGTGAGATTCAGACTTCATGAAAGATCTTTTCGTTCAGTTGCAGAGCTGTCTGCCTCTTCACCTCTTCACATTCCCCATATTGGACCAAAGGAGGAGGATAAATGATTTCTAACTCTTCTATCAGCAATTCAGTGTGGAGGTGGTTAACAACCACACCATTCAATCTGGTGTTCTCACATGTTGACAGTTTTGATTTGCAATAGTTGTGATAAGAACCTTAGAGCTGGTTCCGTACATGGTATATACATAGTGTCATTGTTACTATTCATCTGTTAGTCATCATTACTATTGTGCTATTTGATGATGAGAGGGTCAGTGGGCATAGAGAACAGAATGGAACCCTTACACACAGAAACTAAGGTTTCTTAGACGGTGCCTGGCTGCTCCCAAATCTAGTTACGAGTTTGTGGACACACTGATTTTTCTATGAGCTTTAATTTTTTTTTCCCCCTGCAAAATGGCTTGTTGAGTGGGATTGTGTCTAAAATCCCAGGCCACCGTCAAATACTCTGGGAACTCACAGAGAGGAAGAAAATGTTTCTGCTTTTTTTTCTAGGAACTATTGCAAAAACTAAGGAGCCTGGAGGTGTGAGTTCACGTGAACTTTCTGGACATAGTCTTCTTTATCATGGCAGCAAAGGAGAGAGAGAGAGAGACTAGGTCATCTTGAACTCCAAGTTCTTCATAATTTTGTAAATATGCCGGCAGATATGCTGGAGACACCTAAATTTGACCAAAGAAATAATGAAGAAAATTAGCCTAAGTTGATGTTAACTGGAAAGCTCCCCACCTCCTGGCCGGATGTGTCCTTTGACCTGCTCTCTGAAATTCATAGTAATCAAAAGCAAACAAGTAAACAAGCCCAGCACGTGCCTTTCATGTTCTTGTTGCTCAGTTATTGTGCTTACTGTGTTTTAAATAACTCAAATGAAGCAGTCTTGGTTTCGATAACTTAATGTATCATTGAGCCCCAGAATATAGGAACAAATTGTCATGAACCTGCTGTTGAACCACCCACCCACCTGTCCTGCAGGCATTGGAAGAAACATGAAGGTGGCCTAGGCTTATAGTAGGTGAACTCTACTGGCTTTCCTAGGATGGTGGAAAACCTCCATGTCCTTATTGTCCAAAGTTGCCGCCCCACTTACCCTACCCATTTTCTTTCTTTTTTTCCCTAAAGTCTTCTTACGAGATACCTTGGAGGTAGCTGCCTGGGTGGGAGAGTGCCAACATTTTTTAGCCTTTTGAGTGCCTGTCAATTGAGATTCTCTGCCCCTGTCTGGGCTGGCAACGCCCAGTTGGTCACAGCACGATGCTGATGGCACTGGGGTCAAGGGCTTCTTCCTTATGTAGATGGTAATGTTTTTGGAGAAGCCCCACCTCATTGTCAGTTCAGTTCTGTACAGTATTGAGAGTAATCTTCAATGTGGGTAGTGCCTATTATGTCCATGTTTAATAAACTCACCTGATGAGAGAACCATCTGGTGCGCAATACAAATTCTAAGTTTCCCCAGGGGCTCTGGGCAGGCCCTGGGATTCTGTATTTTTTTTTTTTTTTTTTTTTTTTATAAAGTCCTTGGCTGATTTTTATCAGGCCTGTTTTAGAATCACTATATTGTGTAGCATGTGATGTCTTAAGGGCAATTGAATTATGTAGCGGGCTTTTTTGTCCCTGCACTAAATGTTCCAGTACTTTCTGCATTGTTAGGCTGTGTTGGGGTTTATTGTTGGCCATGCCTCTGTCTTTTCCGAGATGTGAGGTTGGTGTGTGAGTGAAAGGTGAAGCAGGCATGCATTGGATTGCCAAGTGGAGGCTTACCCAGATCCAGTCAGCTTGACAAAGTCTTGGGAAAGCAGGCCAGGCTGTGGAGTCGCTCAGATTGAGACTGCAAAGGGGACATAAAGCTGACACCCCTAGGTGTGATTTGGACAAAGGTCATTTGACCTCTCCGGGCTCCGGCTTCCTCCTTGGTAAAGTCAGCAAAGGAGTGACCTGTGTCCTGAAGCGGAGACGAGAGAAGGGCGCAGAGTTAAAAAGTGTGCTCTCACCCCAGGAGCCCTGTTGCCATGGTCTGTATTAGTGATGAGAGCAGCGTCGATTCCTCCACTTTCCTTATCCCTCCAGGGTTCTGTGACAAAGCCCTTCTTTTTTCTTGTTTTTGTAAAGTTTCCTGAAACTTATTAAAGGGAAAACGTCTGAGGAAGAGAAGTTGGCAGAGTGGACACGGATGGTTTCCATTAGCCGAAGAAACAGTGGCAGGTTTCTGACCTGTCTGGGAAGGGCAAAGGGCGGGCGCCTCCGTCACCTTTGACGTTCTCTTCCTTTGGAAAGGAGATGGTCTGTAACATCGGAGGAAAAAACAACTGTCTCAGGAAGGGTGCAGAGAATTTGGGCCAATGACCTATTTTAGGCCTTACACTTCTTTTTGTCCTGTGACTGTGCAGGAGAGGCTGACTGGAAATTCCAAGGACATCAGTCTTTGGAAATGAATGAAATGCTGACTTCCTGGGGTGCTCTTTGTTTAAGGAAGGGGGTACGGCTTGACTTATGCAGGTCAACCACATGGGTTAGATAATTTTATGCTAAGCTGTGGGGAAGCTGCAGCCCAGAGCACTACCTGCTGCTCACCATACTGTCTCGGAGTTGTTCATCCCACTTTTCAGGATAGGCCAAGGAAGATGTGCTCCTTTAGTTCCATTTCACTTGGTTCACTTTTATGAAAGTCCAGATATCTGCCACCCGTTCTCCAGGGCTCCGTACGGGGGCACAGGATCCTTAAAGACCATACTTGACAGTGGAGTTGGCAGTGGTACCTGACTGGCTGTGTATCGGTTTAAGGTGGGCTCGGCCTCTCTAGGGCCATACTAATAAACCATTGGAACAATTCTTCATTTCCTAAATTTATGGAATCTTTAGAATTTTGTTGTTAACAATACCAAGGTTATTTTTATGTTTTTAGTCTCAATCAGAAAAGCAGGCCTTTCTGAAGGGAGTGAGCGAATGGTTCTCTCTCTCTCTCTCTCTCTCTCTCTCCTGCATTGAGAGCTCCGAGCTCTGTCAGACTACGTGATCTAATCCCACTGAGACCTCCTTTCTCATCTATAAAAAATGGGATGATGTGGGCATGGGGGCACAATGCCCTGCTCACCTGAGGCCTGGACTGGCTAGTACTTGCTAAGGGGTTGAGACAGAGCAGGAGGAGAAACAAGGTCTCGCCTTTGTGATATCCGTGGGTTTGAAATTGGACCTTTCATGCGGCACAGCTCTGAGAGTCTTCTATTATTTCCCTTGCGAATGTCAGTCAAAAGAGGAAGGAGACAAACACGTTTCACTTTTAGTCCCCACCGCTGTGTGAGGCCGGAGGCTCCTGGGGTGAGTTTGGAGGACTAGGTAGTTTTTGATGTATTCCTGTTCTTCAGACCGGGACTTGTTCTAGAAGGTGCGTCTTAACCTCAGCTCACTGCTAGACTGGAGCTTGAACAGGCACCACCTTTTATACTGTATCTCAGAAGAAAAGAAAAGGAACTCAGAGTTTTCAAAGACTGGGCTTTTAAAAATGCCTCTGAATAACGCTTGGGGTAGAAATTATTCTCATCTTCTGATGGAAGAACCGGAGTCTGGGTCTAAATAATTTTCTGAAGATCAGACATCGACTGGACACACTGACATTCAAAAGCAAGGGAGGTCTTACTTTGAATGTCTTCTTGGTAGTAGTCTTTGTTTAGGTCCAGGTAAATTTATAAGTTAGGATTGGTATTAAAATCCCCAAAAGTGCCAGGTGGTGGTGGTGGTGGCGGCGGCGGCGGCGGCGGCGGCGGCGGCGGCGGCGGCGGCGGCGGCGGCGGCGCATGCCTTTAAACCCAGCACTCGGGAGGCAGAGCTAGGCAGATCTCTGTGAGTTTGAGGCCAGCCTAGCTACCAAGTGAGTTCCAGGAAAGGAGCAAAGCTACACAGAGAGACCCTGTCTTGAAAAACCAAAAAAAAGAAAAAAAGAAAAAAAAAATCCCCAAAAGTAAAACATACCGAACAAGGGTAAGAACAGTTCCCAAAAGCAAGCCTTTGAAAGATACAGTTGATTGTGTGTGTGTGTGTGTGTGCGCGCGCGCGCGCGCGCTTTCAAAGTACATATTGTAATCAGGGTATTGATGGTGTGTTTTTGAGGTTTGTCACAAATTAACAAAATTATATGCCTGGAGAGTTTTGCAGAGAAATGCAGATCAGCATAAGTGCCTTGTCATAATAAGCAGTATGTGCTGGTTCCTGTGTATGTATCCCTGAAGTGCATAATACACAATTACACTCATGAAGGAAGCCGTTCTTATTGATGTCGTCTTCATATCTGCGCCCCCCCCCCAATTAGTTTGCAGAGTAAATCCATATAATTTCCAGACAGCAGATTTGATCGTCTGTGTTTGCACCTGCCTTTCAAGTCTTGTCTTCTATGGATGTTCCTGGAGTACCTACTATGAGCAAGGTGGCCTGGTTACCCCCAAGGAATTCCCAAGCTGGTGAAGGAAGGGAAAACAGCCTTTGGCTAATAATGACTCGGGAGCCTTAAGGGGGGACCTATATAAACACAGTGGGGCGTGATGGAAGGGATGATGGTATGAAACCAGGTTCTAGGCAAGAGGGGAAGGAACCAAAGGGATCCTAAGTCAAAGAACTAGGAAATGTTTTTGGTGGAAGCTGGGGTGTAATATGGTCCATTCACATTGTGAGGGCCAGGGAGAGAGGGGGCCAGAGATGAAGCTGGAAGACAGGGATAATGCCAGACTGAGAAGAGGGGCTGACCATGACAGACAGCTGGGGACCTTGGGCATTATTTTCGAGGACTTTGTTCCTATTGAACAAAGGGAGTTTTGTCTTTGCCATTTGCTTTCTTTTTATCATGGAAATTTTCATATAGCTGCCGACGGTGATCTTGAGGCTCTGCTAGGTTCTATAGTCACCCCACACTTGGGGGGTGAATTTCCACGCTGTTTTGTAGTGGCTAGAGTGGTTCACAGATCTCCAGGTCCTTTACAGTGGAAGGGGGAGTTTTCCAGAGGTCTTTGAAATTAGTATAATTTTGTGAACAGGTTTGAAGAGAGGCTTAATCTATTATAATCTAACTCAGATTTGGGAGAGAGATCTCTGGCTTGGAGAGTTGGGGGAACTTGAGACATGAGAGCTGAACCTAGGGCTGTGGGGACCCACGGGAGAAGGACATGGCAGAGGTAGCCCAGGTGCCTCCTGGGCTTCTGGTGGGGAGCCGAGAAACTCGGGTGAGGTCAGCCTCCTGTTCAGCACTCTACAGGTGGTACCCGTAGAAGAAAGCCTTGTGGTGTGACTAGTGGGTGCTTCTTCGTGGGTATCACCCCACAACAAAACCGAGACTACAAGTCGTCTGCTTCTTCCACCTGGGACTCCAGATTTTCTCAAATGCCCCTTAGAAGGAACGAACTGAAAACCCTCCTGGTTTTGTGTGAGGGTTTTTCTTGTGTTGTAATGATATTTAAGAAACAGCTTTGTTGAGATATAATTTATAATACCACGTGATGCAGCCATTTAGGGCACACAATTCATTGGGTTTTATTGTAGCCACAGAATTAGACAGTTATTACCATAACCAACTGTAGAATTTATCTCTGTAAAAAGAAATTGATCTTTACTAATCATTCCCCCATTCCTGTGCACCTCTCCCAGATCTTTAACAACCACTAATCATTTTTTTCTCCCATAGATTTGTTTATTCTGGATATCACATAAATCAACAGTATGCTACATGGTCTTTAGTAGCTGGCTTCTTTCACTTAATGTTTTAAAGTCCCATCCGTATTGTAGCATGTATCAGTAAGTATTTCATTTATTTTTATTGCCAGATAATAATCCATTGTATGGATATACCATGTTTAGTTGATATACTTATTATTTAATGGATCTACAGGTTATTCCCATTTTGGGCTATTATGAATAGGAAGAGTGTCCTTATGTTTTCAATTCTCATATATATATATATTTAACAGTGGGATTGATTGGTCATATTATCAGATGTTTAACTTTTTGAGGAACTGCCAAATTATTTCCATCATATCTGCACCACTTTAGATGCATTAAAATATGTTTAAAAAAAATACAAGAGTTTTACCAGAGGTCTTAGGAATTAGGATAGTTGTGAAATCTCACTGCCGGATCATTTTGTTCTTCAGGCATTTTCCCACAAAGAAACAGACTTTTTAATCCTTTAAATCCTGTCACTGGGTTTAAGGTGAGCGAGCAGAGAACAGTATCCTGACTGAGAAAGAGGGTGGGTGGTCACTTAGACCCACCCGCCTGCTGAATAACAGCTAAAAGTTCAGTTTACAGACTGAACGTTCCACGTGAAAAACCAAAACAGAACAACAACAAAAGAAACCACTTCAGAGTCTCTTGAAAACTGTGAAGTCCAAATATTTTACACTCCTAGACCCTAGTTAACACAATCTTAAGGCCACACCATACCAACCCATCTGTTTAGTGTTCTCTCTCCCCACCCCCACTGGATCAATCTCTAATCACCATCTCAGAATTCAGATGGCTTCCTATCTATCACTGAGACTCATATGCTGGATATCAGGAGATACTAAACAAGATAAGGCAATCACGAGGCACGTCACGTGATGGTAAAATGCGCTAAGCGTCAAGTGATTAATGTATGGGACGTGAAAGCACAGATATTTGAAGAGGGCGAAGGAGAGATAACCTTCATTACTATTAGCGGCTTTCCATGATCCCTCCATGTTTCCAGAAACAGAATGAAGCCAATGCTTGTCACTGGCTCCTCCACTCAGAGAGGGTAAGTGACTTGCTCAAGTTCACTCAGCTAATATTTATGGGGACTTGGACTGAATGAAGTCTGACTAAATGATGCCAGTTGCTTATAATGTATTGGGTATTAGCTGGGAGCTTCTTACCAGGTTACACGCTGCACATCCATTACGATGTAGTTCTCCGAGGAGCCTACGAAGTGCCAATCATGTTTATCTCCGTTTTATAGAGCTGAGGTTCAGAGAGGTTGAAAATAACTCCCCTGAATGATGCTGCACGTGTGTTTCAGAACTGGGATGAGAAGTCTGACTGGTGAAGCTGTTTCTCACTGCTCAACTCTTCTGCTTAGGTTTTCAGAGTGTTTGTGAAGTCCTAGCTTCCCCCTTCTACCTCTAGCTTGCTTTTCATCCGTGGAGACCAAGTTGTCCAAAGTGAGTTAGATTTGTGATTTTCACTCTGGGGTTTCTGGACCCGTTAAGGTCAGTTAAGGCAACCATGGTATATTCTATGGCTGTTTGGATACCTCAAGAATATCTAATGTATACTGTGTGTTACTGACAACTAACTTGGAGAGACAGTGCATTGGTTATAAGCACTGGCAGCTCTTGCAAGAGAACTTAGGTTCAATTCCTAGCACCCACATAGTGGCTCACTGTAACTCCAGTGCTGAGGGGCGGGAAGGGGGGGAGTGGGGGGAGGGTTCCAAGGCCCTCTTCTAGCCTCTGTGGGCACTTCACACACATGGTGCACAGACATAATATGCAGGTAAAACATCTGTAAACATAGAATAATATAAAATAAGTGCTTTTTTTAAAAAAGCCCCAACATCTACCTAGACTAGTCCATGCATCCGCATTCTAAATGTGTGATTTGAGTGACACCTGTCAGTTCATTGTGGGTCTACTCCTTATTTTTGTCCATTAGGAGATGCAGTCGGTACTCTTCATGCTTTGCCTAACGGAAGTAGAGAATGGTTGAAAATATTTCTAGAAGTAATCGGGGAGAGGGCAAGAAGGAGCTTCGGGGATCTTCACTGCTGGAAATGCTGTTACCTTGAAAGGTGTAGAGCCCTCAACTAGGAAGGGGAGAGTATTGGATCTTGGAACCCCATGGGAAGGCTTCCTAAGGGGTGGGAGGGCCTTGAACTAGAGCCCCTTTGTAACTCACACCAGGCAGCAGTAACGGGTCACTCTGTTCGTGACCCTCTTTGTGCCATGGGTTCAGTCTGCTGTAGTGGTAAATTTGGAGCTTCTCTGGTTGGTGTCTGCGGATGCAGCTCGCTCATTAAATGCAGTAAATAGAACTTCTCCTCTTGGCCTCTTCCCCACAAATGACCCACATTGTTATAAAGCTAGCAACCACCAACAGGAAGTGGCAGAAATGTTTCTCAGCCACACAGCCCATTTCATTAGACACTTGCCCAAAGGGGCTGTTTTGGTCAATTTGGCCTCTGTAGGCTTCTAGGGAGGAACAGCCTAACACATCATTTCTCATCTTTGCATTTGCTGACATCTTGCCCTTAGTGGCTGTTTTGATTCAGTGCCTGGTGCTTTGCTCCACAGCAACTGCACATTCTGTGCTCATGAAGAGGAACTTCTGGAAAGCTGAGATCTTAAAAACATTTCCAAAGGTGTTACCGACTCACTTACGAGGGAGTCTTTTGTTCAGGGGCTTCTCGTTGAAATCTCTTCCAAGAGCAATTCCCCCGGCATGGCAGGAGGGCTGGTGGGCTCCTAACACCTTTGTGAAAGGCCTGAACTTTAGGCATTGTATGAGTGCAGACCTCCTAGGGACTGGCTGGGAAAATAAAATATACATCTTGGGTCAAAGCTTTGAAAGTACAGGGCTTTCCGTCCCCAGGGGACATAAGCTGTCATGAATATTAGATTTAATTTTCCTAAGTCCATTGAGAAATTATTCCATTGTGAGTTTGCCTTCAAGTGATTGTTTGCGGTTGTGTTTGTCCCAGCTGTGAAATTGAGGGTTTATTATCAATTAATAACCTTTCGCTGAAAAATTCTGCCAAACGACGTTATGTCCGCCTGAGAGTTTGTATTTAGATAGTCTGTCTTGCTTCCATTAGTTTTTCTCACTGTAGATCCCTCAGGCTCCCCACCACCACACCCCGAAGCAAACAACCCCTCCCACCCCCACCCGCCATCATGACACCTGGAGAAGCAGCATTGTAAAGTGGATATTTGAAAACCATCCCGTAGTCAGGCAAGTCTTCATCTCATCAGATCTTACGGCCCCAAAGGAGCCACCGTCCTCTACTTGATGCCATGGATGAGGCAGCTGCTGTTCAGGGAGACTGAGTGACAGGCCTCGGGATAGAAAATGGCGGCGCTCTTGGCCGTGAACCCACCGATACCTACATCCTTTTCTCCAAGAGCGAACTAACAAGCCTGTGAATAAAGTGAACCGGTCAGAATGTCTTCAAAGTTTCAGGCCCTATAAAGTATTTGAGTTTGAGTTGGGGTTTAAAGCCCTCTGTCCGTGTCAGTATTTCCTGTTCCTGTGTAGATTCTCAAGAGAATAGAGGCGAGAGTCTGAACTTCAGGCTGGAAGGGCATGGACTTCACTGAATCCCCATTATGTGGTAAGCTGTGCACTAAGGCATTTCATGCATTATTAACTTACTTGAATTTCACAACAACCCTGCAAAGGGGGAGGCTGGCATTCATTCCAGTTTTTTTTTTTTTTTTCCAGAAAGCTGGTCAGCAGGGTCGGTCTCAGCTCTTATTGGTGCCTGGTGACATACTACATTAATAATTCAACTAGTTGATCTCTAGCAGAAATCATTTACTAAGATTCCCAGAAAATTGCAGTTTTAGGATCTCTCTAGAGCTGGTCGCTGGACCCTGTGTCCACTTCCATTACATGTATACTGAAGAGAATGCCTTAGAAGAAACGGCGAGAGAACCCAGCAAGTTTCATGCAGAAGCGGGGGGACTTTTCTGCAGAGGAGTAGCGGTTTCTGATCCCAGTGTTAATTCCCCTTGGTATCCATCTTCTCCAAAGGAGTTAAAAAGCCAGGGAGTGAAATGCTTTGATTGAAGCAGCCTGGGCTTTGGAAAGACCACCGAGTGTTTCCCAGGCTATTGTAGGGCTCCTATTCAGCTGGGATTTCAATGGTGCTCTGATTAGCATGAGACCAAGTGTATAAAGTAGGTCTTTTTACCTCCTAAAAGAAGTTCTCTGGCATTTCTTTCTGAGGGGGTTGGCATAGAGCTTTGACAAACACAGAGAAGTTAAACAAGGCTGAGAGCGGTCCCATTTTGCACACATCGTTCACACTTAGAATGCAGAGCAGAAACGCTCGAGATGGGCTCCTTAGGAATCATAGCAGGTTTCTTCCTGCGCGGCTCACAGTGCGGCTCACAGCTCAACAGGAAATACCCACAAGGCAACTGGGAAAGGGAATCCCTGGCTGTCCACCATTCTCTGTTGTTAGAAAGCCATCACAGAGAACGTTCCTGAGTTTGGTTGGCTGTCGTCTCTCTGCCCTTTGTTTATTGAGATACATGCAATGCCTTAGGGGAAGACACAGAGAAATATACTGAAGAGGAGGAGGAGAAGCCTACGCTGAAGGAACAAGTAAGAAGGCAAGAAGTCCGTCACACAGCACTTGGTGAACACAGCCAGGTGTTTTGATCTGATACTTGAATGCAATTAGAAAAGTAAAAGGTCTATGAGGCAGCTCGTTGCTGTTCAGTCTCAAAATTGGTGGTATTCGCTGGGGAACCTTGGCAAATTGCTGTCATTTGGTGGATGGTAAAATGAGCATGAGTTGTTGAGACAGATGGTGTGCCATGGGAACAGGAAATACTTTGAGAATATTCATTCATATTTGTGACATGAATGCAGTTTTGTCTGAAATGTGCTCTCTACTGTCCCCGTTTCTGAAGCCCCACATTAAGTACATGCTATTATCAGATATGGAAAAATGTCCTTGCAGATTCTATTTCTAGGTGGCAATCAATCCATAGGTGTCCTTGGGCAGTGTGTACCCAAGAGTTGTGCTTCTGAATGGCAATTCTGCATGCCCAGACCCCTTCTCCTCAGAACAAAGTTCCCAAGAGTGTAGAGTGCATCTCTCTCAACATGCTTGAGAGCCTTCAGAATTTGTTTCCTCCTGGTCTCTGTCTTCCACCCTTCCTGCTCCCATCCCGTCCCTCTCTGCGCTCCCTCACTGAGGCACACTGAGGCACAGTGACTTTCCTAGCCTTCCCCATTCCATGTCATTCTTCCTCCCTATGGGGAATGTGCTACCCAGTTCTTAGTCAGGGTCTCAGACGTTTCCTCTGGGCAGACTAAGCCTTACTGTGGGTGTCGTGCCACTTTGTGTTCATCTTTCTAATGTTCAAAAATGAAGTAAAATGTAAACAATGGGTTTGCTTTGTGCCTTGGTGCCATCTTTCTAAATCTGAAGTTTCTTTTTATAAACAGCTCTCAAATTTATATATATAAATATATAAAAATATATAACTAAAAACTGCATTCTAGACAGTAAGGACATAGACCCAAAGAGGACAGTACATTTTTTGTTTCATATAATTCCACAATCTCAAGGTAGCCACTGACACAATATCTTTTTTTTTTCTGTAAATAGCTCCATTATTAAGTGTAATTATAAAGCTAAGTACTGCTTAATACCTGCTTCCTGTAAGCCATCGTGATGAAATGGAAAAAAAGTCACTGGTGAGAGTCCGTAACAGTCCATAATAGTTTAAGGAACTTGAGAGACTGGGAGTGTGCACCTAACTTAAAACAACTTAGGCTTTTAAATTTAGCATTTATATTATTGTATGACGTGGTAAGCTTGGTCAACAAAAATGAATTTGTGCTAACCATGGTGGCTTCTAAAAAAAAAAAAGTTTAACCTGCCTCATTTTAGCCTTACCTTGTAGCAGGTTTTGAACAGGAAAAAAATAGGAGAGAATGAATGAATGATTTTCTTGAGCTGCAGGGATTGAACCCAGCTCCTCACACATGTTGGACAAGCCCTCTACCCTTGAGTTACATTGCTGGTTGCTAAAACGACTATTAGAGAAATGATGCCTGAGCTGGGAGACCCAAAATTATCTCTACTTATGGCCTGACTGTGGCTAACTTACTGACTGGGCTGCCTTGACCAAGTAACGCTCCCTGGCTGTGTGTGTGGTGACACTTGTTCTGTTACTTCGATGTCTAGCTTCTTGCTTTCTTACCCACTGGAAAGCCATTAAAATGATGGAGAGTGCAAGACCAGCCTGAGCTACACCGAGAGACCCTGGGTCAAAAGACAGAGTCACCACCACCACCCAAGTGACTCTGTAGGGTGGGTCCTTCGTCACATTTGCTCTTTAGCTATTTATCTGCATCAATCTTTTGTCTCGTGGTTCTGAGGGGACTGAGAAAAAACAACCAAAATGTCTGGGTCAGAAGAAAGAAGAGCAAACACTGTAGAGTGTGTGTTGCCTTTTTAGGGTTTGTCTCTTTTGTTGAGATACATGGTAGGTACCCACAGTGGGGGGTGGAGGGTGTGAGGGGGGTGTCACTTTAATTTTACAGATGGTAAGACTAAGGCATAAGAGGTCAGGTATTAGGAATTAACCTTGGATCTGTGTGTCTTATTTCAAAGGTGTTATTCAGTTAGTCCTCCCACTCCATCATCAACCCCTCCAATTCCCAAACGTTCTGTTCCAAAGATTATGTTGATATAAAATCAGTCTTCTTATCATTTTAATCCTGTACTATTTAGCATAGCGTAGGCATGTAATGGTTATCATAACAGTAATCACCATATCACTTTATTTATAATTATAAGAATCGTGGTGAATTGCAGCGATTAAGTCCTTTTGGGGACTGGGACTATGCCTGGAACTACACTAGCTTTGCAGCTTTCATGACCTAATGATGAATGGGATGTGGTCCTTGCCCTTGTGTCTTCTGGAGCAGATGCCGGGCAGATGTGGTAACATGAATATACCATGTACTCTGTGCAGGAGTAGCAGACTCGGGTTATTATCCGTATATTGGGAAGGGGGTTGGAGGAAGAACGCTGAAGGCGGTAAGTAACATTTGCCACCCTTTGTCAAGGAGCGGGCCGCACTGATGAAATGGTCTTAGCGGAGTGCTGCCTCTGACCGACAGTATGGATGACCATCTTTAGCATAATCTTAGAGTGCCCAAGGCAGAGAACTCAAGCATCTGGTCCTCCCCTCCCATCCTTATTTTATAGATGGGAAAACTATACTCAGAGAAGTTAGATGTCTCCCAAAATGGGTAGACTCCAGAGGGAAGAAAACACTTATAGAACAGATTCAAGGTCAAATCCATATGGGGGAAACATCTCTTTAACGGCCAGGTGTGGTTATTCTGAAAGTCAGCTGCTGATCCCAAATGTCAGTGGTCTACAAAGCCCTGGAGACCATAACAGAGCATCCCAAAGCACAGTAATATTGTTAAAAGAAATCCCCCAAATAAAATTATTTTCAAAGAGAGGTGACCCCCATTCACCTTCTCCTCCCTTTCTGCTCCCTAGACACGTCCACGTTCAAGAGTCTGGGCTCTCATCAGCCTTGTTTTGACTCCTACTACCTTCATGTGTCAGTCTCCGTGTTTCTAAAGAAGCAACAGGCAGTTCTCTGCATCTAGCCTTTGTTCCCATGCTTTTTCCTTCTCGTGGGGTTGTAGAAGGAGAACCCATTTTGAAAGCTGGTTTCTACCTGCACCTTACCCCATCACCACACAACCTGGGTCCTTAATCATCATAACTTCAAGCCATGTCAGCCCTGGGGCTAGCTAGTTAGTGACCATAAACGAATCATTCACAATGGTGTCTAAATTTCCTTGCCTACTGGTATCTAGTATGTTCAGAAGTCCTTGGGGATAAAAAGGCTGTGCCCACAAGACGATGTTCACTGGAGGTCTTGACACTTGGATTGCTAGATGTCATTGAGGAGGAAAGATGAGACGTCAATTTCCCATCATAATTGCCATAGTGAGGAAGTTCTAAACCTTAAGAAGCAGTGTGCCACAATAGAAAAACATGTCTTAGAGTCAGGCTTTTCTGAGTTCAAATCTTGGACCTTTCATTTGCTAGCTTATCACTGACCTCTCCGAACTTGTTTCCATCTGTGAAATGGGGACGGTAATTTCTACTTTGCAGCCTGTCAGGAGATTGGGAGGTACCTAGTGACAGTAGATTCTTTGATATTATTGTGCCCTGACCCCAGAAGTGTTTGGGAACTGCTAGGTGCCATAGACGACTGGCCAGCTTTAGAAGAAGTAAATGCAGAGGAGAGTGCCCCCTGAATTTGCAGTGAGTGGACTCGACGTGCATTGAACCGAGTGTATCTGACCTTTGCAAAGTGCGCTGGAGCCTCCCGGAGAGTTCAGTGGCAGCAGCTGTGCAGATGTAGCTCGCTTCCATCTGCTCTCGCTGAAGGTGTTTTCCAGGTGGGGAGACCATGTTGGAAATTTGTCTTTAATGCATTCCAGGGTTCTGATGCAAAACCTGCCCGAGAGATTGAGCAGAGCATATTAACCAATATCATTTAAAGTTGATTAAAACTATCATCTTAATTAAGTATGAGAGAACAAGAAGTTCTCAGTCTTCTGGTAGCAATTAAAGACTAAAGAGTCGATTTGAAGTTGTTTTTGCAACTCTTAAAATAATACTCCCTCTTCTCCCTCCCATGAAAAGCGTTTCTTAGCTAGAGACATTCCCTCACATTGAGGTTTGTGAAAGCTGTTAAGGACCACAAACCTGCTGGCAAGTCCTCTACTGCCAAGGCTTCGGAGTTCTCAAAAGCTAGGGGTTCAAGCTCAGGATACGCTGATTGGGAAAGAGAGCCTAAACAAAGGGCCCTTTGAGGCAGGAAACTGAGCTTTGGCTTCAGCACAGAGCACTGTGGGATTGGAAGAGTGCCCTGGGACTTGCCGAGAAGAGGGATTCGGGCGATCGAGGGAGGAAGTATAAAGTTTCCCCATACAGTGAGGGGTTCTGCTGGAACCCTGGAAAGTTGGTTTCAGAAGCTACCTGTCATCTGCCGGCCAAGTCGGCACACTCTATAAAACCTGGACTTGACAACACTCTCTGTCTTTGGTCAGAAAGGGGAGCGATCCATTAAAGGTCCGTGGATATTGCCTTTTTCGTAAGAGCAGCTCACTGGGAGATAGATCAGAGATTTTCTTACAGGGCTCAAAGCCATCACTGAAATCAATGCATTCATCTCGCCACTGTATCACCCAGTATTTATTATTGACTGCCCACTTTATACTAGGCTGCCATGGCTGCAAAATTTACAAGACACAATTCCCACTCAGGGGCTCAGGATCTCTGTGACTGGGAGGTGAGGACCGGAAGGTATAGAGACAGATTTCTGGAGGAACACTTCCCAGTGCAAGTGTTCACACCCACCCACCCACCCACCAGGCTCCTTCTCCTGCATCCTAACTGGGTTTTGCATTGGATCTTCCTGAAAGTAAGACTTGCAATGCTCATCACCACACACATCCTAAAGGGCAGCATGCCAACCAACAGAGGAAAGCAGGGACAGCACACTGAGGTGAGGGCCATTGGCATGGGAGAAGACTCCTGAGCCCCCCACCCCACCCCGTGTGTGTGTGTGTGTGTGTGTGTGTGTGTGTGTGTGTGTGTGAACTCTACTTAGACAGCAGAATCTTCCTTGACCAGAAAAGACCCACTTCCTGTCAACTCTGTGGTAAGATGCCGGGTGAAGAGAACAAACAATAGGAATAAGTAAGGAAACGACTGGGTCTGTCAGAAGTGTTGGCAGCAGGACATAATGCTGGGAGGGTCGACGAAACTGCTGCTCCAAAGAGGAGCGGTGGTTTCTTTGGTTACACATTTGAAAACTGATTCTGCTGAACAGATGGGACCCAGGCAAGACGGTACAAGTTTTCATAAGTTAGGAATATCACGTGTTTCCTCCATTCCCCCAAATGTGTATCGTTGATCCGAGAATGGAAGCATCTGAGTTTGGAGGTGCAGGAGCCTAGCATCTGCAAACCGATGCCCAAGATGAGAGAGATGTTGCCGTGAGACACGAGTGGATTGTTCCCCAGTGTGGACGGCCTCCACAGGAAGCACTTTGACCTGACCAGGGCTACAGTAGCTTTCTGGTTAACTGAAGGACGTTGAGCAGAGAGTTTCCTGCTGTTTGTGTTTAGAGGTCAGGCACAGAACTTAACTCCAGTATTTGGGTGACAGTACAATTCAGAAAATGCTATATTTCTATGTATAAATAGAGAGAGATTCATAAGAAACAGGTTTCTGTAGAATCTTGACAGGGAAATCTGAGGGTAGGAATTCATCCACTCACGAAGTCCTTAATACAATACATGAGATGCTCAATAAAAATTAAAACAGAAACCACCTATTTTTTTTTCTGTCACTAACATGTACTTTTAGCCTTTTGTCTAAATTCCCATTATTGATGCTTTAAATTACATCAGCCAACATTCAGAAAAGAAAAATCACACATAATCTGCCATTTAGTATGTTGCAGCCATTTCAGCATATTTCTTTTTTTATTTAATTTCTTTTCAATTAATTAAGAGCACAGACATTTGTTTTTGTGTGTTGATGATTAAAACAATCTTTACTTCACCAGATCATTTGACTGCCCTAAGCTGAGCTTTACCCTTAACTGCATACTGGTCTGTCCCCCACGGGTTCACTTTAGTTTACCGTACTGCCCAGACAAACCCCTGGGGCGGATCTTTGCCCCTCCATTTGCCAGGGCTGCTGTACTAAGGAACAAATCAGGCAGCTTAGGGGACAGAAATGTGTTGTGTCACAGCTCTGGAGGTTGAGGCTGTGAGGGAAGGGTCAGTCCTAAGCTTATTTCTTTGTCTTGTCAATAGCTGTTTCCATGTCACGTGATCCCTTCTAATATGCCCTGAAAGCCCATCCCTGGGTGAAAATTTCTCATTTCCAAGGACACCGATTTTACTGGACTAGAACTCACCCCAGGGATGTCAGTTTAACTTGATTGTCTAGAGAGACTTATCTGAATTAGTTCAATCTCTTAGGGCTTCAACCTAGGACTTCTGGGTGGGATACACTTCAACCTATAGTCGCCCCTCATCTGTATGTAAGGAAGCTGGGGCCCGAGAAGTAGCATGTGATTTGACTTTGGTGTGTCTGCCTCTGAAATGGTCTGTTTGCATCGTATCCTGTTTCCTGCTCATGAATGGGAAAGGCCACGAGTAAGGGAAAACTACTGTCTCTTTTGATTGTAGTTTGATTGGTGTGAGACAATGTTGGATGGTTATTGACTTAAAGGTAACTGATTTTGACCCGCACTGTGATGCTATTTAAAACCCAGGTTAAATGCAGCGTACTAGGCGTAGCTGAAGTTTAATTACAGTTGTGCATTTATGAAGCCTGTTGGCGAGCTAGGCCCATTCCTTTGAAAAATCCAATGAGTACAGTGACCTATAGACTGTATGACATCCTAATAATTCTCTGGTGATTGGACCACAAGGAAAACTGGTATTAGATATTGGTCCTTGCTCTTTCCTCCCCCTTCTCCTTTCCCTCCTTCTCCCCATCCTGTCCTGCACCTCCTTTTCCTCCTCCTCCTCTTCTTTCCCCCCTCCAGGTTTTGGTTTCTTTTTCTTGCATAAATGACTTCAGGTATGCTTCAGTAATTTGAGGGAAGGCTACGAAGCAATATAGCATGGATGATCCCAGCCACCCCTGGTCTTCAGGGCGTCCGTCTGGTTCAGAGGGAGGTGGAAACTCCTGCCAGAGCTGTGGACAGAAGGGGCCGATGGTGCCTGCTGAGCCAGCGCCCTCCTGGAGGAGTGCCAACACCACCATCAGAGTTTCAGCCCCAACTGAAAGTGAAGGCTCCGAGTGAGCCCGTCTCCTGGAGTTGCCTGTCTCCTGGAGTTGTCTGTCTCCTGGAGTTGTCTGTCTGTCTCCTGGAGTTGCCTGTCTCCTGGAGTTGGTGTCTCCTGGAGTTGCCTGTCTCCTGGAGTTGCCTGTCTCCTGGAGTTGTCTGTCTGTCTCCTGGAGTTGTCTGTCTCCTGGAGTTGGTGTCTCCTGGAGTTGCCTGTCTCCTGGAGTTGCCTGTCTCCTGGAGTTGTCTGTCTGTCTCCTGGAGTTGCCTGTCTCCTGGAGTTGCCTGTCTGTCTCCTGGAGTTGCCTGTCTGTTTCCTGGAGTTGTCTGTCTCCTGGAGTTGCCTGTCTCCTGGAGTTGTCTGTCTCCTGGAGTTGCCTGTCTCCTGGAGTTGCCTGTCTCCTGGAGTTGCCTCTCTCCTGGAGTTGCCTCTCTCCTGGAGTTGCCTCTCTCCTGGAGTTGCGCGGTGCTTTTCCATTGACAGCTCTCAGGCAAATGATTGCTCCCTGATTTCATCACAGGAATAACAAGTGAAGGGTCTGAACTAAGATTCCTGTGATGCCCCGCTCTGCTTTGTTCATTGTAAGTGCTTAATATTTATTAGAAATAAGCAAATGAAGGGAGAATGAATAAATACATCATGGGACAGAGATGGAGCTATCAGTGTGAAGGAATCTGGGGGACTTCCAAGGACGTTCCATCCAAACCTGCATCGAGTTCTGAGAAAACTGCCCGTCTTCCTTTAGCATGGAGCTGAGCATTGGAAGCCTGAATTTTGCATATGCTCTTGCTTGCTTTAAGGGTCCTATGTAAATCATAGGGACAAAAAGCCACCTTGGTCATCTTCGTCCTTTTTAATGTATTTTGTAGGGAAAACCATGAGAAACACACAGTCTCTGCCATAGATTAATGCTGTTCACGTACACACACACACACCTTAATTTCTCAGGAATCCATAATAGCCTTTGGCACCTCCTCAGGATTAGTCATACTGTCCCCATTTTACAGATGGCCTAAAGGTTTGTGTAGATCACTTAATGGCAGATCAAAGCACCAAACTCAAATTTATTTTACCCCAGAGCCTATACTCTGTTTAGACATTTTTCAGTCCCTCAAATTTCATAAAAACAAGAAAAATGACCAAAAAGCGTGTAGGCTTCATGTTTAGTATCTACATTTGTAATAATGGATTCCCTTCTATACCAAGTAACACTCGTCTCCATTTTAGGGAAGATACCCCACATTCTCAGACGTAACAGTTCTTGAGCCTTCTGTGTGCCGGGGTTGTCAGAGCATACTCACATACTCTCTAACCCTCCCATATCATTGGGAAGCCAAGGGACCTGTTAAAGGTGAAGGCCAGCCCCCGAGGGTGTGACTCCGGAATGCCCTCATTGACAAGTATACTGTACCAGTGTTTTCCTTTCTGGATTCCTTGCCAGCACCTAGGCTTGTCTGTTAACTGTTCCGTTCTAGTCTAGACCCAGGTGTACTGTGGAAGGAATTATGCCGTGGGCTAAGGTCGCCTGAAGGGGTCTATGTAAGGGGATGCGAGCCGTCAGTTTAGAGAGGTGTGTGGGCCTGAGATGGAGCCAGCTTCATATGCTCCTGGAGAGCAGGCGGTGTTTATGTGAGTCGGTTGTGCTGTCTAGGATCTGGGGTGGCAGTGTGGTGACAGAGGCCTTAACACAATCTCACTCTGGGTGGAAGGGGTTGTGCGTGAAATGCCCACGCTATTCATGGAAGGTGGCTAGTGACACCTTAGTTCCCTGGAGCCAGCTGACTCTGCCTCCTTTGCTACAGACCACTGCCCATGCAGCCACCAGAGGGGCCTTCCTGTGCCTGCCCAGCCATTCCCTTTCCTGCTGGGGAAGGTAGCTCTCCAAGGCTACAGCCCTTTTTAACTCCTCGCAGTATTTCCCAGCTCCGGTACACACAGCAGCTGCTGAAGAAATATTTGCTATTCAATACAGTTTAAAACTGTCTTAGTGTATGCATATGTGAATCACATTATATACACACATGACTTTTATATAGCCTTTCTAGCCAAGGGTGACATATTATATTTTAGAAGCAGTGATTGTCAAATCACCTTGTGATAGAATCATCTTCAAAATAAGAGTTCTTGGTCTGGCCATGTAGCTCAGTGGTAAAGCATTTGCTTACCTGGATTTATTCCCAAGTACTAACAGAGTTGAAGGGAGGAAGGGAGAAAAGGAAGAAAGGAGGGAAGGAGGGAGGGATGGGAGAGGCGAGGGAGAATGCCAATTCATTCTCCTCTTCTTTTCGCTGTTTTGACTGAGAGCTTGAGTAGGTCTAGGCGGAGCCCAGCATCTCACTATGATTTTTTAAGAAGTGCCCCTGATAGTGACTGTCTGACTCTGGGACCCACCACCCAGTTAGAGCCTCGCTCAGGCCCACCTTTGCCCATGAGTGCAGACAGGAACCTGAGCGCTAGCGCTCAGGTCTGGAATCCTAACACAAACACAACCCAGTGTGCGCAGGGATACAGAACGGTTCTATCTAGAACAATTGGCTAGTATGCCTTGTGTCAGATTGTGAGAGGCAATGGAGAGGAATGATTTGCAAGCCTAATTAGGCCCCACTCCCCAGTCCTCAAACCCACCACTCTAAGCCCCCTGCTAATTGGCAGTCCCTTAATAGATTAGGACTTGGCATCGGCCTTGCATGTTATTATAAACCACACACAGAAAAACCCAGTGGCTGAGGAACTCCTGCCAAGGCCAGGCCTGGGTTTTTGTGAGGCTTTTGAAGTGTACTGGACTTTCAGTATTTTGTATAGTCAGCGCACTGAAAGGAATCAAGCCATTCCTTTGGACGGGATTTGTGAAGGGCGAGTTTGTTGAATAATTAATTCCCTGAGACCCATTCTGTCATTTTGATGGACAAGCAGCAGCCCACATATGCAGCTTGTTCTCAGCACCAGCAGGCGATGGATTATTTCTCACGGACCTGCCCCCTTCCTAGGAACAGCCCCCTTCCTCTTTGTGCATCCAGAGGATGAGAAGGAAGATGCCTGGGCCGCGCACCTGCTCCGTGGCCGGCTGTTAGCACACCATCTCAGGAAATCCCCGCTATGGCCTTTCAAGACTGCAGGCCGGACCTGTTTTGCAGCTGAGGACACTTAGTCCTGAGATCTCACCAGTCTGGTGTCACATTGCCTTGACTTGGCCAAAGTGCGGAGGATTGTACCTAAGCCTGCTAATTTCACAAGCACAAAACCAAATCAACACACACACACACACACACACACACACACACACACACCAGACCATTTTTTATTTTTATTTTTTTAGTGACTTCTTGTGGCTGTGACACAGTATTCCTTGATTGGGAGATACAGAGGATTCTCCTTTGTATTATAAGGTCTCGCCCTCCCACCTCACATGATAGCACCCTCATTCTAAACTGGGCTACCCATGGCAGCGTATAACATTGTGCTGGGGGATGGAGAGATGCTGGAGTTTGTGCCTTTGTAAGCGTTCACATAGGCACAATCCTGTACCACTCCCCCCCCAAATCCCTGATCCAATAGCCTTGTACTTCCCTCTTGTTTTACCAATTAGATTCCACTTGGGGACCCTTCCCTTTCTTTTCAAGCCCATTTCCACAAAGGGAGGAGCTGTTGTGGATGGAGGGTGATGTGATAGCCACAAAACCCTCCCCTTTCTCTGGCAAACATACCAGGCGGCTCTCATGGCAATACCATGGTGAAGGGGAATAATGTTGTTTGGCATTTTGCCCTCCAAAAAAGTGTGTGTGTGTGTGTGTGTGTGTGTGTGTGTGTGTGTGTGTGTGTGTGTTTGGGGAGGGGAAGGTGTTGGTGGGAGGGGAAAGATAGGCAGAAAGAACAGTGGGGACTTTGTAACTTACTTCTGCCCAGGGTCAGGTGGGTAGGGTCATAAGGAAGGAGGGCATTAGAGAGGCCTGGAACCTCCCCTCCCCTCCCCTCCCCTGAGCTTTGCTGTCCCCCCTTCCCCTCTCTGCTTGAGAGAAGTTGTAAAGGAAAAAATAGGGAGTTTTTCTGTTTTGGTTTGCAAGAAGGATTCTAGACATGGTGTCCCTCGGAGGGAAGCTGGCTCCATGCTGCTTTGCAAGGATTAAGGACCTGGCTCCCAACACCACTGAAGAAACATCCCAGGAAGAACTCTTTCTCTCCACAGCTGAAAAATGCATCCCAGAGCTTTGGCTTCCTGGAGAGTCTTGGCTGGAGAGACTTTCCTGGAACAATGGGGTTCCTATAGCCAGCCTCCTAGGAGTTAGTGACTACCGCCAGAGCTCCCTAGGGTATGGAAATGCCTGCATTTTGTTGTCCCCATGCTGGAGGGGGTAAGGAGGGGCCACTAAGGGCAGGCCCAGAGCACCTGGATTTTTTATTTATGTGAGAGGCCCACCTAACAGCTCCAGTGGAAGAAGACTAGCTGCCCAGTTCTGCAGAAAGTCAGGTGACCCTGCCGTCCCCTCTTGTGCTCCTCTGGGCCTCTGAGCATCGGTTCCGGCCCTTGTGAGACGGATTATTTGAAGAGAGAAAGGGTACAGTCAAGAAGTACCCCCACCTGGCTGCTGTTTCATGAAAATGAGTACCTTTGACTTCCAAAACCTCTGCCTGGCATCTACCTTCACAAACTAAAGAGCAGCAGGAACCTCCGTTCCCTCAGCTGAGGTTGGAGTCATTGGTGAATCCCATGTGTCCTAGGTTAAGGGACCCTGGATACAACACTTTCTCATTTGGAAAAGACTCCATATTCTTTGGGCAAAGCCCTTAATCTCTGAACTTAGATAGGCGATGAGACCCTTAGGACAAACCACCCTACTCAGGCTGCACATGAAGAAAGGGACTGGAGGGCAGAGGGAAAGCAGGTCTGGTGGCCACACTGTCAGTTCCCTGAAGAACAAAGACTGAGAAACAAACACAGATGTCAACCACTGTTGTCTACTTGGGATTTTTAAAAATCGTGTTGGCAACAGAAATTTCACTAACACTCCCAAACCCACTCGTAGCACCTTATGGTATTTCTGAGCCAAACACCAGTAATGGATTATTTTGCCCTCTAGACTGGCTGATCTGATTGGTTCAGACCCCCAAAGAAGGCAGAAGACTGACTAATTTGCTAGACCAGATGCAGAGCTGAATGAACGTCTCCATTGGTTCCTTTGGATTTCATTGGGTGTTAACTCCAGGGATGATTCAGCTAGAACCCTTCCCCCCAAATAAGAGAATTCTTCTGGGTTTAAGACATTTGAAATGATTGGTTGATCTTCTTACTAGAAGCATCTTTTCAGCATCTAGGTTTTAGGGATAGATAGGCTCCCCTCGAACTTCTTTTCTTAGGGACGGAAGTTGGGAAGGGGAGGGACTTGCAAGGGCAATTTATTCTTCTTTTGTGATTAGTTTTTGTCTTAATGCAGCCTTGAAGGTGTCATTGGCATTTAAATGATGGCAAGGAGTCTTTGATGTACATTTTGAGGGGTAGTCAGTAAACAGGATTTACATGCCCCTTATCTGCAGGCATGCTCTGACAGGTGTCCTCATGCCTCCATTGAAGCAATGCCACCGTGGATGTTCCTGGCACTGGTTACCAACGCATTCTTACAGGGCAGGGGCCCCATCTTATTAGTTTCTGTGGCCCATAATTTTCTTTGTAAGGAGTTTCCTTCTTCAAAACAGATTTTTTCCCCCTTATTTTTCTGCCTACCCAGTGCCATTCTGCAGACTCAATGAGGCACGGACCAAGGTTTAGATGCCTGGGGAAGAAGTTGGGGTTGTATTTTAATCAGGTGTTTCCTGATGGCCTTGACTCCCTGGATGCTTCTAAAACGACAGTGTAACCTGTAAAGACAGCACTTTAAAGAGAGGAAATCAACGGCAAATTAAAACATGATTAGTGAGTATCTAGGCAGAAGGTCAAAGCCATTATTTTGGACTTCAAACTTTTCACTTTTCGGGACCTGTATTTGGTTACAAAATTACATCCCTGAATTATTTGCACAGGTGGCAGCTGCCAGATTGGAAGGTTTCTGTGTTTTACAAAAGGAACATTGACAGGCCGGGGAATGGGGAGTGTGCTCCTGGGGTGAGAGTTATCTTATCCACGTTACCCTGGAACTGCTCCAGTCTTGCTCAATGCAAGTGGTAGTCTTGGTCTGAGGTGACAGGGTCCCCGTCCTGATTACTACGGCTGTCTTAGTGAGGAAACCATTCAGTCTAGTTGAGTGGTATCTTGTGAGCAGGGCTAGGAGATTTTCTGGCTCCGGATGGAGGAAGAAGGGGAGAACTAATTGTTAATACCTACCCATACTGTGTATTTCCTCCTCGGGCTCTTCAGACTGGTATTGGCATCCTCTTACTGGTGAGGCTCAGAGAAGTTAAGCAACTTGCTGAAGATCACTAGATTGTTAAGTGGCAAAACTAGTTTCAAGCCCAGTTCTGAGCTACCTTCTGGAGATCCATAAGCTTCCTCTCACTTGATTCTCCAAGAGGATCTTAGGGGTATGCTGAAATTGATCCCTTAGCTCCTGGGATTAGCTGGGGTGAGTTGGAGGCATAATAGCTCAATCCCTGGGATGCCTCGGCCTTCCCTTAAGAGCTCAAAAAGTATTTTACAATCATTTCACTTTGTGGAAAAGCCTGAGGAAGAGCTGAAGATCAAGGAGTGTTGCGGCCTTCAACCACTCATGAGATTCTAGTTCACCAAGAAAGTAAAGGACCCCCAGGTCATATAATGCATTTGGTGAGGAGTCAGCTCTGCCAGCTTTTGGTTAACTTCCACTGAGTGCCGGGTATGGTTCTTTGTTCCAAGGGATATTGAAATGGATTGTTTTCTGAAGTGATTCTTGGATGGGACAGGAGACTAGTTTCTATGTGAGGGTGGTGGGTCTCAGTCTTCCCACCTGGTAAATAGAATAATGATATGTCAGATCACTGTGGTGTTAGGATGCTATTGTGTATGTACCTAACTCCATTTTGAACAAGATTAGTGATACCAGCATATCTGATAGGCTTTTATTCATAAATTTCTTCTCGCCTGGCATTTACTCTTCAGGATTAGTGAGCTTCTATCATATGAAGGTTGTTATTGTTTTTATTTCAGATAACTACTGCCTTAAAAACAGAACTCTGTGATAATACCACTTAGGATCACCTAGACGGGTATAGTTTAGGTTAGCTCATATCTTCTGCTTCATAGCCATGTAATTTATTATGACACACCTTGTTTACCTGGCTAAAAAGGGAGGTGCTCCTCCATGCTACACCACCAGACTTGTGGAGGAAACTTGCTGGTGGCTTCGGTGTTCAAGAAGGCTTGCCTTTCCCTGGTCCTCAACACTTCCTGCATCTGAAACACACAACTACCCACCTTGTGCTGTGCTTGCCTAAAAACATAGGAGGCTCACCTTGGTCTAATTAAGATTGAGTCGTATACCTATGTACCAGACAGTACACACCTTCACATGTCTTCTGTGGCCAGTGCTTACAATGGAAGACATTGTTGAACCAGGGCTATTTCTGTTTGTGTAGGTTTAATATTGAAGGGGTGTCTTTATTCTTTACTGCAGGGATAGCAAAGTCTGGTATCTACAGAGCCTTAAATCACTAACGAGACCACGCAAGCATAAGAAAGTCCGCAGCACAGGTGGATGAGTATGGCAATGAATATGTGACCAGTCTTAGTGTTAGGGATATGATGAGGACCGGTGGCCCCCTGGAGAACACAGGCTTCATCTGAAGAGATACAGCCTAGGCCTAGGCCTTGCCACATGCAATATTGCTGACCTAAGAAGCTGGGAATCTGGGTGTTATGTGAGGCTGCCTATTACTAAATGTGAACACTAATTTTAAACAATTTTAAGCATTGGGTGGGCCAAATAGAATATCCCTGCCAGGCAGATTTGGTGTAGACTGCCAAAGTGTGGCCTTGACCCTTAACCTTAGACCATCCACCTTGAAGTGCGCGGCAGTCCACCCATGCCTTGGATTGCCAACCAGCACAGCCTTGCTCCTACAGGCCTCCAGGGGTGCTTTTGCCCTAACCTTCTGCCCCCACCCCCGCTTGTGGGCTTGGCTTTTGACTATCGAACTGTCTTCCAGGTGTGTCTGATGTCCTGCCAGTCCATGCTGTTTATTTTGCACCACGTGAACATGGTGTTTTTGTACACTTGGACAGCGGTGCTTGGATGGACTGACATGTGCTGACCAGGGCATGTTTCGCCACCGGATAAATGAGAAGCTGTGCTTTCTCTTGACTTCATTTTGCACTTGCTGCTCTTAAACTTGGAGTGATCTGAGAATGTCTGTCAGTCCTCCAGCAGTGACAGCTCTTCCGGGCATCAGGGAAGCAGGTCCTGCTAACCACTGTCAAAGGCCTGTCTGTTTGTCCACTTTTGAGAAGTCCCTAGAATTTTAGGGTTTTCCAAGCATGTCTTTCTTTCTCTTGGGATCAGACTACCTTTGGCAAGTGACTGAGTGAGCTCATGGCTGCTTCAGTAGAATCTGGACAAACTCTGGTCACATCTTACTCCTCCTTAGAAGGGTTCCTGACACTAAGGCTTCCTATCGGCTGGCTCTCTGGCACATACAGGAGTAAGAACTAATATTTACGGAGCCAGGCAATTATACATTTTCTAAATTGCATCTTAGCCCTCATAGTTCTGTATATTGAGAACCGCTGTACCTTAAAGTCCCATTGTATGATGTTAAAAATTAAGAGAGGTAGAGTGACCTACAGGTTATTACACAGTCCTGACAAGTGGTGAGAGATGAAATCCTATGTGCCAGAGTTCATGGATGAGGACTGGGGAGATGGCTCAGCAGTTCAGAACACTGGCTACTCTTCCCAAAAACTGGCACTCTATCCCCAATGCCTACATGCTGGCTCAAAGCAAACTCTAACTACAGTTCCAGGTGGCCCCATGCCCTCTTCTGACCTCTATAGGCACCAGGCACACAGGTTGTGCATAGACATATATGCAGGCAAAACACATACACATTAAATGACAAACAAACGTCATGAATAGACTGGAAAAAGAAAGAAGTAATTGATCTCCAGTGGGGTTTTAATACAGGAGCTTAAAACATGCCTCCTCTGTTGCCATAGGGATCAGATGTGGTTGCGTATGTAAGAGCTCTGAAGCACTGTACCTTAGCTCCAGTAACCAAACTGTTGAACCATAGTGGAGACCTAGGCAGATAGGCTGGATCAGTGTAGTGCCAGGTGGGGTCCTGGTTTTTGTCTTTGTTCAGTCCAAATGACTTTCAACAGCTTTGTAGTTGGAGTGCGCAAATGAATGTCTACCGAGACACTGTTGTGTTTAGCAAGAGAGTCTATCTGGCCCCGTCTTCAAATGGACTTTGGGCTTCCTGGTTCTGTTATGTGTCCTGGGTATTCCTCACATCACCAAGTGGACACAGACGAATTGTAGCCTCTCTGCTCCTTGACTATGGCTATGTACTAACAACAACAACAACAACAAAAAGATTGTTTTGAAACTTAAATCTGTTAATATATCCGAAGCTCCTGGACCATAATAGATGCCCAGTGAATGCAGATTTATTCTCATCCACATTTAAAAGAGGGCCTAAAAGAGAAGAGAGAAGTCTTGAAGTGACTCTGTTACACCCAAGGTGAACAGATAGTAAGACCTATAGGCTCTGTTGGTTGCATTTATTGGAGAGAAAGATCTTGTTTGTGGAATATATAAAGTTGGCAGAAGATCTCCAGTTGTCCCAATGAAAGGTGCAAACCATGGTCTACTGATTTGTTTTATATCTAGGTGAACGTGGCAGCTTTTAAGGGACTCCTGAGATAGTTGCCTGGCTTAAATCATTTGCCTCATAAGCCTGATGACTTGAGTTCTTTCTATCCGCAGACCTTCAGTGAAGGAGAAAACTGACTCATGAAGTTTGTCCTTTGATGTGTATGCTGTGGCACAAGGACATCTGCTTGTGCAACAGACACATTAAAAAATAATAATAATAAATGATTTGTTTTCAAAGAATCCAACTAGAAATGCTAAAAATAGTCAGAGTTGAGATTTGAAGATTGATATTAGTTATTCTACACTTGCAGCTTCGTAGTGAATGCTTGTTTAGCATGTTCGAGGCCTTGAATTCCATCTGGGGCATTGAAAACTAGTAATGTCTTCACTGTCAGCATTTTCAAGTAAGGGCATCCAAAGTTCTTTATAATACCCAGGATTAGGCCACAGACAGGTTTCTCTTTGCCATGGAACCCCAGACTTCCTGAGGGTGGGAAACTGAAACACAGCGCAAGCCCTTACTTACCACTGTGGCCCAGGCACCTCTCACAGTGCCCAATTCTCAGGGAACTGTCAGTTCTTGTTTGTTTACCTAAGCAAGAGACCTTGGACTTGGGCTCAGGAAACACAAGCAACAGGACTCTATCTGCCATGAGTTTCTCCGGTGAGGTCTGAACTTTCTAGCCCCGAAGAATGAGCATTTGTCAAGGAAAGCCTTAGCCCAGAATACTGCCTGTTCACACCCGCCAACTGCAAGTGTTTTTCATGGAGCTTGTTTCGAAGCTGAAGAAACGCCTTCATAGTAAACCTAGATTCTGCTCATCTGGATTCCGTCCAGTCTAAAAATCTGGACAAATATTATAAGCCAAAGCAAGTTTGCACACTTCTAAGACCAGTAGCAATTAATTACTTTAAATAGAAATACTGTCACTTACCAGCAACATAAATATTTGTATTTTGAACCTCTAAGTAGTTGTTAGGTTGACCATTCTGACCTTAAGTGATTTTTACTTAGTCATATTTTAACAGGGAATGCATTTATAAAGAAGGGTCAGGTCAGGGAGGAAGAAAATATGAACCAAAAGAAAGACAGAGCTGAGTTCTAATCCCGGTGACTGACCTAAGGATGCACTCAGAGACCTTGGGGAATAGAAAACAACTGTCTTCAATTATCTGTTGAGTACAAATGAAAAAAAAACAATACACATACATTTTCCCAGTTCTCGTAGACACTAAATAAATTGCAAAACAGAGTCTAACCCCTTTCAAAGGGAACTCACTGTGTTCTAGGTGTAGTTCTGATATCTGGTCCAAATGAGTGTCCTTTGCTCTACACTTAGATGAACTTGTTTGGGTTTTCTGATCTTCGGTGGTTTTATTTGTAAATGACTTCAACAGTGCTCACTCATAACTGTATCCTATTGATAAGATCGATGAAGCTCCCACCAGGGAGTCTTGGTAACTGCTTGGCCTCAGCGGCTGCGCCGTGCCAACGCCTGTGTGTGTATTGCGCATCCTGTGTCCCTTTTGCCGGTAAGCACGTAGGCGTTCTGTGGATGTTGCTTTAATTATTACTCTCACAGATCTTAGACTTTGCTTATTTGAAGATACCTCCAACTGCTTCTCAGCCTTTTGCCCAAGATCAGGTGAAGATAAGTACAGATCGGTTAAAGTGGAAAATTGGGCGAGTCTCTGGAGAGGCATCGCAAGGACTTGTTTTACGGGACAGATGAGAAGTGCCCTCTCTGATGCTCTGGGTTTTGGTCACGCAGAGAAGTACAGTCATTTCAGCTTTACCCTCCTGCCCCACTCACCCTACCTCACCAAGGGCTTCTAAAAAGCACTTTGAGAGAAGAGGCTGTGTTTAATTTGGGGCAGATATGAAGCCATGGCTGCGGGGAGTTGGCTTTGGGGCTGGGTCACTCTGGTAACACTTCCCACATGACTTGATCGATGGGTGGGCCATGAAAACTTATCCTGTGTTTTTTTACACCCCACCCCCAAACCACCCAACCTGCCCAAGTGTTAGTTTTTCAAAGCCAGCAAAGTTTCAAAGGCCTGAACCCAACACAGCGGCCTTTCTTCATGCTTTGATTTTCTGCCCATTAAGTGTTTGTCACTGAGTTCAGATTTCGCCTCCTCTGCAGCCTACACATCCCACGAAGCCCCTAGAGGTATAGGAAGTTAATTGATCCTTGATTAAAAGGAGAAGAGAGGCTTGAGCCTGGGCCTAGACACTTTAGAGTATTCTATCTCTCCTGGCTCTGATTTGCAGAGAGCTCATAATATACATTTTATTATCAATAAATCTAAATTCTAGGATATTGGCTTCAGATCTTTGATTGAATTAGACACGTGTGTATCTAATTAGTATGTGTGTGGCATGAAGAGTGGATTTTCAGTGAACATAGCTACGAGGGCTGCCTTGACTGTTCAAAAGCCCTTTCTTCTCTTTCTTTCTTTCTTTCTTTCTTTCTTTCTTTCTTTCTTTCTTTCTTTCTTTCTTTCCTTTCTCTCTCTTTCTTTCTTTCTTCCTTTCTCTCTCTTTCTTTCTTCTTCTTCTTCTTCTTCTTCTTCTTCTTCTTCTTCTTCTTCTTCTTCTTCTTCTTCTTCTTCTTCTTCTTCTTCCTCTCTCTCTCTCTCTCTCTCTCTCTCTCTCTCTCTCTCTCTCTCTCTCTTTCCCTGCAGAGGCATGAGAGTTACTGGGGGAGTTTCAGCTCATTTATTCATACTCGTGGATGCTTCTGTTTTAAGTGACTCACTCTAGAAAGCACCCAAGATTTAGTCAGGTCATTTGAACTCCATCCAGCTTCACCATTAACTGACAGAGTGACTCTGCTAAATCACTTTAATCTCTTTGAACCATAGGTTCTCTGGGATTGGCCTTTGGGCCCCTTGGAGATTGGGACTTAGCCTCTTTTATCTCCCTAGCCCGGTCAGTAAGTAACTAGGTTGTTAGACCGCAATCGTACGTGTGGGAATCCTCAAGTGTGGGCACATAGTGCTTGCTCAGTAAATGCTAACTATCATTATTGGTCTTTGTTCTGTGTTTCTCTTTCTCGTGTCCATTGTTTAGCTCTCTTCTCATGACTACAGCAAAGTTGGAGACTGTATTCTGCAGTAGTTGTCCTTTTGTAATTGCCAGGACGGGAGTCCTTAATCTGCATTGCATTTTCAGGGCTGTACATTACATGGTCCATGGGGCCCAGAATTTTCTTCTGCTCATGCAAGGGTTAACTCAAGTCTCCATCCCCTGTAGGATACCTCTCGTGCCCCTGTACAGGAGTTTTGTTGTCTCGGTGCCTTTCTGTGAAAGCATCTGTCATTGCACTGGTAATATTTTGACACTCTTGGGTTTGTGCTTTTGTTTGTTTTGGTTGTTTTTGTTTCAAGACAGGGTGTCTCTGTGTAGCCCGGGCTGTTCCTGGATCTCACTCTGTAGACCAGGCTGGCCTCCAACTCAGAGATCCACCTGCCTCTGCCTCCCAAGTGCTGGGATTAAAGGCGTGCGCTACTGCCGCCCGGCCCTTGGTTTGTGACTTCTTAACAACCACATGAGCTTCTCCAGGGCAGAAGCTTTGCCGAGCCTCTCACGCTCTGCTGCTGTCAAGTTGTTTTGTTTTGTTTTATGAAGCTAAATGAAGATAATAGAAGACCATACGAATGGTGGCAGTGATGGGAACAGACACCCTGCTTTGGAAAGGGCGTCTCTTTTTCTCATGGCTCTCCTGAAGCCAGGCCTAGCCTTCTGGCTCGAGAACTAGCTGTCCAGTTGGGGGAGTGTTCATTCAGTTTTCGTCAACTCTTTCTGGAGCAAAGACAAGGTTTGACTGGCATCACCCTCAGTAAATACCACAAGTTTGTAAAGGAGATAGAAAAGGCCATTGGATTTTCTAAATGATATCTCCACGCCTTTCAAGAAAATAAACAGAAACTATTTAGATCCAACTTCTTGTCTGTTTGTAGTCATCAGCCATATAATCAGAAGCGGAAACCCACCCCACGCCACAGGCAAAGAAAGCGTCTGTGTTGTTCCCAGCCAAAGAGAGGGCAGAGGAACAGGGCAGATGCTTTTCCTTTCTGAGCCATCCCCTTGGGCCCCCCTCGCCTCCTGCTGACATTGATCAAGGGTCCTCAGCGTGTCTTAGCCTCTGCTGTTCCTGCCTGTATGTTGCTTTGGGGTTCTTTCAAGCAAGCCTTCCTAGAGGATGTGCTGTGTGTGTGTATGTGTTCCTTGACTGGACTGGAAACCCCCTGAGGGCAGTGTCTGGGTGGGTTTGTAGCTCTGCACTGAACAAACATAGTTCAAAGCCAGTACATACTGGGGTGAATGGATGAACAAACACATCGGCTTATCCCGTCATCCCAGTAAAACTGAACTTCCGCTTTCGTTTTTCTTATTTAGCAGATGAGAAAGGGAATCCTTGAAGATGTGAAATAACTTGCTCTAGTAGAACAGCAAGCCCGAGATCATCGGCGTAGCTCCAACTCCAGAGCTCTTTTACACATGACTTACTGTCCTCAGAAACATGGTTGACAGACAGGCCCATCATGTGAAAACTATTGAATAAATGCTGGAGGGCTAAGTGTGAGCCACACACACGTCAGGCACCTGAAAACTATTGAGTGTAGATGCTAGAGGTCTAAGTGCGAGCCACAAATGTCAGGCACTGGGAGTCTGTTCCTATCCTGAGGGTTTTTTTCTTAGCAATGCTTTGGCTCCCAAGCACCTCAGAGGCCGCAGCTCAGCTAAGCATCTCATCATCACAATTCGCAGAGCTCTGAAAGTATGCTATAATATCAGTGCCTGGCTTCCCAGCCCCTCTTCAGAGCCAACTTGGTCCCATTTCAACATCTCTAGGCCATGGAGTAAAGATGGGCTGAGGCCGTATGATATCCCTCCCAGGCCCCCAACCCCAGAACATCAGCTGACTTCTGTCGCTACTACACCAACACATTTGTCCACTGCCTCCCCACCCCCTCTACTCCAGGGCAGAGAGAGTTTCAAAAGTTAATGGTTATTGCCTTTCAGGGCCCCTCTGTGTTTACTTTGAGAAGGTCAGGCCCGATACTGTGGTTGTTGCTGTTCTTCTTTTCAAAGCACTAGTATGAATTTGATAAAGTAAATTGTTGTTCTAGCAGGAAGCAGTTAGGGGTCACAAAATAAATAGCCGTAGAATTCAAATAAATCCAAAGAATAAAACCAAATAAATCCATGTGTGTATGCACTGTGATACATAAATACACTTTTTTGGAAAGCTAGTGTTTTTTATCGCTGCTGGTCTGGACCAAAGTAATTGAAAAATTGTGGAGTTCGTGGTGCTTTTTTTCAGAGGCGGTCTGGGGCTTTGAGCAACGTGACATGAATATAATTTTTTGAAATGAAAAGGGAATTTTATTTCTTAAACAACTGCTTATCTTGGGATATCGCCCCCACCCTCCACTAATGAATTTCACAGTTGGATGAAAGCAATTTGCAAAGATAAATTTTAGGGATTTTGGCACTTAGAGGGGTGGACTTCAAGCCTTAAATGAGCTAAAGATGCTGAGTCTCTTGTTTTCCCCCTTGAAGAAGGGAGGCAGTAGTCCTTACATGATGCCTTCAAGTGGTCTCTGGGCTACGAGAATGTTCAGTCCTTATGCCAGGTGGTGGTGGCACATGCCCTTAATCCCAGCACTTGGGAGGCAGAGGCAGGCGGATCCCTCTGAGTTCAAGGCCAGCCTGGGCTACAGAGTGAGTTCCAGGACAGGCTCCAAAGCTACACAGAGAAACCCTGTCTCAAAAAACAAACAAACAAAAAAGAATGTTCAGTCCTTGGGAACAATGAGAGCCAGACTCTGTACCTGTTCCCAGAGGAGGACGGGCAGAGCTAGAGGCTGCAGGAGAGAGGTTCTGGTTCTGGGCTTTCCTTGGATCGGGGCTAAAGATCTTGCTTTCCTCATGCAATGGAGAGAGCTCTTAATGGTGCTTTAGCTAACATGCTCATGGTAAGAGCCTTTCAACCAGCCAGGAGTAATGGCACCTTTAATCTCAGCACTTGGGAGGAGGCAGAGGCAGGTGGATCGCTGTGAGTTCTAGGACATCCTGGTCTATATAATGAGTGCCAGGACAGCCAAAACTATGCAGTGAGACCCTGTCTCAAAACAACAACAAAGAGAAGTAAACGGGTGGGTGTGTGGAGGAGGCATTGTGGGCCAGGCACCCTAGTAGGAGGTGACCGAGATATTCATGCAAGACATTCTGCTTTGTGCTTCTGGGCTTTGAGGAACTTCCGGGCAGGTGGTAAAATCTATTAGTTGTGACTTTTAAGAGAATGGAACTAGTTGGCCTCTGATAACCAGTCACTGCTTTAGGAATGACCTGGTACTTCCAGTGTCCTTGGGCTCCTATCGGGGATATCAGTTGGAAGGGCTGAGCTCAACTCTAGTCTGTGACTCTGCACAGTGAGGGAAAAGACTTGAAAATGGCATCTACGGAGGCAGACCCTTTGCCAGAGGCTTTATGTACAGGAAAAGACTGCTCACCACACACATTTACTGGGACGTGACTGAGATGAGGGAGGTGGACTGAGAACAGGAGCCACATGGCTAGGAAATGGTGAATCTAGGATTCAGCTTCCAAGTTATCTGACTCTGAGGCCTGCACACCTGTGGGCAACACGCATGGGCTTCAGATGAGCTTCTCAGAGCAGAGATGGTTAGGACCCAGGAGACGTCACCCTGAACACCTGACTGAACAGCATTAGCCTTGGGTTGTGTTACTACTCATTCTTAAAAATCTGACTTTAACTCTTAGCAGAGTCTGGAAGACTTCTTTCCCAACCCTTCCACTACCTCTCTTACAGCACTCAAGGGAAAGAAGGTGGGGGGGTGTCGTTTTCTCCGGGGTGGTGGGAGGGGAGAAGGGGATACATGTCACGAAAGCTCCACAGAGGCTGCAGACTAGCACGAATGTAGGCGTTAGGTTGGCGTTTCTGTCCGATGCCTGGGGGAGTCTGTGCTGCAGGATGTTCCTCTTCTGTTCCTTTGCACTGATGCTTTCCCTTTTCTCCCCCTCCCATGTGTGTTCCCCCAGCGGCGCTGCCCTTCCTCATCATCGAGACGAGCACCATCAAGCCTTATCGTCGAGGGTTTTACTGTAATGATGAGAGCATCAAGTACCCCCTGAAAGTCAGCGAGACCATCAACGATGCTGTGCTCTGTGCAGTGGGGATCGTCATCGCCATCCTGGCGGTAAGTGCCCTGCCTCTGCCGTACTGATCTGACGGCCTCCTGTCTTAGACTGCACCGTATCTGAGCCACTGGAGGTTTGCAAACAGCCCAGAGAGACTTCCACCAAAGAGAACCTTGTCCGGTCTTCTTTTGTCTTTTGCCGCTACTACTATTTCTAAAACCAGCGTTTACTGGGAGATAAACATATACACATTTAGAAACACCTTCTAAACTATCGTCACAACAATCTAATGGAGTTTAGCTATTGGTTTTCTCTTCCCGTGTCCACAGAGTAAGACTTCGTTAATAAGTTGCCGAGTTGAGATTCGAACTGAGGCGTCTCTTACACCATGGTCTCATCTCTGAGCCACTGTGCTATGAGGCTGAGTCCCATCCTTGGCAGCTAGCCAAGGTGTTTTCTGTGCTCCTGCCTCACCTTTGCTGAGCTGCGGTGGGAGTGACCATGTCCTTGCAAATTTCTAGCTTGCTATTCAATTTCCCTGCCCTGTGGCTGTGGTGGTAAAATAAACAGGACTTGGAATTCAGAGTACTTGATCTAGACCCCACCCTCTACTAGCAAGCCTGACTCTTTAAAAGTGAGGATGAGCACATTGCTTCACAGTGTTACAATAAAGTATAAAATATCACGAATGTCTTAGCATTTTTTACCGCTGTGGTAAATGCCGTGGCCAAAAGCAACTTGGGGAGGGAAGGGTTTGTGTCAGTTTGTATGTCCAGGTAGCAGTCCAACACTGAGGGGAGTCAGGGCAGGAACCTGGAGGCAGAAACTGAAGCAGGGCCCATGGAGGAGGGCTGCTTACTGACTTGCTCTCCATGGCTTGCTCAGCTTGCTTTCTTCTAGCACCCAGGACCACCAGCCCAGGGGTAGTACTATGTAGAGTGAACCAAGCCCTCCCACGTGTATCATCAATCAAGAAAATGCCCCGTAGGCGTGCCCACGGGCCAATCCCGTAGAAGCATTTTCTCAATAGAGGTTTCCTTTCCCCAAATGACTCTAGCTTGTGTTAACATAAAACTAACAGCACAATGGGTATTAAAATACTTTGCGAACGCTTAATTGCTGAGCGGGTTACTGGGGTACACGTATAAAGTCCAGCCTGACACTGCTTCCCTGTAAGGATATAGCCCTCATGAACAATGCTGCAGAAATGTGACACACTTGGACTGTGACAAGGTCCAGGATTCTTTGGAGCAGTGCTAGCTTGTGGGAATTTGGGTGTGGTCCACCTGGGCCCTACCCTCTTTTGGTGTGTCTGTGTGAGACCGGAGACGGAAGGGTCATTCTTTGAAAGCTGCTGTTACAGTTTGTGAGGTTTACAGTTTTACAGCTGTCTGCTCCTCCAGCTTTTTCTAAGTTTGTGCTCTGCCCTTGAACTCCGGCCCTGTGGGTGAAAAGGAGGGGCAACACATACATCCTGGAGGACCATAAATCCCGGAGATCCTTGAACTGCTCTTCTGAGGAACACAACTTGGAGGTGGAACTCTGGCCTGCTAGCCCCACTATGCAGAGGGAAAATCTGTAGCCCAGACAGATTAGATAAAGGACACACTCAGAGCCTATAGCTAGTAAAACCTAGGGTCCAAGCCTATGCCTGGATGTTCAAAGCCCCCTTCCCATCTTTCAGACATGCACTTCAGGATGGCCAACCTCTCCAGATGAGCTGGCTGCTTCAGGGGGTAGACAGTTAGCTTAACTGGCCTGGTCCGGGTGGTGACTGGTAAGATACTGCTAACACAAGTTTTTCTTGTGACTTGCCCACTCTGGGGGTTGGTTGTAAACCCTGAAACTCCCTCTCTGTTTTTTAATCAACAGTTTGAATTTGGGCAATGGCAAGGGAAGCTTGTAGAACTCTTTCCAATCTTGAAAAGAAAAAAATAGCCCATTTGGCAGTCATAGTAGCTTGGGAAGGTGCACGAAGGATCTCTGTTCAAAAGCTAAAAAATGAAAGGTCCGATTTACTATTACTCCAAATTGATGGTTGTGGAAATGAGTTCTTCGGGAAGAATGGCTTTTCTTGAAAAGGGCATTTGTTGTGGAAAGCAGGTAATTGTAGAGTATGTCTTGCTGAGGTTTGAACAGGTGTTCTTGACAGACAGAGGATTGGTTAATTGAATACTTTAAAAGAGCACATTATAATCTAGGAGTCTTGTGATAAGAACAGGTTCAGGACAGGTACATCACGTGCTGATCAGGCGCTCTGCCAGGTGTTTTTCCCAGCATGCCCTGGGGGCTGCTCTTAGGCACACAGTAGAAAGTGAATTAGACACTGTTCCAAAGGTGAATCAGACACTGTTCCAAAGGTGAATCGAGTGAAAGATTGGTACCCATCACCCTCAGTTTCCTCCTCTATAAAATCAAAATGGTATCCACAGTTCTTCAAGAGGATTAAACTCAAACATAGTGGCCCTACAAACGCCCTGTATAGTGTGCTAGATGGAGTCTTGTACGTGGGAACAGCCCTTGGTCTCTCCCAGGCCCCAGGATAGACAAAGAAAATGTTAAAGCGGCTTCTCCAAAGGCTGGTATCTCCTTCCTGTCTTTCTTTTTCCAAGCAGAAGTCCTGGTCAGCAGGTCTTCCCCCTCGCCGTGCCTCCTCCAGAGGTCCCAACGTTCCTAATTCCTTTTCACGCCTGTTCTTAGGTGCTTCGTGTCCCTGTCCTTTATCATTGTCACCTTGATGTTTTCACTGAAATGTCCCCTGGGTACCCAAGTTTCCTTGACACACTCCGTGCTGGACCCCTCATCATAGGATGAGCAATGGCGTCAGTAAAATAGGTTTTAATCAAGCCCTTGTATAGTTTAGAGAAACACCTGGTGAGATACACAGCCCACAGCAGGGTCAGTGAGATGGCTCAGCAGGTAGACGACTTGGTGTGGGACACGAATTCGATTCTGGAACCCACCTCAAGGTGGAAGGAGAGAATCAACCCCTAAAAGTGTTTCTCTGGTCTGACCTCCGAATGGTCAATGTGGCACACGTGCCAGCCTCCTATGCCAATGGTAAAAAATTTTTAAATATATATATATAAAAAATACATACAATAACTGCTATCCTGGTCAAGAGCTACTGTGTGCCAGGGAAACATGGAGACAGTGTTAATAAAGTTCACCCTCAAAGAAACACCGAGAGCTAGATAAAGATATAGGCTCTGGTGCATATCTGAGCTCGTCTACTGTGGGTCCTGTTGCAAGTTAATTGAGCTTGGTCAGCCTCAGTAAATTGATACATTATATGGAAAGAGTATGTAAGTAGACATGTTTGCTAAAGTTTTGAAATGAGATCAGCACACACACATACACAGAGAGAGACAGAGACAGAGACAGAGAGACAGAGACTCAATGCTAGGCACAGTGAAGTTTACTCAATAAATGTTAGCTGTCTTCATTTCAATGAAGACACACTGTCAAAATATGGTGACTCAACTGAGCCACGACTATATATATATATATATATATATATAGTTAAAATGGAGTCTGGAAAGGAACCCCCACTTTTGACCACAACCAATCTTTTCATGTCATTAGTTAGATCCGAGGCCTCTTGCCTCTGGTTCCTCTCTGCAACAGTACTTCCGCCTCCTGCTCCAGCTGCCAGTGCATTTCCGCTAGAGGCACATGTGACATGTATGCTGTCACCTGTGGAGGTCTACTAGCCTGCTTGCTTGCCGTAATGCCAAGAGCGCTCCTGGAGAAGAGGTCAGCGAAGACCTCAGAGGCAGATGAATAACTCGCTTTGCTATGTTTGGTTCTGGAAAAGCTATCCAGGCTACAGACAGCAGCAGCAGGACACAGTTCCCATTCTCTCAACCTGAGTGCCCCCTGAGCCTGGCTGCCGTCACCCAGAATTGACTCCTGACCAGAGAGCCTGAGGGACAGTCAGGCAAGGGAGCAGGCTGCCGAACCGGAAATCGCATCAGCTTGCTACGGACTGCCCTGCACCTTCTGCTCAATGTCAGGTTTGTTTCACACAGCAAGAGGAGCCTTGACTGAGTCATGCCCTGGATCCAGTTTGCCCAGTCACCACAACAAAGGATTGGAATGGTGCTGGAGGAGATCAGGGTGGCTTCAAGATGCAAAGCTTGAGAGGTTATAGAGAAAGCAGACACCTTTCTGAGGCAGAACCTGTGGAAAAAACGTCGTCATTTTGACCTCTTTTTCAGATGTGTATCAGATTCTGGAATTACAGCATAAGAATTCCTTCCAGGTCCACACAGCAGCAGTCCCTGCCCTGCCTTGCAAAGGCTTAATGACTCTAGCAGCAGCCAGGCTAGGAACAACTCATAGTAAAAGCCCACGTCCTATTTAGCTTTCCTTCAGTGGTGCCTTGCAGTGGTGCCCATCAAGACTATTAAGGTCAAAGGTCTTACACCCCCCTCCCCCCGAAATGGTCATTGTCCTGTTCAATAAACATGGGCTCAGTGCTTGCCAGGAGCAGACCCCAAGATGGGCTTACATAGATTCCCTGTATCTAGGAATTGATGCGTGGGTATATCGTAAGTCAGTCTCCCTCCCTGCTGGCCATAAGCATGCTACTTACCCTCGAAAACCCAGCTGTGCAAAAATACTCCTAACTAAAAAAAAAAAAAACAAAAACAAAAACAAAAACCTCAGACTTTGGCACCATCTGTCTTAGGGTTGTATCTCAACTTCTGTTCTTCCTTGTTTTCACCTGTGCTAACAGTGAGCAAGCCACTGAAACTCTCTGAGCTACACTTTCCTTTTCTGTAAAAGTGGGCTGACCAGTCATTAACTCCTTGGGCTTATTTTGGCCTTCAGGTCAAGTGCTCTTACGCGTGTGATCAGTGAGATCCGTGCTTGCTTTTCTGTAGTGATGCCCAGTTGGTGACGCAGCTCTTTTGCGCACGCTCTCTTTATTAGCCCCGGGTAGTCATCCTGGGAGAATGAATGTCAAGAGCTGAGCCAGCTGGGGCTCGAGGATGATCAGTGACTTTCATAGGGCTGGCAACGTCAGAGCAACAGTCTTGATCCCACAGCCGCCAAGGCTTTTAAAGTCTTGACGCCTCCGCTGGCCTCTCTAGCCTGCCTCCCTTCCACAGCTGTTTCACAGGCCTCTAGTGCACCAGGTGGGGGGCACATGGTGGTGAGGTGCACGTAGTTTCATCACACAGCCAACAAGTGCCCATCTCAAACAAGCCAATAGTACCTTTAGTACCCGTTGCCTTGTTGTGGGATTCCAGTCTAGGTTTGGTCCCTCCTGCTGGATGACAGGTTCCTGAGAGCCTCCTCTGATGGAATGTGATAGGCACTGAACAGACACCAAGAGGGCGTCTCCAGGGAGCATTCCTTGGCTACCACCTCCCCCACCTTCCAGAAATCCCAGAGAACTCTGAGCCTGCCTCTGACCCTGTTGTTGGGATGCTGACTTCTCTTGTCTGTCTCCAACTTTGTGTCCTGTTAGCTGTACAGGGCGGGGGATTGGAGGAGGGGGGGAGATGGGACTGATCCAATACGATCTAATAGTGTTGATTCAAGATGCAGGCTATGGGGCTTTATATACAGTGTACAAAAATCACCAAGGATGCTTTCAGTCATGGGCAGAAAATCAAAAGCAATGGGCCTGAGATGCCAGAGGATCCTGCTTGTTTCCCAGAAGCCTTAAATACGCTCCATGAGGAACGTGGGGACATGCTCCGTGCCACATGCAAATTTCTTACTGGAGAGACAAGAAGAAGAGCTTAATACCTCCAGGGCTTGTTTATTCAGGATCAGGCTTCAGTTGGCCCACATCTGGACTTCATTAGTTCCCCCACCCCCACCCCATCTCCCTTTATCTGCACGAGTTCTGCCAAGAAAACAAGGTCCCCAACATTGCTCCTCATTAAAGGTTAGTTGAGTTTTCAACTGAAAAAAAAAAAAGGTGAAGCCGTGCTGGCCCAGCAGTGAGTTAGTGGGAGACCCAGTCCCCCAGTTTACAGTCCACTCCATCTGTGCAATTACCAAGACCACCAACAGAGAGAGGCCACATTAATCCTTCGGCTGTGCTGTCCCCTGATCCGATGGCTGCAGAGACCCTCTTATCCCTGGGGGCTTGTGGGAGGGGGCATCTATTTGTGATTTAGCAGACACGGGCATTGACTGACTCTGTCCGGGGTTTCATTCGTTCGTTCTCTCCAGCTCCCGTGCTCACTCCAGCCTTTGGAAAGGGACGGGGCCCCTCTCTAGTTCTGTTCAGCCCTTGGCGTTCATGACTGCTTGCAAACAGTAGCTAACATGAAGGTGACAGTAGCCTCTGCCTTAAGTAGCAATGCTTAGGAGTCTGAGGGATAGATTCTGGGGGAGTCAGAGTGTAGTGGGACAGTCAGATCCTTTTATGAGCTAGCTGAGGGACTAGAAACGAATTTGCCTTATCTTAAGTGTTCTTCAGCAGCAATATGAGGTAGGCATTGTTTTCCCCAATTAGGGGTGATCGAGGACACTGAAGTCAGTGATTTCATACAAGGTTACTCAGCTGAATAAAAGTGAAGGTGGGATTCAAACTCAGGTCTGACTTGCTTAAAGCCCAAGTCTTCTAATGGACATTCTTTTCTTGTTTGTTTGTTTATTTGTTTGTTTGTTGTTTTTATCTACACTATGTTAGGTGCTGTGTAGAGTGTTCTTCGTCTTTCTTTTAGTCAGCTATAAAAGCTTTTAGTTCTTGGCCTTGGAGAGCTACCTGTATGAAGACAAAACATCCAGGCCTCTGGGCAAGTGGCCACTGGTGAGAGTGTGCAGCAGTGATTTGTGTGAAACGATTTGAACAGAGGAACAGGCTAAGCCCATGGCCCTAGACTCAGCCCCCAGTATAGGAGAAAAGGAAGAAGGGGAGGGAGGAGGAGGAGGAGGAGGAGGAGGAGGAGGAGGAGGAGGATGACGACAGCCATGGTGGCCACCACCTACTTTGTGTAGGTAGATGCTCAGTGGGCCTTTCCCTGGTGGTAGACACTGGGGCCCAGAAGCTAATGTATAAGGTGTGATTTTTGCCATTGAAAAATGTGGTCGAAAGGGGATGCAAGGCAAGAGCAAGACCAGCCGTCCTGTTAAAGCCTCAAGGAGGGAAACAAATTAGAGAAAAAATTAAAAACGGAAATCAAAGTAGTGGGCCCTAGGGACAAGAGTTCTTTAAGGACAATGAATGTCAAAGTTTCCTTGTACTTGGGACTAAGAAATAAACAGAAAAATTTATTATTCTCCGGCTTTGAGGTCACCAAATGTAGATGGTGTGAAGTACCTGGGAGTTCCGGGGAAGAGGACTTCGAGCTGTTTTCACACACACACACACACACACACACACACACACACACACACACACACAGACTTGATCATCTTTTTAATGAGCGTATGTCCTGTGTCATTATCAGAAAACTCTCAGCTGCTGATAACCAGCACTACCCTCACGTTTGTGGATGGAGGAGTCAGGTTTAGCATAATGAGCCAGGTTTAGCGCCCCTACTTACTCCAGGTGCAGAGGTGAAAAAGCCAAGACCAGCTGGCACCTGAGCTCTACAGGATTTTTCGCCAGAGACCTTGACTTGCAGGGAGAAAGGGATTTCTGTTGACAATGGAGGAGATTTTGCAACTCTGGTCCGCTTGCAGGAACTGCAGAGCAGACCTGTTTGGCTGGAGGAACGGGGACAAGGACGCTGACGAGGTTCAGGTAGACAGAGACTGGGGCAGGACTGTCGAGGTCTCTGACTGAGGAGTTTACACTCCAATTAATTGATAGAGATTGACAAGAATGTTGTTTTAGGTTAGCTTGGTCAGTTTTCTAACCATGGTAAGAATGAAGCCAGAATCCTCACGGTGGCAATACAATGGGAACAGGGGAAAAGCTGACTGGAGGGACCTTGTGATAGCATGGCAAATGGAAGTTGATAGCAATGGAATAAGGAAAAGGGAGAAGGCTTATTATTAGGGCTCTTTGCAGTTAAGTTTAGGGACACATGGAACAGAAATACAGGGTGAGGGAAGTACTTTGGGGAAGGGCAGGGCTAGGTTTAATCTTGAACTTGGCTAGTTTGACCTACGGGCATTATGTCCACTTGGGTGAATTGTCAGGAGACTGGGACAGGATTGATTGGGGGGGGGGGCGCATTTGCCCTTCAGGAGATCACCTTGACAGAGCTATCGAAGCAGCTAAAATCACAGCCGCGAGCTGGGGATGCAAATCTACCGAAGACTCGGATTTGTTGAGTAGAAGCCAGATGTGGAGACCATGGAAACGGAGAGAGTAGCATTGAAATGGGAAGAAACACACAGGGGTACCCTGTTAAGGAAGCCTGACACATTCAACATAGAAAAGGAGCGTGGGTTCAGGAGTGTGCAACACTCTAAAGAGAGCTGCCGGGAGACACTCGAGTGGACTGACTGGCAGAGAATCTCTTCAAGGAGGCCTTTGAATGTGAGATCCTGCCATCTGGGAAAATAGTGGCCCTTGAAACTATGTTCTTCACGAGGCCCGTGGGCACAGGTAGCCATGCTGATTGCAGCCCTAATGGGCTTCTGAGGTCTCTCTCTGGCTTCTTGGTCATCCCTGTCTCAGAGGTCAGAGTTGTCATACGCATAAAGCCCAGAATCACCACTGGTGGCCTTAGAAATGCCTGTGTCTTTATGGTCTTTCCCAGCCAGCATGCACTGTACTGGCAAAGTGCTAAAGACAGTCGAGTGGGAATTTTCCAGTCACTTACTTATACTTAAGTAAAGATATGGCAGTTTCTTTTAGTATATGGAACATTTGCCTTCAGAGAAAGTACCGTTTCGTTCCTGACTCCATCTTGAGAGGTAGAACCCAAGTATATTATATTTTTCCTTTGCCTTGGGACTGAGAAAAATGATTCTCCATCATCAAATGTTTGTTGAATGAATCTTCTCTGGGCACAAAGAAATTTGTTGACCCACAAACATGAGATGTAGGGGTTTGGGTAAGGCAAAACCAACAACTTGGGATGGTGGCTACAAGTGCCAGCATATGACAAGAATATGCCTCTGTCTTTGGGACATAAGGACTAGCTACCCACTGGGACTTCAAAGAAACGGCCTCCTTGGTAACACCCGGAAGAACACAGGAGTGAGGAGGAGGCCAGATGTCAGCGATGGGGCTGTCAAGAAGTGTCCCCCCCACCACCACCCCTTTTTTATTCAGGGTGGCTCACTGGCCTCTCTGGTGGCCTTCACCACTCTCCCTTAGAAAGCCTTGGTAATCATATAGTGGCCCGCGGGGTGCTGTGAGAAACGGACAATGCGGAGGAGGGAAAAGCGCTTTGTAAGCTGTAAAATGCTGTGTAAATATTATTAAAGCCGAACAGAATATAGGGACGTTAGCCCTTCAGAGTCAACAGGAGGGGGGTTCTCAGTCTCTAGCAGAGGAATTGTTAGGACGTAATGTGTAAAAATATTACTTTTCTTGGGGTGATTTATAAATAGAGCAGAGTGTTTCAAATAACACAGAGCAGCTGAGGGGGGGGGGCGCAGGGGGTCCTTCTGCACTTTCTTTCTTTCCTTCTTTTCCTTGAAGGATCGAAACCAGCATCTGCACACACGCATTTTCTGCTTCTGCCCTGGCAGGTTGTGCTCCCTACATCCAGTTTGAAATGTTCTTTTGCAAAGAACTCTTGGAAAAGATATTCTTAAAGAGTGCTTTGATTTTTTTTTTTTTATTATATATTGCCCAACCCCTCCTAATTATGGAAGAAGATGGAAAAAAAAAAAAAAAAAACCAACCAGACCAAAGCTTTGGAGGTGCCGGGCATTTGACATATCACCTATGGAGTCCCCTGCCAGCCTCACAAGGTGGATATTAATGCTGTTTTCTATAAGGGGACACCTAAGCCCAGACAGGTGAAGTCATCTGGCTGGAAAGTAATAGATGGGATCACACTGAGACCTCCTGGCTCCCGGGTTGGTGCTTCTTTCTCTATACTATGCCCTGCCCTTCCCACTAAGGCTGGCCTAATGTCCCTCTCCATTTCCTCTCCAGAACAGTTCATATCTGAAAAGACGTGGGTATCTGGGCTCCTCTTCACCACAAAAGGCAGGAAGAGGCTCTCCCTTACAGTTGGAGACAGCTTCCCGACCACTGGCTGGCTGGCCAGGACCCATCCCTTTCTGTCCCCTTGTAGCTTAATTGCCATGCTTTCCTCTGTATGAGTTTCCAGACTCCGGGCCAAGGGCCTTAAAAGGCAGGTAGAGGAGAGTTCTCTGCCGGTCTGGCAGCCGGCCATCGCCCCCAGATCTGCTGCTCGCTGCTTCAGAGAGAGATCAACATGGAAGGCATTTTTCTCCAAAGTGAAATTTACATATCAGAACCTTGCTGACTGAGGCAGAAATGTGGACCCTGGGGGTGGGGACCAAGCCTTTGGAGAGAAGGGGGTGCTCATTTTATGACCCAGGAATGAAAACATTGTGAATAATGAATAAAGTCCGAAAGCAGTAAATCTGAGACTCCAGAGTAGGCGAATAACATGTCAGGGAACGGTTTAAGCCCTTGCCTCTCCTGCAGAGGTGCAGCCCAAGTTTCATTAAACAGTCTTTAAGGGTTAGGATTACAAGAAGCTGAGTCCCCTGGTTCATAATGATGATTTATGGCTGTGTTGTCGACTCCTCGACCCTTCCGTACGAGGGGACGGAGAAAATACATAATTTGCTGCTCATTAACGGTGCAATCTGTCAGGGTGGCTCCAGAAGCCATGTGGTCCTGGAGCCTTGTGTCTGCTAAGTGGCTTCAGCCCGGCTGTCCTGAGGACACACAACTGCTCCTCCACCGTAGAAAATCGTTTTGATAATAACAGAACTAACAAGCTAATCTCTGGGTAGCCCACGCCGTATCTTTGAACTGAGAGACAGTGGGCTTTACTCATCTGTCATTTACCAGGCTCCATCCTTCAGAGCCCCCGAGCCCCCATCTGTATAATGGGCTTGCCTTCTGGACAACAGTTCCAAGGAACTGTGAGAAATGGCTGCTGGGAGCAACATTGTCAGGGGTTTGAGGTGGCATACGATCTCTTTTTCCCTCTTGGTCTTCCCATCCTACCAGGATCTTTACTCATAGCTCTCTGAGATGGCCACACCATAGGAGTTTTAGAATGTTGAGAGGTTAGGCCTGAAGAGAGTGTCCTTGAATTGTCATAAAACCCTTTCTCCCGAAAGTGTCCTGCAGAAGTGACTCTTGCCTAAAATTAGCCAGTCATTCCGTGTAAAAGATGCTCATTTGCAGGAGAAACCCACATGTTCTTTCTTACCATGAACAGAAAATTACACCGAATGATGCTTGAGCCAGGATGTCTTTGTCTAAGTCAGTGGCCTGGTCCTGGAAACTCAGGAGCAATCCAGGGGCAGGCATTGTGCCCAGGGCCTTGGTCCTGCTGCTCCTTGCTTGTAGGTGTTTTTCACAAGGACCCTTTCTTCCTGTTCCCTGTTCCCTCTGCTTGCTTAGGAAGCCGGCACAGCAGCGTTGAGGGTAAATGTCATTACTGTTCTGAAGTACTAAACCATGATTCTGCAAACAGAGAACGTATTCCAAATTCACTCAGTGGGTGATGACTCCAACCAAGGCTACTTGATTTTTTCATTCAGTGCCCATCCCCCTCCATGTAAACATACCTGAGTGTGATTTATAAATAAAGAATCAGAAGTCAGTGAGCAAGATTGTGGTAATGGACATCTGGACATTGTTACAGTGTTAGCCTGTAAGATTCCATAGGGTAGAAGTCCAAACAGGTTGGAAAGGGAATTGGATCAGGAATGGTAGGAAAGAACATTGGGCAGAGAGCAAGTGCACCTAGGTTCAGTCTTTGGGAGCAGGTTAATCTGGGCTCTAGACTGATCAGCATAGAATGGCTGCTTTTGTATCTGACTTGCTATACCTCTCAGATTTTTCATCTCTGTGGCAGGTTATCAGAGGGACATTGGCAAGGACTAGGGGACATTTCCAGTTGTGCATCTCTGAGGACTGACCTATCTCCCACTGCCTGACATCTGTCTGTTCCTTCAGTGACCATGTCTGAGTACCCATGGGGAGCTAAATATTCGTTTTGCTTTCTCAGGGAACAGCTAGGCAGGTGCACTGACTGGGCCACCCTTTAACCATCCCTGTCCTGTAGAATCATCCTCAGTATGATCTGGGGCAAGTGTGGCACTTACAAATACAGTACATTTGTCACCCAGGGCTCTTGTGTCAGCATTGTTCCCACCCCGGCACCTGCTTGTCCTTGGACCCAGCTGGTGTGTTTATTCTATGCACCACCCACCCCTGCATTTTGAGGCCATTGAGGACCTGGATTACACTCACGCCTCGATGCCTTACCCCACTGTAAAGGAATAACGGAACCTCTGCAAAGGAGTGCCCCAGATGTGCCAATCTATTGCTTCCCTTGTGGTTGTGAATGTATCTGCTTGCTGAAAGGGCAAGTGTGGTTCATCCTCCTCCAGGGGAGGAAGTATGAAAGGGAATTTTGTGGTGAGCGATGAGCTGACCATCGCTGTCCCCGGCCTGGGGTTGCAACCAGGAAGTGGCCACAGCTGTGCCGTGGAGTTAAGACAAGGGGAGCGGGCTGCACGGTTGTGCATCCACCCAAGGCAGTTTAGTCTAACGGCAGAGAGACACTGTCCACATTCACCTTATGGAGTGGCAGCTGGCCCGTGCTTGCTGGAAGGCCAGGCAGTTTCAGCAGCGGGGATGTAGTACACCGTGGAAGAGCATGCAAATCAGCCTCCTTCTTTGGCTTTCAAACCTAAGGAGACAACAAAGCCCAGCTGAGGAATTCGGGTACCTAAAGGTACCGTATTGAATGTTGCCTTTATTTCAGTGTTATTTTGTTCTTGTTTTGGAGACAGGGTCTTATTATGGAGCCCATACTGGCCTTGAACCCTTGATCTTTCTGGCATTGTAGGTGTATGCTACTGTGCCTAGGTTAGTCCAGTGGTTCTGTTGTTGTTTTTATAAGACTGTATGTGTAAAAAATAAAATAGGGCTAGAGATGTCACTCTCTATGGGGCCTTGGGTTCAATTCTCTATAGAAAATTAAATAAATGAATGTTAAATAATAAAAAATAATAAAGCCTCCCTTCCATGACCCAGCACATTTCCTGCCAATGCTATCTCACATAAACCAGCGACTCTGCAAAGGCCAGCCACCTCCGTTTATGGGGAAGGAGGCTGAGGCATGTGAAGCTTGAGAGGTTTCGTGCTGAAGGGTGGAGGGAGGCGGCAGAGCCTAGATTCACTATGGATTGTGGAAATGCTCATCAATGCTAGCTCCAAGACGGGACCCTCACCAGAGTTGAACTAGTACTAATAATCCTTCACCACCTCCCAGAACCCTAAGATTTGCTCACGGGGGTCCCTGATGTATCCCTTTTAATCATGCCCTTGAGCCTTTATCTTCTTTTGTTTTCTATAGTTGAGTCCTTTTTGATGTACATATATACAGATAATACATTAGTCTCATACACATATGTATATCATATATATTTATACTTGGTGGGTTTTATTGTTGTTGCAGAGATACTATGGCAATGTAAGAATCTTTTTAAAGAAGGAAATGACAGCCATGTTCACACTTTGTTTCTCTTTGTGTTATTTAAATATACATATTTAAGTAGGAAATTAGGATTCTGTGGATTTTTTTTTTTTTTGAGACAGGGTTTCTCTGTAGCTTTGGAGCCTGTCCTGGACTAGCTCTGTAGACCAGGCTGGCCTTGAACTCAGAGAGATCCACCTGCCTCTGCCTCCCGAGTGCTGAGATTACAGGTGAGCGCCACCCCCCCACACACACCCCCGGCGGATTCTGGGGATTATACCTTATAGTTAAAATACTGACTATGTTCTCCTGTTGTCACATAGTGCGGTTTTGCAGCATCAGCTTTGAGGATGTCTCAGCTCTCCCTCACTTCCTTATTCATTTCATTTCAGATCATCACAGGGGAATTCTACCGGATCTATTACCTCAAGGAGAAGTCCCGGTCTACCATTCAGAACCCTTACGTGGCCGCCCTCTATAAGCAAGTGGGCTGCTTCCTCTTCGGCTGCGCCATTAGCCAGTCCTTCACAGACATCGCCAAGGTGTCCATCGGGCGCCTGCGGCCTCACTTCCTGAGCGTCTGTGACCCTGATTTCAGTCAGATCAACTGCTCCGAGGGCTACATTCAGAACTATAGGTGCAGAGGAGAAGACAGCAAAGTCCAGGAGGCCAGGTAGGATGCCGCCACCACACAGACACAGCAGGTGCCTGCCCTTCTTGACCTGGTGAGGTTTAGAGAGCACCCCCAGAACACCCCAGGTGCTGGGCTCTGGTTTAGATGAGGAAGAAAGCGTAGTACCTGCTCTCAAAGAAAGAGCTCACAGTCAAATGATAAAGACAGATGTGTAAATGGATCATTGTGAAATGGCATTGCTAAACCCATTCATTCATTCATTCATTCATTCATTCATTCATTCTCTTGTTTATTTATGGGTGCCTGCTACATTCCAGGCATGTATCAAAGCACTACCAAGGATGCAAAAATGAACAAGATTCAGAGTCTAGGGAAGGGAAGACAGAAGAGCGAACACTGGGGATGTGAATATGGTCCTTTCACGGTCCTCTCTTGTTCTTGCAGGAAGTCCTTCTTCTCGGGCCACGCCTCCTTCTCCATGTTTACTATGCTGTATCTGGTGGTAAGTTTCTGTCCCCTAACAGGAGCAGTGCCCAACCATAGCTTACCCCCTTGGTATCATTGAGGATATAATTCATGTGAAATCCTTGGGGGTTTGGGGGGAGGCTGGGCACATTAGATCTCATCAGAGCTCAACGCTCCCATAGCAGAAGTCCTGTTCATTTCTAGGCTTTTTCTATTATTTAGATAAAAATCCGTTCCCCCTGCTGCTAAATAGGGACTGTTGTGTCCATTTTGAAATAACAGAGGGATAGAGGATACTTGTGTACTAGTTTATGGTACAAGCATTGCTTTCTGGGAAGCCACGACTCCTTTGGTCTTGAAAATAACCTTATGTTACAGATGCTGCTTTGTAGTGGGAAAGGATTATTAGACCCAGGGGGTCTAAGTGAACTGCTAAATTTACAAATGCACCAGCAGTGACATTCAAACCCAAGGCTTCTGATCTGGCTCTTCGCATTGTGCACTGTGTGGGTTTGTTTTGTAGTATACCAATAGGAGAACTTCAGGAGGCTTCATTTATATCACTTCAAAAAAATTTAAGTTGTTTATATGGGAGGAGGCCTGCGCACACTATGGTGTGCCTATGGCAGTCAGAATCAGTTCTCTCTGCCATCCTTACCTGGCTTCCAGGGACTGAACTCAAATTGTAGGGCTTGCTTGCATTGTCAAGGAGGAAGTGCCTTTACCCTCTGAGCTCTCTCACTGGCCTTCATTAGCTCGCTTGCTGAGAGTGATTTTTGACTTTTACCAAGTATTTCTAATGTCCAGGAATTCACAAAGTGCAAAATTTGTATTCCTATTTCCTGGATCCAGAGACATTAGGAAGTGTGTCTGAGTTCGTTTGCCTTGGAGATGGCGGGGAGGATGTGATTTGGATTCGCATGTTGCTCTTCCCAGGCTGGCTTCCTCGGGCATGCTCAGACAGCGCAGGTGGACAGGCTTCTCCACTCCAGCTGCCCGGTGGACAGCAGGCCGCTCTGCTTTCCTTTGTCAGTGAAACACGGTCTCCCCCGCCTTTCCTCTCCCCTTGAACGAGGTCCCCGAGCCAAGGCACTTCCTGCATTCAGCTGCTCCAGTTGAGTTCAGAGCAAGAAGGTGCAGAGAGGTCGGACATAGCTCCGAAGAGTGTAAGCTGTTTGGAAAAAGAACATTTTGATTTCAACTTATTTTAAAAACATAATTAGGAATTGAAAAAAAAAACAGAGTTTGTTTTGTTTTGCTTTTTCCCCACTCCTTTCCAAGTTCAGAGGCCTCCGGCTTCCCATTACCCAGGATGCAATGCTGAAAGGTAGGCCCCAGCCTATAAAAACAGTAGACCTGAACCTTATTTATTCACGAGTGGCACTCCTCTCCATTCTTCAGTTGCTTGTTTTTGTTTTGCTCTCAGAAAGGATAATTTAGCAGATATTTAGGTTTCTGTTCCATGTGTGTATTTTACCAGGGCTGGAAGCAATTTTACAAATGTAATTTCAGTATTTTGTAAAAGTGCTTAGGAGAATTGTATGTGTTCAACCCCCACCCCACCCCCCATGTTCCCTTCATTTTCTTCCAAGAGAAAAATACTGAGTTCTTTTGAAGCCAGCCCTGGGCAGGATGTCCTCTGCTGCTGCCCAGGTGTGTGCTGACATGTTTGGGGTGCAGGTTTGGGGTTCCTGCTGGGTGCCAGCCACTATGCCTACAGCTCACCACAAACATTCGCATCTCTCTGTAGCTTGTGGGCTTGGCTTTGATGATCTTGTTTGTGGAAACAGACTTGAATCTGAGAAGTTAATAAGGACATCGTACAGCCAGTAAAACAGAAAGGCACGTGAAGGGTGGTCTTCTCCAAGGGGCACTGTTGCCTCTTTTCATTATATTGGCTACCAAAAAAAAAACCTTCTCGGAAAAAGGCGGAAGGAATGTGAGCTCTTGACCCACCTCACCTGAAGGAGAGGAGAACTATCCTTCTCCACATCTGCTTTCACAGCTGAGGTGGTTCCACACTCCCCCGCCCCCAGCTGGCTTCCTCCACTCCATAGCCCCTCACTAGCTGTGGTCACAGAAGGCAGTCTGCCCACAGGATGACAGAGGGGGGCAGCATGCACTGTCATGGAAGATGTATTTGTAGCTCTTGGAAGGAGAGGAAAATTGAAGTGCCTTCTTATTGCTGGAAGAAGGAAGGGAAGCTGAAAATGAGAGGAGAGAGAGAGGGGCATGCTTAGCCCTTGCCTCCTGGTATATTATCACACACACACACACACACACACACACACACACACACACACCTCTGATTACATACACACCACAGCGTCTTAGGAACTTGTGCACGTATTCAATGTCCATTCTTGAAGACGCCAACACATGCAGATTCATACACACAGATCTCTCCCTGCTGACCCCCAGCCCCAAGGTTATCTGGCTTTAAATGGTCTCAGAAGCAAAAGACTGAAAATTCGAGCACTGTTCTTTTCTAGAACTTGGTTTTGTGTGACTGTTTCACAGAAGTCCCAGTCCTTCCAATGTCCCACTTGCAAAAATGTTCTCAAGGAAGTTTGAAGCTCACACTGCGGGAGAGTGGAAATCTTTCGATCAGTCAGGCAAGGCCCTCGCCCATCCCTCGGGGCTTTTCTGTTGGACTCCCGGAAGTGCTGGAGTTGGGCCTGGATCCTGGCTTACCTCTACGCACCCTGAGCTTTTTTTAACAGCCTGAGAGCCACAGCTTCCCTGGAGCATTGGAGAGAATCATATGTGAACCAGCTGAGCACAGCGCTGGTTGCTTTTGCCTCTGGAATCAGCCAGATGTGGACTCTGCTCTGGCTGTGCCCGTGGCTAGTTGTGAGCTCTGAGTGGTTTATACGTCACAGCCTCTATGTTCTCCTCTGTAAAATGGAGACTGTCGCCTCTGTCTTCTAGAGTGGTTGCCACTTTTCTGAGCTGGCCCTACATTCTCCATCTGTCACATGAAAGAAAAAGGAGTTACTTATCACTCAGCCAAGTGTTTCTTTCTGGAAGGCGTTTAAAGTCCTCTCTGTGATGGAAAAGAGGAAGGGAAGTCACGAGGGCCAAACTTCTGTCCATGCAGCCATGGTGTTCACAGACAGGGGCTGACTAGAAACACCAGGCATCCCCACTGCAGACCTGTCAGCTTCAGCCATCACCAGCAACAGCTTCCATAGCTTTGAAGGGCACTCCAGATTGGGTTTGGATTTGCAAAATGGGCGGCTTGGAAAAACCATGACCCAAACACCAAATTATCCTTGGGCATGGAAGCTTAAGGATGAGGTTAAGGTTTGTTAGAGACTGATGTAGATGCTAATAAAAACAAAAAGAGCACATAGAAGCATCCGCCGTGCCTCCCACCTCAGGGTCTTGGCCTGTATCCCAGAAGACCACATCTAGATTGGTCCTTTGCCTCCATGGTCGAGATATGAGGACAGTGTAGTTACCTGGATAAAACACCAGCACTTGGGCAGACATCAGTTTATGTAGCACACCTGGTATCTCCACTGTGGACCAGATTCCTGGATACTATTCAGGGCTCCTGAGATGCTTCAGACCTGGGATCATCCACAAGAAAAATCACCCGTTCAGCATTTGGCAAATATTCAGGGAGTGGCTGATATGCACCAAGTGCCATGTTGGGAGTGGGAAGATGGAATTTGGTAAGGTGTGGTCACGGTGCTTCAAGAGTTCATCAGACAGAGGCCCAGGAGGACAGTGATGATAATGTGGCACCTTGTGCTCAAGAGATCGGGAGATGGGTAGGTTATTGCGTCTGTTTGGAATTGTGGTGTGCTGGGGCAGATAGATGAAGACAAAGCCAGGGAAGGCCTCCTGTGGCATTGGTCCCGTGAAAATGGGAGGAGCTGGAGGAACCCACAGTCCATAGACTCATGTGTAGCACTTCCTGCTTGGTGGCCAGAGGCAGCAGGGAGTGAAGTGCATGCTTGATAGTTGATCCCTAAGCTCCGGGATCACATGCTCCATCTTTCCCTCCTGCAGTGCACGTTTGGCTGCGGTGGGTTCATATCCAGGCTCCTCATTAGAAGGCAGCGCCTTACCCTTTGTCTTTTCTCAAGTCTCATTCTCAGAGAGGCCCTCCCTGACTGCCCTGTTTAAGATAGATAGTCTCATCTGCCATCACTAGCCCTTCCTAACCTCCCCCACTCACATCTTTAACACATGTGCAGTGAATGTTTGATGAATGAATGAGTGTTTGAATGAATCTCAGACCATTTGACTGTCATAGGGCAATGATCTTTTCTATTCTAATAATTTTCTTTTCATCCTACTTACTCATGGACTTGTTAGATTACTAAGATCCATGTGGTCCAGGGACAAGGCTTTTACCTCTTCACCCCTTGGCTTTTTCTGTGTTGTCCTGTGAGAACTGTTTATATGTCACAGGATTTGGTGGGTACCAAGGAAACAGGGAAGTGGCTGACCTCCGATGGCCACATTCTCCAGGCTGTGGTTGTTAGTCATTGAGGTTTTGTTCAATAAGTTTGAAATCCCAGAGCATAGGGTCTGGGCTGCCCATGAGGCATTCCCACAGATCCCTGGAAGAACATGTTCTAACCTCTCATAGGGACATGATTGCTGTTTCTAGGGGGAGAGAGGCATCAACCACTGTACCAGATGGTTTTCCTTTCTACTCCATTCCATCTGTCCATTCATCCACCCATTTGTGAGCACTTGAGAGCCAGAACCTAGGTGAGCACCTAGAAACACCAAAGATGCTCGTAATTTGTGGAGAAAACCATAAAAGCATACAGTTGTGGCTGAGTCCGAGAATCTCCCTGATTCGTGTTGGGAGTGGATGGAACAGAGAGAAAGGAAGGGTTGTTACTCCACTGATTAAGTCAGCTCAGAGACTTCCAGGCCAGTGCCTTCCACTCACATATGCCGGCCGTATGTCTGCCATTGAGCCGTGGGTGTTTATAAGTACGTGAGACAGGTGCAGAGGAGGAGCCTACAGCTCCAAAGATCCTGGAGCTTGTCCCAGATGACAACTGCATCACGCCCTGGGATGGCGTCTTTTCTCCGAAGACTGAAGAGATAAGTTCAGAAAACCAGGACTCGGTGTACATAAGTAATTTCCTACAGAGACTGGCAGCTCTTGAGTTAGATCGTAGACTCAGAAAGGTTCCCCGGTGCCTTGAGCAACACAGCCTCTTCTGCCTCAGTCTTTGCATCTGTGCCATGGGCACCCTGGTGTCCCCCTAACATGATGATTGTGGCAGTTGCTGGTAATTAAGCTTCTAGCCAGTGTCTAACTCAGTGCTTGGCAGAATGGTCATTTCGTCTCTCTGTCTCTTGACAGTGATGGAAAAATGAGATTTGATTTTCTGGAAAGGAAGAAAGGGTCAGGTTAAAAAAAAAAAAAAAACTTTTGTCTTCAAAGCAGTTTAATAACTCTACAGAGGGAAACTGGTTTACATCATGTGACATTCTGCCAAGCACTTGAGCCCGGGCCAGGTAGGGAGCCCAGGAGGAGACTGGAGAACGAGAAAGTGTCTCTCTCTGGGTGTGGGTGACCTATGCTGCCTCCCAGAAAGCTGCCTTTTCACTATTAACCCACCTGTCCCAAGAGCTGGGAGAGGACCGCACGGGCCTGTTTCTCCAGTATGCAAATCTAGCAGGCAACACAAATGACTTAGCAAGAATTAGGGAGCCTTAGAGCATGGCTCACACACCAGGCTCAGACCCAGGTAGACTGCACCAGGCTGAAACTCGGGCATAAGGAGATCTTGTTGGAATTCCAATTCTGTAGGACCCCAGGTGTGAAGCTAGGGTCAGGGAGAGAGTTCTGTTTCTGGATGCCCATGTGGGTGCCAAGGTTCCATATGCATTTCTTTGAGGGGTTGGGGAGAGTCAGCCTCCTTACCTTTATTGTAATCCTCCTCACACCCCCAACCAGCAGTTCTGTTTTAACAACTGGAAACGCAATCTCAGTACCAGCAGGGAAAATTGTTAGGACACAGGAGTATTGTTAGTACTCTTATTTTTAGTCGCAGAACGTATTTCATTGGTGTGTGTCTTTCCAGTTTTTGAACACAACACATGCTTGCAACATTTTTAAAAATGAGCACATCTTGAGGGCTGGAGAGGTGGCTCGGCTGTTAAGAGCACTGGCTGCTCTTCCAGAGGACCCGGGTTCAATTCCCAGCACCCACAGGGTAGCTCACAACTGTCTGTAACTCCAGCTCCAGGAGTTCTGACACCTTCACACAGATACAAATGCAGGCAAAACACCTATGCACATAAAATAAACAGAAGTACTTTTTTTAAAAAATGAGCAGGCTGTATAGGAGAACAGAGAACTTAGAAAAGTAGAGTGACTTAGCTGAGGCGCACACATGCCATCCAGTTGTTCTTGCTGCAGAGCTCAGCTCTTGCAGTATCCCAGCCATGCTTAGCGAGTGGGTTCCTCAGCCCGGAGTCCTTCACAGAGAGAAACAAACACAGGCAGGACAGGATGTCAGCAGTAGCTTGGATGTGGTTAGGGTAACTCACTCTGGTTTTGTCCAGCTCTCCTTATTCCTTTCCTAAACAACTTTTTTTTTGAGGGCTGACGACCTTGCTGAAGCTCCCTCACTGATAACTGGGAGAGTCTGTTTTGGTGCAGGATTGGAGGCATGCCAAGCAACGCTGTGATCGGCAGGGCTTAACGTCTTCTTGAGTAACTTGGACCAGTACCGTGAACTGGGAATGAGTGGAGCCTTACTGTCCGTAAGCTCCAGAATTCGTGTAGAGAACCTCTTGAGGCCTGAACCGCAGTCCCGAGTTGGCTTTTGGGGACTGAGGTAGGCACCTGGAGATCCCATGCATCTGGTGGTGGCACTGGTAGGTGTGGTGGCTCCTACTATCAGCCACAAAGCCTATTGCCACTGTCAGCTAACTTCAAATGCATCCATTAAGTAGAAGGTCATTGCACAAGGTCTTTCTTTAGTAATTTATTTGTTTTGGAAAGATTGTCACAGTCATTGAATAACTATCATGTCAAGGCAAAGGGGTGTCTCCACTGTGGACATCAGAGTCATTCCTGATCATGAGGCCATTGCTCCACGGTGTTCTAATTCCTGATGGATATGGAGGCACAAGTTGCATCTGCTGGCTGTCATTCCCAGTTCGTGTGAGGAATTCTTTTCCCATGGCCCATACTCTGTTCTCATTCACAAGCACTCCCTTCCTCTCTTCCTGGAGCTATTCTGAAGCCTGTCTCCTCCCCAGTTCCGCTCCGGTATGAGATTTTTCTTTTCTGGAGCCCCAGCCTGAAGCCTGAGTCAGTGGCAGGGGAGATGTCGCCTTGTCCGGTTGGGAAGCCCACCCTTCCTCTGCCCCACCCTGGCTTCCAAGGCCTGTGACCTAAGTCTGCAGGCAGCAAGCAAGGGGAAGGGTGGGATTCTGCACAAGTGCTTTCCGAGGTCTGTAGCTCTTTCAGTGACGGAAACTGAAGAATCTTAGAGGTGCTTAAAGAAGCGTGATTAAAGAATAAAACCTTGCGCTGACTGAGTTGTATGCTGTGCTTTGTCCTCTATATCCGTGTAGCCCACCAATCCATACCTCTGCCTCTAAGACAATGGTTGTTGCGCTCCTTTACCTGAAAGGAAACTGAGGCATGAGGGCTTTCTGATGAAAACCTGTGTCCTTTCTGTTATCCACCCGTCTGTCCACTGTCAAGAGTAGCGGGAGGCAGGCAAGCCTGAGTGGGCACACAGACTGTGTCCCTCCTTCCTGCAACTTGTTTTGGGTCACGGGGAGACCAACATGACTTCCATCCTGGCTCCCATAGTGAGACACTATGTAATCCAGGCAGGTCTCGAACTCACCATCTGCTTGTCTGTGCTTCCTGCTTGGATTATAGGCATCATGCTGGGCTAAAGGCAGGATTTTTTGGTGTTGAGGTGACAGCTTTTAGAGTCACCATGACATTTACACTGCCTATGGTAACCTAATGCTGTCCATACTCCACATGAAGCATCTAGATTCTCCAACTTTGGTGCCTTGCTTAAAGCCAATTTTCAAATTTCTAATGCTTCCCTGACCTCCAATAGGTAGATATTCTCTCAAGTAAGTAATTGCAGGTTAATGGGCCTCCCCCCCCTCAAGGATTCAAACGCTTTCATAATTTTTTAAGCATTGTGACAGAATTAAGGACTTAGTATAAAGCATTCACCAGTCTCTGTTGTCACACCCTTAGTATTCGGTGGAATACAGTCTGAGAGAAATGGCTCTGCCCAACAAAGAGCAGATTCCCTGGCTTGATCCCCAAGACCCTCTGCAACCTTATTTCTCCTTATACCTCATACAGTCTCCTTTCCAGCCAGGCTGGACTATTGGAAGTACTGCACTCTCTGCCCTCACAATTCTCCCTTAACTTCCATCAGAGAGTCTTCCGTCTTGATGGTTCAAGTCCATCATCCTAGCAGCAATGACACTCGCTGGCTGCCCTCCACCTACTTACATGGTGTCTGTGAGACACATTAGTACATTTACTGTACCCATAACTCTATACGGAGTGGAGATGACGTTTCATTTCTCTGTCCTTAGCATACATTGTAGCATCTACCAGTCCATGGTTCTGTTCTTTGGGGTTTTTTCTTGAGAATGAAATTTCCAGTTTTATTCTCCAGGTGTTCTAGAATGTGCATCAAATGCTAATTGAATTTATACATTCATTTATACATTCATTGTTCTTATAAACAAAGATTCTAGATCTCTGTTCAAAGTGTCCTTTATGCCTCTTACTTCACAAAGGAAGTTTGGGGTACATTTAGTTGTGTTAATTGTCTTTGCCTTTGGGATGGTGATTTTGTTGCTTCTTTTAGGTTTTAACTGGTTATTGCTGTTGTAGGAGAAACCCTTTGATGTTTTTCTTAAATTTGCTTAGCAGCAAACAATAGTATACCCTCTTGTTAGTTTTTCATTCAGTACTTTTTAAATTTCCTAATATTAGACTCTTTGGGTCAAAATGTTGGTAGAGCCACCTGCTGTTCTCTATGGGCGGCCTTGTGTTTTCCAAGTAGTTGAGCATTCTGTCCTAGAGAAGGCTCCCTGCACAGCCCAAGTGCCTCTGGGATCTTCCATTCTCTCTCTGTCCCCTCAGCCAGGCCTCCTGGCCCTTGGCATGCTCCTTCCTGGCCACCAAAAGGAAAGTGCCCCATTGTCTCTGGAAGGGAGGTCTGGCCTCTGCCCCTGCCTCGGGTCTGCCGTGTGGCAGCGGCCCCTCCCTTTGCTCTTCCCTTCCCCTGGCCTCTCCCCTGCTTTGATTTGTAGTCGGAAGTTCCCCCTTGTTCCTCTTGCTTCTTCCCCCTCATTTCCCAAGTTCCCACAGGAACCTGGGAAGTAAGTTGTGCCCAGAGGTTAAAGCGGAAACTCTAGCAAGATAACTCCGGAGGGGACAATACCCAGTTGACGTCATTTCAACTTTCCTTGGGCCAGAGGTGGTGTTTGGGGTGGGTTTTTGGTTCCTTTTCTTTTCTTGTCTTTTTCTTACGTTTTTCTTCAGGTTACTCTTCCACCCCACCCAGTGCACAGTATCTGTCAGCCTCCCCTTGAAAGTTGCCTGGCATTGTCTGGCTGGTTTATGTTTCCTCCTTTGCTGATTCAGAATCCGGGTTCCTCCTGATGACTTGGATACTGATTCTCTTGGATACAGTTACTTTCTTTCAAAGCAGAAACATCCCCTTGCTGGGAGTGTCAGGACAACTTACTCAAAGCCTCCTTGGTATTTCATTGCTGAGGCAGGGGATTGCTGGTCCCTGGGGACTGTGCAGCTGTAATCCCGGAGAAAACTCACAAATGTGTTAGAAAATCATTGTCAATCCTGCAACAATGCCTTTGCAGGCCTTGGTTACTGTTCTCTACGTAGTGTAGATCCAGAAGATAAGAGGAAAGTCACATTAATGAAATGCTTGCTGTGTGCCTAACAGTGTGCCAAAACCATTCGTGTGTACTATCTTATTCTTACTCTTTAGCTTATCCCTCTAAATAAACTCATTTTTTTTTAATGCTGTAAAACTAAAGATCAGTGGCTGGCATGGTGTCCAAGTTGAATACTCTATCCACAGTTTATCACACCAAGTCTAGATAGTTCCTTAGCAAAAACTGTAGCGCATGTTGATCCGGTGTTGTGGAGTCTATGAATGAGAAGTTATTTAGCATCTCTTTTCTCTCTTTCCTTCAGCTATACCTTCAGGCCCGCTTCACCTGGCGAGGGGCCCGCCTGCTCCGGCCCCTCCTGCAGTTCACTTTGCTCATGATGGCCTTCTACACGGGACTGTCACGTGTATCTGACCACAAACACCATCCCAGCGATGTCCTGGCAGGATTTGCCCAAGGAGCTCTGGTGGCCTGCTGCATAGTAAGTAGCCCTTTGTCAAGCCTCAGCCTGCAAACAGAAGCCCCAAACTGAGGCTTGTTAAATGTTTCCAGCTCAGTGACTAAAACTCCTATTCTCTTCCTAGTGTTCCAAGAGCCACTGGCTCCAGCACCCCATCGGTAGATGAGAATCGATTGATAGGGTCTTTGAATCCTCTTCTCCGTGAGCGCCTAGTTTGGGCTTATAGAATGCTGCAATTAGAAGACAGCTTAGATGTTGTCCAACTGACTCTATGTATGATCCCAGTAGACTAGAATGTTGCACAAGCACACATGTGAGTAACTGGTAGCATGGCAATCTCCTGACACAGCCTGTTCATGCACAGCTACGGTAGACCCTAGTTAGTCAGTGCTATTCTCTGCTTCTTGGGAAATTCTATACCCTTCTATGATCTCCAGGGACTTTGGTCTGTGTTGGCTAGAGAACCAGAGGTTTGCTGAAGGAGAAACCCTCCCCTGGCCTAGGACCTTGCAGATCATCAGAACTCCATAGAGATTGAACTTGGGGTAGGCCACATATTGGTTCCCCCTAAAACAGATGGATGGCTTTTTTTTTTTTTTTTTTTTTTTTTTTTTTTTTACACATTTCATCCTGATTCTCGTGAAGGTGGGATAGGGTTTTCCACCTCCCTGAGCCTCCTCCTCCCTGCCTTTCCTGCCTCGTTCCTACATTCCAGATGCTGAGTGTGCACACTCTTTGGTATTAAGGCTCTTCTTAGAGGTGCTCACCCCAATGCCATAGGAAGTCAATTCCAAGGACTTCAGTGGCACAGTGTGGCCAGCAGCACAGGGTCAGTGTGAGGATGCTCAAAGTAGACACAGTGGATGTAATGAAAGAAGCACCTGACCTGCATGACTGCTTAGGTGCAGGAGGCCTGGCTGGGAGACTAAGGTCTTGATGGCTGTCTTCAATGTGTGCTTGCTCTGCGTGTGTGTGTGTGTGTGTGTGTGTGTGTGTGTGTGTGTGTGTGTCTTTCTCTCCAGAAGAGAAAGCAAATTAGGAGAGCCAATTGTTACCCAGAGCAGCTGTCACCCTCCAGCGTGTCCCCTGGTGCCTGGCCCTTTAATATGTGGTGACAGTGGGGGATGGGTGTTTGCACCGCAGGGTAACTCTCAGCTGCCTGCCCCCTCCTGAGCTTTGCTCTCCGCAGGAGGGCAGGCAGCTCATGGAGCCTGCTGCTGCTGCTGCTGGACTTCTTTCAGCGTGGGCCCCATAATTGGAGTCTCCCTTACCCCCAATTAAAAAAATTAAAAGGTGTGGGGATCATTCCTGGCCTTCCTCTCTTTTATACGGCAACTCCAGAGCACTGGCCATGGGCAATTAGACAAAACCCGGGAGAATGAAGGCTGATTTTCCAGAAGGAAATCTGGGAGTTTGACTTTTATCCTGTTTGGCACCTGATGACGGTAACGTGGGCTGAGAATTTTGAACCCGGGGTTTGTAAAGCACCTACTGTTTGCTGGCGCCTCTCTGGATACTTTGCCCTGTGACTTCTTTGAGGCACATGGGGCCACTGCCCTGATGGGGCAGCTCAGGCTTTCAGAGCTGACTTGGGTCACCCAAGGCCAAAGAGCCGCTTCGAGATGACTCACAGCCATGCCCTCTGTGCTTAGTAGTGGGGGAAGGGCACCAGACACCGGGCCAGCCAGAGCTACCTCGGGCAGAAATTGTGTAGACAGCTGTTTAAAGAGTGTCATTTAAGTGTGTGGTAGGGGCCTCCCCAAGCCTTGGGCTGATCCGCTTAGCCTTTTGAGTCTGGAAGTTTCTTTTCGTCAAGTAGACAGTTTGGGAAGAGGTGACAGATATTCCCTTTTACCTGTCAACGTGGGATGGCAGGGACTCAGTCTCATTGACCATTTTTCTCTAGATATCTAACTCCACCTGGTGCACAGCCAAGACTTCTGGTCCCACTAGCTTGCGAGTGCAGAGAGATTTGGTGTGCTTAAACCCATCTGACAGGCCAGGGCAGAGAAGGCTCTGGAAGCTGTGGCTGGTTGCTCAGTGGAAGAAAGCTCAGCAGGGGAAAAAAGAAGCCAGCGTGTCCTTTCCCACAGAGAGACGCTGGATACTGTGGTCCTGGTTTTGATTACAAGGAAAGACAGACACGAAGCTCCTCAGCTGCTGCACTGAGTCAGAGATGCTGGCCCTCGAGGGGGTGTCTGATGAGGAAACTGGGTGTCTAGCCTGGGGTCCACCAAGAGGGTGGAGGACATTTATTTGCCTTGTAGGGTTTCAGCTCGATCAGCTCCCATATGCAAGGGAGCCCTAGTGTTCTAGGCTGTAGCCTCTGACCTCTGCTCTGCTTTATACCATATGACAAAAGTGTCCCTTAAGATCAGTGAATCCTGGGGAACACAAGTGATCTTCTCACTTATAGATGGGGTATATTGTAGCAAGCTTTCTTGTCTGTTTTTGGATCGCCAGCCCCCAAATAACAACACGGAAACGTATTATTGTGAAAGCTTGACCTTTAGCTTAGGCTTATTTCCAATTAGCTCTTATAACTTAATTAACCCATATTTTTTAATCTATGATCTGGCACGTGGCTCTTTGCTTTTCCCCAGTACAGCATGTCTGACTTGCTCTGACTCTGCTGGCATTTCTCTACCTCTCTCCCAGGAAGTCCCACCTCCTCGTCCTGCCCAACTATTGGCCATTCGGCTCTTTATTAAGCCAATCGGAAGGTGCCTTGGCAAAGACACATCTTCACAGTGTAAACAAATATTCCACAATAGTATATCTATGATATTTATTATTGTTGTTGTTAAGACAGAATCCCACTATGTAATCCTGGTTGACCTGGTACTCATTATGTAGACCAGGCTTGCCTCAGACTTATGGAGATCTGCCTGCCCCTGCCTCCTGAGTGCTGAGCTTAAAGGTGTGTCCTACCATGTATTCAAGATTCTTGACATACAGAGTCATCTCCCGGAGTCAGGAGGTTCCAGAGAAAGAGAACACATAATACTGCACAAGCCACAGGGTGCCATAATGCTCAGAATCCATTTCCTCCTCTGCCAGAAAACCTCTACTTCCAAGCCTCAGGCCTCTTGTGGCCTGAGCAGAGGTGTGGGTTTGCTAATGCTTGTGGAGAGCTCCCTGTTTGTGGCAACTGGTTTCATACAGTTTCATACAGGAGTCAAGGAGGATTAAGGCACACAGAGAAGATGTAGAGAAGCCAGAGCTGACACACTCTTACAGTCTGACACAAAGCCGTCACTCTAAGACCTCCCTCGCCCCCAACTCTCCCTCACCTGCTGGCATGCCGCACTTATTTTTATAACACTGAACTCTTACCCTTGAGAGCTGCCCACTCCCATTGATAAAACACAGTTCACTTTCACTTCATCTCTAGTGAAATCTCTTGTATGAGCCATCCATAGCTGCTGTAACAAATAAGCCCAGTCCACAATACAGCTGTTAAACAGCACAGTTGTTTTCTTTAAGTCCTGGGAATCAGGAATTAAAGATGAGTCTCACAAAGCTATAATCAAGGTGTGGAAAGGCTGTGTTCCATGGAGAGGGCAAAGGGAGGGTCAGTTTTCCTTGCCTTTTACAGCTTCCTTGTGTTCCTCGGTGCATAGCCTCTTCCCCTGCCTGCCCCTCCTCAGGTATGTTGATTACATTGATAGCCCAGGATCATGTTTCTATTTCCATGGCCTTACCTTAATCTCATCTCCAAAGTCTTCTTAGTCAGGTGTGAGATAATATCATTTCAGGTCTGGAGAGTGGGTTCTGGATACCTGAGGGACCAGTGTTCAGCTCCCCACACCTCCCCCAGTCCCTAAAGCTAGAACTGTCCAACTTTCTCTTAGTGTTCCCCCAGCCCCCAGTGCTTTGCTCTGCCATAGCTTTGGCCTTTTCTGTCAATTACCTGCCCTGCTCATGTGTCTGCCTTCTTAACTAGATTGCCAATGCTTTAATAGCAGAATCCATGGCTTAATCTTGTGGTTATTCTGGAAGCCTGGTATGGTAGCTGACATACATCGGTTGTTTGATCAGCACTGGGGAGATCATGAATGATGAATGAGCTGTGGCCTTGGGTGGGATTTCCCCCCCTGATCTTAGTTTCTTTATCTGTGAATTAAACTTTGAGGCCTTGTAGCTCTCCATTTTTTATTCAGTGGGACAGCGTCTGTATAACTAAGTTGGGCTGGCTGTTTCAGGTGGAGCAATCAATCTGACCATGCTCTAAATTGGGTGCTCGCCCTTAAGTCTCCCTGTGGTTTAGTATGTTTCCCTGGTCAGGGTTCAGTCCCTGAAGAGCCTTGGACAGGAGTCTGACAGTCAGCACTTTCATCCAGGTCTTCAGAGGCTGCTTTTGTCATAGCAAGCAGACTTGTCTAGACAAAAATGATATGCCCAAGGAGAGTGGGTTTAGTTTGCTCTCTGAGTGCTTTCCAGAAAGGGAAGACTATGGAACCTGATAAAACAGAGCTTCACAGTGCCTTGGATTCAGTCAGATGCTAGAACTCAGTCCGGTAGGACAGCATACAAAGGCACACCTTTGCTGGATGGGGACAGAGGAACAAGGCAGAGGGCTACAGCCTACATACACCCAGAGCACAGAAGAGGTGACATTCCCTGACAGACATGCGTTATCTTTCATTTCATTTGATTAGACCTACAGGTGCACAGAACAGACAGACAAACAGAGTCAAATGCTGCTACACTGACCCTTGCCCTTCCTACCTGCACACATCTGCCCCTCCCCCTACCAAAGCTTCAAGCCCTGTACCTGGATTCAACCAGGCAGTGGGACAAAGGGGCGGACATCAGTTCATTTCCTGTCTAGTGACAACTTGCATATCTGGTCACCTCCTTACTGACCCTCTAACAGATGGTAAATTAGGGGGGCACTGGGAGGGGTCAGCGGAGGGCAGGCCTCCATGGCTGCGGGTTCAGTAGAGGAAGCAGCTGCTCCCGAGGTTTATAAACACACAGCGGTCTTTCCTGGTTTTCTCTTCCTGGGGGTGTGGCCCCCACCCGCAGTTGCTCTTTTGTGCCTGCTGTCTTCCTCCAGGATGCAGGGAAGGGCGAGGGCATTCTTTGTCTCTGCCCCAGAGCAGTGACCTTGGGAAGAGTGAGGGGCAAGAATGCTCGTGTGAGGAAGAGTTCAGCCACGGTAGCCCTGTGGGAGGAAGCTCAGCGCAGAGAGCCCAGCACACGCCCAAGTCCACACAGAGGCAGAATTGATCCCAGGTCCCTTGTTTTGTTTCAGAAGTGAAGACAGCGGCACTAAGTAAGCGTGCGTGCTTTCTTCCCCCAAGAATTTGTAGGTCTTCTTCCTTCTCTAGTAGGAGATACCCACCTGTTCCCTCCGGATGTCTTCCAGTGTTGCCCGAGTCCAGAGGAAAGGAAGAAATGACGCCCACATCCCTGAGCTAATGTCTCATGCCCTGCCAACGTCTCAGAGTAGCGCCCCAAGTTGACCTTGCTCCCTAGTTCCCCACTGTCAGGTAGGCAGGAATGTGGATGTGGCTGAGAAAGGAAGTCTTCGGTAAATGCTAACCTAGCTTTACAGCACTCCAGAGTTTGCACAGTTCATCGAGAATCTTCTTTCTTTGTTCCTTTGCAGAGAGGGATGAGGTAGAAGCCTGGCGCTTGCTAGTTGACCTGTTAGCAGGTTATGTCTACCAGTTTCTAGTTTATCTTTCAAAATGCTGGTGGTGATCCCCTAACTGTTCTTGTAACTTGCTAATGGCTGGACAGTGATGTGGTAGGAACGGACTTAGAAATAAACAAGTATAGTCGATAGGCCCAGGTGCCAGCATGGTACCCAATACTGTAGACCAACCAGGATGACAAAGGTTAGGGACAATGAACATCTGAGGGTGTGTGGGGACTCGGAAGAACTCCTGGAGGAGGTGACTTCTGAAAAATGAGTGGGCATTTCCTGTAAGGCACACCAGGGAAGGGCGTGAACTTTATGTAGAAGGAATACCACTGAGGCAAGGAGATGAGTGAGAGGACACAGTGTGGCTTCTGCCCCTGGAGATGCAGACCAGGGAAACTTGTTGGGGGTGGATCTGCTGAGCTTGGTGATCGTCACCCCTGCTTCTTTTTGGTTTCAAAATCAGGGGCTGTCTGGGAAGAATGGCCTTTGTCAGTTCTCTGTTACCCAGTGGTACCCTGTTCCTGGGCCTCAGCTCCTGTTAGATCCAGCATCCACTTGATCAGTAGCCTTCTGGGTCGGTCCTTACAGACTCCGGCTTTGTGATAACCTAAGGAACCTTCTGGGAGGCTTCTCAGTAAAGCAGAGCCCTGTTCTCCTTCAGAAGGGTCCCAGTTCTCCAAACCTTCTTAATTCTTTTTGTAGTCTTTTAATTTCCTTCATGTTCTTGGTCCGTAATCATAGTAACTTGAGTAGGGTTTGAACAGTCCATCACAGCTACCAGGCATTTTCTCATTTCTTATTCCATTCAAGACTTATGGTAATTCTGAGAAAGCAGTTTAGTTTTTAGATTTTTTTTAAGATTTATTTTTATTGCTTTTAGTTATGAGTATGTGGGCGATAAGAGGGAATATACATGCATAGGGATGCCAGTGGCAGGGAGCTGTTGGATCCCCTTGAGCTGGAGTTACAGACAGTTGTGACCCGCCTGATGTGGGCGTTGAGAACCAAACTCTGGTCCTTTACAAGAAAGCAAGTGCTCTTATTTTTTTGTTTTGTTTTGTTTGTTTGTTTTTTAATTTTTTAAATTTTAGTTTTTGTGTGTGTGTGTATTTTGCCTGGATGTATATATGTGAGCTACATGGGTGCCTGGTGCCCTTAGAGACCTTCTGACACCAGAAGAAGGTGTCAGATCCCCTGGAACTGGAGGGCATTTGTGAGCTGCCATGTGGGTGCTGAGCACTGCACCCGGGGCCTCAGAAGAACAGCGCATGCTCGTAACTGCTGAGCCATCTCTCCGATCGCAGTACTTTTTTAAAAAAATTTATTTAAGTAACAGTAGATGATCAGAAAAGCTCTTCACTCAATTCTGGACTGCACAGGAGTGTGGCCTAACAAGGGTCAATGGTGCAGCAAGAGAAACAGGGTGGCAAGAACCCTGCTGTGTGACGGTCAGCATGCCACTCTCCTCCCCCATCACGCTCCTTCCCTCTCACATGCAGCAGGGTGACACTCAACACAGACACTGGCGATTCACCGTGCCAGCAGCCGCTGAAAGCCTCTGATTGGGGTTAGAAGGCAATGAGTACAGTTGAGTAACGCCCCTGTAGTCAAAAGACCAGGCTGCCAATGGTAATTTTTCCTCAGACAGCGCTTACTGTACTAGGCCATGAGGGTGAGTCAGTTCCCAGGGCTTTCTTCCCCAAAGAAAGTCCTCTCCTTAATCTGAGAGATGGCTCTGTACCGTGTCCTAGAAACCTGAAAGGAAGTCCCCAGGCCAAGGCCTACTTCTGAACGTGTAAGAAGAGAGGCAGCCCTGGTGTCTGTACTTACCTGGAAGGTGGCCAGCTTCTATCCAGGGCCGCAACTTCTGGGCTCCCCGATGACTCAACATAATCCTTGCCCTGGAGTAGCTCACGGTCTGGAAAGAGAGGCATGATGCAGCATTTAGAAGATCACACATCAAAGCCTGTGTTGCAACAGCAAAATGGAGAGTTATTAACAGTGCAGTAGGAGAAGCAAATGGAAGGTGAGGGCCGCTCTGGTGGTTCTCAGGGGCCGATGAAGGAGCGTCTGTCAAGGAGACAAGCTACGGGGCACCGGTCAGGGCGACGGCAGGTGGAGGGTTCGAGCATCGTCGTCCCCCATCCCCCTCCTGCACTGTCCACCACTGTTCTCTTAGCTTTCATCTATACCACAGACTTCCATAATGTTTGGTAAAGTACAAATTCCAGTCCGCACCCAGATGCTCAGACATCTGCTCTCTTGAGAAGCTTCCAGGTGATTCTGAAGCAGGTGGTTTAAAGACTGCATTGGCAAAATACCAGACCAGACAGACAGCTCTTGTTTTCATCTACATCTGAGAACCTCAAATTCTCTGGCTTTTATGTTTTCTGTCCCATGCTGGTATGGAGACTCGGTGGGGGCTTCTAAAAGTCTCTGCGTGTGTGGGTGTGATTCCTATCTTTCAAGGGGCTCACTTCCATAGTCTCAGGAGTTGAAACCTTCAAGGATTCCTGAACATTGCAAGTCGGGTTCACTGCCATGATGTGCTCTGAGCCAAATGCCTTAGCAAGGTTTGCTGACTCAGCCACCCACCGCAGTGGAGGCAGAAGCCGGGCTGCTGACTGACTTCCCGTTTCTGGCCTGCCTGGGTCTCAGTGGTCTCGTGCTGGGCAACATCTCAGCAGGATGGGGCTGTGTGCCCTAGGGGTGGCTGGCATCTCCACAGCAGGTGAAGATTCGTGATGAGACATCAAAAACAGCCTTTTGCCAGTATGCTGACTCACTCCTCAAAATAGCCCTAGAAATTGTAGGCCTTTGCAAGTAGATCCTATCTGTCGTATGGAAAACTCCCATCCACTCAGCTCTGTAATCAGCTTGCATCTGTATCTGCCTCACATGTGCGCTGTCTGTCTGTCACCTCTATCTATCTATCTATCTATCTATCTAGATAGATAGATAGATAGATAGATAGATAGATAGATATAGATATTTGCACCAATGTTTTATTACATACATAGCCCGCAGAAGCTGGCTTTAATCTTGATCCTCCTGTCTCAGATTTTGGAGTGTTGGTATTACAGACATTCATCCCTGTGCCTGCCATTGTACTTCTTCTAGTTCTTTCTTGTCTTTTCACATTAGGAACAGAGAAAATAAGTAATTCTTATATAGCTAGGCATTGAATACACCAGCCAGTGCTGATGGCTGCCACTGACTAGTTCCTTTCTGGGCATCAGGCACTATCCCACATTTGTGCCTTGTAACCCCCGAGGAAGGTACTGTGTCCCCAGTAATGGCAAGACTTGGATTTGAAAAATTAGTCTGCTTTAGAGAGTAAAGCTTTTACGAGTCCCTCTGGTTAGATGAGGCGGAGGAGGGCAGCAGAACAGTGAGCAGGCCTTTCAGGGGCCTCACACTGTGAGCTTCTTATCTCTTCATCATGTGAGTGGGTTCCTAGAGCTACCTTGTTTGTGTGTAGCCTTGCTGCTGGAGGAAGAGGGACATTGTCCACAGTGTTTGGGCAAAGCGGGTCATCTTCCGCCCTTGCATCCGATCACAGAGTGGCCAACGTTCAAGCTCAGCAGTAGGTCAGAATCACTTCCCCCAGACAATACCTTAGGGACCCAAGTATTAGAAGGCTGAAGAAAGCCATTCGACAGAATCACCTCGATTTTTAACAGCTTTTGTTGTAACCAGTGCTGAGGTGTATGGAGTTGAAAACAGAACTAAAAGAAATCCACTACTTCCCCCTAAGACCACTCCCCCATCTCTGTCAGCTGTCACCCCCTCTTGGGCATCTCAGAATCCGTGTCCTTCTCCATGTCCTCCCTGCCTCTTCTCCACACTGCTATGCCGCCTTCTGTCATGCTGTACCTGCTGGCTCCTTCTCTTCCAGTGTGATGCTTCCCTTTACAATGATTTCTGGAGTCAAAAGATATCTCAATATGCCCAAAGATGGGGCCCTCTTCTCTCCAGCATCACTGATCTCTCGGTCCTAGCCCTACGGAGCTTCCTTCAATCCCTGAACATGCTGTCTTTGCAGGCTGTGTTGTCCCTGCCTGTAACAACATTTCTGCCATTCACCACCCGGCCAACTCCCCGACCTGAGTCTTCAAAGCCAAGCTCAAATATCTGTCCTTGGCGCCAGGTCCTAAAGTCCATTCTCAACCCTTCAGTCTGGGTTACATACTTCATTCTCTGTGCTTCCTTCTGTTATGGTCCTTAAAACAGAGCATTAGTGGAGGCAGTGAGATCCTCGGCTGATAAAGGCACCTGACAGACTGAGTTTGGTACCCAGAGCCCACATAGCAGAAGGAGAGAACTCCTGCAAGTTGTGTTGTCCATTGCCTCAGCGTGTATGCTGTAGTATGCACATGTTCACACACATGGACACAAAATAAATAAGTATAATTTAATTTTTTAACCACAGTATTATATATGGTTGGTGGTTTACCTGGCTCTCTCCTGCACTGCTTCTGAGCTCCTGCAGAGCAAAGAATTCTGTCTTCTCTATCTTGCCTTTTATGTTCAAGAGCTTCCTGCACACTAGGAGCTTACTTAATAGGTGTTTGTTGATTGCATTCATTCTTTTTTTCTCAAAATGGTTAGCTTATAAAACTACAAGAATCAGAATGAAATTGAAGGCAAGTGTTCTGGGCAGTGTTGGGGGCTGGCTGTTTGGGGGGGGGGGTCTCATTTACTCATTTGTTGGGATTTTACTTCTCAGAGAGCAGAGAAGAACTGTGGAGAAGGGCTGTGCGTTGGAAGTGGGTGTTTCTTGTGGTCCAGCCACAGCTCTGAATCTGGGCAGAGCATCCCCAAGCTGGGCCTTTGACTTCCCTTTCTGGGTAGGGAATCATCTCCTGGAGGGAATGGGACATCTCCAAGCCAAGGCCTTTTCACCTCTGACGGTTCTCTTTGGATTCTGCTGTTCAAGCATCAGGAAGACTGAACCCTGTTTGAGTCTTGACAAGATCATGTTTCCTGATTCCCAAAAAGTGTTTGACAAAGGCGAAGTGCAGCTGTAGGGCTGTAGGCAGGATGCTGCCGGGTCTGGCCCAAGCTTTCCCTGTATCACTTGGCTGGGTACATGTGGGCATTTCAGTGTGTGCCCCTGCCCCCACCTCCCGCAGGGTTCAGTTGTGTATGCACTTGTGGTCCAAAGCCACAGTGCTTATTTCCCAGAAAGTAGAGCGCGTTTGATAAATTCAACTGCCAACATGTATTGAGTACCCGTTGTATACACAGATAAATTAAGTGCTGTAGTGTAGTGCAAGGAGCTGAACTAACCTCATGAAGCGAGTCTTTGCAGACATGAGAACAGGTGGGTTAGTCTAGGTCCACCAACCATGCTCCAGTCCAGAGCATGAAGGGAAGACACATCTTCATGAACTTTGCTGCAGACAGAATAGGCCTTCTCAAGACCATTCAGGAAACAGAAATACTCGTGTGTAGTGGATATGAGCCCATCCAATGAGACTGGGAGATGAGTGTTTGTGGGGGATGGTGGAGCTGTTCTTTTCTGTATTTGCCCATGGTAGACGGAGGGAATCTGGGTGAAGGTCTCTCAGGCCAGGCTTTGAGAATAATCTCACTGTGAAGCTAAGGAAGTGGAGGGGAGAGCCAGTGACGGAGACATTGCTCTGTCTTCCTGGGATGCACAGCTAGGATGAAAGGAGGCTAATTTTCAGGTAGAGAATTGGCTACTGTTTCTGCACCTGCCAGGTGATGACGTCATTCTAGTGTAGCCGGAGATTTGGAGAAGAGTGGGGAGGACTTGACATAAGAAAGGGATGACAAGCTTAGGCGCTGAACACATTGACCGTTAGCGAACGCGTGCGCGAACTTCTACCAGGGGCCTTTGCAGTCTCTGTCTTTCTCTCGTGTGTAAGGGACTCCCCAGCCGGGGAGCCTGGAGCTGCCAGCAAGTGGTAAACAGGTAGCTTTTAATGCCCACCCCACACATCCCAGCTGGACTCTGTCTAGAAGACAACACTTCCTGTACCACAGCTTGAAAAGGAAAGGGATAAAGGTTTTACTTTTTCCTTGATTTCTTCACTGACTCTCAAGCTATGTTTATTAAGGGGTTTACATTTTGGGGTTCATACTTCATTTTTTTTCTAGTAACATAGGAGCAGCCTGGCCTCCCCCACTCTTTTTTTAAACAAACAAACAAACAAAAAAAAATGGAAATGGCTGAGTTGTTAAAATATGCTCTAAATTAAATGGTACAAAGGATTTGGCGGTAACTAGCAGGACTATTGCACATTTATCTTGTGGCCACTCTATCCGCTCTTCTTGTGACCAGCAGCGCCTGTTTTTTCTTAGAGTTTTTACAGCTCTCTGGTGATTTCTATGCTACTGCAGAATGAACACTGTGGAGATCAGTTCAGCAAAGAGTCAGTCCAAGGCCTGACTGTAGCCAGGGCCTGGCTGTAGAGACTGTTTGGTGACTTCTTATGAAGAATTTCATCTTCCTACTAAGTGATCAGAATGAAGTCACTGTGCTGTGTAGGCAATGCAAAACAGTTTCAGCTCCGAAAGCTGAGGGACACAGAAAACTCTGTGTGTGTGTGTGTGTGTGTGTGTGTGTGTGTGTGTGCGCGCGCGCGCGCATTGCAGATCTGACCTGTGCCTGCTAGGTAAGCACCACTGAGCTATGTCCCCAGCCAGGATCTTTATGTATTTCACTCCCAGTATGAACTCAGTTGTGTGCCTCCTATTAAATGACGTGACTGACAGCTGCCACTTACAATGGCGTGTTTAATACGAACTCCTGTTGCTGAATATCTCAGGCTGGGTCTGTGCATTTACTTTTGCTCCCTGAGAGGCTCACCGGGTTCTTGACTCTTTCATCAGAAGCTCACTCAGACAGCAACCGCGTCTGAGCCATCTTGCAAGTGGGTGTTTTGTAAATGTTTCCCAATCATTATGAGAAAGATGCAGGAAGGTCACATGCTGGGGAGGAGGAAGAATGCTGGGAATGAGAGCAGGGGGTTTGTCCACTGACCTTTCTTCCCAGTGTCTTGCTGACTCTCGGTGTCAAGACTTCTTGGCTCCTCCCCCCTCAGATGGTCGATATCATGGGGCTTTCAGGAAAATGTGGCCATCACTGTTTCCTTGCTCCAGCACCTGCTGGTCAGAGTTTGTACTGGCTGATCTCTTTTGGCCCCACTCTGGATTCCTTTGTAAGAACAAGAAAAAGTGGTGTGGATTAATAACTGAGTAATTATGAGTACGTCCCTGGTTGGGAACTTATCTTTCATAACACATTTGCCTTGAGAAATCAGAAATGTTAAGTTCCAAATTCAAAGCCCTGACTCAAAGTCCATAAAAGTGGGGTTTAACTCTCTCACAGACCAGGCTAGTCATTGCCTCAGTTTCCTGTCTGCATAGTGATTGCTGGAAGATATGACCTCTGTGCCCCGCCCCATTTAGAGAGTTAAAGATATTGATTGACACCCCCACTCCCCACACCACCCCATCCCGGCCCCTGATTAAAGAGCTGTAACTGTTTGTCCCTTTGGCCTGTTCCCGGGCCACACTAGGCACTGACTGACTTGGCTCTCCGATTTGTACCCTAGGTCTTCTTTGTGTCCGATCTCTTCAAGACTAAGACGAGCCTCTCGCTGCCGGCCCCTGCAATCAGGAAGGAGATCCTGTCACCTGTGGACATCATCGACAGGAACAACCACCATAACATGGTGTAGGTGCTGCCGTTCCACAGGGCTTCCTCCGAAGTGACTGCCGACAGCATGTTCCTGCTGCTCTCCAATCTCATCAGACAGTAGAATGTAGGGAAAAGCTTTTCGCCCAATGGATTTTGAAAACATTTAAGGAAAAACAAAAACAAAAAAACAAAAGCCTTATCTTGTGGCCTTCCAAAATAGGTTGTTTGCCTGTGTGGAGACAACAGTACCAGAGTCCCGAGTCCCGGCTGCACAGCTGGTTAAGTGTTCATGTTCTAGTGAGCACAAGCTTGTCAGGAGCAAAACACTAGAATAATTGAGCGGGGGGGCTGTGGTCACCTTTTGTGACCCAAGAAATCCCAGGCCAGTGAGACCAGCTCGAGCTCCTATGTAGCACACAAGGCTCGAACCAGCACCGAATCAGCCCCTCTGCCTGCCCCACTCTGCTGTGACATTGGTTCCAGGAAGTTTTGCGCTTTGAAATACCAGGAATGAGCGCAGCATTGGCTCAGAGTGATCAGATCCCGAATCCAAACCCCAGACCCTGAGGCCTCTGTCATCTCTTCCCCATCCCCAGGCTAACAACCACAGGCCCTCACTTTTAGAGATTGGGGGACCCATTGTGGAAGAGTGAACTTCACAAATAGCACAATTTCAGAAGACGCGGAGGGTGTCTTCTTCTGGCGCACCGTACTGTGACGCGGAACTGCCATTGCAGGATCAATCAATCACTGGGCACTTGCACACGTAGAAATGGTAGACTGCGGTTACTGCTGTCCCCTTGAGATCCTTGCTGGGTGCCTACCTGGATGTCAGGTGAGGGCCAGGGATGAGCACAGGCATGGTAGCCCTTTGGCTGAGCAAACAAGCCTCAGTAAAAAGACAGGAAGGGAGGGAAAAGGGCAGAATGAAGACATGAACTATCTTTCTGGCTCCTTGGGATCAGAGAGAGCCAGCGTAGCAGATGGTCTCATGCCTGCAAGGCTACCCTTCAAGATAGGGAGCCAGAAGGCCTTTGTAGGAGTTGATCTTGCTGTGTAAAGCACTGTTGTCTCGGGGTTGACCCCTGGGACAGTTCTTTGGTGGGTTCTGCTGGGCAGAACACATGGGTTAAATCTGCGTAGAGAGTTTTTCCTCACCCTCTATCCACAAGTGTCCTTCCAAGCAAGGTCCCGTTCTAGACAGTAGACAGAGAGCCTTCTACTGAACCTCCGAGGAAAGGAAGAAGGAAGACAAGTGCTTTTCAAATCTTTCAAAGGGCTACACGTAACCATATGGATCAACCACATGCACGTCCTTCCACAGACTCTGTCCTTTCATTTCAACATATAGCAAGCTATGATTTTATATATAAATATTATATAAATAATGTATAAAACATTAAAGGTTAACTATGTAAGATATTATGTCTGAAACAATTTTAGCTATATCCACTATGATCATAAACTGTGTCTCGACCTGTGTTATTGACTTTAGCTGCTTAAAAGGAGCATTGAGTTATTATTTTTTTTTAAATCTCAACTAAAACTATCATAGTTCTGTGGTAGCCATTGTTTTACAAGGAGAGAAATAACTGCAACTAGAGAAAAACTGTATAAAAACATTAAATTGTCAGTATTTTTGTAAGGTTCCGTTTTGTAAAGAGAATAATATTCAAAGATTTTTGTGGCATACAAAGTGAAAACGTGTATCTGCGAAACTAAACGTGTATTAAATGTGCTTTTTCAATAAAAGCTCATAACATGACTAACCAAGGCACTGATACCTGGACTGTTTGGGGGATGTTTGTTTGGGGGGCAGGGGGGTCTGTGGGAGATAGGAAGAGAGGTATTGTGGGCAGGCCTCAGAGTGGGCTTGCCTCAATGGGACAGCAGCTCCGGATTGTGTCAATGGGAAACAATCATGGTCACCGCAGAGGCAGGATACGGAAGCTGCTCTTTCATCTCTGAAGCCTGTTTGCAGAAGGAGGCTGGGGGCTGGCTCTCATTTCCAGTCTCTTAAAAGGGCTTTTGTGCTCTCAAGGGTTTTCATGTGGGAGGTGGGAGCTGTGGGTCCCCCAAAGATAGATACGGAGACTTCCCTAGATAAAGTGGGCTTGGGGAGCTTAAGGGAGACTCTTTCCCACAGCCCATATCAAAGGAGGAGGGCCCTGGGTTCGCCCTCTCCTGCCCTGGGCAACCCCCTACCTAGAAGGAAAAAAGGAAGCTGGAAACTCACCTGTGTCGTGCATCTGTGTGCCAGCCTGTTCTACCTGGTTGTCCCTTTACATCCCAGAGCCGTTCTTAGCTTGAGAAAGGAGGGATGCTGTGGAATGCAGATGATGTAACTTGTCTAAGAGCCTGCCAGTATGTTGTAGGACAGGCTTTACATTAGTTTCTTTTTGCTGCTGTAAAAATAATTACAAATTACTACAGCTTGGGAAGTTGAAACAACACAAATCTGTTACCTTCCTGGGCAGGACTCTTTAGAGGAGCTCCTGTCTTTTGTAGCTTCTTGAGGTGTGGGAGACTGGCTCCCACATTTTACAACAGGGTACTCTTGAGAAATGGGAGACAAGAGATATTAGAAGGATAGAGGGGAGAGAAACAGAAACACAGGATAGCCTCAGGAGGGTCTGGATCATTATCCACCAGCCCCTTCTGTCTTGTCTAAAGGGCCTTTTATAGGAATGCCAAGGGGTGGAGCAAAAGACCTCCCCCTAGCACAGCCAAGTGCAGACCCTTCTAATCACCTGGTAACCACACACATGGTCAAGCCATCCTCTAATGCAGCCCTGCTGGGTAAAGTGAGCTCAGATCTCACCAGGAAACCTCTGTGGGCCTCCACATTGAGACCACCTACATTCCCTGGCTACAGGCCTCTTCCTCCTCACCTTCTCTTCTCTTGTTCTCTTCTGTTCCTCTTCCATATGTAGCATCTTGGTGATTGCCTGAATCCTTGGATCATCTAAAATCATCTCCCTATGCTAAAGTCAACTAATTAGAAAACTTAATTCCATCTGCTACTAAATTCCCCTGTGCTTTGTAACACAAGGTTCAGATTCCAGGGACCTGAACAATCTGTGACCTGATAAAACTCAAGCTATATGCTCCCAAAACTCCATGATGGGAACATGCATAGTATAACGGTACAGACATTGTATTAAAGGGGGAGAGAGGGTTAAGGATAGCTCAGGGGTACAGTACTTGTCTAGCACACTGAAGCCTTGGGTTGTTCAATCTCTGGTGTAGACACACACACACACACACACACACACACACACACACACACACACACACCATGCAGCTCCTAGCTTTGCCTCTGAGATCAGCCTGCCATTTGCTGCCCTCAGGCCATGCCCTCCGCCCCCAACAAGCCAGCAACATTTTAATGTGTGTCCAGCCTTCTATCAAGTCTGAAGAGCAAAGGTTCAGAGAGACTAGGACTTCCCGGTGTCAGGGAGGGGGAAGAGCTGGTGCTTTTAGAATCTAAGACGCCTGAGATGATGAGTCTTTCATCCGTTCTCCTCCAACAGTGCTGAACTGTCCTCAGAAAATAGCCCCACTTCAGGGCCTTTGGCCTTGATTCTCAACGTGTGGTCCACACAGTAACAATATTTGCAACCCCGAGCAGCATGGTAGAAACTTTGAAGTAGGAGACCCTCCTCAACCTTAACCTACAGAACAGGCCACTTCCTATAGGTAAAATCCCCAGGGGACTCATCTGTATAATAAACTTTGTCCCACAAACTTTCGGGTTCTGCTGAGGTGTGTTCTGCCCCCACTGTTTTCTCCACAGGGCTCGCTTCAGTGCATGCCCGGTCAGACATCAGGAACCTCAAAGCTTTATGAACCAGAATTACACAAGGAACTCACTGTAACAAATCGGAGATGCTCTGGGTCAAAAGCACGCCTCACCCTGCCTGCATCCTACCTTCCTGTCAGGGACAACATAGCCCCTGTTGAGGCAGTTAACCAGCAGCCAGGTAACCAAGCCACGTGACCATTAGTAACCACCAATTAAACAGGCTTCAAGTTCAGAAAAGCTTAAAATGCTGTCTTTGCTTTAGGAGTTACTGAAAACATATTATTCTGAAGCGGGGACGAACAGGCTCAGTAAAGACTCTTTTCTTAGCTGACACCTCTAACTTGGAAGAAAACTGGGATTCAGACACAATTTCAGTTATTCATTGACTAAAGTGTTTACTAATGACTTTCTACTAGATAAGCACGTCAGTGTGACCCAGTAGCAATACAGGCCCGTTAGGAAAAATTAGTTCCTTCTGGTCAAGAGGATGAATTTCTGGCCTGAGTGGAGAATTAACACTCCAAGCTACTCAAAACAGAAAAGAGTTAATCCCGTCAGGCTGGCTAAGGGACCATCCCTAGGAAGGCGGGCTCACCTTAAGCCTTGCTAAAGCGATGGGCAGAATGATTATCTCTTGAATAAGACACTGTACTTTTCCTTCCCAAATTTGAGCCCCCTAGCACCAACCCAACAAGCTGTCCTGAGGCTCAGCTTGCTCTTTCTCAGAGACACATATTTCTGCTTTTTGCTTTCTTCCTCCTCCTCCTCCTTCTCTTCCTCCTCCTTCTTCTTCCTCTTTCTCTTCTTCTTTTCTTCCCCTTTTTCTCCTTTGTTTCCTATGTCTCTTTCTCTCAGGTGCTGGCAGAACTGAAGTATGATTTTTCTCATACTTTGGGCTTCTTTATTCTCCCTCTAAATCCCCCCTCCATACCATGTTGTAGTGGTATTGTGTTCCCCAAAATATTGAGCACTCTAATAAACTTATCTGGGGTCAGAGACAGAACAGCCACTAGATACAAAGGATAGTAAATGGTGGCACTCACACCTTTAATCCTAGCATTCCAGAGGCAGAAATCCATCTAGGATCTCTGTGAGTTCAAGGCCACATTGGAAACAGGCATGGTGACTCACACCTTTAATCCCAGGGAGTGACGGCAGAAGGCAGAAAGATATATAAGGCGTGAGGTCCAGAAACTGGAAGCATTTGGCCTGGTTAAGCATTTGGCTGGTTAAGCTTTCAGGCTTCTAGCAGCAGTTCAGCTGAGACCCATTCTGGATGAGGACTCAGAGGCTTCCAGTCTGAGGAAACAAGACCAGCTGAGGATCCGGCGAGGTGAGATAGCTGTGGCTTGTTCTGGTTCTCTGATCTTCCAGTTCACCCCAATACCTGGCTCAGGTTTGATTTTATTAATAAGAACTTTTAAGATTCCTGCTACACCATGTGGCAGCTTTGTCCTCATGGGGCTGACCTCCATGATGGCCTCCCTTAAACTGCATGGCTTTTGCCTTCTCTTCTCCATTCTTTTTCCTCCAGGCAGGTGGATTTCAGCATCTGTCTGGAGGAGGAGAAGGGTAGATGGCTTTGCTGCTTCCTTTGTCTCTAGCCGACTACTTACATGTCTACCACCTCATCTATTGATGGGAAACTTCCTGGAGGGTGATACCAGTTCTTTTTCTTAGGATAAAGCCACAGTTGTTATTTGATGAACACTGCTTAAGTGGAGAATGAGGGCATCCCTCTTCTAGCTGGTGTGTTAATGTGTGTATGTCAACATATATATATATGTTTACGTATATCCACATATATATGACTGAATGTGTGGTTGGAGATATGCATGTTCACTCTACTTCCCCTGTGTGGGTGACATTTGTAAAGACGCTGCAATGTCTGCAATGAGATTAGACAGGAGAAAGAAAGGACAAACAACTAGTGCTTTGGTGATCGAATTGTGGAACATGTGGTCCAGGCAGCTCTTAGTCAAGAACTTCCTGCTAGGAAAGGTGCCTGCTATGGGAGGTAGAACCCACTGTAGTAACACAGTAAATGGCAAGCTTCTGTGGGTTCAAAGTGTTGGGAGGAGGTGGGTGAGTCTCACATTGCGAGGGCCGCCTCAGTGGGCAGTGGTTCCCATCAATATGACTCACATGCCACGGGCCATGTTTCCTTTTCTTTGTCCGTCTTTGAGGCTGGTTCTTGCCGTGCACAGTGGGCTCTTTCCATCCCACCAAGCACCCATCCTGTGCCTGAGGTGCCCTTCCTCTCTTTCTCTAGCAGATGTGGGCAAACAGAAGCTTCCTCCTGGCACTCTCAGTCCGTTTCTCTTGGTGCTTGCTCCGGGGCATGCTGTCTGGGGCCTATAGTTATTGGCAGAGGAGTTTCCGAACCATGGAGTCACCTGCTCAGTGGGGAGATCCCAGCATGAATCAAGGCATCAGAGGAAATGAGTGGCAGTTCCCAAGGAGATTGGCTCATGGCGTCGGCACCAGTGGCAGGAGAGAGGAAACGAGGGAAAACTGAGGTCAGAGTTGTGAAAATGCTACCAACGTGGGCTTCGTCACTCAGCATCCCGTCAGCAGGCAAATGTCTCTCCGTGCTGAGAATTAAACACCGCTCTGGCAGCCAGGCAACTGCAGTTGAAACAGTAGACAAAGAGAAAGACAAAGGCCGAGATGTTTCCGAAAACCCAAAGAGGAGGAATCCAAATGATAGGAAGATTGTATAGGAAGCAACTGATGATGATAAAGAACGTGAGCTTAGCATTAAAACAAAACCAGACAGAAAATCCTTAAATTTCTGATTGGCCATGGCTGTATCATGGAAGCTGCTCATTAACTGTATTTATTTCCTCAGCCGGATATCAGATATGGCATGCCTTATGTAAAAACATTGTGATTAAAGTGACATGATTTTTTAAGCCAATTCTGACTCCCAAAAAACACTTAAATGGAAGACATACTACATATTTTACATAAATGAGGCTTACTGTTAAATTTCAAAGCAAGCTGGGCTGTGGTGGCACACACCTTTAATCTCAGCACTTGGGAGGCAGAGGCAGGCAGATCTCTGTGAGTTCAAGGCCAACCTGGTCTACAGAGAGAGTTCCAGGACAAGCTCTAAAAGCTAAAGAGAAACCTTGTCTTGAAAAAACTAAAAACAAAACAAAGCAAAAAATTCTGAAGCAAATAGTCATCTAGATGGCAGAAAATGCACCAGAAGCACAGATTTCTAGACAAACACAGTCAGGCCCAAAGCTCTGGCCCAGCCTATGGGCTTTTTATTGATACGGCTGAAGAAGGGGCTCATATGCAGGAACAGGAGCTGAAGTCAGAGAGGTAAACTGAGGACAAGTCTGCAGAATACCCTACCTCAGGAGTCTGAACTGTTGTCCGCAATTTATCTTTAGAGATTTTTTTTAAAGGAGAATAACATGACTTGATTCGTATCTCGACAAATACATCAAGAGTCCTTATAGTATAAAGTAATAATAATTTAATAATATTTAATAATAATTAATAGTATTTAATAATAATTAAATGTAGAAATTTTTCAAAGGGATAATCATAGACAAAATTATGTATGTACAAGAATATACATTGAAGTCTGTTCATAGTAACAAAACTACATGCTAAGTAATTGAAAAATGATCGGATAAATTATGATTATGCTCAGCTGATATATTTTAAAGTGGAGATACTCGATATTTAAAGATAAAGGAAAGAGCTGGGAAGATGGTTCAGCCCTCAAAAGCACTTGCCATGCATATCTGCCTACTAAGGTTCAATCCTAGAGCCTGGAAGACACAGTGGTCCTCCTCTGGATCCCTCTGCACTCTTACAGTGAGATGAGGGACAGAAGCAGAGGAGTTGGCCAGAAGTTCCTGGGTCAGCTAACCTGGCGCCCACAGCACTGCAGTAGAAACAGGCAAGACCCTGCTGCCTCCACCAAGAACCAACTCTCAAAAGTTGTCCCCTGACCTCCACACACGCTCTGTGGCATCCCTCCCCTCCCCTCAATAAATATGGTTCCTCAAAGTGTCTTTAAAGATACCCAAAAGCACTCCTGATGAAGTTCAACTACAGAAGAATTCAAACTTTAAATACAGAGATTTATCTGGACATGGAGGTACATGCCTGTAATTGCAGGGGTTGGGAGATAGAGGCAAGGTGATCAGGAGATCAAGGCCAGCCTTCACAATATACTTGGAGGCCAGCACAGGCCACATAAGATGCTGTCTCAACATTTAAAAAAGCAAACAAACATAGCAACAACACAGTGAATTGGTTTTACTTTAAAAGAGCAAGAGGGAGCTATGCAGATTAATTGTAGAAGAAATTGAACCCCGACCCCCCCAATTCAAACAGTACTGACTTTCGCATAACGGGCATTAGTAATTTCATTTTTGTCAAGTTCTTTATTTCTCGGTGATACAGTAGTTTGCTTGGAAAATTTTACCAAATTTCTAGATGTGTGCTTTATTTTATAAAGTCTATTTTACTAAGTAATAGGAAAGATATGAGATGAAACCTGCAGAACAGATTGAAACAAGGCTTAGGTGGGATGGAGAGAAATATGATGATTACATGCCCATTGCCCAAATGAAAGGTGATGAGACTTCAAACACAACAAAGGACCACAAAATAGATATGGATTCTAGAAATGGGAAGAATTAAAACTGGGAAGACTTCTTCCTCTGTGAATATAGGGGAACCCAGAAGCACAGTCCCCACACTTCTAACCTTATCAGCCTTAAGAGTGTGTCCTAATCTTAGAGGGAGGGAATACAGGGTAACTGCAGTTTGGAAGAAACTGAGAGCTTAAGTTCCGCTTTGGACATGAATTTGAGCTATTCATGGGGCATTAAGGTAGACAAGTCTGGAAAATTAAAGTTGCATATGCAGTTGTATAAGTCACTGATTCAATACTGGTTTATTGAACATCTACAGCATTCTCCCAAAATGTCTGGCTTGGACACACAACCATGTATACAACAGAGCAGAGCTTTTGTTCTGGTGGGTGGTTAGATGCTCTGGCTCAGTATAGACATCTGGGCTGGAGGCAGACTTCCAGAGTCAACAGGCAGGAGATGGTTACAACAGACATCTGTGCTAGAGATAAACATCAGGACTCAACACCTGGAGATGGTGGGCGGAAGCCCTGTGTGATGTGGGTGAGACACATGGCCGAGACAGACAGTGAAGGGTGAGGAGGGTGGGCTTGTTTGGAGGTCATATTCAGTAAGACCACTGCTTTTCCGTAGAGCAGAGGACCTCACTGCTCTGATCCGTGTCAGAAAATGCTGTGTACACAATAACTACTTTCTTACTCTGTTCAACCCCAACCTAACTCCCCTGTGTGGGAGACTGACAAATCCCTGTGTCTCTCCTGGACTTGGTTTGCCAAAATAGTGACAATGACCTGCTTTGATCTACATTCTCTTCCTCGGGGCTTGGAGTGTTCCTCTGCTTGGAATGCTCTTCCCTGTGTCCTTCCAGCTCTTGCTCCTTCTTGTCCCTAAGCTCTCTGCTTACCTCACGCTTCTGCAAGAGCAGCTCTTTGATCTTCTAGTGTAAAGCAGTGTTCGTTTTGTTCCATCAACTTGACACAAGGTAGGGTCACCTAAGAAGCAGGAACCTCAATTGAGAAAATGCCTCCATCAGATCACTCTGCAGGCAAGCCTGTGGGGGGGGGCATTATCTTGATTAATGATTGGGGTCTGTGTGTGTGTTGGGTGGGAGGAGCTCACTGTGGGCTGTGCTATCCCTGGGCAAGTGATATTGGGTCATATAAGAAACCCAGCAAGTAATTGAGCAAGCCATGGAGAGCAAGCCAGTAAGCATGGTTCCTCCATGGCCTTTGCTTCAGTCTTGCATCCAGGTTCCTAGCCTGCTTGAGTTTCTGACTTGGCTTCCCCTGATGGTGGGCTATAAAATGTGTGATGAAATAAACCCTGCCCTCCTCAAGTTACTTTTGGTTGCGATGTTTCTTTTAAATCATAGCAGCAGAAAGCAAACTAGATGAGGACCTAAGTTCAAATCCCCAGTGTTGATGTAAAAAGCCAGGTGCAGTAGTGTTTGCAGCCCCAGTGCTGGTGTGCAGAGACAGGGTACCTGGAGCTCTCTGGCCATTCAGTCTAGCCAGTCAGCGGGCTCCTGCTTGAGCGAGAGACTCTGCCTCAAAAACTAAAGTGGATTCTGATTGAAGACTGTGATTGAGGAAAACACTGAAAGTCTGGTCTCTACATGTATGAATACATATATGCATACCAACCTAATCTGGCATCAGCCCATAGGACCTACCGTCCTCAATCTAGATGAATCTTATGCCATACTATGAAAGGAGGAATCCTGCACGAGGCCCAGGAGATTGCTCAAATAGCTAGGACTTGCAAGGTCTACCCACTCTGCTTTTTAATGTAAAATGGTATTCTTCATGTCCAGTCACATCTGGACAGGGCTGTCTCTGTTTCTGTCACACTGTGCAATAAGGCCTCCATAAAACAAACCAGAGGACATGCCTTGAGGGCCTTCAGATTGCTGGACACTGGAGGCTCATGAAGGATGCATACCCAGAGAAGACTGTAACTGTTACTCTGAGCTCTATGAGCCACTTGACAAGTTAATCACACCAGAGAGGTAGCTATGGGAACAGTGATCGTACATAACTTGTCCATCAGGAGGTCTGGAAGCCTGAGTTGGGACTGGGGCTTCCAGTAGACAGTCTTGGGTACTGAGCCCTCCACCCATGGGATCTGGCACTGGGAGCTGGAAGACAGTGCCCAGATTGAATTCAGTTAGAGGACTCCCAGTGGTGCCTCGGAGCTGCTTGCTTACTTGCAGGTGGAAAGAAACTCCCACCCCTGCTGAGTTCCTGAGGTCTGTACGGTGAAGGGCAGGAGAACATGGCTTGTGTTCTAACACAGTGTGAGACGAAGCCCATAAAACTGGCTCTCTAGTTATCCCAGTATTTTTCCTACTGGTCTTTATTTACTGTTTTTTCCTCTTACTTCCTAGATAAGGTGTGCAGAAACACAGACCAAGTTTTCTCATTCTTTGTTATTGCCTCATGTCCTAGAATGGTGCTAGCCATGTTGTGGACCAGCAGTGTTTTGAAAACCAGTCTGTTTTAAATCCTGGTGCTCACAGTTGGCATTAATTACATTCTTTGCAACAACTTAATCTAATAACAGAGGTTTCACACAATTTAAGGAAGTGTTGGGTGCTCCATTTTTGCAGATTCCCCCCCCTTCAGATAGATGGATATTGTTGGCATGGACAGTTCTTTTTGGTTGTGGTTGTTGGGAACATAGGAAATGAGAACTGGGAGGTCACTGGACAAACGAAGAGATCGAGAGCCGAAAGAGACATTTTGGCTTGGTTTTGTTCTTGTTTCAATCTACTTTTAAAGATCGAAGAAAAGAGAGAATATCTGTTTACTGAGCAAAATGACCTAGAGATGCCTAAGAACCCTATGATATCCCACCCAGGAAAATAATGTCAAGATTGCTCCAGAGGAAGGCGGGGCTTGCTGGAGCCTAGGTATAGGGTGGGTGGGGAAGATTTTCAAAAGTTCTGGCCTAATGGCATCTATTTCTGTAATAAAACAGGAGCGAGATGAGCAAGGAGGATGAGGATTTTTGAGGCTGAGAACAAAGAAGATCGTGTAATACTGTAGAGCAAGCGAGAACCCTTGGGAAGTCGTACTATTAGGTAGAGTTAGGACCTTCTCCTCTGTGCTGTGGAGAATTTACTGGTAATAGTCAGTAAATCCGTTTGCCTTCTGTCTCATGTCGCCCTTCAGGTTCAGGTGAGGGTGGACAGAGGAACTGGACTGACCAGCTTTGAGTGTGACAGCCATTTATACCCATTGGATTGTGGGCGAGGGTGGACTTGAAGCTGCGATAGAAGGGTGGAATGGGGAGGTGACAGGGCCGTTTTTTCAGGCCCCGGGGAGAGCACTAATCTCTTTATTGTTAGTTTCAACAAACACATATTCCCCCAAGAGCATCGTCTGACTTTCCCTTTTCTCTTGCAACAGCCTCAGGTGGCCCTTCTTACTGTACAAAAGACCCAGAGCTGTGGGCAGTTCCTGATGCCTTGGCTTTCTTCTCGCTTCCACCGGGGTTTACCTAGGGACTCCCCCCTCCCCGCACCCCCGCCCCGAACCCCACCTCCCACCACTCAGGAGAGCCGCAAGGATCCCTGGGCGGCAGGGCTCCTCCCCTGGCCCTGGGTGCCTGTCTGTCGTAAGCCTATGTCCTGCCAGACTGCCAGGTGGGCAGAGAGGCCTTCGTTGTCCTTAACTGTTTGAACTTCATTCTGGGCTTCTCAGTCCAGGCCACGTGACTGTAGAGTACAAATGCAGACTGCTTTTGTAGCTGTGGTTTTGTCCAGGGAGTGCGATCACAGCTGAGGGAGTTTTGCACCGGATCCCCAGCTCCTTCTCTCCGCAGTTAGAGGCCGGCCGGCCGCAGAGACCGCCCCATCGGTGGGCGGAACAGGCTCCGCCGAATGCCATGGGAACAGCTAGTGGCTTCCATCAGTCCCGGGCTTCCAGGAGGGTGGCTCAACCTTAGTATCTTTGCACCGCTGATAGTTTATCCATGCGGCAGGCCTGGTCCATGGAGTTTGACATTTCCAAGTGGACCGTCCCTCATCGCCTGCACTCCACCAACACTGTAGTTCCTTCTTCCTTTGAGCCACACCTTACGTTTCCGGAAAGACAGGCAAACTTCCAGCCCTTTCCTGTTTCTGTTCCAGCAGTTGGATGAATGTTCATCCTCATAGCCCCGTGATTCAGATATTGCTGTCTCTTTTTAGTCGCAGCAATCGAGACTTGGAGGCCTGAAGCAGCTTATCCAACATCAACAAAATAGTAGGGAGCAGACATCAAAATGGACCCCGTCTGCCTTCCTGACTCTTAACATTTTTTTTTTCTTTTTTTCTTTTTTTGGTTTTTCGAGACAGGGTTTCTCTGTGTAGCTTTGCTCCTTTCCTGGGACTCACTTGGTAGCCCAGGCTGGCCTCAAACTCACAGAGATCCGCCTGCCTCTGCCTCCCGAGTGCTGGGATTAAAGGCGTGCGCCACCACCGCCCGGCCTGACTCTTAACATTTTATATCAGTTCTTCCATGCCATGCCCTCTAGAAACGCCCAGTGTGGTGCAAAGGGAGATAGCAAGACAAACTAATGATAGCTCGAAGTAGTAAGGTGTGTGTCTATATGATTCGGAGAAATACACTAGGAAAATCAAATTTCCCTAGGCATAGAAAATGAGGCTGAGACACAAATGATTCAGCTCCAGAAGGAACAGGTGCCAAGGGGCAGAGATCCTGGTACCCATAGACTGTAGGAACTAGAAGGCCCTTGGGGAGTGCTCACCCCTTCATTTTACTAAGAAATAAATGGAGACGACACAGTGAGGGTAACTATTTAAAATCACAGCCTGAGAGTCGTGAGGCTGGGCTGAAGCTCAGGTCTCAGGTGCACTGCTCTTTCATCTGAGGTCAGTCTGGGTTTGTGCTGCTCCATTAAGACTTCACTTTCAGTATTTGTAAAGCTGCCTTCGCTTAAGTAAATAACCCCCTTCCACTCATGCAGGCAACCCTAATTAAACTCAGTCACAGTCTCTCTCTCTCTCTCTCTCTCTCTCTCTCTCTCTCTCTCTCTCTCTCTCTCTCACACACACACACACACACACACACACACATGGAACTTGTGGAGAAGAGGTTCAGCAGGAGTTGGAAAAGGTTAAGAGGGGGGGAAATGTGGATGAATATGATCAAAGTACATTATATATACATGTGAAATTGTGAAAGAATAAGGAATACAGTTTCTTTTTCTTACCAATAATGGTCACACCTATTAAGCAAGTTCTTTCTTAGCGCTTAACAATGGGCCATGTGAGTCCTTTAGATTCTTTTGTGGTACCGAGTCAACCAAGCAGACACTATTTACAGAGGGGAAAACAGAGGCACGGAGAAGAACTTCCCAAGATTAAACTGCATGTTTGATCTTGTGCTTTCCTGCCCTGCTATAATGCTAAGGGCACAGAAGAAAGGGGGGGTGGGGTGCCGAGAGTAGGATCTAAGATCACAAAGCAAGGGATTGCTGAACACTCAGGGCAGAAATTTGGATTCTCAGATTTACCTGTGTAGCTGAATTTCTAAACAGTCTTACTAAATAAGAAACACAGAGCCAAGTACAGGGGTGAAAGCCATAGAGATCAGAGAAATAGTGAGAGCCACCAGCTAACCTTAGCTCACCACACTGCCGTAGCTTCCCAAGAGAACCAGCTTCTTCCTGTCTAACCTGTGCCTTCATTGCCTTGCTATTCTGCCTTCTCATTGGCTCTTAGCCCAGCTACTTCACTTCCTTGTCACTGCCTGTCCGTACAGACCTCCAGGTCTCTATGGTTGGTACTGGGATAAAAGGTGTGTGTCACCACGCTTGGCTGTGTCCTTGAACACACAGAGAATCTACCTGCCATGTGATCAGATTAATGGCGTGTGCTACCACTGCCTGACTTTTGTTTATAGCTGGCTATCTATGTCCTCTGATCTCCAGGCAAACTTTATTTATTAACGTACAAATAAAATGTTACCATACACCTGAGGAACTGGGGTTTAGACGCCCAGAGATTTGCTGACAGTAAAGTAAGTCAAATGGCAGGGCTGACATCAGATATCATGCTTCTCTATTGAATATAACTCCCATTTTAGGTGGATACACAAGTGCACACACAGACTACACACACACACCACACACATACCCCACCCCACCACACACACACACACACACACACACACACACACACACACACACACAGAGTCCTTTCAAATATTCCAAAATCAGGCAGGCTTAACTTTGGAGTCTTGGCCTGTGCAGGTCAAGTCCAGTGTTGATAGGATCTTGTTTCTGCAAGAAGGAATTACCTGCGATGTGCTTGCCCGAGTGCATGGCAAGGCAGGGATCAGAACATGTCATTTCCTAACCCCCTCCCCCATTTTCTCCTGTGGAGCACGTCATGAGGGGTTCTGGATGTCATCCCAAAAGGTCACAGTGTAAACTGCTTTAACGAGAAGCTGCTTGGTAAAGCCACTGTAGTTTTGCGGGGCCAGAGTGGAAGGGGCGGCTCTGGGTCAAGAGCTGCTGTGAAAGTCTGGAGCTTCGTGAACTTGGCTAACACTCCTTAAATTGGAAGAAGAGTGGTGAACGGGCAGAATTAGGAATCAGAGGTGCGAAAATGAATCTCCCCAAATATTCCTGTGTGCCAGCAACCCTCAGTGACCTGGCAAATAAGATACACAAGAGTGATCAAAATGAATGAAATTCTTCTGGCTTGTTTTCGACACTGACAAGGTGTTTCTGAGGGCTTGGCTTCTAGAAGGACCATGTTGAAGGAGACCTACCACGGAGGATGGATGACATTCCATGAGGTCAGGGGTTCAAGCCAGGCTTGCTGCTTACTGGCTGTGACTCTGGAAAAGTTACTTTTGCCTAGGCCTCAGTCATCACTGGTTCACTTTGTCACTTTGTAAACATTTGTTGACTCCTGTGAGCCTGAGGCATTTTTGACAACAAGCCCTGCTGTGGAAGAACTCAGCCTCCGCAGGGAAACAGTTAAACCAAAGGATTATGTATAGACGCTAGCCTGTGTTGGGGTCTGAACCAAGGTTCGCCGCTAAGACTATAGTTAGCCCTTATAGAGTCATTATGAACACTTAAGAAGTTACCTGTAGGTTGAGCATCAAGGTGTCCACCTTTAATCCCAGCATTCACAAGTCAGAGGCAGGTAGATCTCTGTGAGTTTGAGGACAACCAGGACTACATAATAAGTTCAGGCCAATCAGGTGATCCTGGTTGGAAGAACCTGTTTAGGAAAAACAAACAAACAAACAAACAAACCAGTCACTGCTTTTTCTGTACCAACTGCAGCCCCAGAGGCCTTGCTTGATAAGCTGAGCTCAGATGAATTCTTTTCACCTTTAGGTTTTTCCCTAGGCTAATGATTCCTGTCTACTGAACGGGCTGTAGCCCTGAATGTCAAAACTGAGATATACACCATGTACAAAACTCAAGTCCAAGTGGATCAAAGACATCAACATAAGTCCAGTTACACTGAACTTGATAGAAGAGAAAGTAGGAAGTACTCTTGAACACATTGGCACGGGAGATCACTTCCTAAATATAACACCAGTAGCACAGACACTGAGAGAAACAATTAATAAATGGGACCTCTTGAAACTGAGAAGCTTTTGTAGAGCAAAAGACATGGTCAGTAAGACAAAAAGACAGCCTACAGAATGGGAAAAGACCTTCACCAACTCCACATCTGACAGAGGACTGATCTCCAAAGTATATAAAGAACTCAAGAAACTAGACATCAAAATACTGAACAATCCAATTAAAAAATGGGCTAAAGAGCTAAACAGATCTTAAAAGAATAATCTCAAATGGCTGAAAGACATTTAAAGAAATGTTTAACATTCTTAGTCATCAGAGAAATGCAAATCAAAACGACTCTGAGATACCACCTTACACCTGTAAGAATGACTATGATCAAAAACACTAATGACAGTCTATGCTGGAAAGGATGCAGAGCAAAGAGAATACTCCTCCACTGTTGGTGGGAGTGCAAACTTGTACAACCACTGTGGAAATCAGTATGGTGGTTTCTCAGAAAATTGGGAATCAAACTACCTCAAGACCCAGCCATACTACTCTTGGGCATATACCCAAGGAATGCTCAATCATACCACAAAGATACATGATCAACTATGTTCATAGCAGCACTATTTGTAATAGCCAGAACCTGGAAACAACCTATATGCTTGTCAACTGAAGAATGGATTAAGAAAATGTGGTACATATACACAATGGAGTACTACTCAGCAGAGAAGAACAATGACAGCATGAAATTTGCAGGCAAATGGATAGAACTAGAAAATATCATCCTGAGTGAGGTAACCCAAACCCAGAAGGACAACCATGGTATGTACTCACTCATAAGTGAATACTAGATATAAAGCAAAGAACAATCAGACTGCAACCCACAGAACCAGAGAGGCTATATAGCAGGGGGGACCCTAGGATGACTGTGGCTTATAATAAGTTTTGATTTTACTTAATCACTGGGCAAGTCTCAGTGAAACATTTCACTATTAGGATAAGAATTTGTACTGTATCAAGCTGATAATAGAAAAAATAAATAAATTTTAAAAAAAGACTGAGATATAAAGGATCGATACAAGGCCAAGGGGGAAGAATACACCCGTGACTACAGGAAGAGAATGCACAAGCTTCACAGGGTTAGGCAAAAGTTCCCTGCACATGTGCATTTGTGCTTGTTCCAACATGACCAGAATGCAGACTGAGAAGTACATTAAGGACTTGAATAAAGATGATGCTATGGTTTCAAGGTATCCCATAAAGGTCTGTATGTTGTGAAAATCAACCCCAGGTTCATGTTAATGGCATTAGAAGGTAAAGCTGTTGAGGGTTTGATGAAGTCCTGAAGGAGGGACCCCTGTGGTGGTATTAATGGCTTTGAAGAAAGGAAGCAGAGCCTTGAGCTGGTGGCCTCACCCTTGTCTCACCATGTGATATCCTCCATCATGTTATCATGCAACCTGGGACCCTCACTACCTGCCAGGCATCCCAGCACCACCACCCTGAACTTCTCAGTCACCACCACAGTGAGCCAAATAACCTTTCTTTAGGAAGTACCCAGTCAGAGATGTTTTACTGATAGCAATCAAAACCAGGCTAAGACAGGCAAGGTTAGGGAAGTTGGTTATTCATTAAGCAGGGATTTATTGGGCACCATTCCAAGTGAAGTATGAGAAATACCATGGAGTCCTAGGGAACCAAACTAGTAAAATTCCCTCCCTTGAAGAGGTCCCCATCTACTGTGATCCTGATGTGCCTCCAGTTTCATGTTAATCTAGCAGAAAAGTGTATTGGTTTCTGTCCTGTTTTCTCTCTAACACTGTGTGAACCTCCAAATGAGAGCATGCATGCAAAAGTACTGTGGAAACTGGAAGAGCTGGTTTATGTTGATAGTCACCTTAATCCTAGTAAGTAACCAATGCCAGTGCCTCGGAATTTGGGTCTCATCCCTGTCACCAGAGACCTGCCTGGCCCTTCTTGTTGATGCTAAAGGGGATGATGGGTTAGCTGAAAAGTCTGTTGGGCCATAACTTCCTGGGCCTGATTAGGAACTGATCACATCATCTCCAGGCCATGGTGCTGCTGTGGTCCAAGACTCTTCTGAGTGACTAGGACCTGGAGCCATGAACAAAGGGCGAGTTCCATCTAGAGGACAATATTTCCTGCAGTTTCAGGACTACCTCTCACATGGGTCCCAGCAGGAGCTAGGTTTGCCAGATCAGTAGGTCAGATGTGGTGGCAGAAGCTGGGATCTAGGCTTAGGGAAATAGCTAGCCCTTGGCTGTGTGACTTTGGGCAAACCACAACCCCTTTCTAAATCAGAGTTCCTTTCCCTGTTAATCCGGAGATTGGAACTGATCGACTTCAACAACAGAGTTCTTTGCGTTCCTCAACCCTGTAAACTAGATCAAGCTGGGTACTATGGTGGAGACGAGACTGGGAACATGGGGTGAGGCTCATTCCATCTCTTTGTCCTTCCTCATTCTCTCTAGGCTTCTGACACTGCCAGTATTGCTCCCAAGGTATAGAGGAATTCAGTTGGAAATGATTGGATGCCATTCTTTCTTCAACCCAGTTCTTCTGGCCCAGGTTCAGAGGAGATAAGGACAAAGGAAAAGTTTGGAGACATTTTAAAGTTTATGTTTATGTTGAAGGGATTGCCTGCCCCCCTCCCCGTTCAGTGTAAACATAATCTGGATTGTCTATCTGGTCAACCCTCACCCTACCATGAAGTTTCTGTAGCCCCATTTGAATCCACATGGATTCCCACAGCAACACCGTGAAAACATGGAGAAAAGCAGCATTAAGATTTCCATGTTGTGTCTTTTCCAAATTGGAAAATTTGTGAATTATTTTTCCTTAAAGGAGGTGTGTTTTTTAGGAGACAGGGACATGAACAGGAAAGGAATTTGTTCCTTCTCAGCTCAGGTGGGTCATAACTGAAACGACAGCGCCACAATTATCGATAGCTATGTCCTTTTCTCTTGCTCTGCATTCTTGAGGGCCAAGAAGTCACTTCTGCCACTGAGTCTATTCTATCCACCAGGAAGCGAGAAAAGGAGAACTCACCAGTTTCTTTCAGGTTAGGGACAGGTAGAACACATTATTTTTAAATCCCAAAAGCTGGTCCTATGACCACACCTATCTACCACTAAGGGAAGCCCCCAGTCCCCTGCCCCCTGCCAATCTCTTTGGTAGGATAGTCTTATGGCCAATTAAAAATTCTAGTTAATTCTAGATAGAAAAGAAATCCACAGAAACTGTATTCCTGAGACGAAGCTTGCTCTGAGGCTTGGGAAAGCTGCTTTCCTAGAGTGTATTCCAGATAGAAAATTGTGGGGTGTGCATAGAATCCAGTGACTTCAGGCTGAGCAGCAGCTCACGGGTTGAGATAATTCAGTCTCCTTTATTGGTGAAGCGATGGTGGGCCCATTTGGCAGAAAAAGCTACTCTGGACACAGAGACAGCAGGTGATTTGTCCCCGGTAACATGGTCAATAAGAGAAGTTAATCTTGTGCAGATAGACCCACAGACTGTTGGGACTTGTTGAGCCCCTGGAAGGGCCCTTGGCTCTTTGAGTTTATGCTCCCATGATGCCTGGCTGGTGATGACACTATCATGATGGGATATCATTGCAGTCAGACGCAGCTGCCTGTAGACTCTGATGCGGTATCTTGTTCTGTCCCATTTGGCAGACATTTCTTCTTCTGGCTATCTACAGTCCTCAGGAGTATCTTCCCTCCTTCTCCCTTCCCTTTTCCTCTCCCCTGCTTTATCTCTCCTTGCCTGCCTCTCATATCCTCCCTCCTCTCTCCTCCCCTCTCCTCTTGTCTTCATTCATGGAATATTCTCAGCCAAGAATATTGGAGAACCGGATTTAGAAGTATGAACTGGAGGCTGTTTCCTTCGGTTCTTCCCATATATTTCCCTCTCCCCATTCCTCCCTTTCTTCTCCATCTTCTTTCTCCATCCCCTTCATTCCTCCCCCTCTCCTCCCCTCAATTTTATACTATATTTTCCCTAACAAGCTTACTGTCTCCAACACCCAGAGTAAATCAATAGTTGCTACACGAGTCTTCAGAGGACTTCATCACCAGAAATGTTTTGCCCTAAGCAAACTTCTACTTCCTTTTAACATTTTTGCTTGTTTCAATCAAGAACTACAGAACGCCTTGGGTTTCCCCCTCTAATTCTCTCTTTGCTGGCCCCTGATGTGGCCACAGTGCCCTACTCTAGCTGGCTTCTGAGTGCTTTAATTATTTACATACATTTCATGCTTGCTGTGGGTGCTTCCCCCTGGCCTTTACTGCAGATTTCTACAGGTCTCTTGGGGACAGAACAGTACATCTGTGTATCGGGCAGGGTGGCTGAGGATCTGATGGAGATGGGGTGCTTATTAATCTGTATTGGATATTGTCAAGATCTGTGGCTGCAGGGAAGTGAATGGGTTGGGGTACAACCGGAGAGACCCTCTGTTCCCTCCTTGTTTCATAGACAAGAAAACTGAAGCATATTTGTAGATTAGCTTCTTTTGGGGGAGACTCCTTTGCCATGCATGTTTCTTTGCATTGCCAGAATTTTCTGTTCAGTATTTAGGAAGAAAGGAGTGGGCAAGGAAGGACGGAGGGAGGGAAGGAAGGAAGGGAGGAAGGGAGGGAAGGAGGGAGGGAGGGAGGGAAAGAAGGAAGGAAGGAAGGAAGGAAGGAAGGAAGGAAGGAAGGAAGGAAGGAAGGAAGGAAGGAAGGCAGAAAGGCAGGCAGGCTTATTAAATATTGAAAGTGGCAACTTAAAGTTAGCTCCATCTCACTTTACCTTTGAGACCGGCGGAGATGTAGATACCACCATTATATCACCTGAAGGGCAGGATCAAGGCTCAGGAAGACAAGTCACTAGTTACACAGCATATAGGAAGTGAAATTGAAACTGGCCAAGTTCCTGCTGAAGCCCATCAGTCAACCACCAACACCCTCAAGGGGAAGAAGGCAATGCCTTGTGTAGGAAGCCAGACCAGCGTAAGGGATTCTTTTAAACAGTGTGGTAACAAAGTTAGGATCTTGAGAAAAATGTGCCTGCACCTTGATTTGCTCATCAGTAATGAAGGATGGGCTCTGAGTCCTGAGCTCCTTCTGGCCTTCCAGGGCTGTGAGACAGCCCTACTCTGAATTCCTCCACCCCGGTGTGAGCCATTAAAACATGATAGATCCTTTCGAGAGGAGCGATGTTTCTTTAACTAAATTGCCAAGGTCAGGCCAAGCAAACTTATTCGGGGTTCGTGATGGGATTGCTCTTAATTGATTGGGGTGAAGAGTTCAAGCTCCATTGGAGGACTGGCTTTTCAGTCTCAAGCTGGAAGGGACTGAAGCTTGACATGATTTGGGGTTGTTTGGTGACAGCACCACTCTTGAACAGTTGACCAGGGGCCCTCAGAGCCGAGCAGCTCCCCAGTCCTTGGAGAAGAAGGGAGTGTTAAGCAGTAGATAAATATGCTGCCTGGGTCCTTGGGAAGTCCTCCCAAATGCCTGGGGCTTTCCTGTGTTTTACTCTTCTGATTGCCAGAAGGGGTTTCTGTGTGTGTGTGTGTGTGTGTGTGTGTGTGTGTGTGTGTGTGTGTGTCTTTCTTCCTTTAAAGGTATTTTATTATTCTTTTCTTATAAGCATTTAGGACCATAGGGAATTTTGAATTGCTTTCCTCTAGAGAGTCTAGCCAACAATGGTTTTTTATTTCTTCTAAGCTTTGCATTTCCTTTGCCCTTCCTATTCTTTTGGCAAAGATTTATTAATAGTACAATGGTGATCACTAAACCACCATGGACACCATGCCTTCTACTTCTAGGAAGCTTCTTGCTCTTTCTGCGCACAAATTGTGGAGTAGCCATCATGAGGCCCTAGCTTAGCCACCAGGAAGTAAAGCCTTCTTCACTGGTTCAGATTGTTATAGAGAGCACAGGCAATAAGCTGGGAAACAAATATTGGATATATTCTCAGTTACCTTTAGAACAACTGAAACCCTGCAGGTAGGTAGCAGAAGCCCAGAAACTTGGGAGTACAGATGTCAAAGCTGGCTGCCCAAAGTGGTCTCATCTGCTCTCAGAGGAGAAACTGGATTCAGATCCAGACTGTAGACATCCAGGCTCCTTATTGTGTTTACGACTTTTCTGAGCCTGTCATGTGAAAGGTCGGGCTCCACCACTGCTGAACGAAGCCAAAGAGATTGAGAGACAGGTGAAGAAAAGAGCTGAACAGAAGCAGGGAGATGGAAGGCTGTCACCCCAATTCCACCTTGCCAGGGGTCTTGAGTTTCCAGGGAGATAAATTTTAGCCATAGCCAGGTGGCACTGGAGTGGTTATTAATTCTTAGAGTGATAAATTCTTTTTTTTTTTAAACTTTTATTGACTTGTGGATTTCACATCATGCATTCCCATCTCACTTACCTTTCTGGCCTCTTGAATGCATCCACTCTCTGCCCTTGCAATGCACCCCCCAAAGAAAACAATCACATTTAAAAGAAACAAAACAAAACAAAAAAGGAGAAAAAGCTTGTCATGGAAACTATAGTGTGGCTCATTGAGTCATACGGTATACCTTTTAGTCCATTCATCTTTACTTGTAAGTGTTCATTGCCATGAGTCATTGTTCTGGCTCAAGGCCTCTGGCTTCTGCTGCACCACGGGGACTCCTCATGGATATCCTGTTATTGTCCTGTGTCGTGGAGATCCTGCTGTTTTGGATCTGTAGGTTCGTCTCCTTCACATACTCCAAAAGTTCATAGGTCAGGTGGATGTTGAGGTAGGCCGACTCATAGCCTTGGTTCTGGGCCTAGGTGGTAGCTGGGTTGGTCAGCCCACCAGCTTTCCCTCATCATCACTACCTAGGTGAGCTCTCCAACACTGCCTCATGGAGCTCACCCAGTGCATCCTGTAGCGAGGAGCAGGGCCCGTCCTGCTCTCAGGTCCTCAGATCTAGGTCACCCCCACTCACACCACCCAGGCCAGTTCTACTCTTTTGCCCAGGCCAGGTGCATGGTCCTCTCTCCCAATTGCTGGAGGAGACATATGCGGGGAGGACTGTGGCATCTCTCCTGCTCTCTTGCCCTCAGGGCTGTGTCTACCACAGGCTCAGCTCTAATGTGCTCCCCAGGCAGGGTACGGGGCCCACTCTCTTGTGTGCTGCACCTGGTGAGGGACAGGGCTAGTTCTCTCGATCTCATAACCCTGGAGCCATCTCTCTTACCTGCCACAGGTAACAAGGGGCGGAGCGGGGAGGGCATCTTTCTCTCACCTACACCACCACATAGCAGACAAGCCGGTGGCGGGTTAGCTCTCCTGCTCTCACGCCCTCAGAGTTGGCCCATCTGCATCTCTGACCACAGGGCCAGTGAAGGGCAAAGGCAGCACAGCATGGTTCCAATGACCTCCTGTGTTAACACAGGCCATGGGTATCATCACAGACCTCAGCTGCTGTAGGACCATAGACCCAGATAAGGCCTTGGCAGTAGCTTGGGCCTGGACATCCCTATGACCCCTGTGTCAGCACAGACCACCCAGATCAGTATGACCCTCGGATACCAGCATGGTCTCAGGTGACTGACCAGACCCCAGGGCATCTGCAGAGCCCTGAGTGGTAACAGGAAGCATGGGTATCACCTCAGACCTCAGCTGCTGCAGGGCCACAGACCCAGACATGGCCCTAGGCAGCATCCCTGGCCTGGAAGACACCATGATCCTGGGTGACAGCACAGGCCACTCAGATCAGCATGGCCCTGGTGGCAGCAGGGCCCTCGGACACCTTCATGGCCACAGGTTAGGACCCAGCCCCCAGGTAACTGTGTGGTCTTTGGAGGCAATATGGACCATGGACATCAATACAGACCCAGGCTGTGGTAGGACCACAGACTCAGACATGGTTCTAGGCCACAGCCCAGGCCCAGATGTCACCATGGTCCCAGGTGGCAGTGCAGATCACTCGGGCTGGCATGGCCCCTGCAGCAGCATGGCCCTTAGACACCAAGATGGCCCTAAGTGGCAGCCCGGAACCCTGGCATTGGCATGGCCTTTGATGGTCTCAGGAGCTACAGACATCAACACAGACCCTGGCTGTGGCAGGGCAACCGACCCATATATGGCCCTAGGCAGCAGCCCTAGCCTGGACAATACCACGCCCCACATGACAGCACTGGCCACTAAAATCGGCTTCACCCCCTCGGTGGCACAGCCCTTGGACACCAACATGATCACAGGTTATGACCTAGATAGATCCTGGGCATCCATGTGCCCTTTGGTGGCGACATGGGCCAAGAAGAGAGTGATGGATTCTCTTGATGTAGTTTTCATGTTGTCCACTGGGCACAGGCGTTCCTGGGTGATCCTGATTCCTGTAAACCGATGGAAAGATGGTCGGTTAGCAGGGTACATGGCTAGTATTGCTCTGAAATGTTTTCTCTTATTCTTCTTCTCAGGCAAGGCTGACGCTATTCGTTAACTACTTGGGGAGTGAGGAAAAACAGAAACAATGGAAAATGGGCTGCTGGTCCGGGGGAATGTTAATCGCTCATCAGCTTGAAGCCAAGTGGCAGAACTGTGAGAATCTGAAACTGAAACTCCAGGGTGCCTTATTGCACGGGTCCCTAATTCACACTAAATTATTCGTTTCATAATAATTTTTAATAATTTCCTTAATGAGGGCCCACCATTGCAACTTTGGGGGGAGTCTCACAAAAGTTGGAGCAGATGTTAGCAAACTTTAGGGTCAGAGATAGCTTAAGGCCTGCAGAATCCAGTGGAGAAGACAGATGTGAAAATACATAATTGTAACACGTAGAGGGAAAAAGCTACAGCAGAGGAGTGATGGCTTAGGATTCCCTCTCCTAGCCTGGGCGGGGGTGGCGCACGCCTTTAATCCCAGCACTCAGGAGGCAGAGGCAGGCGGATCTCTGAGTTCAAGGCCAGCCTGGTCTACAGAGTGAGTTCTAGGACAGGCTCCAAAGCTACACAAAGGAACTCTGTCTCAAAACAACAACATCAACAAAAACAAAACAAACAAACAAAAAGAAAACCACCAAAAAACCAAACAAACAACAAACAAAACAAAACAAAATAATCCTTCTACACACACACACACACACACACACACACACACACACACACACACACCTCTGCCCCGGTTCACAATGCAACTGTATTTACCAATAGAGGTTTTAGATAGTTCAAGTTAAATGATATTTGAAGTGTGATCCTTAATCCCACTGAAAGTAAAGGAAGAAGCCCCAAAGATGTAGTCTATGTAGTCCTAGAGAGGGGAGAGCATGAGAGGGTACAGAGAAGGCGGCTGCTGTGAGCCAGTCGAGAATGCTCACAAGAAACCAGTTTTGCTCAGACGGCAACCATGGACTTACAGAGAAAAGAAATGTCTGGGGTTTTGTTGTTGTTTGTTTGTTTGTTTGTTTTTTCAAGACAGGGTTTCTCTGTGTAGCTTTGGCTGTCCTCAAACTCACTCTCTAGACCAGGTTGGCCACAAACTCATAGAGTTTCGCCTGCTTCTGCCTCCCCAGTGCTGGGTTTAAAGGCATGTGCCACCAATGTCCAGCTGTCTATTTTTAAATCACCTAGACTGGGGATTTGTTATGGCCGCCCAAGCAGACACATGCAAAAAGGATGTCCTGGGTAGATGGATTTGAGGATGGAGAAGCATTCCTAGGACAGAAAACAACCCTAGCAAGAGTATGCGGGCCTGAAGGAGTGCAATGCGTTTGTTGAACTGTGAAGAATAGCAATGAGTTCTTGTGGCGTGTGAGTGCCTGGGAGATGAGCAGGGATGAGAAGTAGGAGAAACTGAAAACGGCGTGGTAAGTCAGGGTGAAGAGTCCAGGCTCTAGCTGGTAGGTGTGGGATGTCCTGAGCAGGGGAGAGGGTCAAAACTGTCAAGGAGAGAGAGTGGAAGGAAGGCAATCGATGACTAACATAGTGGCCAGGTGACAAAGGGTGTGGTCGTGACGTAGAGATAGGGAGGGCCTCGTTTTTTTTAGCTGGAGTCAGAGAAAGGCAGAAAGGGGCAAAGGAAATAGTTGGTTACATGTGGAATGTTCATTTGGGTGCCTTGGGGAATGGGTGGTGCTCTGGCTATTCTGGTTATGTTTAAAGTGACTTGAGTATGTCCAGAGGCTTAACCTGCTTATGTGGAAAATTGCTTAGGCTGTCATATTTCAAAGAAGTACCAGTCCCTTATCCCCCAGGCTTGTCAACTGCATGCACTGGGAAACAGGATGGTCACAGTCAGGGGAAAAAAATCGTTGAAGGCTTCATCAGCCAGCGTCCTATTCCACAGAAGGATGCTGAGTCTGTCTCCTACCAGCCTTTATTCATAGGCTTAAAACTTAGGCCACTGGGGTTATGCTCTTCAGAGGGAGACAGAGCCAAATTTGATAACTACTTGCTTAGGGGAAAGAACACCTTTTAAAAATTTTATGTAGCCCAAGCTGGCTTTGAACTCGCAAAGATCCACTTGTCTCTGCTTCCCAAACGCTAAAATTAAAGGTGTGTTCCATGCCTGTCAAGGAAAGAACATTTTGGTCTTGACCCTAGCCTGGGTCCTCATTTGACTTGTGTATCTTTGAGTAAATTGTTTACTCTCTCTGGGCCTCAGCTTCTGCTTCTGGAAAACAAATCACTTGAATTAAACAGCCCTTTTAGTTCTAATGTCCTATATATCAATAATTAACCGTCTTGTGTAAATCAAGAACAGGGGGCTTTTTACAAGTCCTTCATCTCATCCTAGACTCAGAGACTCACAGATGACTCTAGAGGGAGGCTTGCATCTGGAAGACATCCAGCCCAGCTTCCTGATTCGTCGCTCGAGGAAGCTGAGAAATGTGAGGAGGGTGGCCCAAGGTCATGCAGCTAGTCACTAAGCACAACCAGGAATAGAACCCAGAACTCCTGACAGCCCTGATGAGGACTGTCAAGGACACATGGTCCCGACATGTGCCATTGCACACTTCCAAAGGCACTCATGAGTGGTGCCCCTGGAAGAGTGCAGTTAGAGGCTTTCAGCCTGCCTCACACTTCCCCAGCCTCTCACACTTGGCATGGGTTTCTTCCCTTGTACCTGCCTGATGGGATTCTACTGACTCTTCAAAACTGTGCAAATGTCATGCCTCTGGTCACCTGCTCTTCCTTTTGTGTTCAACTCGAATATATATACATACATACATACATACATACATACATACATATATACATATATATATTGCATATCACAAAGGAATAGTTACCTCTCTATTATTGATTCAGTAAAAGTGGGATTCATTTCTTCTTGACCTTTATACACCTAGCCTCCAGCACAATTAGTGCTCAATTAGTGGCCATGGAATGAAGAATGCAATGGGGAAGTGGCAGAGTGAATATATACCCGGGTTCCAGAGAAGGCAGACTCAGATGTGAAGGGCCCGGGAAGCCACCTCCAGAGGAGTAAATGAGATGAGGCCTTTCCTCTCGTTTAGTTGTGTCTTGGGTTTAGAGGTCATCACCCTCACTCAGGACAACTCCCCTAAGCTGTGAGCAGGAAATGCCTTAATATCAGGTCCAATGGCCCAGATTGAAGACATAATCCTTTGGCCCATGACTCACCAAGAGATTCCAGAAGGCACAGTGTGGGTGGCCTTCCACTATCAATCAACGGCTGGGCGTTCCTGCTTGTGATTGGAGTGCCTTCTTGCCACCCAAGCTTATAGGTCTCTCAGATGCAGCCTGTATGGAGACCTCCGGCCATCAGGCCTACGCAGTTTCTAACCACCCACCAGGAGACTCGGGAAGCATCCATAAAAACTTGCTTTTATGGCCACTGACATCCCCTTGAGTATGGTCATTATGATTATTTAGCATTTATGAGACACCCTTCGTGTAGTGAGGGCAAGGGGAAGGCAATTTGGCAACCTCAACACAAACGGATGTTTCTATATAACCCACCTCCGAAGATGATCCCTCCCACTGAAAATAGTTCATTTCCGCCTCAGTGAGGCGCTCACATAGGCTAGGACAACAGTCCTTTCCATATCCTGTATAATGTTAAGCCAGGCATCTCCAAAGGAACCTCACTTAACCAAAACCCAGTAGAGGAGAAACTTCCACTAACCTTTGTAGGTTTTATGCTTGTATTGACTCATGCTGAGTGATATCAGTGTACAAAGTCCTTCTTTCTTTTCCAGTAACATATACTTTTGACTTGATGCCAGACCTTGCGTCTAGTCTTGACACTGTAGAGGTAAATAAGCCAACCTCAGATTTGCCTGGAAGATAGACATGGGAAGAAAAATATAGTACAGAAAATGTACAAGAGCCAAGTTCATGAAAGTGTGGAGGCCTAGTGGGCCAGGCAGGCTAAGAAGGATTTTCAGGAGGATAAGCTCAAGAGGTCACTGAGTGGATAATGAGAGTTTGGGATGCCCGTATGTGGACCTTGAAAGCAGATGGAGCGGCTGAGCAAAGGTATGAGGAGGTGAAATGGTGTGGGTTAAGCAGAGGACCTGAGCTCTGTAGGCTTGCATCTCCTGGGGGTAGACAGGGGCTAGGTGACTAAGGGCCTTGCCTCCTCTCCCACGGGTGTCTGTGCCTGCCACTTGTGGAGAAACCAGTAGTTCTCAGAAAGTGCTTTCCTCTGCTCCTCTCTGTCTTTCACATGGAACTGTCCTCTCTGCTCAGCCTTTAATGCCAGCATTCCCAGCTGCCCTGCACTGTTTTCCTCATTCTAGACCCTATGACGGACAGTTCCTCCTTTTGATGACACTCCAATGATCTCCCAGCCATAGTTCTATTTCAAACTGAAGGGATGCATAGGGACCCCGTGCCTTCCAAATGTCTCCCCCTTTTCAAGGCAGCCACCTGCTCTCCAAACCTTTGCTTTTTATGCATTTCATATGCTTACAAAAGGCATCTCCATCGTACCACTCACTGTGTCTCCAAACCTGACTCCTCCTAGGTGCCTCACTTTTCCTCAAAAGCCCATCAGATACATCAAGTATTCATCCATCCATCCATCCATCCATCCATCCATCCGTCTGTCCATCCACCCATCCATTCATTCTATAGTTATTCAGTTCTTCCTCTCCCACTGGGCCTGGGCTTTGGCTAATAGTGGGCGATGCAGAGATGAAACAGTCTTAGTCCTTAGGACAAGAACCAAATGAGAAGGATGTCACATGCACAGGTGACTGCCACTCTGGCCACCCAGTGCAGCAATAGATGACTATGGAGTGTGGGGAAGGGTGGAAGGTCAGCCAAAACTTCCTCAAGAGGATGATGGACAGTGAAGGAAGAAGAGTCTCAGGGACAGAGAAGAATGTGAGGAAGTGACTGATGGATGATGGCGCTGTATAGTTTAGGTATCAGTCTTCAGAGGTGCTGGGGGGGGGGAAATGGGGGGCAGACAGGTTGGTTATTCGGGGTCTTGTGCTCTCCAATAAGGAATATGGACAGGTCTGAAGCAAAAGGCAGTCAACAGAATAGTGGGCTGCGCAAGCAGGTAGGTTTGCAGGAAGATCGTGTCCATAGGTAGAGGAAGTAGGCGGGCAGGGGAAGCAGACCACAGTGATGAGAAGGCCAAGGAAGAGGTGAAGAGGTCTGAGCATGTGCTCCTGGTCCGAAAGTGATGCTGGGGAGACGTTTCTCAGCACAGACAGTTGCCTTTGCTTATCATCTGCATATGGAAATGACAGACAGAATGAACACCCTGACATTTTTTTTTCCCTAGCTAAATGGTGGGTGATTATTATTGTCTTTTACTGAGAACACAAAAGTGGGAGCAAGCTTAGGAGGTTAAGCAAGTATCTTCAATTTTAGATCAGTTTTGTTTGTGTGTTTGTTTTGAAGCAAGGTCTCCTGTATTCCAGGCTAGCCTTGAACTCAGTATGAAGCCGAGGATGACCTTGTACTTCTGATCTTTCTGCCTTCACTTCCTAAGTGCTGGGGTTACAGGTGTGTACCACACCTGGTTTTTATGCTGGGCTGGAGTTTGAACTTGGGGCTTTATGAATTCTAAGTAAGCACTCTACCACCAGCCCTTAGATCTGTGTTGAGATACTGTAGCCTCATATGATTTGTAAACATGATAGGTCTTGTGGGCACCGGGGCCGGGGATGGAACAATGGCCCCTTACAAAGTGTGTGCTGTGGCATTGAAAACAGGGCAACGCCAGACTGTGGCTTTTCCCCAGAGGAGGCCTTGGTTATCTTTGCTGACCCGCATCTGCCAGCTGTAGTGGGACTTGTGCTATCTGTCACCTCCCCCTAGGAACGCTGGGATGTTTGAAATACACCACAAATCCCCATGTACACCAGAAGTGGGTGGGGCTTCCTGAACTCTGCCCACCGCACCCTCACGGTCCCCTCCACCTCCACGTGTTTCTCATTAAAGAGTTGATGGAAGGGACTGCTGTGCTTAGTAGATTTATCATCATCCCGCCTTCCTAACTCAGAAAACGTCGTGGTCTTAAAGGGAAAGTGGCTTTGACAGAGAAAAAGTGCAGTTCTCAGGGGGAAATGGCATTTCAGGATATGTGTAAACATTGCTTACCTTTTGCTGTTACTTTTGTTGACTAAGTTTGTTCTCAGTGGCAGGTGCATTCTGCTCTGTGGGGACAGGAGCATCTAAGGCATTTATTTCCTTGGGGCAAATGAACTTGGTGAGAGAGGGCTAGATTGGGGACAAGGAATGATGACCTGGGAGTCCGTTACCATGAACAGCTTTTTTCTTATCTGTAGAGGATGGTAGCTCCTGTGGTTTAAGTCTTGGCTCGCTGCCTCTGGCTGTCAGCCGTGTGGACTGACCCCTCCTGTTTATGGTAGGCGATGTGTACAGCAGCTTATTCAGTAGGCCCGTGAGGCTCGTGTCTTATAGGTCTTCTAAACTGGTCCCTTTGCCTTTGTATTCCCACAATAGACTGCCTTCTGCCCCATGATAAGCACTCTATCATTCATGACTGAAAGAAGTCATGGGGCAGGTTGGTGGAGGTTCTGGAATGTGCTGGGACATTTCCTTTAGGGTCATAACCACTGAGACATAATTTCTGATGAATCAACTCTTGTGATGTGATATCAGCAAGGTAACAGAACATAAATAGCAGAAGGAAACGAAGATTAATGTGGATATATCTCTGAGACATCAGGGTAGGAAGGAGCCAAGGGGGCTCCTTGGGGAAGGAGCTGGAAGCCAGGGGTGATAAGCTCACAGCGGGTGAAAGGGGGGCTATGACGCTGATGGCCTGACACTAACCCAGCCGCTGTCATTAACTAGATATGGAATTTGAGACAATTTGTCTCCTCTCTGTGGATCACGTTCTCCCAGCTCAAAGGATGGTGGTGATGGTGGAGGTAATGTGTGTGCCATGTTACTGTGAATGAGGGAAAGAATGCAAGGAGTTTATCACAGAGCCTGGCATTTAGAAAAGCCCACTGCATGCCAATGTAACAATAAAAATAGCTCACAGAAATTGCCTGCTCACAAGGACACAAGGGACAAGGATTATTTTAAGTGACTTAATCCATGAGCTCAGTGTATGATTTTTTTTTTTTTTTTGGAGATAGGATTTCTCTGTGTTACAGCCCTGGTTGTCTTGGAACTCACTCTGTAGACCAGGCTGGCCTCCAACTCACAGAGATCCACCTGCCTCTGCCTCCCGAGTGCTGGGATTAAAGGCGTGCATCACCACTGTCTGCAGCTCAGTATGATCTTAAAACTCACTTTGAGTTGAAGAAACCATACAAAGTCACATAGTAACTAGAGGTCGTGTGGAGATTGCTCCAGAAGCCTGCAGATTCCACTATTTCTATATGTAATTATAGGCATAATTATAATGACATAATTATAGTAATACATAATGTAAAAATACATAAATAAAATATATAACTCTAATAACTGAAGTTGCCTTAAAACTCTCAAGTACCGGGGGACAGAACTGAGAATATTTAATTAAAACCTTATGTTTGGCTTGGGGAAAAAAGTATTCTATGTCACCTATAGGCTAGAAGGAAGCAACAGATATCTGCAATGGCGCAGAGCTTATCCTTTCTCCACATCTCACCGTCTTCAAGAAATTCACTCTCGAGACCAGGTTGTACAGGCCTCAAGCTATCCCAGAGCCCAACCATCAGGGAGGACTGAAACCCTGGGACCTTCTCCTCCTTTGCACCAGGGAAGAAGGGCGCACACATCTACAAGCCAGTGAGTCCAAAGTGAGTAAGCAGTAAGATTCTCGAAGGAAGTCAAGAGGGCAATAGGAAAAGTACTGCCGGATTGGACGGTCCACGAGGTGCCGAGGAAATCCGAGACCACAGAAGATGGATAGGAGGGCCTATATTTAAAACTGGCTCAAGGTAGGAAAGGAAGCGAGCAGCTTAATTTTAGAAAGTCCCAGACACTGAGGCTCCTGGGGGAAGAAATGTGGAAACTCGGGTGAAGATTATTTGCCATTCATCACCCCCTGTTTTCCAGAGAAGAAGCTCAGACTGAGTCAGCTGGGAGGCTTCCCCAGCAGCATAAGGAAAGTAGAGTAGAGTTAGGGTGAGCTTTGAAGTCAGACATGGAGGCCCAGTCACCTAGTCCATCACCCTCAGCCTTGATCTCCTCACGTGGAAGAGGAGACCACACCATCCGCCGACGGAGGTTTTTGTTGAAGAGAAAAGGATGGAACATGAAGCCGATCGAGCAAAGGGGATGGCCAGTGTAGGCATGCGGCTAATGTCTGTGAATGACTCTTCAAGACAGGGGGATAAAGTGTTTATAAAAGAAAGTTCTCAAGCCAGGGTGAGAGTACTTCAGTTCACCCTAATTGCTTTAGATCTAAATAAGATTCTCATGCCCGTGAGGCTGGCCTTTTCCTTGTTCTATGCTTGCCACACTCTGGAGAGTCAGAGCACACTTGCTAGCTGTAGGAGTCGACATTTGCACACTCGGACACTGGCATTGAACACTGTGGGGAATTACACATTATATGCTGAAGTTTACCATCATGGGACTTCAGCACACACACCCCCACTCCCCCACCTTGGCTCTTGAAAATGAACATGGCGTTTGCCCTCATTTTTCAAAGAATGAAAGTTGGTTGAAAATAACTTTTTTCTTTTCTCTTTGTTTCACTTTTTCTCTCTCTTGCCCCCTCCCTGTTCCCCAACTCCTGCCCTGCACCCTCCCCACACTTCCCAGACAGGTTTTTCCTCTATAATAAGCCTAGCCTCAAACTCTGGATGGATCCTCCTGCCTCATTCTCCCTAGTTCTGGGATTATGTACCACCATACCCAGTTGGAATAACTTTATTAATTCACTACAATCTGAAGTAGAAAGTGAAAGAATACACTCTAATTTCACTTTCTAGACATAACTATTTTTATATGTATGTGATTCTAGACTTGATTCTCACTCATATGAACATATTGGTTGCACTCTTTAGGTAGATTTCACAATATACTGGGCGCCATTTCCAGGCATAAGGAATAGCACTAGATATATCTCAATATCCCTCGTCTGGATAAAGACGTGGGAGCTTGCAAGCCCTGCTGGAGTGCCCATGTGCCTCACCCAGTGTGTCCTTCCACCCTCCTGACCGGATTCCAGTGTCACTTCTGCCCTTTCAACAACTGTGTGGTAACTGGATTCCTTCACTAGCTAGTGACAGACAACTAGATAGACTGTTCTCTCAGAAGGAATGAATCCACTCACACAGTTTCAATGCCCTGGGGTAAGACTTGGAGGAAGGGGGGCAAGTATGTCATCAGGTTCTATACTCATCCCTCTCATCCAGGTCCCTTTCCCCCACTCTGATTTCCTTCTCAGTATCCATATTGCGGCAAGATGGTGCCTACTAGCTCTAGGCCTATACTTCTCCAGCTCACATCCAAGAGAAACAAACCATACATCTCCCCAGCAGATCCCCAGAAGACCTGTGATTCAATTAGCCAGTGGCATGCCAATCCTGAATGTACCTAGCTTCTACTATGGATTTGTCATCTGGAATCTATCAAAAACCCTTCGGATACAGTTTTCGCCTGTATTAGGTTAACAGACCCCAGGGGTGAAGTCCATTTTTTAAATGTAGTCCCTGTCAGAGGCCAGTGCAAAGATAACTTCCAGTTACACATTCTGAGAGCTGTAGTATGCTAGACTCCTCAGTGCTATGACATCCATTTTATGCCCAAGGAAACAGGCTTGGAGAAGGGAGACAGCATTGAGCTCCAACAGTTTGTGTGTGCTGGTCCCCAGATCTGGTCCTGGGACCCTCTCACTGTGGTTAGGGCTCACCAGAATCCAGTCACTGTGGTGAGGGGTCACCATGCTCTATTCACTGTGGTGAGGAGTCACCATGATCTGATCACTGTGGTGAGGGGTCACCATGATCTGGTCACTGTGGTGAGGGGTCACTATGCTCTAGTCACTGTGGTAAGGAGTCACCATGATCTGGTCACTGTGGTATGCTGTGGAATAATTCTTCTATACACTGTGTGAATATATATCACTCTGATTGGTTTAATAAATAAGCTAACTGGCCAATAGCTGAACAGGATAAAGTTCGGTGGGAAAGTCAAGCTAAGAATAAGGGAATGAGGAAGGATGAAGTTAGAAGAATTGCCAACCAGCTAGAGAACAAGCTGGACATGCAAAATGGGATAGAGGTAAAAGCCACAAACCTCTGAGTAGTACCTAGATTAACAGAAATGGTTTAAGTTGTAACAGCTAGTTAGTAACAAGCCTGAACTATTGGCCGAGCATTTATAATGAATATTAAGGCTCTGTGTGGTAATTTGAGAGTGACTGCGGGACAGGAGAGCTCTGCCTACAGTGGTGAGGGGTCATCATGATCTAGTCATTGGGATGAGGGGGTCATCATGCTCTTCTCAGGTAACATCATAGCCAGGCTGCATGGTCCCTCCCACAGGCGTGACTTTACCTCACAGTGCTGTGGTCAAATGCGATCACAAACATCTGTGGACGGAGGCAATGCACAGACACCAGCTCACTGAGGCCACCAGCTCACCGAACCCACCTTTGTGTCCTAAACTTGCTTCTCTCAAGTCTCCAAGGGAAAGGAGAAGACTGAATTTGGCCAGGACACTCTGAGGAAAACAGATTAAGCAATAAAACAGATTAAGTAATGAAAGAAAGGGCCATGCAATTCTCAGCTCTATTTTCTCTTATTTCCACAGATGTGTTTTGGAAAAGACATCTACAGTTATTTAGAATTTGTTTTAAGCTTTATTCATTAAGTCTGGGCATGGTGTGTGTGTGTGTGTGTGTGTGTGTGTGTGTGTGTGTGTGTGTGTTCAGGCATGCATGTGTCACAGCACATGTGTGGTGCTCAGAGGACAACTCCATGGAGTTGATTTTTTTCCTTCCTACTTTACGTGGGTTTCAAGGTTTCAGCTCAGGTCATCAGGCTTGCACAATAGACATTTTACTTCCTCACTGTCTCCCTGGCTCCAGTCGTTCAGAATTTTAAGAACAATATGAAACACTTTGGAAAGATATTTTTTTCTTTTATTAATTTATCATTATTATTTGGAAAGATATTTTATCAGTACAAATAAAGTGCAGAGTGTGCTGTAAGAACTAGACCTTGCAGGACAGGCCTGGCTTCCGGCCTGCCTCTGGTGACCTCTGACCTCCCTACGGTGCAACTGGGAGCATGGCTTGCTTTCCCCACAAGCTTCCATTTCCCCAGTGGTTCAAGGAACGGTTTTGAAAAGGTGTTTCCCCTTTGGGATGCGGGTGTAACTCTGCTGGTAGAGTTCCTGGCATAGCATGTATAAGACCCTTGGCTCTCCAGCATGTGTACGCGGGACATGGTGGCCCACACCTGTCACTCAGCACTCGGGTGGGAGAGGTAAGAGGATCAGAAGCTTCAGGACACTCTTACCTATTTAATTAGTTCCACGCTGCCTCCCCCACCCATCCCAAACCATGTCTTTTAAATCTGTAAAATAAATAAGTAAATATAAGTAGGCTTGGTTGGGAGGTGACAGTGACCCTAGCCAGCGGTCCTACTGAGGATCGCAGGGAGGAAAGACAAGAGTTTTCATTGGCTTCAGAGCAAACTTCTTGTGGGTTGAAGGGAGCTGGGGAATGGGACCCTTGGGGGCTTTCCTGCCTCTGGAAAGGGGTTGGCTTCGCTTGTTTCCTAGCCAAAGCTTTGAGACTCAGATGAGAAGTTGCTTGCAGTGTGGCTGAGCTCCAGTTTGGATTAGAAGAATATAGGTCAACAGCAAGACCCATGAAGGTCCTGCAAATTGGCTTCCTGGAGGGCAGTGCTCACCCCGGCACACTGGAGCTGTGAGTGAGAAACTCAGCCTGTGGGCAGAGTTTGATGGGCGAGAGGAAGACTTGGACTGCCAGGAGGTGGGCCCAGCTGTGGCTTTAGCTCCACAGGCTCTAGCCTCGCCTCTGTGTCTGACAGGCCACCGCTCCCTCTCCCTCACGTTTAAAATCAGGGCAGAATTGGATCTGTTTGGGGCTTTCCAGTACAGACAAAGAGCATCCGAGGAAGTTAAACCCACTGGGGCTGCTGCCCAGCCCTACACTTGCTGTCTTTGTGTCCTTTGATTATGAAATTAAACTCTCTGAGCCTCAACTCTCTCCTTCGTAAAGAGGGAGTGCTAATAGTCTTTACTTTGTGGAAGCTCTGCAGAACACAATGAGAACAGATCCTGGCAGAAAGGTCAGTCTGCAAGTCTAAGCCATCATGGTGACTGTATGGTGCCAACTTTTCCAGGGGTCACCATACCACAGCAGACTGTGTCCCCTGGGCAGGAGGGAGATGCACGGGCCTTCCTGGCTCCAGAAGTGCCCCAGATTTCTTGTGAAGGAGAAAGATGCTTTAATACCCAATCTGGCCTGGCGAGGACCCCCACTGGACATGCCTTAGGCCAGAAAACTGGTCCAAGGTTGAAGTCTACGATTAAGAAGGCTGATGGTGCAGGGGTGGGGGTGGCGCACGCCTTTGATCCCAGCACTCGGGAGGCAGAGCCAGGTGGATCTTTGTGAGTTCGAGGCCAGCCTGGGCTACAGAGTGAGTTCCAGGAAAGGAGCAAAGCTTAAGAAGAAGAAGAAAGAGGAGGAGGAGGAAGAGGAGGAGGAGGAGGAGGAGGAGGAGGAGGAGGAGGTGGTGGCTGATGAGAGGTGCTAAACAAAAGGAGGGGAGAGGAGGTGGCCGGCTTCATGCACAGTGAAGATGAGGTTTGGGATAGACAAAGCCTGGCAGACTGGAAAAGCCTGGTTTCTATGGCTGTTGTGTGACCCTAAGAGGTCAAGAGTCAGAAGCTAGGTCCTCCGTGTGGTGGGACCTTTCCCACGTGGAGCCCAGTGCAGGGTGGTTTGTTGCTTTGGGACATTGCCCTCCAAAGAGCCTAAGGTTGTTTACACAGGACCTTTGTTAGTTCTCAAGAGAGGCTTGTTATAAAAAGAATGGACTGAGCTCTGCCCTGGCTCCTAAATTCCATTGTCACTTTTACATCCACGGCCCTATCACCTAACCATTTGCCAAGATGTGACACAGATAAGACAGCTTTCGTAACAGCCAATGCCATGCTATTTCGACGTTCAGCTTCCAACACTGCAAGCTGTAGAAACTACTTTTCTTTACCAACTGTGCCCAACCTCTGGTATTTTGATACAGCAACAGAAAATAGAGGAGCCCTGGCTGGATTGCCTCCTTGCTGTGGGAGCCTTGGATAAGTCTCTGAATTCATCTGACCTTCACATTCCTCCTGGGTAAGATGAAAATTCAATGCTCAGATGTTTTAGTCAGGGTAACTGTTGCTGTGATGAAACACCATGATCAAAATCAAAAGCAAGTTGGAGAGGAAAGGGTTGATTTGGCTTACACTTTCACATCACAGTCCATCACTGAAGGAAGTCAGGACAAGAACTCAACAGGGTGGGGAACCATGTAGAAACCATGGAGGGGTGTTGCTTACTGGCTTTCTCAGTGTGCTTTCTTATAGAACCCTGAACCAACAGCCTAGGGATGGTACCACGCACAATTGTTTGGGTCCTCCCCAACAATCGTTAATGAGGAAGATGCCTGACAGCCAGATCTTTGGAGACATTTTCTCAACTGAGTTCCCTCCTCTCAGATGACTCTAGCCTGTGTCAAGTTGACATAAAACTATCCAGCAACCGGGTCACAGAGCTAGGGAGAATGCGAATGAAATGACCCTGTGTCAGCACCAGGAGGATGCTCAGGAGCTGTGAGCTGGTTCTGAATCAAAAGAAAGGAGAATGGAGCCGCTGACAGCCTGGGGCAGACACAGACCAGCCATTGCTGCTGCTTCGTGGGTGGTAGTGGTGGTGTCAGCTGGTCAGTACTTCTATGTATGTGTGTGTGTATCTGTGTGTGTGAGTGTGTGTGTGTATCTGTGTGTGTGTGAGAGTGTGTGTGTGTATCTGTGTGTGTGTGAGAGTGTGTGTGTGTCGGTGTGTGTGTGAGTGTGTATCTGTGTGTGTGTGTATGTGTGTGTGTGAGTGTGTGTGTGTATCTGTGTGTGTGTATGTGTGTGTGTATCTGTGTGTGTGAGTGTGTGTGTATCTGTATGTGTGTGTGTGTGTGTGTATGTGTGTGTGTGTGTGTATGTCTCTTTCTGTGTGTGCATCTGCTGGTTTCTGGACCCCAGGCTCCTATGTAGATGTAACCAACCGTCTTATTAAATAAGAAACACAGAACCAATGTAAAAGAGAAAGCCAAGAGGTCAGAGCTCAGAGCTAAAATCTCACCCTTCCTCCTGTGGTGGTCCCAGCTTCCCGAAAGAGAGCTATTTCCCTGTGTGTAAGTCGTTTCATAGTCAATCTGCCTTCTCATTGGTTGTAAACCCAAACACGTGACTGCCTCGTCACTGTCTGTATGTACAGCCCCCCAGGTCTTAAAGGCATATGTCTCCAATGCTGGCTGTATCCCTGAACACACAGACATCTATGGGATTAAAGGCGTGTACCACCACCGCCACGCTCTGTCTATGGCTCTAATAGCTCTGACCCCCGGGCAACTTTATTTATTAACATACAATCAAAATCACATTTCAGTACAATTAGATTACCACCACATTCTCATACTTCTAAAGTGGAGAGGGGATGGTGTCGCCCCAGTGCCTTCCATCAGGGTCTTCTGATTGCACCTGCGAGCCCACCATCCTCCTTCCTCTCCCTGATCTGAGTCCCATGACCCCCGCCCGTTTCCAGTGTATGTTTCAGGCCCGTTTGTATTTGTGTTTCCTGTAACAGTTTCTTAGTCACTCTTCTATTGGTGTGAAGAGACAAAATGACCATGGCAACTCTAATAAAGGAAATCATTAAACTGGGGATCATTAAGCTTCCCTACAGTTTCAGAGGTTTAGTCCATTTTTATAGAGAGGAGCATGGAGTCATTCAGGCAGAGAGAAAGAGAACTGGGCCTAGCATGGGCTTTTGAAATCTCAAACCATCCTCAGTCACGCACTTCTTTCAACAAGGCCACACCTACTTCAACAAGGCCACACCTCTTAGTCTTTTCAAATAGTGCTGCTTCCTGATGACCAGGTATCTAAATATGGAACCTATGGGACCATCACACTGAGACCATCACAATTAGGTGGGGAGTTGGGAGAAATATGGCAGGGCTCTTTCCTCTGCTTCCTGTTTGCTACCACAAACATCTCCACTCCTCTGCCCAAGACCACAGCTCCCATCACTGGTGTCTCCATCTTGCTCCCTCCTTGGGCCCTCACAGGCGTCATTGGTAATGATTACCTTGTTAGTTTTGAAATATATTTTCAAAAATTTCATTAATTATAATTTGTTGGTGTTGTTATTATTGTGTGTGTGCATGCATGAAGTGAGTGGGTACACGCATGCCACGGTATGTGTGTGGAGCCAGAGGATAACTTTGTTCTCTTCATCCACCTTTGTGTAGGTTCTGGACATTGAGCTCATGGTGTCAAGCTCACAGCAAGGGCTTTTCCCTGCTGATTCAGCTCACCAGAACCACCTTGTTAGTTTTAGACATAGAGTAAATGCTGATAGGGATCGAATGACTTCTATTACGTAGGTAAGGGCTGTATGAGACTGCACGTCCCTTTTTTCTGTGTTTGTAGTGGCCTCGGTGGGAGCAAGGGGAGGGATTCCACCCACACTTCAAGCATGAGGCCACCAATGTTGAAGAGACTTGCCCAGAGACCTCTCCTCTGCTAACAGGGTTAAATAGCACTACGAGCTGAGACCCCCTCACTGGGTTCCTTGTGATTCAGCCCTGGCTCCTGTTCAGGGACGGCTACAGTGTACAGACCCCAGAGGCTCAACGGCCTCAGCGTTGGTCACTTTCCCTGACCATCTGAGTCACCTTTGGGATTTTCCAGGCCCAACACTCCTGCAGGGTTGAAAGAAAGAAAAATCCAATGTGTTGCAAGTTCTGAAATCAATTTCATGACCAGTTCCGGTTGGCTCAGGCGTCCTTCTGAGGAATGAGGGAGCTGAGGGGGAGCATCAGGAAGTCAGTGTCCCAAGGTGGATGAGCCCTCATGTTGCACACAGCCCTAAAAATCATTTTCACAAGGTTTGTAAGAATCATGAGGGCTTCTGGATGTGCAGACAGACATGCCCTGGTGGCCTCTGATGCTGCATCCCTGCCTTTTGTCCTGGTCAGTACAGAGCCTCACTCAGCTCTGGGCCTGACACATCAAGGCCCCCACCACGGCCACCAGAGGTATGACATCATTGTCCACTGCCATGGGTGGATCTAGCATCTGCTCTGGTCCTCACACAGCTCTACTTTACAGGGACCCCCACCCGAGGTATGACATCATTGTCCACTGCCACGGGTGGATCTAGCATCTGCTCTGGTCCTCACACAGCTCTACTCTACGGAAGCAGAAGAGAAGTTTCAGAGAGTTAAACACCTCGACCAAGGTGACATGTGAGAATCCAGTCGTCCCAGAGGCCTCCTACTTTAAAGACGAAGCGCCAAACTGTTCAAGTCAAAGAGACCCAGGTTCGTCAGCCCAATCTGCCAGCCACCCTCTGTGGGTTCCTGTGAGTGTCTCTTCTACTCCGCGCCTGAGGAACTGTATTGTAAAGGTACAGTCATAGCAACTGTCTTATTTAGTTGTGACGATGACTACAATGAAGGCCAAGATGCCAGGGCAATGACACAAAAGAGCTCCATATGTGCAGTTACTTTGGTCTTAGTCTTGCTTTTTTATCATTATGTACAACACCAGACTGGTGGTATGTTTCTTTATTGAACATAGCCTGGCATAGAGTGGACCAGCTGTACAGTTCCTCTTCTCCTGGTGGTTAGTGGAGTTTGACTGAGCTCTGCCCGGTGCCCTAGGACTGAGTTCTGCAAAAGGGTCACAGAGCCTGGGCTCTTGCCAATAGGAGAGGTCTGGAAGAAAGAACAAGGGGAGCTGGAGGAATGATTGCCCACAGGTGCACAGTCTTGGGTCCCATCCCTGAGTGAAGAGAGGAAGAGAAGAGAAAACAGAGAGGCTGACAGTGCAAGTGAGGATCTGGGGAACGTTTGTTACAGGCCGAGGAGAGAAATCGAGATGTCTGGTAAACAAGCCCAGAGCCCAGCCCATGCCTGTATCCCTGCACTCAAGTTGGTTCAAACATTTTCCAGACTTCTTGCCCCCCCCCCCCCCGCCCACACTGCCATTCCCCCAGCCCTCCCGCATCTATTCTTAATGATATCAATTCTCTGGTATCTCTTAAGATATCTGCAGTCAGCTCTAAGGCCAGCAACAGAATACTTGGAGCCTAGCAGGAGGAAGACCGGGTTCTAGAGGTCATTGAGATCTTTGATAATATAGAAGGAGAAACTGGGGTGGAGAGAGAGAACTGATTTGCTCCAAGTGACACACCTGGGTAGCTGCACAGTAAGGGAAAGACTCAGACTTTGGGGTACAGTGTTCAAGAAGCAGCCTGCAGGAATGGCACCCTCAGATTAGACTGGGCTGCAGCCTGATTCTGCTACTTACTACCTGAGTGATGCTAAGAAAGCAAGCCCCTGATGGCCTGGACCTCAGTTTTCTTACCTGTGCAATGGGTATGGTGATGCATTCTCTATAGGAAGCAGAACAAATAAAAACATCAGAGAAGGAAGAGCCTAGGCCAGCTCTGGGCCAAATGTAAGTCCCCTCCCTTTGTTTCCCACCTTTCTTGGAATCAACTCCAGAACTTTAGAACCAGACAGACTTGGGCTCAAATCCTCAAGGAACTGGGGAGGTTGGGGGACGGTATTAACTTCGTCCTGGTTTTTGCACTTATAAAGTTATGACAGCTGGACAGGCTAGCAACTATCTATAATTCCAGCATTCAAGAGACAGAAGGCAGGAGTGTTATAAGTTCAAGGCCAGTTCAGGACACATAGGAAGAATATGCTTCCGACAACAAGAGAAAACTCATGGTCTCTATACAAGAAGGAGAACACCAAGTGCTCCTTGGGGAGTCAGAGGGGTCACAGACGTGATGTAATAGATCCTCTGGACAGTGCCGTCCTCCTCTCCGCTCCTTCCTTTCTCTAGGGCCCACACTGCCAGTTAAGACAGCCGCAAAGGTGAGTCTGTGTTCAGTCCTCTTTTCTATCCCAGAGTCCCTCCAAGGTTCAATCTGCAGAGCTGTGGACTCTGGGGACAGAGACACTCCCTTTAGCCCTCAGGCCACTTGAGGACACCGATCCCCCGGGGGCATCAAGCCCAAAGGCTCTGTGAAAGTCACAGCTAATGCAGGCTGGCCCTTGGTCACACCTTCCCCTCCTGGAGTAAGCATAATTATTCAGAAAGACACTTAGGTTTAAGCCACTTCCTTCAAATCAGCAGCCCCGCTGCCTTCCAAGAGCCCTTCCAGGAAAAACACTTCAGTTTTCAACAAGAAATGAAGCTTTGGGAAACGGGCGCACAGTTCAGGCCTCCAGAGACGTTCAGGGCCCTATGTGGAGTCAGAGGCTGAGCCATCTGAGAATACAGAGATGGCTGAGATGACACACATTCGTCCTATCTCCCCCTGAGGAACAGGGCTGTTGGAAACCAGAGAAAGGCAGTGTGCATCAGGCATTTCAAATGACCTGTTCCTTAATAAGCATGTATTCCACACAAGTGGCCTAAGCTCTGGGAACCTTGTCTTCTTATTCTAAAATAGAAACTATCTTGTCACTGTGAAGGTGGGGGATGGCGTTTAAAGGACGTACATTAATGAATTAGGTTGAACCACACGAAATCACTGTTTTTGAGGCTCAAAGGTGGTAAATTATTAGAAATCTCACATGATTCTTTCTTTGTGCTGCTAAGTGCCTGTCCTATTTGGAGAGACTCCAAACTGAGCCATGCAGCCATTTGACGACCCTCAAGAGTTATTAAGCATAGGAAATGGGTAGGATAGTGAGGGCTGTGTGGAAAGATCCGAATCTGGCAGCTTTGTGGATGTCCATCTGCTTTAACTGTCAACTCAACACAACCTAGAGTCATCTCAGAGGAAAGCCCCAGTTGAAGAATTGCCTAAATCAGATTGGCCTGTGAGCATGTGTGTGTATATTTTATTGGTTATTAATTGATACAGGAGGGCCTGACCTGTGGTACCATCCTTCAATAGGTGGACCTGAACTATATAAGAAAGCTGGCTGAGGGGCTGGAGCAACGGCTTAGCAGTTAAGAGCATTTACTATTCTTGCAGAGGACATGGGTTCAGTTCTTAGCACCCACATGATCACTAACTACTGTCTAGCTTTAGTTTCAGGGACTCTGATGCACTCAAGACTTCTGTGGGCACCAGGCATGAACATGGTGCACATGCATACGTGTAGGCAAATATTCACACATAAATTAAATATATGTCTAAAAGCAAGCAAACAAGCAAGCAAGTTAGCTGAATATAAGCCCGCCTGCCATCCAGTTAGTAAGTAGGATTTATCATAGTTCGTGCTTGTCTGCATTAGTTTTTTTTTCTAACTTGACACATTAGAGTCATCTAAGAAGAGGCAGGTACCTCAACTGAAAAAAAAGTCTCCATCGGACTGCCTGCATGAAAGTCTGTTGGATATTTTCTTGATTAGTGATTGATGTAGGAGATCCCAGCCCGCTGTAGGTGGTGTCACTCCTGGGTAGGTGGTTCTGTGTTGTGTAAAAAAACAAGTTGAACAGACAGACCATGGAGAGCAAGCCAGTAAATAACATGCCTCCATGCCTGCCTCCAGGTTCCTGCTTTGGCTTCCCCATATGATGAACTGTAACCTCTAAGACAAATAAACCTTTTCCTCCCAAGGTTTTGTTTGATCATGGTGTTTAAACACAGCAAGAAAAACAAACTAGGACGCCCTGTACGTTTTTGGCTGTGAAGTACGTTCCTTAGTAAGTGATAACGCTGTGTGCAGGAGCAAACAGGACAGTCTTCAAGTTCCTACCTTGTCTTCCCTCAACGATGGGCTGGGACCTGGAGTTGTAAGCTAAATAAAGCTTTTCTTCTCTGAGTTGATTTTGGTATTGAAGGGTATTTTATCACAGCATCAACACTAAAACTAGAACAATGGGGCAGTATGGACATGTGCATTTGAACAGACCTTGGGTAAGTTGGATGAGGCCATGTTTTGTGCTCAGGTAGACCAGGCTGGGACAAAGAAGAATCTAGCATCCCAGGAACAGGCAGTAGACACAAGGGTAAATGACAGCCTTGCCTCCTAACCTGCCCCTTATCAGGGTTTCTTTCCTCTTTTTTTATTTTATTTTATTTTATTTTTTTAAATCCTGTTTTTGAGTTGGAGTATCTCAGTTTGGAGTGTGTGTGTGACTCGGGAAGAAGGTTGCTTCTTGTGAGGTCATACAGTGTGAGTTGGGGTAGAATGGGACTTGAATTCAGACTTTTTAAGATTAAACCTTTGCCTCTTCTGAGGAGTGTAACTAAATCTTATCCTAGGCTTGCTGCTACATGACTTGGCAAATCCTGGCCAGCAGGTCCTGAGTTCATCCATGTGTATGTACCAAGCTCATGTTTCTCAGCTGTTCCTTTCGCTTGAGAGTGGGGCTGTGTAAGCACTGTCGCCCGGTAATGTGGCCCTGGTTTTCTTCCAGTCACTGGGTGGATGCAGAGATTGTAATGAGCTGATTAGGTATGATATTTACCATCATCAATGTTACAGTCTTCCTTTCCTACTCTGTGTAACAACATGAGCTGAGAAACAAATGGGGGAATGTAAAGTAGGGAGGCCAGCCTTAGTTGAAGCTAGGTAGTAGATGCAGCCTGTTCAAGACTTTATTGTGATGTACCTGCTTTGGTGGGGTTCAGGTCCCAATGTGTGGGGTTGGCGAAGGGAAGGAGGAGACAGACACGATCTGAAGGTGAATCCGGCGGCACTTTATTGAAGAAGGAATACACTTTTTAACTCTACAGTTATACATAGGATTAAATGGGAGAAAAAGGGGGTGTGGGAGCTGGGGTGTGGCTTGAGGTCATGGCTTGAGGAAGCTAGCATTGACCTTGACAATAAACAGCAGTCATGTGTTAATGAAGGGTCACAAGTTCCTCTTGCCAGAGAATTTGTCTCCCTTTTTAGCAAGAGGGCACTTTCTTCAAGCCCCTGAGGAAATGGGGATTTACCTAAATGCCTGACTTTGGGAAAAGGACTTTTCTTGAGGGATTGTTAATCCCAATAGTGAGAATAAGACCACTACCACAATTTGAGCCACATTTGAAGCAAGCTTGATTTTTATTGGGGTGCACCCAAGAGCTGACAAGTGACTGCCTCCTAAGTCAGGGTAAAGAGAGCAGCCCCACGTCCATTTCTTGGGCCCTTTTAAGGAGTAAAGTCACCGGTAGTTTTACACAGACAAGACAATGGGGAAATAAGGAAATACAAAAAAATGTTTTAAAAAATCATGTGGTCACCATGTGATTAGGGATGGAGGGTCAGGAAGGGTAGGGGTATTCTCAAAAACAAGGTCATGGGTTGAGGAAGGTCAAGTTCCAGGAAACAGAGAGCAACTCAACTCCCATAGTAAATAGAAACTTATTTTTAAAAATACAGCATAATGGCTCCTGCCTTTAAAATGGAGTCAGGCAGGCTCCTCAGGATCAGACATTCCCTTATAGAACAGCTTAAAAGTGAGTGAAGACAAAGCTAGACAAATACTACTGTGAACCTGATTAGACTTTAGGAATCCATAAATCTTGATTCTCAAACATCAAGCAGATGTTATATATCTAAATTTTCTAGCAGCTTGGTGTTAACTTGTATGGATGTAGGCAGAGTTATCATTGCTCTATGGTTCCATGGAGGCTGGGCTTTTTTTCAAAGAATTATTTTGTTTGGAGAGGCTACCATTGTATACATTTTTATCCTTCACCAAAGCCCTCACAGAATTTCCCAAAGGAAAAGGCATGAGGAAACTCCCATAACACATAGTGAGAATCATTAAAAATGAAAGTAAAAGGTGCTGGCGAATTGCGTCATCATAATGAAATATTGTGGCTGACTAACTTCATAGAGAAAAAAAATGTTCATTTAGCTCCTAGTTCCGTGGAAGGGGATTTTTTTCTCTCTTTTTTTTATTATTAAGAAATTTCTGTCCATTTTACATGCCAACTACAGATGCCCCTCTCCTCCCTCTTCCCACCTCCATCTCTCTCCCTCAGTCTATCCCCCATTCCCACCCCCTCCAAGGCTATACCTGCCATGGGGAGTCAGCAGAGCCTGGTACATTCAGTTGAGGCAGGTCCAATCCCTTCCCCCTGAACTAAGGCTGTGTAAGGTGTCCCACTATAGGCACTGGGCTCCAAAAAGTCAGCTCATGCACCAGGGACTGATCCTGATCCCACTGCCAGGGGCCCCTTAAGCAGATCAGGTTAAACAACTGTCTCACCTATTCAGAGGGCCTAGTCCAGTCCCATGGAGGCTCCACGGCTATTGGTCCACAGTTCATGAGTTCCCACTAGTTTGGTTTGGTTGTCTCTGTATGTTTCTCCATCATGATCATGATGCCCCTTGCTCATAGAATCCCTCTTCTCTCTCTTCATCTGAACTTCTGGAGCTCGGCCTGGTGCTTGGCTGTGGATCTCTGCATCTGCTTCCATCAGTAATTGGATGAAGGCTCTCTGATGACAGTTAGGTTATTCACCAATCTGATTAACGGAGTAGGCCAGTTCAGGCACCCTCTCCACTATTGCTAGTAGTCTAAGGTGAGGTCATCCTTGTGAATTTCTGGGAACTTCCCCAGCACCCCGTTTCTCCCTGTCCCCATGATGTCTTCATTCATCATGGTATCTCTTTACTAGCTCTCCCACTCTGTCCATGTTCCAGCTCAACTATTCCATTCCCTTATGTTCTCATCCCCCATCCCCTACCCTCTATTGCCCCCTGGAAGGGGCTAATGGCAAACAATGTCACAATTACATGAGAAGGGGAGAGGACATTGCAAGAAGAGCCAGGGAGAGACAAGGGTCCTGCAATCCCCTCTGAAGGTAGACCTCAATGACCTAGAGACCTCAAGGCTCCACCTCATGTGAATGCAATCAGTTTCCTAAAATTCCATGTCATAGACTGACCCTCCAGTCTGTGAGATATCAGCTAACCGCTCAAACCATGTCCCACTCAGAGCAAAGAGGACTCTGCTGCAATGTAATGATTCCCTATCTCGAATCTAGGCTATTTCCAGGCACCATGCTGGTCTCTATGGCTTTCCTGTGAGCAAGCATGATGAGTGAGCAAGCATGAGGAGGCCACATGTAGTACCACTCACTACCACAGCCTCGGTGTTATGGGAGAGCCTTGAACCTCACAATAGAAAGGGTCCTCATACTTCCTGAGAAAGCCTGCTCAGCATCCCCAGAGAACAAGCAGGAGGGCCGTCAGGGGCTGCTTGTGTGGCTTGGTCATGGTTCTGTGTCTCATCTACAAGGAGGAGATAGTAAGAGTCTCTCCTTTAGGGAGGTTGCTGTGGGAAAGAGCCGAAATGACATGTGGATACGCTCAGTGCCATGCTTTGTCTTGTAATACCTGAGGATTATTAAGTCCTTCCTTCCTTCCTTCCTTCCTTCCTTCCTTCCTTCCTTCCTTCCTTCCTTCCTTTCTTCCTTCCTTCTTTCCTTCCTTTCTTCCTCCTTCCCTCCCTTTCTCCCTCCCTCCCTCTCTAATCATTCTTTTCTAAAAAGAATGATTATATTTTGTATGTATGATGTGTGTGTGTGTGTGTGTGTGTGTGTGTGTGTGTGTGTGTGTGTATGGTTGCACACTCACCGTAATGCACAAGTGGATGTCAAAGGACAACACTTCTCTGCTCCCACCATGTGGGTCCTGGGGATCAAACTTAGGATGTCACCCTTGGTGGCAAAAGTCTTTACCCACTAAGCCATCTGACTAGCCCTCAACTCCTTTTTTCTTGGAAAATTTCCTTGTACTCCTGAGTCACGTGGCATGGTTCAGGCTTGAATGAGAGTGTATGTTTATTTATTTTTTGTGTGCACTGATGTTTCAACATAGGTGCCGGGTCCCTTGGAAGTTGTGAGCTGCCATGTGGGTGCTGGGAATTGAACCTGGGTCCTCTGGAAGAGCAGTCAATGCTCTTAACCACTGAGTCATATCTCCAGTCCCTTGAATGAGAACGTATGTCACCTAGTCTGGAGCTCCTACTTTGCCATGGTTGCTTACCAGGATGGATTGTGGAAAATTCTACAAGCCTCCATGATTGCTTTGAAGTTAAACTCTGTTTGGGAGATATTAGAGATTCATTATGCACTTTGGGCAGCAAGGGTCATGTGACCCAACTACTTTTAGGTAGTAGATGACCAGAGAAAGCAGAGAGGTGGGGAGGTGATAGAAACTCAGAGCAGGGAGTCTGTCCATGAAGTCAACTTGAGAGGAATAGCAAACCCTGAGCCAGGGTGGGAAACAGGCTTCCAGGGGTAGAAGGCAGTGGTTGAAGAGTGTGTAATGCTGCTTGTGGGGCTGCAGTCTGGTTCTCATCTCACTGGTAAAGCTCATCAGTTGTACCCACACTGCCTGCCTCACTGCCTGGCTAGGCATGGGCAGCTCTGGCTGGCGATCATCTATGTCACCCTTTGAAGAGGGTGATGTCTCCTGGCATGGAAACCTTGGGTGGCCATCACTCTGTCAGTGGAGGTCACATTGCTTTTCATCTTAGGTACTGTAGGTACCATGTCCCGGCAGTAGCTCCCAAATAACCACGCAGAGGCTTACTATTAATTATAAATGCCCAGACGATAGCTTAAGCTTGTTTTTAGCTAGCTCTTATCACTTAAATTAATCCATTTCTATTAATCTATGTGCTACCCCAAGGCTCTGCCCTGAGGCTTATTTACCTCATCTACATACTTCCCATCCTGCTTGCTCTGTATCTCATGGCATCGTCTCTGACTCCGCCCTTCTTCTTCCCAGCATTCTTTCTGCCCTGAAAATCCTGCCTAACCATCAGCCAATCAGCTTTTTCTTAACAAGGAGAGCAACAACAGGTCTTGACAGTGCACACAAGTACTCTCCAGGTGTTAGCTCTGTTCCACCTAGCACCCTTGAAAGATGGTTATGTTTTATTTGCGACGGATAGCTTTGAACTGTGCAATAATTAAATAATATGCCAAGGACACATGATTTGTAAGGTCAAAGAAGTGTAAGGTGTTGTGCTTCCTTCCCACGTACCTTTTGTAACTGTCACCTCTCCCAGACGAGGACACAGTTACACAGAGACAAAGAGAATTTGCCTGCGATCCTGTGGTTATTCTGGCAGATAACTTTATCAGTGTTCATACCAAGGCTCTATGCTATATCAGAAATGCCAAATCTGGGCTGCCTGGCTTCAGAGCTTTTATTTGCCGGGCTCTGCTTTCAGGAGACCCAAATTCAAAATGCTCAGTGGAGGAAAAGGAAAGTTGGATGAGATGTACCCAATCAGAATTTACGAGGTGAAGCTGCTTCAAGCTGACCCTTCCCTGAATGCACTTCTGTCCATTCTTTAGTGACGAATGGAGTCTGTGCTGTGAGGATGAGGAATGTGTGGCCTGTTATAATGGGCATTCAAGTGACGGGCATCAGTCAGGGTTGAGATCAATGAAGAGATAAAGACCCCAAATTGCTGGGCTGATGAGGTCAGGTGATGAGGGCAGGCTGCCTTTCTGGGATCCTTCTTTTCAAGGAAATTGATGGAAGATGTGTCAGGCTGCACTCCTAACATTCCAACCCCAATGGCCAACTCTCTGAAACCCACGAATGTCCCATAGCTGGAGGTGAGGGGGCCAGGGAAGTGCCCTCATGATCCTGAACCATCCTGGAGACAAGGCAGCCTACTCTGTAAACTGCAGACATTTCTGGGGAAGGAAAGCTAATTCCACAGATGGTATCCTAAGCCCGAGAGCTGCAAGAATACCTGTCATCCTGGCTGCCTCTCTTCTCAAACACTGTAAACTACAGGGGCTGTTGTTAAGGCCAGTGGAGGCTGATGGCAGCCATTTTATCAGAAGCACGGTTTATCTTGCGCATGTGCTCCCCGGAGAGTCATCTCATTGATGAGCTAGCTGAACGAGACTCAAAATGAATGGCTGTTGGTGAATCAAGGTGGATAAAGCAGAAGGCTGTTCAAAGTAGCGTTGCTTGTAACAGCTCAGTAGATAAGCAATGGGGCAAAGTCTTTTGCAACTTCAAACTCTGTCTTCCCTCTTTCTCCAAAGACATTAAAGATCACTCTGTTCTCAATTCGCCTCTTCTACTTAAGGGGCACATGAGCCTCCCAGTGTTGTTTGATTATCCATGCAGCCAGGGTTAGACAGCTATAACCCATCATTAAGAAAAAAAAAAAATCATGAAGACCATTTTGTGAGCTCTCTTGCATACCAACTCATATGCTAAGTGGCCATGGTATCTGATCCTCAGATCAAATTGGAATACTTTGGTATGTAGGAAATGAGTTATGGAGAACACACGTGACTTTCCCAAGGTCATACAGTAAGCAATGGAGTGAGAATTCAAACTCAAGTCTGTGTATGTCGGCTTTCTGTGCTTACCCAGAGCATAATACATGCTTCTGATGCTGAATGGGAATCTGTTCTAATCTGCATATAGATGTTAGAATTCTACCCTCTGACTGCCTATGACAAGTCTGCTTATTTTCCACAAATTTGTCAGCATGGCAGAAGCTGGGAGACATTTTTGCTTTCTGAGTTTTCCTTTGAAAGGCAGAGCATTTCCAGCTTTGCCTCAGTCCCTGGCTGGAGAATGGTACCTGCTCCTGTCACCTGCCTCCTAACTCAAAGCACAGACTGTCAGGAAGAGCAAGGGCCTTAGAGCCTAAAGGATTGGGTACATGCCTATAGTATCAGCCTGCTCTGGAGGATGAGGCAAAAAAATCAAAAGTCTCCTGTCAAACGGGGCAAATTAGAGAGGTTCTGTCTCCAAATAAAAGAATCAAAAGGAAGGATGGAGATGTAGCTCAGAGGTGAGTACTTGCCTAGCACACACAAGACTCTAGTACAACCCCCCTCGCCCTGAAAACAAACAGGCAAAAATGAGCAGGCTGTGTTTCAGCTCTGCGTTTACCAGCTGTGCCTTGTGTCTTGAATCATCAGTTCTCACCACAAGTCTCCACTTAATTCTCATCCTTGTGTTACGATGATAGCATGTGAAACTAAGGACATGATTTTAAAAGGTGGATCGAGGAGATGGATGTCAGAAGTAGCATTGCTGAAAACTCAGGCCAAACTGGGCAAGTTAAATAAAACAAAAAAGACATCAACAACAAGAAGCCTCAGATATCCATGGTGGGAGGGTGGCTCAGCCAGCTAAAATCGGCAGGATGTTAAGCCAATGGTGGCACATCACAGCGTAACAGAATGCTATGCAGATGTTTCAGGGGGACATTGTGTTAAAACAATAAAGATATAAAACCTTAACTCTAGCACGCTCCCAGTTTCCCAAGAAGTAAGCAAAGCAAGCCAGCACCAGTGATGATGATCTTAACTGCTAGGGTATGGCCTGTGCGCCTGCATGAATGCACGTACAGTTTGTCTTTCCATTTCCCAGTCCCATAATGAACATGAGCTGTTTTGAAAATGAATGCCAAATATGGCACTCATAAAGGGGTACAAGGAACTCCTCTTTGGTCGAAAGGACAATTAATGCTTTTTCAAATGCTTTATTTGTGTGTTTATTCATTATTTTGTGGGGGTGGGGTACCAAAGTGCCATTTCAGCATCTATCTAATGCTCAATCATCTCTTTCAGTTACTATCTGGATTTGACTGGGTTCAAAGAAAAAACACAAACATCAAACTAAAGCTTGTCTTTAGGAACTACCTGGGCCCAAGCTATGAATTGGATGTGCCGATATGATCTTTAAAAAAACAAAAACAAAAAACAAAACAAAACCAAAACAAAACAAAAAAATCCCACACACAACAAAACCAAATAACAACAAAAAAACCCCAAAGAAAAACAAAAATACCTCAAACAAACCCAAACCACCCAACAACCTCTCTTATACATTACCCAGGAAGCAGGACAATGGGAAAGTGACCTCAAGGCTGGTATTCTGACTTTGCCACCAGTTGCTGCTAGGTTAGCTGTCCCCAGCATACCAGGGCAGGGCAGGGGGCCAGAGGAATGCATGTGGCCTAAAATACCAATGGGTGATCTGGGGACAAATGAACCTCATGGGCACAGTTTCCAAAGTTAGGTCTTTGATAGCGTCCCTCCTGGCTTCCTCTCAGACAGCGGCTGGTACCCCTTTCTAAAGGGCAGTAGGGGAAGGGTGGGAAGGGGACTGTCCCAGACTTGTCCCAGCTTGTCTTCGGCCATGATGATAGGAAGCGAGGCTCCTGGTAGGCAAATGGTTCTGAAAACTGTCAGGTTCCTCCTTCTCAGGCTCTTCCTGGCATGGCAGATTTGGCAACTTACATTAGGACTTAGTGAGAAAGGAAAGAACGCAGGATTTACGGGGTTCAGCATGCCCTTGGTTATCATGGAGAACGCACCAAGATCTTGCCAAGGTCATTCATTCAGGCAGCAAGGCAGGGCTTAGAAGCCAAGACTCTTCAGCCTAGGGCAAGAACTGGGGCCACTGAGTCCCAAATTCCTCCCCATGGTATCTGTGTCAAAGACATCGTCCACCTATCTGTTCAGGGTCTGCTGTGTGCCAGCCTCTGCCGAAATTTTGATGGACAATTCCATCTGTTAGAGGCAGATGATGGTGCCTCTAAATCAGCAGTTTTCAACCTGTGGGTCACAACCCCTTGTGTGTGGGTTGATTGACCTTTTCACAGGGGTCACATATCAGATATCCTGTACAACAGGGTTACATTACAACCATTACAGTAGCACTGAAAATAATTTTATGGTTGCAGGTCAGCACAACACGAGGCACTGTACTGAAGGGTCACCGCACTGGAAGGTTGAGAACCACTACTCTAACTCCTTGTGCTGAGGGTCCAACCTCCAGGATCTCAGCATTTGTCCCTAATTTAGTGGGACTGGTGTCTTGTAAGAAAGGGTGACTGGCTCTTGCCTTTAGTTCCAGCACTCAGGAGGCAGAGGTAGGAGGATCTCTGTAAGTTCAAGGTCAGTCTGGTCTACTGGCAAATTCCCAGCCACCCAGAGCTACACAAGGAGATTCTGTGTCCCCCCTCACCCCCTAAACAAACAAACAAACAAACAAACAAACAAATAAATAATATCAAAACCAAAGCAACAACAACAAAACAAAAACCACAGTCTGTATGTGTGTGTGTGTGTGTGTGTGTGTGTGTGTTCCACCTTGATCACAGACTTCAGTCAGTCTCTGGGGCTGTGAGGATGTGTGTTTCCGGGACTTAAGTCACCAGGCTGTGGCACATGGCTATGGCAACCTTAGAAGACATGGTTCCACCGGCAGCCTTGATGGCAGAGAGCACTGGCTTCAAGTGATGAAGAGGAAACACTGGCCAGGGGCAGTGAAGCAGCTTGCTCAAGGACACCAGCAAATAAATCCACTAGAGCACAGCGCTCATTGACTCTGAAACCTGGGGCTTTGAACTGTGTTCTGAGACGTGAGATGGCTTCGGTGAGTGTGCTCGGCAATCTATATCTATCTATCTATCTATCTATCTATCTATCTATCTATCTATCTATCTACCTATTTTCAAGGCAGGGCTTCCCTATATAGCCCAGGATGGCCTTGAACTCACAGAGATCCACCTGCCTCTACCTCCTGAGTACTGGGATTAAAAGTGTGTGCCACCATTGCCTACCATTCAGATGGGTTTTTCTCATCTAACAGGACACTATCGGACTGAAACTAGGGCATCAAAGAAACATGTTTATTTCCATTTACCGCAAGGATGGGGATATGGGCAAAATGCTAAGTCTCTTCCAGCCTTTGAGTGCTAGGTAACACATCCTGGATGATCCTGCTAACTCGGCTTTCAGGTTCTTAGGTGACATTTCAGTAAACTTCAATGCTTACCCAGAGGCAATCCCACCCCATTGAATGCTACCAATCCTTACCTACTTTCAGCCTTCCCACATTGTCTTCATCTGCCCTAAAGGTGACTCATTCCTTAGATGGTGGCTCAGTCATTTCTTCCTCAGCCTGAACCAGCTGCCCCCATTACAGGATAGGTTAGCTGCATGGAAGGTACTTGAGTCATTCCCAGCCCAGATGCTGCCTGGCTATGGCAACCTTAGAAGATGTTTTGGCGCATATTGGACATAAATACCAGCATGCACTCTTTTTAATTTTTATTTTATTTTAATTTTGTGTGTGTGTATGTGTGTGTGTGTGTGTGTGTGTGTGTGTGTGTGTGTGTGTACGTGTGTGCTTGCATGCACAGGTGCCTGCAGAGGTTAGAGGTAACAAATCCCAGTGGATCTAGAGTTACAGGTGGTGGTCAGCTGCCCAACATGGTGCTGAGACCCAAACTCTGGTCCTCTGGAAGAGGAGTACACCCCTTCTTAACCACTGACCCATCTCTGTAGCCCAGAGATGTGCTCTTTGCACTGCCACTTGCTGTGGCCTCATGACGTGTACCAGAACTTCAAATCACACGGTTGATTAGAGTCTGCCTGTCCATCTCTGACCACTCAGACTCACTCTACTGTTTCAGCTGTCACTGCATTCCCAGCACCAAGGTGGCATTTTAAAAATATGAGCTGAGTAAAATGAAAATGAAAGAGATGGAGAGATCAGACAGGTGGGGTTCCAACAGGGAGAGTGACAGCCAAGTGCACTTCCCGATTTTGAAAAGCCTCCTCCCTGCCATTCCTTGCTGTCCTCATTCAGCATCTCGAGTTAGGCGATGCACTTATAAGATTGTGAAAGTGTCCCCGTCTAAGGGAATGGCAGGCATTACACCCAGGAGTGGTCGATCACTTGGTGTGATGAATGCTGTAGTCAGGGCAGCAGACACTTCTACACATGGGCACAGTGGACTGTGATGTGACCCACTGAGACGGTCAGGGAGAGTGGAAGGGAGGCATCTCCAGGGATGAAGCCTGAGGAGAGGGCCTGGGAGGAGAAAGTGGGGGAAGGGCAGCCGCCTCAAAAGCAAAAGGAGGAGGCCCAGGGAGGGACACAGGCCATTAAGCACTTCTCTGAGTGCTCTGAGCGTGGGGAGGAAACCAGAGGCTGGGAGGTGCGCTGAGAAGGTGGGGTAGGCCTCCAAGGAGGCCTGCAGACTCCCCCTCGACCTCTGTGAAAGGAGGGGCAGGGCAGGTTGTCACCCCTATCAAGCTAAGCTTTTGTCCCCAGCTTGGGCCCAGCTCCTTTGATCCGCAGCAAGGCCATTGTTTCTCCAGCAGTGGCCTCTCTACTTGGACGGAAAATGCGGGCTTTGTTCTGAGACTTTTATCCAAGGATTGCCTTAGTGGGGACAGGCCGGGAGGGGCTCCACGGAGGAGCCAGGCGGAGGCAGCAGAGGGACAAGGGCAGCCCCTGTCTCTGTCCCTCTGCCTTGCGTGGGTTGCACAGCACTCTCAGAATCCCTCTTGCTCAGCACAGAGCAGGCTGTGTTGGGGGTGGGGAAGGAATTATGGGCAGACACATTCCACTTCTTTATTTTGGAAAAATTGCCTTTGTCAACAGTGTTTCCAGCCTGACCGTAAAACAAATCAGAGACAGCAGCGAGGCCCAGTGGTAACCCAGGTTCAAATCTCAGCTCAACCACTAATTGTACTGCCTTGGTAAGTGAATCTTGCCTTTCAGTCTTGTGCAAGGCAACAGGAGCCCACAAGAGGAGCCTTCTTCTCAAAATCCAGAAAGTGGTCATCTCTACCACATAGAAAGCCTTGAGAATGATTATTCCGTGCATTCATTCATTCACTCATTCATTCATTTATTGATTCATTGATTGATTGATTGATTGATTGATTGATTGATTCATTCATTCATTCATTCATTCATTCATTCATTCATTCATTCATCTGCCCAGTCATTCATCATTCACCTATTAAGCTGTTTCTTTGTGTCAGGCTCTGTGATCGGAGCTAAGGAAATATTAGGAAATGACATACTTGATTGCACCCCCCACCCCATGAAATTCACCAGGGAAGAAAGATACTAAATAACCTACTTGGGGCTGAGAATGTAACTCAGTGGTAGAGTACTTGGCCTGGGCTTGGGGCCCTTAGTGGGATGCCCAGCAATGAGGGGGGAAAATGTGCTGAAGAAGAAAGGCAGGTTGGAAGAGGCAGGACCTCACTGAACCTTCAAAGGAGTCAGAGGAGGGCCCCCCACCTCCGTGAATGTGGCCCTCATGATGGCATTTGAAAGTTGTGCCTTGGAGGAGCTGGAGAGTGGGAGATGGGCTACAAATATTACTTTCTACTCTCCTTCCCTGGTTAGACTCCTCACCAACACCCGCTGGGTTAAACTAGGGTGGGAAACTCTTCCGGCTCTCCCTAAGGAGCTTAACTGGGAAGAAACGGAACCTGGAACTGGTTTCTGGGGACCTGGAAATTGAAGAAGACACATACAAGGGAATAAGCCTGGGGACGGTGGTGGTGACACTTTCCCTGTGTCTGACCGAGGAGTTCTAGGGCCTCGCTGCTTCAAGGGGAACTCTTGGCTCACCTTGTCTTTGCGAAGGGGAAAGCAGATCGGTTTGCACCTTGATGGAGGCCACAAGCAGCCCTGCTAGAACCCCGATGAAGGGCTCTCAGACCGAGTCAGCGGGAGGAGGCAGTTGGAAGAGGAAAAGGAGGGTAGTGCTGACTCTCAGAGTCTGAGAGCCCAGGTTGGTGGGCGGAGCTGTTACTTGTATCCGGTTCTGTCTATGCACCAAGGATATTGAAAGAGAGCATCAGGATTGGTCCTTGCCCTATCTCATTGCTGGGGGGGCAGGGGGGCGGTTACTTTCACCCCTATTTTGCAGACGAGAAAGTCAAGTTTCAGAGAAGCCTAGTAATTTACATGAGGCCCCAGAGCCAATAAGAGGTGAAGGTGGACTTTGTGGCCAGTTAAGACTTAAGACTTCAAATCCATATTCTTCCCACTGTGTGATGCCGCTAGGTTAGTTTTTGAACAATGTTTCCCTCCGTCTTTCCCCTTTTCTCTAGTATGCTTTAACCAGGCATGTCTGAAGATGAAGTTTCCCCTTGTCTGCGTATGGTCTGCCCTGCCAGGTTGGAGTGGAGAATGAGGAGCCGGAAGCACAGTGTGGCAGGTGGGTCCCTTCATGTCACACAGCAAAGGCACCAGGGAGCTGGGGGAGGTTGTATACTTCCTACCATTATCTTGAGTCCCAGGTGGGCTCCTCAGGTATCCACTGATCTTCCCGCTCTCCCTCCAGACTTAACGTTAAAATCCCAAATACAAAGTTTGTCTTCTTAAGAAGCACAGAATCTTCCCTTTGTTTCCGACTTTTGATAAAGCCAGCAGCCAAAAATCCCCTTTCCTGCAGCCTTTCCTTCTGAGAAGGGTGGTTGGCCATGTCACTTTTTTTTTTTTTTAAACTGGAGCTCCCACAAAGAATGCTGCATATAATGCGAAACACGTGTGCTCATTGCTTGAGCACCCCACCTCACGCCCTTCCCAGCACTGCTAGGAGCGCCTTCTAGCTGTGCTGGGATCCTTGAGCAGAGGTGGGAGCCGTGCACCCTGAGAGAGGCCCCCTAGGGACCACCATTTCCTATGGGTAGAGCTGGACCTTGGGATTCTCTACAATTTTCTTTCTCCCAAACCTTTGCCAACCTTCATTTTCATCCTTGCAGAGAGTGAAGCAGCCCATATTCAAACTCAGATGGGTTTGAAGTGAGCCCTGGAACACACCCAGCATGTGCTCCACTTTCCAGTGGAGTAAGTTAAAGAGATGATGGATAACTGATAAACCACCTTGCCTCCCAGCTCTATGCAGCAGGTGCAGTATAATCTGTGTTGGAGTAAAGAATAAATAAATATCCCATGTTGGGAGGCTCTCGCATTGGGTGTGTTTCTGGAGAATTCTGGAGCTAAGGGAAACACTTTGCCACCCATCTTTTTCTATTCTAAGGACATGGGCTTGTCTGGTCCTGTAGTCCTTGAGCTTGTAGGTGCATTAGCATTCCCTAGTAGGCTTGTCCAAGCACAGACAGCTGGCCTTATTCTCTGGGTATCTGATCCCAGTGGCCCAGGCATGAGCAAACCTTAGCGCTGGATGCCTAGTAGCAATAAAGAAATAATGTAGTATTGGCACTGGCATTTGTTGAACATCTGTTAGGAGTTGCGTTCATAGTAAAACAGAGAAGGTAGGGTGGACTTATGAAAGGTTGTAGGGAGTATGTGAAGTCCTGAGTGAATGCGTATTGTTGACATGGCCATGGCCATGCTTCCTCCCCATAGGAGTGTGAAAGCCCTTACCCAGTGAGTCTCAGAGAGATGGCAAAGCCTTTCTCAGGGTCTGAGTGTGAATGTTGATAGTGTGTGCTGAAAATGTCCACTGGAGCTTTCTCTTCCCAGATGTTCACGGCCTGAAGGCTAGTCCCCAACAGAGACCAGTCCGACTGAGGTGAGCTAGACCTGCCTCCTGGACTCAGCGGTATACTAGAATCTCTGCACGCTCAGCTTTTTGTAATAGACCTGCCTCCCTGTTTAACTGTATATAATAAACCAACCGAGCTTCCAGGGTACTGTGGCTTCTGCAGCAGACAGGCCAGTCCACCTGATCCTAGCGTTTCTGTGTGTTTGTGTTTGTCTTTTTTTTTTTTTTTTTTTTAATTCCCTCATCACCCCTAGTCAGGATTCCAGGACCCAAGCCATGCAAGCAGCAGCAGTAGGTCTCCCTGGGTAGCACTCTGCTGGGGTGATGTGTAGAACTCTAAAACGTAAAAGAGAAGCCATGGCTTTATGCAAATTATTACGAGGGAGAGAAAGGCATAGACCAACCAATCTCATCCATGATTTGAGCTGGCATTCGGGGAAGGGAGAGTCACAAGCCTCAGAACTCACAGCAATGAACTGGACCCAAATGGGGTTAGAGGCTGAGGTCACAGTAGTAGTAATAAAGCTGAGGCCTGAAGGAGCAAGACAAAGGAAGATGAACCTCAGCATGACACATTTGAGGAACTGAAATCATCATGCCAGAGTGCACCACCCAGGTGGCCTTGACCGCTGCATGAGAGTGAGGACAGATTACAAATAAGCGGGGGTGGGGGTGGGATGGGGTGGGTGGGGGTGGGTGGGCAGAGGCTTCCCCGTGAGAGTGACGGCACAGGGGAAGTGGGAGACCAGATAGCCCTTTCTGAGTGAGGTGAGAGAGTCACAGAACATGAAGCTGTAGATGAGATTGGCCGCCCCATGATGTGATAGTCTGAAGACATCTCCAGGGTATGAGCTCACTGTGGACTAGTGTCCTCAAGAGGGTCCTCTGGGAGACATTAAAGATGGGGGGGGGGTGAAAGGAAAAAAGCTGTAGGTGAAGGGCAACCCAATGGCAGGCATAGAGACGGCGCTGAACAAGAAGCATGGGGCCCAGCAGCCTGACCTGGCAGAACTGTGCACACAGTGACATGTGTGACCTTGCCAGGCAGGCTGTCTGCTGATGACATCCTTCTCAAACCCCTGTGAGCTCCAACACACCCTCAGCACTCAGCAGATGAGGGCCATTTTCCCATTTTCCAGAATAGGAAACAAGCACAGACTGTCATGGGAATCACAGGATACAGGCCACAGAGCCGCATGGTGTGGCCCTCTGTCCTCTCTGAAGAGTGACCTTTCTCCTGTCTTAAAAGCTCCCAGAACCACCTGTTTCTTCCGCCTTCTGCTTAGCATCTAAAAACACTGTGGACATAGGGACCACTCTTGCCCTTCTTGTACAGCCACTTGCTGTGGTGTTGGAAATATTTGCACACTCATCTCGCCAAGTCCTTGCACTGATGGCCAGGGATGTGGACAGATGGGATGCTGGAGAGAAATGAGATGAAGGACCTGGTCAGAGTTCCCATCATGAGATAGTGGATCTGGGACCTCAGCCAGATTTGTTTGATTTCAAATGTGAAGAGCAAACAATATCAATGGGCAGAAAATGTTTAGAAACCTGATTCTCTGCCCGAGGTTCAGTGTTCCATGGGAAGGATTTCCAGAACATGATAGATACTTCTATGGATTCCTACCTACTTACATGCTATCTTCTTTCTGAGCGTAGCTGGCTCCTCTGTTCATCTTTAAGCATCTTGACAGTGTTGCTGAGAACTCTTGCCTGGGCTGGTCTCTATATCCCATTCATTTGTACCCATCCCTTTACAGAATTTAACAATTTTCCTTTTTTTTTTTTTTTTTTTTTTTTTTTTTTTTCCTCTTTGAGACAGAGTCTCACAATGTTGCCTTGGCTGGCCTAGAGTTTGCTATGTAAACCAGGCTGGACTTGAACTCACAAGGATCTGCTTACCTCTTCCTCCCCCGGAATGCTAGTATTAGAGATATACACCACTATGCTCAGCCAACATAGTCTTTCCTAAAAGACAGCTTCCCATGCATTTTGAAAATCATTGTGAGTGTGAAGAAACAGTTCTTTAATGGATCTCTGACTCCTCAGTGCCAGGCACTGTACAGCACATACGAGGTTCCGTTGGTCAATTGTTGTTGGATATATGAATGAGCAAATAAATGAGTCTTGTGTTCAGGTGCATTTCCCCACAGTTGGCTGGGGAGTCCCACCCTCAGTATTAGCCCTGAGGATGGTGAGTGAAGTGCAGTCCCATCACCAGCCAGCCAGAAACCAGCCTGAGAGCACACCACTGTGCCCTGTCCAATGAGGCTGCAGTTACTCCAGGTCTTTTGTACAGAGTTTACATTGTTCTCTCTAGATCAGTCCGGAACTGTGGCAGGTTGCTAGCTGCAACTGATGATCTCTTTTCCCTTCTTGCAGCTACAAGCATCCTAACTGAAATAGAATCTAACCTCACATTAGGTTGGGGAAACAACCGCCTAAGGTCACACATACCACAGGTATAACTGTAGCAAGGTAGACTCCCATTTCCCAATATTCTCTCATAATGAAAAACACACGTATTTTTTCCTTCTATAATAGATGGGTTCATTGGAATTCAGCACGCAATCAGAATAAATGGAGGCAGCCCTGTGAGGTTCAGAATACACACTTCTGCCCCTGTGACTTAGTCCCAGTCTACTGGTTCACTCTATTTGTTTGTGTATCTATCCATTCACTGATTCATTCACTCATGCAACAAACAGACCTAGTATTGGGCCATTGGAATACTTACAGAGAGTTCCTGCCTACAAGCTGCCCGCATTTTTAGTGGGGCCACAGGTAAGGCGCAGATGTGAAGACACTGAGATAAAATGGCAACAATAGGAGTAAGCATCGGGTGCCCCGGGAGGAGGGGACCTCTGTCTAATGCTCCCTACACAGGCAGCTGTGTCATTGGTTTTGTGTGCCAAGTGCTTGGCCGTGCTATTTACATTTACCAACCAACACACCTCCCACCTTTCCCACCCCAAGAAGGTGTAGTCATTTCCATTTTACAGCTGAGCAAACAGGCTAAGAGATGAAAGGGGACTTTCCCAAGGGCAGAGGGTCATTGATGCTGGAATCGGGGCTTGACGCCAGGGCTTGGGTCCTTGAACCTACTCTGCATGCATGCTGGAAACTGTCTTTCGTTAGTAAGGTGACACTCTAGCTGCTTTTTGAAAAATTAGGCAACTTAGTGAACTGCTTGCAACAAGCACCGTGGTGGTTGGAATCACCTAGAGTGAGATTATGATGTGGAGGTTGGGAAAAGGCATTTCAGGTGCGAGAGAAGAGCGGGGGCAGAGACAGAGAAGCTCACAACAGCAGAATGTGTCTAAGAACAAAGGAAGGGGCGGGGTGGCTCTTCCTCACCAGTCTTAATGCAGAAGTCACAGAGTGTCTCCCTCTCTTTTTACAGTTACCCTCCTTGTGGCCAGGACAAAATACCTCAGAGAACAGTCTAAGGAGGGATTTGCATTCATTGTGGCAGGGAAGGCATGGTGGAGTTCATGGCAACAGAGCCATGTGTTGGAGGCTCCTCCCCTGGCACAGACTAGCAGATGAAGTGCTTAAGATGGAACTAGAGGCGGGTATGATCTTACAGGCCCACCCCTAGTTACCTACTCTGCCATTCCAACTCTAGTCTCCATGGCCTTCAAAATAGGCATGCAAGCTAAGGATCAAGCTTCCAAAATATGAGGCCGTGGGGGACAGCTTAGATTCAAACCATGGTATCTCATAATCTATCTCCTAGAACCATGAACTGTATTAATATTTATTCTTTATAAACTAAACTGCTTGCGTCATCCTTTTGAAACAACTAAGATATGAGTTGGGGTTGGGGGTTGGGAACTAGAGGAGATCTGCCCAGTGCTTGATTTAGTAGAACAGCCTGCTATTGGGGGCGGTTCTATTTCATTCTTTCCCTTTCCAATCTTTAGTCTCACCTCTTGCACACACTCATTGAACACCCACCATGGGAGCTTGGAACCCTGGGATATGCATGGTAGCAGCAGAACTGGTCTCTGCTAAACAGATGTCTAAGGTGGACGAGAGGAAGTGGGACACACTGGTGGACTTCCTAGTTAATCATCAAGGTGGGCACACCAGCTACAAAGTGATCTAGGACTGGTAGGTATCTCTAGGAACACCGGGGTGGCCAAGTGTGGAAGAACAAACATAGATAGTAGCAGCCACTGTTTCTGAGAAGCCACAGTTGAGTTATTGAGAGGAAGTTGTGAGGTGATGTTAACACAAAAAACGATCAAGGCACTGTGGACCACCGAGAAAGGAGAAAACACCATGGGCTTGACCTGACCTTTGAGCCTGGCCTTCATCCCAGTCAACATAGTCACATTTGTGCATCATGTGCAGGGTCATTGAGGACATACCTCTTAATATATATATATATATATATATATATATATATATATATATATATATATTAACATATATATAGAATGCTGCATAACTGTGTGTGAGCCATACAAGGAGCCGTATTTCTCTTTCAAAAAAACTGAGGCCCAGAGAAATGAAATGACTTACCTAAGGTCATATAGCCAACACAGTTCGGGAACAGCCCAGCGCTTAAGGCCCAAGTTCTTTCCAAGAGAGCTCACTGTCTCTACAAATAGCACAAAGCATGAGGGAGAGACAAATTCCATGCACCTGTGCACCATCTACTCTTAGTTCCTTCGTTGGACCAAGGCCTGGAAAGTGCCACCTTCTGCTGTATCCGTTCAGTCTTGTGGGTGATCCATGGGCTCTGGAATAATCCACTAGGAAGATTTAGTTACATGGGTTGCCTGGCCTCTCTGTAGGAGGACCGATTAATCCTCCAAACTGTCAGTTCCACCTTAGCCTCGCTGCTCAGAGTCGGACTCTGAGCCCCGCTCAGGGGTCCTTGAAACGTGAATGGCAGCAGTCACCCAGAAACTTTCTCTGCAGATGTCTTGATGTTCGGGGCTTAGATAGGAAGTGGGACAAAGCTCTTGGCCTCAGGCACCGAGGCATGCAAAAGGAGGTGGGGAGTTTGAAGCCCTTGCAAGAAAAGGGAAGCAAAGGGCATGGACGTTGACTGGGTGTGCACAGAGCTGAGGGCTTTCCGTGCATCCGAGAGCAAACGTTACCCTACGGATCCGAAGGCCTCACAGCAAGCTGTGATGCCGACACTACAGATCAGTCACCTCTCTGTCATTTCTCTTGCTGGAATACCAATCTCTTTCAAACGACACTGGGGGTGGGTGGGGGCATCCTGCTCAGCCCCCCTACAATCCTATTACTTATGGTTTACACACAGAAAGGAAGTTGCTCAGAGGTCAAGCAAGGTCACAGAGTTAGTCAGTAGTTCAATAGAACTTAAATTTAGGTCTTGGACTCCAGGGAAGTTGGGGGGGGGATACTTCTAAAGCCACTGAACCCCTAAGAGGAAGCTGGAGTTGATGGGGGTAGGTACCAGCTTGACATGTGGTGAAGTTTATTGCTTGTGTGGCAGGGAGCAGAGGGGCTCTTTTCTCCATCCAGGGATCTGAAAGCAGCCCTCCCAGAGATGCCTACAGCTCTCATTCCTTCCCCAGGAGCCAGTCCATTGCTGGCATGGGAGGGCAGAGGCCATCCCTCAGAGAAAGACCTCTTTCTCTCAGGCAGCCGAGCTTGCCGAGCTGTGGCCTCCCTGGCCCTCCCCATGGGCAGGACGACACCAAGAAATCAATGGCCTCACAGCCAGGGAGCCACTTCTGCATAGCTCTATTTGGAATAATTGGAAATTCTCCCAATACCTTTGATTGAGTCCATTGTTGTTTCAGCAGAAACTGGATATAGAAAGTGTTTTGTCTTTTAAAGAAACTGTGATTATCTCCCCCAGGATTTTATGCTCGGGAGAGCGGGTTCCTTCTAACGCTCGCAGGCTTCAGCGATGGACACATCCAGGATCTAAATTATTTTGTAGAATGCTGAGTCTGTGAGGCTGGGGGAAGGTTAAGTCGTCAGGGAAGGGGGAGAAGGGTGTCTCTTTCAAAGGGAATGACATCAGCCTCCTGAGCACGGGGCTGCCTTTGCCAAGGGCCCTGGCACATGCGCTGAGCCTTCGGACCTCTCTGGATCACTGGCTACAGAGTCCCTCATTCCGGACTAATCCCGGCACTTGCTGGCTGTGTGACACTGGTCAGGCGCTTAAGTCTGACCTTCCTAGCAGTCAGTCCAGTTCGCTCCCCAAACTGAGGTAGGAAGGTTCTTGGTGAAGCATGTCCCTGTGCTGGGTGAAGTGACATCAACCCATCCAAAACATGACACTGGCTAATAAAGCACCTGCTTCGTCAGAGCAGTAGCGGTGTTGGTGTGTGTGTGTGCACGTGTGCACGTGTGTGCGTGTCCTGGTGGTGACAGAGGTGGTAGCTGGGGGAGAACGGTGGTGGTGTGATGACAGGGGTAACGGTAGTGGTGACGGAGGCACAATGACAGTGTTTGGCTGAATGTGTACTTCAGAGATGATGACATGCTATTCACATGACAGCAAATACAGCTACGAGTGAAAGAGATAGGCAAATGCTCTTGGGTATTCAGGCTCTGTCTTAGGCCACTGCTGACTACCTTTTTCTTTTCTTTTGGTTTTTCGAGACAGGGTTTCTCTGTGTGGCTTTGGGCCTGTCCTGGTTCTCACTCTGTAGACCAGGCTGGCCTCGAACTCACAGAGATCCTCCTGGCTCTGCCTCTTGAGTGCTGGGTTTAAAGGCGTGCGCCACCACCACCTGGCTTAACTACCTTTTTCTTTTGGTGTCTTTTGCATGTTTAAAGGTACTTGAGAGGGAAAAAAATGTGGTAGACAACTTTCTCCTATAAAATGGTGATAATGTCCTGTCCCTAAGAGTAGTGATGCAATGATTGTGTAAGAGAGTGTATTTAGAGCCACTCAAGGTTTGGTGACAAGCTATTAGGTCCATCCAAGGCACCACCTGTGGAAGAAGACATTGCTCACTACAATTAAACCTTCTCTCTGGAAGTTGCTATTAAGACGGCCAGAAGACTAGTCACGGGGCAGGAGAAAATATTTACAAAATATAGGCTGATAAAGGAGTTATATTCAAAGTATACAGAGAACTGGCAAACTCTATGATAAGAAGACAATTTAATCTAAATAGACACCTTATCAAAGAGATATAAGAAAAGCAAATGCTTATGTGGATAGAGGAACAACGTAATTTGTCATCAGGGAGTTACAAGTCATCATGACCACGAGGTGCCCTGCAACTGTCAGAAGCCATGCCACACGTGGTACCAGAGTTTCCAGGCACTGCTTATGAATGAAACTTGTGCTTCTAACACTTAGCTAGCAAGAAAAGCATGGCAGTTTCTTCCCAAACATTTAAGTACACTCTCACGGCGGGTGTAGCAATGGCATTTACAGGTATGTCTCAACTGGTTGAAAACACAGCCGAGCAAAACTGCACACTGCTGTTTGCAGCAATTTACTTTCATACTTTAAGCCATGGGAAAACTTCCATAAAATGTCCTGCAATAAGCAAACAACTAGACAAATAGTGAGTTGTGTGTACAATGGAATGTTATTTCCTGATTTTTAAAACCTGAGGAACTATCAAGCTATGAAAAGGGATGTCATCTAAATGGCCACAGACCACACCACCCCATAGACAGGCTAATCTAGAAACAGGAACACTAACAGGGATGGTAAAAGAGTCAGCAGTTTCCTGGGCTCTAGAGGATTGGAGAGAAGATATTTTAGAGCAACAAAATGATTGTGTATAGCTGTAAGTTTGTGTACATGATGGCATGCATTTATTAAACTAAGTAGTACAGAGCTGGTCTTAAAGTATCACATGTTAAAAGTCATTCAAAAAGACCAAAGACTTATTATACAATGTGACAAAACAATATAATCCTTAATATTTTTAAAATTTATTTATTTTGTGTGTATGAGTGTTTTGCCTGCACATGTCAAGTATTTGCCTGGTGCCCCAGAGTTCAGGAGAGGCCATCACATCCCCTGGAACTGGAGTTAGGCATGGATGTGAACTTCCTTGTGTGTGCTGTGAACCTACCCTGTCTCCTCTGGAAGAGCAGCCAGTGCTCTTAGCTGCTCAGTCATCTGTCCAGCACCCCTCACCCCCAACACAGTATTATTTAAATGTATGTAAAAATCACAGTGAAGGGGCCAGAGGAAAACATTGCTGACTTAAGTCACTTGGTTGATGAATGAAGTCTATGAAATGAAAGGCAAAATGAATTGTGTTCAAGTACTTGTTATGGCTTCACTCTGGAATGCCCAGAACAGGCTCGTGTCCTGAATAGCTGCTCTTCAGCTTGTGATGATATTTTGAGGAAGTGACATCTGGCTGGCAGAGTTGGTTAGTAGGAATCGGCCTTTGAAGGATACACCTGCCCCTCATTTTGGTCTGCTTTTCTGCCTCCTGGTCTACACCATGTGAGAGTTCTCACAATCTTCCACAGGCAGGGATTGAACTGCCTTTCCCTCTCTGGTGGATGGCTTCTGAAACTGAGCCAAATAAAATCCTCTATACATTAAGTTGGTCCTGTCAGGTATTTAGTCAGAGCAATGAAAAAGGAACCGATACAGAGACTTGGCATCAGAGAAGTGTTCCGTTGCCGTGTTCAACCGTGGGAACTAGATGGTGGGAAAGTTTGGAAATGCAGGCTAGAGAAACCCTAGAGGGTTACTAGCAGGAATGAATAGGCCATTCTGATGGGAGTTTGAGGACCAGAATGCTGATAGAAACACGGAGGATGTCAAGATAGCATAACATGTAGCCTGTGGCATGGTTGCTGCTCGTTACTTTTAGTCAGCTTTTCACTAAGAAAAGAGCACCAAGAACAGAGTGGAGAAAACTGAACATCATGTAGTTGGGTGAAGAGAGGAGCCTGAAAGTGGTTAAAGTCAGACAATGCAAGTGAGGGATAAAATGACTGGAGTTGCTATGGAGATTAGTGTCATTAAAGAGAGTCCAAGTACTTCGTACTAAGATGAAAGGAAAACTATGTTGAAGGTGAGACCCTTCTCCCATCATAGGCTCTAGGGCATAACTATGCTAACCGAAGTGGTGCCCTGATGGGAAAGGACTGCCTAGAAAATGTTTTCCCATGTCCAGCCATCGAAATACCCAAAGGCGGTGGCAATTCTGGCCCACAGGCACCAGGCGACATTGCATGCTAGCAGCAGAGTCTGAGGTTGCACCCTGAGTGCTGGTGTTGCAGGCCTGTAGAATTCAAGAGACATGAGAAAAGTCACCGAAGCCAGGCAATGTGCAGGGTCAGATTTCCTTCAGGGAATCCCTGAGTCTGTGTTGTATAGATCTTAAAGCCTAAGTTGCACTGGAGACCCTAGGATGTACATATATATGACAAAGAAAAACAATAATGAATATGTCAAATCAATGCACAAAGGGGTATCAATGGCCAAAGCTCGAGTAATTTGGACAACAAAATAGAGTAGCACTGAATTATAATACAAAATACGAAAATTACTCCTGTGTTTATATTGATGTAATTCAATAATAGACAGAATAAACCAATAAGGGGATGTATTCACATTTTCTTGCAACCAAATTCCAAGCGATTAGTAGGTCTTCTGCCCTCAAGGAGCCGGAATGTAATGTGGGCTGTGCATAGAGACGTTGTCCTGGAGACTATAGCACAGAAAGCAAGCAAGCATGGCATTTCAGTTAGAATGCCTCATAATACTTCTTCAACCGGGTGGTCAAGGTCAGCATGATAGTGATGAGACACGTGGGCAGCATTTCCCCTTTCATTTTTTTGTTGGCTTGACTTTTCATTTTTAAAGGCAGGGTCTCTATACAGCCCAGGTAGACACAAACCTGTACTCTTCTCCCTTACTTAGTCTTCTGAGTCCTGAGGACTTCACACATATGTCACCATATCTTTTTGTGTGGTGGTATTTTAAGACAAGTTTTTGCTGTGTAAGCAGGCTGACTGTGAGCTCATAAAGTGTGTAGCACAGGCTGGCCTCCAACTCACTGTGATCCTTCTTCCTGAGACTCTCAAGTGCTGGGATTGTAAACATGTACCACCATGCCTGACTCACAGTATGTACTCATATGGTTCAGTCCATCCCCCATCCTTCCACCCTCCCATCCTCCCATCCCCCCATCTTCCCATCCTCCCACCCTCCCATCCCCCATCCTCTCAGTCTTCTTCCTTTCCCTCCTCCTTTCAGTTTGAACCCAGGGCGTGTTCATGCTAGATCAGTGCCCTACCACTGAGATGTAGCATTGGCCTTCTGCCTGGCAGCGTTCTTAACTCCCGAAATGCATAGAATGAGCATAAGAAACAGATTGAGTTTCCTTAACCACATAACTAATTAATGATTTTAATGTTCATAAGTGCTTTTCCTGCATGTATGTCCGTGCACCACGTGAGGGTCTTACACCCATGGAGGCCAGAAGAGGGCATCGGACGCCCTGGTATTGGAGCTACAGTTGGTTGTGAGCCACCATGTGAGTGCTGGGAACCAAACGTGGGTCTTTTGCAACAAGCAACATGTACTCTTAACCGTGGAGCCATCTTTCCAGATTCTGGAATCCAGTTTTTGGATTGGGGGGCTGGGGGAAGAGACAGGAACAGTAACATTGTTGAAAGAAGAGATCACAGGGTACTGGAAGTCTAGTTAGATAGAAAGAATAACTTCTAGTGTTTACAACACATTGTACTGGTAGATTTCATTTAAAAAAATACAGAAGAGAGGGATTTGTAAGCTTCAAATACAAAGAAATGGTACCTGTTCAAGGAGAAGATGGTAATTGCCTGGACTCAATCATTACATATGACATACATGTATCAAACAGGCACAGTCACACTGTATTCCACAAAAATGTACAGTTAGCACGTATGGATGAAAAAAGCAAAAAGAGGTATTGGGAGGACTTGGCCTCCAAAGGTGGTGAGAACTTTTGGCAGGTTTGCTGAGATCTCTGGGGTCAGGACAAAGGGGTGGGTGGGGCTCCTTCTTCCTGGATAACATTATTAGCATCATTCCTTGTCAGCATCTTCCTGCCATGCTACCTACTCACACCCACTGGAACGCCCTGGTGGCTGCTCCAATCTGGGCCACTTCCTCAGGGAAACAGGATGTCTTCTACACGCTGGAGCCAGGTCCCCGGGGGCTTGGGGTGGGAAGAGACCGTCTGATGGGTGAACACTAAGCTAGGCACCAGAGAGGAAGCCACATTTCCGGGAGTCGAGGAAACTGCCATTTCCTTCTCCAGCAGGAAGTGGCCTTGGCTATTCTCAGCACCACGACTTTGGCCTGTGGCGCGATGGAAATCACAGCCTGGCGCTGGCTCTGGCTCCCCTCCTGTAGTTTAACAATCTACCAGTCAAAATAAACGGTCTCCTTAGGTCTCTGGGGCATGGTTAAGGTAATAATTGAGAGAACGAGGCCAGAGGCCTGCTGCTGCACAAAGGCACCGGGAATCTTTTAAAATGTCAGGCTGGTCTTGGCTGCCGGGGTCTCATTAAACTGCATAATTGAAGCATAGAGAAGACAAACAAACCTGGAGGTTCTGGGATGGCTTCTCAAATACCCAGTTGATTTGGACAGGGAAGCTGTTGGTACTGTAAAAACATGCAGGTGAGCCATGGGGGAAGCTGCGTGGTTCAGAAAGGCAGGAACTGAATAAGGGGTAGAGGGACCCAAGGTCAGATATGGACTCCTCCAGACAGCTGGCCCTGAAGAGCTTTCAATGCCATCAACTCTGCTTTCCCCCTGTTGAAGAGACCTCATTTACCTGGCAAACTTTCTAAGTCAGAAAAATGTCTTCCCTTCTTTTATCTTCCTCACAATCCACTGTTTCCAGAGCCTGGGGGATTCAATCCCCACTTCCCTACTCCGGCACCCATCTATGGTTTGGAAGTGGTCGCCCTGGAGACTGAACACGGAACGGCGTGTTTACATTCTGCTAACAAACAAGCAACCACAAATAAATACATTTGATCCTTTTGTTTTGATAGGGACAGTGGAGGAAATAACCCTATGCGGCGGCGGCAGCAGAAAGTTGGTTGTGGGAGAGGGGAAAGAGTCTGTATGAGAGGGGGAAGCCTGCTGAGGTTGCATTTAAATGTTCCTTTACTAAAGAGGGTACTGAGTCACCCAAAACGTGGGTTGTATCGTGTGTGTGTGTGTGTGTGTGTGTGTGTGTGTGTGTGTGTGTACATGAATGCAGTGCCTACTGAGGTCAGAAGAGGATTTTGGATCGCCTGGAGTTGGAGTTGGAGTTGTCAAATCGGGTCCTCTGCAAGGGCAGTACATGCTCTCTCTGGGCCCCATGGGATTCTTGGCAAAAGATCCTGCTTTCATGGAGAGTTCATATTTTGGAGAGAGGCACAGAGAAAAAGAAATAAAATCATGAAAACTTTGCAGTGACTGGGGGTCAGGTAGAGGAAAGGGCTGTGGGAGAATCTGAAGACAGCAATGAGTGAGCATATGGCCAGATAAGCAGAAGTGAAATGTTCTTTTGACCTACATGGGGATTCTCCCTGTTCACGGCACAAATCCCAGTGACTTGGAGGCCCCCTCTGGTTATGTGGAAAATTCCAACTTCTTCTCCAGGCTTCCTACCTGGGAGGGCTCATTAAGCTCTGCACCTTGGGCCTTTCTGGCCACTGTCCTTCTTGGGAGCCTGGGTGTCAGGCACTCTGTTGGACATAGACAACCTCGTGTTTAGACCTGCTGGCCTTTCCCTGACCATGGTGTCTGCGAGGATGGGAAGTTGCCTGCAGAAGAAGACTGGTGTCCAGCAAAACACAGCTCGTGTAGAAGTGGATCTGGCAGAAGATGCAGGGGGACCTCCGCCCCCACTCCCCTGACCGGGGAAACAGATAACATGCTAGAAGGAGATCCGGGTCACTTGTTCAAAACAAAAATTCGGAGTGCCTGCTGTGTGCTAGGGTGATGGTTAGCAGGAGTTAGCACCGCCAGGGCCAATGAAAAGCCAGCCCTGGCCCTGAGCACTCACTGATCTTAGAGTTTAGTGGCTATTTAATAGCAAGGTAGGCGTCTGGATGCCATTGCGAGAGCTCCAGGAGGCATTTGAGTCACCCAGGAGACCTGTGATGAGTTACAGCAAACTTAGCCCACGCTGGCTTGTGCAGTAAAGAGGGTTTATGGGCTCCCTATAACCATGAGATTGAAAGGTGGAGAGGCTTCAGATGTGGTGCCCTTGGGGCTCCTGCCATGAGTCTTGGATCCTCTTGCTCTAACCCTCCTGAAGGCAGACACGTTCCATTCCTCATCCCAGTTTCCTTCCAGGTCACAACACAGGTACCAGCAGGCACAGAAGTCATGATTTCTCACTCACATGATTGGGTGAGTGAGAAAGAACATCATCCTGACAACCTGAAAAGTCAAGCTGGGGCCCATCTGATGGCCTCTCCTCACACGAACCTCATCTCAGTGACCAAAAGCACACAAAACCTGTAACAGAGCCAAGGACATGAACGGACTTTGTGAACTTGGCTCACCTCCAGAGCAAGGGTAGAGATAGACCTGAATGAATATCAGTGAGAGGAAGCAGGAATAATGCCTGCTGTAAGTAAAAAATGGATATGACTGGACTTGCATATTTTAAGAAGATGCCCGTAGAGAAAGATTAGATGACGCAGATATAGAGGACAAGGAATCTTTAGTTACTCAGGGAAAGGCAGTAGTGGCTGGGCCCTGGGGTGGGGTTAAGGGTCCTGGGTAACAAAACAAAGAGGGATGGATGGGAATCCATCCCTGACGCTGGTCCCTCATCAGCAGTGGCAGTCCTTCAACTTCTCTGTTGATGGTTTTCAAAACTGGTAATTGGTTGTAGAAATTTTTCATGCTCTGGATTAGAGAGGACCCATTAGATGTACCCTCAACACAAGGCATTGTTACTGTTCCTTGTGGCGTTCAAGCTCCTCCACCTCTTGGGGCCACATGGTGCTAAGTGGCAGATCTCTCCTCAGCTGACAGAGTACTCTTCCCGTCACAGGCAGAGCTCTCCAAAACCAGAAACCCGTCATTCTATGGCCAGTTTTGAAATCTGTGTGTTTTTTTGTTCCCAGGAAATTTTGTTTCTGGTCCCATCGGTCAATGTCTAGACTTTGAACAGTACAGGGGACAGTTTGTCGTATTTTCAGTTCACAAATATTGACGAAAGAATGAAGGTTAGCTCAATGAATTTGAATGACTAAGAAAAACACACACACACACACACACATTTGCTCGAAATTCCAGGAACTTTCTGTTGAACTGAGGTGTTTCCCACTCTGCAACAGTTCTTGCCAGAGTCCTGGACCCAGGAAAGCCCCCCTGCTTGTCACTGTCACGACAAAATGATGTCAACTGAGTCAGAGGGGCCAATTTCCCCCCAACAATAATGGTTTTGTACAACAGAAGGAGTCCTTCAGTCCCCAAGAGACAAATAATTTCCTGACCCAAAGGGAGTCCATATTAAAGAGAGATGTCATAGAGGATGTGTGCGGGAAGGCCTGGAAGGGGAGCTTGTTCTAGGGCTGGTTTCTAGGGTTGTTCTACTTCAGGTTTTAATTAGGTTTCATTCAGCCAGGATGACGAGAGTCTATGAGTTTGACCATTGCTTTGATTTAGGTTGTAATCTCGTCTCTACATTCACTAGTTGGAAGATGGGAGAAACATTCGTTAATCCATTCATCCACCCACCCACCTCCCCCTCTCTCTCATTCTGGGGATTGAACCTGGGGCCTTCCACGTTAGGCAGTCACTCTATTACTGAGCTCTACCCTCATCCCTCTTTTCACTTTGTAGTGTGAGACAAGGTTTCCTTAAGTTATACTGGCCTTTAGTTTGCTGTCTTCCTGCCTCAGCCTCACCGTGCAGCTGGGATTACAGGCAAGTGCCAGCAGATCCAGCTGTGCATCCATTCACACAGACCAGACAATGGATAAAAGCTATCCTCTGTACTCCTAAAGGTTTCCACTTTGGGATGGATAATTAGAGGTAGAAGGTAATAGTATGTGCTGCATGGAGGAAATGCAAGGAGAGGGTCATGAGAGCACGGATCGGGGCACTGAGTCTGGTTGTTTGTGGTGAGGAAGGGAAGGCAATCATGGCTGGCTTCCTAGTTTAGAAGCCTAACATGTCTGGAAGGCATCAGGAGGAAGAGGCATTAGCCTGCAAGGGAAACGTATGGTCAACAGTGATGTGGTACCCTAGGTAGAAGAAGGTCCTTCCAAGACCCAGAGGCAAACATGGAATCTGGGAGCAGCAGGAGCAGGATCGGTTGACAGGCATCAGCAGGCTGGATATTCAAGACTCTGAAGCCACTCAGATGCATGTGAAGATGAAGGAGCCAAGCAAGGGGCTGGAGCAGGACAGAAGCAAGAGTCCCTGTGGGTTTCGAAGCAATTTTAGTTGTTACAGAAAGACTGGACTGGAGGAGAACTGAACCTCCAGAGTCCTCCCATAACAGAAGTGAGACAAGGCAGCAGCTGGGATGAAGGCCTAGGGGATGCCAAGAAGTCCACATTGGGGGAATTGAAAGAAAAAGAGATGCCCTACTTAATCTCAGAGAAAGAAGATGTTCTCTGTCAGGTGCTTTGATAGCTTCATTCTCTGTTATAACCTCTCCTTATCCTTAAGGTAAGATTTTTTTTTTTGAGAATTTTATACTTGAGTACTGTATGTACATCATTTACATCCATCTCTCTCCCCTTTCCAACTCCTCTGCCTCAACTCACTCTCAAGTTCCCGACATCTTCTTTAGATATACACACATACACATGTACACAAGATTCAACCTGCTGAATCTGTTTAGTGCTGCTGCTATGGAAATGTACATAGGGCGGACCACTTGGGACTAGACAGCCTGCGGTGAGCTTGTCTCTGAAGAGAGCCCGTTCTCTCAGCAGCCATTGATTGCCTGTTGTGCTTCATCTAGGGTTGAGGCCCTTGTGAGGCTTCCCCCGTCACACGGCAAGTTAACTGGTATTGTCATTATTCAGGATTTGTTTAGGTAGCCATATTGCTGAGTTTTCATGCGTACCGCTGACCCTGAGATCTTAAAGTAACTTGCCCAAGTGGCAAAGGCAGAATTCAAAGCCAGGTCTGTCTCTGAACCTAAAAACGGTGCCAAGCAGATTTCCACCATTACTTCAAATTGCTTGTCTAAGTCAGTTCCCACAAGCTACTGCTTCTCACACTTAAAATCAAGACCATACAAGTTTTACCTGCTCTGAAGTGTTTACTTACTTTTTGTTTTGATTTGTCTTGTCTCACTGTGTAGCCCTGGAGAGCCTAGCATTCGCTCTGTAGACGAGGCTGGCATTGAACTCACAGAGCTCCACCTGCCTCTGCCTCCCAAGTGCTGGGATTAAATTCTGAAGAATTTAAGTTAAGTGATAAAATGTAAACTGAAATAAATTGTGGGAGTTATAGTCAACATCTACCTCCATCTGTCAAAATCCCAGCCACTCTCTCTCTGGGATTTTAATAAGGTTAATTTCCTGTTTTTTCTTTCAGCATCTTAATGCATGTGTTTATGTATTTGTTTGGCGTGGAGCATATGTGCATCGAGCTGTGGCCCTCATGTGAAGGTTAGAGGACAACTTGCAGGAATTGGTTCTCTGCTGCCATTGTATGTATCCCAGAGATCAAACTCAGGTTGGTAGGCGAGGCAGCAAGTGCCTTAACCCAATGAACCATCTCACTGGCCCTACTAAGATCCATTTTCACTGTTATGCGGAAGCCTTTCTCAGAACCTCTTCCTTCCCCCAACAGACTGTTTAATAGCTTTATTTTATCGTTATGTCTCCCACTAACTGGAAAGCATCCTAAGGGAACAGCCAGTTTCTTATCACTGTAGTCGTCTCAGTACTTAGCTGGGGGGTAATAGACATTAATTACATTTTGGTTGGATGAATGAGGAATGCAGGATTGCATTAGTCACGATAGGTCTGCTTGATTTGCTCACAAGTGCCCATTGAGATAGTACTTCAGGTTGGAGTATTATCTCCTTCCAACCTTGTTTTTTGTTTTTGTTTGTTTTGGCAGTCGAACCCAGAGTTGTGCACCAGCTAAGCACGCGCCCTGCCCTTCAGCCACATATACAGTCCTTCACTTTGCCACTTTCTCCAGCAGCATCTTCTTTCATCCCGTGAGATGATCAAGATTCCAAGTATCTCCCCTCCAGCTCTGTGGAGGCAAGGCTACCCAGCAGACTCAGTGTGACTCAGTGGAGTTCTCCTCCACTGATCCTCTCCAGGTCCCTCGGCACAAATTACATGCTCCTTCCATCCTGCTTTAATCATCGTAGCCTTGCGTTCCCATCAAGCTCTCTGCCCTGTCTCAAACCAGTGCTTAAAGGACTCCCTTCCCTCAGAAGAAACAGTGTAATTTTCCTAAACATGGCTCATTCCTGCCTTTACAAATATCAGATACACAACCAGCACTTAACAAGTTGTATCAGAAGACAGAACCACACAACAAAGACTGTGAACAATCCTACCCTACCCCTCTTCCTGCCACCCCCCCCCCTTTTTGTAGCATTGTGGGATTGCTCTCCCAGAATATTCCTAATGCTTTATTTACTTTGTTTTCAGATTTATTTTGGGCTGTACTTTCCTGAAACTGAGTCTTAGGATGTGATTCTTATCCTGCTGGTATCCTGCCACATTGTCATGTGACTTCAGCTCTTCCAGGGAAGACTAGGGGTCCAGAGAATTTCGACCTCTCTTTACAGCACAGACAGAGATGACCAACTTACAGCTCAGCTGGAAATGTGTCCCAGAGGAAAGCCTGTGCGACCTAGTCACCAAAACTATGCACAACAGCAGAAGCAAAGCTTGTCACTTTTTATCAATTATGTGTGCCAAGGACTGACGTGGCTCAGAGTTTCCAAAGTCTGAGTGATTTGTGACCATTAGCAACTCAGACACTGGAAGATTCAAGCGGCCAGTCAGTGCTGGGAATTTTCTCATTTCAGGAAATTTTGGCGGTGAGGCATGCTAGAACCTCAGCAACTGGAGTGTTGGGAGGAGGAAAGTCAGACAGGCAGGAAGGGAGTGTGGGAAGAGACAGGAAGATGACATGCCGCATGAGCTTTCAGGATGGACAGCTCTATGTGGAGTCCCTCCTCCCCAGGATCAATTTCCTTGCTGACAAATAGAGATGATGAGAACTGTTACCCGACAGTGCCTTGCCTGGTACAAGTCATGGGCTCTGCATGCCAAATCTCATCCCCTTCCCAACCCATGTCTGGGAGAGGGGGTATAAACTGAGGCTTAATCAGTCCAGGCTGGGTCTGGTTTGGTGGATCTGAGATTGTTAGCGAACCATCAGAACTGGGACTTGGAATTCAAGGACTACAAGTATGGCAAAGGATTGTTCAAGGTCACCAGCTCATACAAAATGTTTTGGATTCAGACTGGGTCATAGTATAACATAGAACTGCCATTCTCACAGTATAGCCTGTGGTTTCTGGAAGGACCCAGAAAACTCCCATAAATCCGTTACTGATCAACAATTTATACAACTCCTAAGGCAGCACTATTTGCACTTTTTTTTTGGGGGGGGGAGGGGGTGATGTTTGAAGTGATGTAAAATCAACCAAAAGTGGTTCAGACTAAAACACAGTGGTTTAATCTTTGGCACTGTCCTGGAAAGATGGTTAAGGGTGTGTTCTTGCTTTACCAGAGAGCTTGAGTTTTGTTCCTAGAAACTACGTTGGGCCACCACCATCTGTAACTCCAGTTCCAGGTGATCTGATGCCCTCTACTGAACTCTGTGGGCACCTGCACTCTCCTGTGCACAAACCTACACGCAGACACTCATTTTATGTATAATTTAAAACCGATCTTTAAAAAAAAAATGCACCGGTAGGAAAATGTTGCCTCCAGGGACAGTTACAATGTTATCACAGCCTTTCAATCCCTGAACTGCCACAATGATTTCTGTGACAAAAATGGCAACTTCATACAAAGTGTCTGTTGACTACTGAAGAAAATTACAGTCTTGAGGACAAAAACTGGAGAGATTGAGGTGGGAGCTGAACTTTACATCTTTAACTGAGTGTCGTTTTCCCTTGACAGAACGGCTTAGAGCCACACTGTGTTTATTTATCCTTGGGTAGTTGGCAGATCACCAGAGAGAGGGAAAGAGAGAAACTATGAAGGAAGAAGGGTGATACAGTTTTGATCTTAAGAATCTTTTGAAGGTCCACGTGTTGAAGGTTTGATTCCCAGCCTGTGGCACTACTGGAGGAAGTGGTACCTACTGTCAGTCAAGAGGTGGGGCTTAGCAGGGGGTCTTACGGCCACCGGAGGCCCCTGAAGAGGATGCAGGAGCACAGCTCCCTTCGCCCCCTCTTTTCCTGGTTGAGGTGCTGCCTCTGCTCTGCCACACACTCCCCACCATGATAATACTGCCTCGACCCGGACTTAAAGACAGTGGGACCCTGAGATGATAAACTAAAACTTCCAAAATGCTGTGCCCAAGCAATCCTTTTCCTATTGCATAATATTTATTTATAGCAAACTTTTCACTGTAGTGATGGAAAGTTACCATAAAAGACCAAAACAGGCCCTGATGTTTTCCTCTAGTCCTTTTATAAGACCATCAATCCCCTCTAAAGGCCTCACTGCTTAATCCTAAGGCAACGAAGGCTAAGTTTCAACATGAAGTTTGGAAAAGACATGTAAACCACAGCCATCGGTTTCAGATTCCACTCTGCAGCAAGCCTTTAAGAAACTAGCACTTGTCACATTTTGGTAGACTATCCAAGTGGCATATTTGCAATTACAAGCAGTCTGTTCAAACACCCCTCTCTTTCCAACTCCAGTTCTATGTGAGGCCTAGCCTTTTCATATACTGCAAGCAAATAAGAAATCCCAATAGAGAGAATGAAAATAAGATACTAGAGTCTATTTCACTTGCCAATTAGTCAGAGTCAGGGCTTGGGATATATGTAGCTCAGTGGTAGAGCACTGACCTAGCATATGCAAGGTCCTGAGTTCAATCTGTAGTAGCACAAACAAGAAAAAGAAAAAAAAATAGTCAGACATTGAAGATATCTGTAAACATGTGAGACAATGTAATTTTTTTCAAGAATTTTTATGTAGCTTTTAAATTTATAAATATCATTTAGATTGACATGTAATAGATTAGTTACATAAAATTTAATAAATACACATAACATTTCTAAATTCTAATTTATAATATAATAAACATTACTAGGTATGATCCTTGGAGTCTTGGCTCTTTGGAGTCATCAAGTTTCATTTCATTGTTTTTAATTTTATTACATGTATGTATATACATACAAAGCATATATGCAGGTCAGAAGACAACCTCTAGGACTTGGTTCTCTCCTATTATGTGGGCCCTGGGAACAAACTCAACTCATGAGGCTGGGTGATAAGCACCGTTACTCCCTGAGTATCTTGAAGAATCACTTAAGGAATACTTATCTTTATTTTATGTGTGTGACTGTTTTGCTTGCATGTATGTACTTGGGGTGTGCCTGGTACCCATGAGAGCTGAAAGATGGCATCAGATCCTTTGGAACTGGTGCTCGGGATGGTTTAGTAAGACATGAAGACATGCTGGGAACCGAACCTGGGTCCTCTACAAGAGCAGCACAGGGCTCTTAACCACTAAGCCATCTCTCTAGCCCCACGTTTTCGAGTCACAGTCTCCTCATACAGCCTGGGCTGGCTTTGAACTCACCCTATACCTAAGACTTACCTTAAACTTCTAGTCGTCTTGCCTCTCCCTCCTAAGTGCTTGGACTGCCGGTGTCCATCACCACACCGGGCTTTTTGGTTATTCCTCAGAGTGTAACATGTCCTTCCAACACCAGTTTTGGTTATTTAAAGCCTGTGCTTAGACAAAGTACTTACCGTTTCTGCGCTTCACCTTCTTGTCAATCAGAAGTGACTTTACTCTAGCTCATGAGATAGGTTGGGAGGACCAAATGGAGATGCGCATCTCTGAAGGGCTGAGAACAGCTGTTGGCCTCTAACTGGCCTGTATTGGTATTACAGTGTAATAATTATTACAACACAGCAGTATCATGTGATGGCCTGTTTCCTCCAGGCTGGGAGACTGCCAGAGCAGGGCCTGTGTGTGGTTCCTCTCTGGTTCCTAGCACAGTGCTTAACGTTTACTAGGCAGTCATAAAAGTGGGGTGAGTGAATGAGAAGCCGAGGAAAGACACAGCAGAGAGAGAATCAGACTATGGAAGAGGAGGTCTAATTCCGCGAAGAGGGAGTCTCTAAGCCAGAGTGGAGTGGTGATAAAAGTGTGGGGAGCTGCCAGCAGGAAGTGGTTTGTGGGAGGAGTGTGTGGGGAGGAGAGAGGAGAGCCCTGGATGTTTGTAATAATTTCTGATGGGGTGTGTTCCAGACAGTGATACTCAAGTGTCCAGTGTCTAATGAGCTGGTGTGACTGGCTGTGTAGGCACGGGGTAGAGACCGGCCCCACCTACTGGTGGGGTTGGGTAACACAACTGGTGTTTTAAACCTGACTCATGGTGGGGGTGTTGGCCTCTCTGCTGGGTAAGGTTAAGACCTGCTCTAAAGTTATTAAGACAGGGGTATTTAACACAAGTCTCTGTTTGGTGTTCTTACTGTTGGGTATCGAAACTAGGGCCTTGTGCATGCTAGGTAGTGCTCTACTACCGAGCTCTGTCTTCACTCAGCTCCTCTACAGATTTTTCAAACATTTTACATTTCAACCATTGTACTTGTGAACTCCTACGCCGAAGTGATTTTATACTTGTAGGAAGGAAGGAAAAAATGTTATTCAGTGTGTGCTCCAGCCACACTTTGGTTATGCTTTTCCATTTAACAACCACCTTGAGAGGAAAGTACTATCCTGGTCTTGCATATGAGGAAACCCAGGCTTGGGCAGAAGCACCGTCTGAAGGGTCACTCTGCACATCAGTGGTCTAACTGGAATTTGAACTCACTTCTGGGCAAATACCTCACAGGCAACCTCTGGAAAAGCAAAATGTATTTCATTTGTTATTATGTACACTTATTGTATACAAATGAGAAAACACTGAGAAACAAATAAAATGAAAATGAAATAAATAAAATAAAAAGTGCTCTTAAACTCAACCATTCAGATACAAGACTATGTTTATTTCCATCGCATGTCTCTTTGCAGTGTCTCTTCCAGGTAGAGTTTTCTAGGTGTGCTCTTGCAACCAGCGTTCCTGTTGAACTAGGTATGTATCATGAAACATTTTAAACCTATAAATCCATTTCCATATAATTTACAAAGATTACATAGTATTTTGTTATATGGCCATACTGTTTATTTGACCAATCTTCTGTTTCAAATATTTAGCTTACGTGCAGCTTTTCACTAATATAAAATATTACAAGTAAACAAGTTTGGTCTTTGAGTATGTCTTACTTCCATAGAAGAAATTCCTAGAAGTAAGATGGATGATTTAGAGTGTACTCTGACTTTAAAGACATTTCAAATTAATGTATTGCCAAACTGTCACTCCCCGCTGGAGACACTGTAAGTTATTTTTTTTTTAATGCCAGAGTTGAACCCAAGCACATACCAGCAAATGTTCTAGCACTGAGCTACATCCCTAAGCCAAGTTATAACATTTTAAATTCTTCCCAGCAGTGCAAATAATCCTGAGTCGTATCTTGCCAGCCTGTTTATTGTTATTAAATCCACGCACTTCACATTTTACCTTCTTATTTCTTGATCCAGTTCAAGTAATGGGCTGTGCTGAAATATGAGTCCTCCAAGATGACCATCTCCATTTCCGGTCTGAGGTGGGCAGAGCCTGGCCATGGGCCTTGTGGGTATGGATTTGACTAAGCCTTGGGTGTTCAGTACCTACAGGTACTGGTTCGAGTGGCCCAACTGCATAGGCTCTGCCTGACAAAATGCCTTCCAGGGACTGTGCTGAGCGGGCCAGTCAGCAAGCTGCTGCCAACAGTGCTGCCAGCCCTTGCGCTGTGTGGGTAGCAGCTTCAGGAGGAACTGGGGAGACATAGAGTTGAACCGTCAGAAAAAGCACTCTTCTTGATAACTCCTGTTCCAGCCAAAGATCCGAAACAGCTCGAGTCTCCTGATTTCCTATGTCCCCCTTTGCTGAGTTCTCCACAATCCTGTGGACTTCTAGCCTTCCACATGGCTTCATGGGAAGATGTACCTGGCAGAGTACCTGTGTCCCAGGGTACTTAGCAGAGTACCTGTGTCCCAGGGGTAGACTATGCACGTGAGATTGAAGGGCTTTCAGAACCAACTTGTTAACTTGTGAACCAAGTTTGCAGGGATCCTTTCACAAGCACAAGCTTAATCTTTCCCCGAGAGCAGACGGACCTCCTGAAACCCAAAGCTAGACTGTGTGGTAAGAATGGAATAATTCGAATGAAGAAGAGTGGAGAGAAAAAGTATTTAATGACACCAGCATAAACATCTCAATTACTTCATGATGGGGACAGTTCTACAAGTCGGCTGGAAATGCTAAAGGCTATTGGATGAAATCTTCTCTATGGCCAGTGAGTGCCTCTGGGTTTGGATTTGTGATCTGTTCTTCAAAAGACAATGGTCAGCCAACTCTTGGGTAGGGAGAATCATCTTTCCTAGAAATGCTAACAGTGACCTGGAAAGATACAGCCTTTTCTGCCTGGAAATCCCTCTCTGTCTCCCAAGGGGCTTGGCTGACCTCTGTTCTGATCTGAAAGGGCAGTGCCAAAAGCACCCTTCACATCTTCCCTTCCCAGATCTTTCTATTTCTCCTGTTTGCCTCTTAACATCCACAGTCAGCCAGCCGAGGGCTCCTGGGGTGGCACCCAGAGTCTAGGCTACAGTCCCGGGTTTAACAAGAGTGAATCCAAGAAGAACTGGAAACAGGGTGGGATGTCTTAGTACTTCTGGTAGAGCACCACACACACATTTGTTGAAGATGGGAACACCCCTGGATGGCCCAGCAGCTTGACTGACCTTTTCCTGGCCAAATTCCAGCTGCTTGTATTAGGGCTCCTACATAACCTATGTCCAAATATAAGTAAAGTACGAGAAGGTCTCCACTTGCAGAATGAGAAGGCTTTTATGGTAGTGGACTGACTAGGGAGAAGCTGAGCAGTATCCATGCTTTCCTGTCTACAGGAAGGCCTCTCACCTGAGAGTTCCTTGTGTATCATCTACCTGTTCTATAAAACACCTGCACCCAGCTAACTTTCAAGAGAACACAATGAAGTACAGTTGCAGGAAATCACGTGGTAAAAGAGAAAGTAGGAAAGAAGGGGAACAGCTGTGGGCATGCTAGAACAGCTCACTTCAAAGATGTTATCGTCTTCACATTTGCTCCCGAGGAGCCACAAATTTGAGTCTGGTTTTTCTAGCCTTCATGAGCAGGTAGGTGGGTTGTGTGAGAACCATTCTTCAAATTCAAGTCTACCTGTCTCTTCTTCCCTGAGTTGACCCTCTTCGTTACCGACATACACAAAACACCACCCTCCAAAACTTGAGGTCACTGAAGGTAGAGATAGGAGTGTGTGATTGTTTATGTTGGAAGCTTAAGGCTTAGGAGATGCTTGGGAATCAGAGAGAGCTGGCTTCTACCTGTGGCCTGTACAGCAGCTATAAGGTCTTGGAAAGTTGTCAAGCCTCTCTGGACCTCAGAATGTCGCTGAGAAGATTCAAGAGACAATTGCAGCTTTTATGGGAGAGGAACTTGGCTGCCAGGGAAGGTATAAACTATCTGGTCTTTTACTTATTAACATCTGACTGATCTATTATTTTCTCAACTATATGGACTCTTGGTAAAGAAGGTTCAGGAGGTTTAGTAGGCCACAGCCTATTGCAATGATCTGATGCCCTTTGCTCTTACAGGCTCGCATCTTTGACTCTACACACCCCTCAAGTTGCTGCTGGAGAAGTCTGAGTTCATAAAGGGTTGAGGGAGCAGAACGTCATCCAGTGAACAAGGCAAGCACCTGTTTGACCTCAGGATGGCTCTGACCTTTGCTTCCTGGGTCCCTTTCTGGCTTCTTTTGAGCCCTGGAAGAATAAGGAAGTCTCTGATTAGAAGGCAGCAATCCTAGATGCCTCACTGCCCTGAACCTTGGAGAGGGATATGCAACTAAAAACCCTTGGAGCGCTGCTGAGGATCCAGCATTGCGAACAGCAGAAGTCTGCAGTGGTATTTGCTCCGCCCATGGCCTTGGGCTATCTAGCCTCAAAGAGGAGGTACTTCTTGCCTGCATACATGACTTCTTAACTTCTTGCCTGCATACATGACCTCTTGCCTGGTCACAGTGACGTCTTATAAGAAAAGAGGTAGGGATCACCCTGCTCTTCCTGGCTTGATTGGACACTGGATGGCTAGGTGCATTCATTCCTGGACAGAACAGAGGATGACTTCAGCTGTTTACTTGGTTCTGTATTTGTGTGTGTATTTTCCCAATTTATATCTTAATAAATCCCAATTACCCATTAAACAGACTCATGTGGATTGACCTTAACAAGCAGTGCCCAATGTGGGGCATGAACCCATGACCCTGAGATAGTCTCTTGCTCTATTGACTGAGCTAGGGCTCATTGTGGAATGTGGGGAGGAAGTGTATGTCAATGCACCAGGGTATGAGAAGCACTGAGATGGGGAGGCTTAGTGCATGAATGAAAAAATGAAATAAAAGGAGGACGACAATACTACTAAAGTCTGGAAAAGATTTTTATTGTAGATATAAGGGAGAAAGCAGGCAGAGGAAAGAGTCCAAGCTGAACATGGCTGGTAGACTAAACTGGACCTTGGGAGGAGGAGGAGGAGGAGGAAGAGGAGGAGGAGGAGGAGGAGGAGGAGGAGGAGGAGGAGGAGGAGGGAGAGTGAGAGAGGAGCTGCCGGAGCCAAGAGACCAAGAGACAAGAGTAGCCAAAATGGCTGAGTTACATAGAGTTCAGGCTGGGGAAGGGCAAGCAGAAATCCAGCCTCTGGGAAGGAAAGGCTTAGGGTAGGTGAGGGCTGGGTAGTGCTGGGAGGAGCCACAAGTACTGAGTGAGACTTGTCCTAGGTTTGTTTGAGACCGGTGCGAGGGTGGCCTCGAAAGGAAGTGACGTTCCTTTGGATAGGCACCTGAGCTCATAATCTCTTGGAGCTGTTGGGTGTGTGGATTCAGATTAGGGTGATATTGAGGTTGTGGGCTCTCAGCAGCTACCAGCTAGTTTCCACTTGCATCCAGTACAGGCTGGATTTTCAAGAATGCCACCTGGACCTGCGTCCTGGGCATAGTGATGAGGGGGTACTGAAAACATGATTTTAATATGGTAAGCCCCAGGATGGAGTTGCTGGAGCAGGCTTTGTGAAGAGGTATACATTTTCTTCATGGTGCAGAGGTTTCTAGCTATGCCCCATAGTGAAGGGCATTTGTGAATCTCCTCTGCATTTTCCCCTGGAAGCAAGGGTGGGTAGAACTCACTTTGGCCCACTGTTTGCATCTGCTTTGGAACAATGACCCCCTTGCAACCTTGACTATTCTCTTTTCCTCTTGCTCTCAGCAAGGCCAGTTAACATCACCCTGAAGTCTCTGTGACCGATTTATTTTACACTCTCCTGTAGTGATGAGGATCAAACTCAGGCCCTTGCACATGCCAAGCAAGCATGTTACCACCAGGTTATACTCCAGCCCTTTATCCTATTCTTAAAAGGGGGCACTGTTATCCAATGATCACCACAAAGACTAATGTTCCCTGTGGTCCATATATTTAAAGGAGAGTTCTTTAGACTTAGGTGACTAGTATGCTCTGGGTTCTAGGGAAACAACCTGAAATCTAACTCAGAGTTGAAAATAAATGGATCTTAAGCTCAGCCAGTCCCAAATGGCTGGCCAGGCATATGCGACATTGTCTTGAACTTCCTTCTGTGAGATCCAAATAAAGCAATTACTTAAAATTTAATAAAAAAAAAATGTTCTTTGTTCTGCTTTTCTCATTTACCATATAAAACCCTCGCTCTTCTCACTAATGAAGCCCCCAAAGTCTCTGGGAATGTGGGGCCGTTTGATTGGTGAGTTGCTGCCCACTCAAATAGTCTCCTCAGCTTTCATCAAGATTTACATCAAAGGTGTGTACCCCTTTGCCATGTAGCATCTCTCACTGCATACCCGACCGGATCAGTACCAACTCCAGCCTGAATCACTCTTCAGCAACTTTGGGCTCTTTTCCTCGCACACTGGAGTGAAGACTGGCAAGGAGGTGGGTGGATAGGGTGGGTTTGCAAAACATTAATGAATGTAATCTGTGCCTTTTCTCTGACCCAGCTTGGCCAGCTGCATTGGGCTGAAATTCCACATTCCATTGTTCTCCTTCTAAGAAAACAGAACCGGCTCTATTTAGCCCTAGGAATCTTCTGTGTAGGCTTGTTTAGGAGAGAATTTGCAAAGCAGATGGACTGACTGTTTACTGTGTCTCCTCTAGTTCAAGGGAAGTCATATTATTTCTGAAGGCCGTTAGCACCAGGATGGGCATGCTTTCCCAGCCATCGTCCACTTGTATTCTGGTCAGTATGCTGGCTCAGTGGACTGTTCTTATTTCTCACCAATCTGTATGCACATTGCATGCATACCAACCATAGTTAGTGCTCAGTGGTGGGGTTGACTTTTCAATTTTTCTCTTTCCCTTCTATGTTAACCTTGATGGTAACAGTAATGAGGTCCTGGCCACCACTGTGCCATTTGTATCACTCATGTTGAGCACAATTGATAAGACCAGGAATAGAAAAATGTATCCCATGCCATTCAGTCTCTAGGAGTTTGGAATCACTGGGAGCGAGGGACTAGTCTTCCTTTGGGCCATTGACTTAAAATAGTAGAACGTAAGTAAATGCCTCCAGACACATTGCCTGCAATGGACAGGAAGGGAGGTTCAGAAGCATGTTAAAGTAAATGGAGAGAGAAACAAATGGAAGATAGAATGAAAACGCTGTCTTTGGGTCTGGAAAGATGGTCCAGTGGTTAAGAACACCTATTGCTCTCTCAGGAGATCACTGTTCGGCTCCCGGCACCACATTTGACAGTTGTCTGTAATTCCAGTTCCAGGGGATCAGAAGCCCTTTGACCTTCGAGGGCACCTGCATGCATGTGGTACACATCAACTCATGCAGGCACATGCAAATACACATAAAAAATTCAATCTTAGATTAAAAAAAAAAACCCTACTATCTCTTGTTGAAAGCATTCAAGTTGCGTGTCTGGCTCATTCCTGTGCTTTTTGCCCATTGCTAGGGATGCCTAAGCGAGTACTTCTAGAACACAAATTGCCTGGAGGGACAAAAAAAAACCCCACAGATTCTGGGCCTTGTCTCTGTTTTCCTGATTTAGTAGGTTTGGGGTGGAGGGTGAGAATTTGTACTAGTAAGAAGTCTCCAAAGAAGAGACTGCAAAAGGTCACATTTGAAGAAGTATCTGGCTAATTATCAGGGCATTTTTATCATCAGAATGTTGGGCATGTCCTAAACATAAATATTCCTAGTCTTGTTGATGGGACTCAGTCATGTTTCCTTTTTTGTGTGTTTCAGGCCAAGCGCCTACATTCTTATGATAAAACGATCTCTCTTCCCTGACCCCTGCAAACAATCCTGCTGGTCTCTGTTAATTGCAGTTGATAGTCCTCTTTGATACTTCAACCAGGTATTTCAACCCTGGGATGTGTGAATCAATGGTATGGCTCTGGAACCTAGGATGCATGAATCAGTGATGTAGTTCTGGGTGAACTGCATTCCCTGTTGGAGACCCAGCTTCTTCTGTGGTGAAATGGGGAATAACTATGTTTATCACATACAGGAATCCAGTGTCCGCAATTAAAAAAAAATTAGGCCAGGTTTCAATCCACATTGCAGACCTTAGTCTACCCATACCTGAGCCCTGGGGCTGGCTTCTCTGGACTCTGACTGTGTGCCTGGGAATGTAACCTAAAATATCTGAAATTCATTTTGATTCCTCAGGTTTTGCCAACAGTAAAAAACATGCCATTGGGGCCATCCCAGAATAGAAGAAGGGAGTCAGCTGGTATATCTCTACAGAAGAAAACCACACAAGCTTCTACTTGCTAGTTTTTCAACTCACACAGTCGTTCATCCATCACCACAACACTAAGGAGAAGTGGCTTTCTCTGCATGCTGTGCCCAATGCTGTGTATTTCTATATAAGGCCCTGTGCTCTCTTTCATCCACCCAAACTGTAAACAGGCGACAATATGAGCATAAATTGGCAGGAAATCGTCTGGGCATGACAACCAAGTCAGGATGTCTATGTTGCTGAAGCAAAAGGTAGGCGTTAGAAAGTCTAAGGCATGAGAGTCAGGTTGACAATCTAATGATAAGACTGAATAACAATATCTGCTTTGGTTTTCACAGCATACCACCACGTGATAAAAAAAGAGTAGGAGATTTGCCAGGGCTTCTCAGTTCTTCGGGCTGCATTTGAGCCACTCGTGATGAATGGCCCTCTAGTAAGCTGATCCATTTGCCAAAGCTGTTCATTCTCAACAGGGGTAGGCCGGTTGTTAGCTCCTTATGTCTGCAACTACTCATCAGTGGAATCTCCCCAACTTCAAGGGACCTCCTTCTGGTCCTCAGAAAGCCAGACAAGCTTTTGGATAGAGCTCCCCCCCAGTTCCTAGCTCCATATCACAGGAGCTTCCAGTCATGTGTAAGATGATCCAAGAGCAGTGGGATCTTTCCCCTCTTCAGAAAATCTACCAGTTAAATGCTTTTGCAGATAGGTCCTTTAGGGGAACGTGGAACCAATATTTCAGATGCAAAAGAGACGTGGATATTCTAGAAGAGATGACAGACAAGTGGTGCTTGTGTTAAAACCCGCCTCATATTTAAAGGGTGGTTTTCCTGTTTGCGTCAATTAGAAACTGCTTAATGAAAGACATATTTGTCTTATTTTCAGACCTTATACAAGAATAACAAAAATAACGGCGAACATATTGCATGAGTCAGATAACATTGGAACCCAGTTTGACCCTTGCCACTACCCTATGAGTTTTTTTTTTTTTAATTAAAGTTTCATTCTCATTTAAAAAATAAGGAGAGATCTGAGAAGAGATGAGGGATTTCTCATCCCTGAGCTTGGTTTTGGCCCCATTTTCTCAACTGTAGATTTTATACTTGTTCTATTATACCTGAGGAAATAAGGACAGTAGAACCACAGAGGAGCATTTCGGTACCATGTCTGTGCTGCATATTAGGAATCATATGAAGCTAGATTTCTGGGGTGTTGTTTGTTTTTGGGGGACAGAGTCTTACTGAGTAGCCCAAGTTGGAATTAAACTTATACTTCTGTTTCTATCACTTCTCTCAGGTGCTGGGATTTCAGGCATTTACCAACATGCCTAGGCCGTGTACCACCATGCCTGGGCCATGTACCACCATGCCTGGGCCATGAGGCTTTCTTACTCAGGTTCTTATATAAACTTTATTCATTTAACTCCTTTTGTACTAATACTTGGTCACTTGAGGATCTTTAGAATGTGACATGATATCTCAAGCTAAGTAGCCCCATGGAGAGGCTGTGATAGCTGAGCCAACATGAAGACTTCATTTCTATGATGACATGGCTTCTTATTCTCAGTATATAATAGTATATAAAGAAAATCGCTTGCCTTGCAAAGTCCATAGGAGAGAAATATCAGCTCTTGGCATCACAAAATCAGGTTTCTGAGCCAGTGGAATAGCAGAGAAAGTCCAGTTTAGTAAAGGAATGAGGAAAATACCCTCCCTGGGTGGTCTCTGAGGACATTGGACCATCTGCTACTTTCTTCCGGCAATGTTTTCATCACTTTATGGACACAAGTCTGAATCAGGGCTGTGGACATTCCTGGTCTTGCCTTTATTTCTGCTAGAGGTCAGGGGTACCAATATACCCAGGAACGTTTGACAATTACTATCTAAAGTTATTTGTTGTCCACCTGATCATCTTGGGACTACCACTATTCTTGCAGGAGAAATAGATATTAAACTTATTTTAGTAATTTTGTAGCTTCTTTGTGTGTGTGTGTGTGTGTGTGTGTGTATGTGTGTGTGCTTTTCAAATGTATCAGTCTATACGTGAAACACTCATACACACATACATTTGCAATTTGCATGTGAAAATATGAAACCATGGAATTTTGGTAAGTTAGGTAAGGTGATATATAGCATAGAGCTATTAAATGTCAGAATATAGATTTGATTTCCTGAGGCATAAAGTGCAGAAAGTCTACCACCAAAATCTTAAATAGATATGAATGTACATCATGGGGCAGAAATTGTTTCACTGATAATTTAGTAATTTCTGTTTATTTCCTGATTATATCTTAGAAGCTCATCAGATGAAGATTCCCATTTATGTATGGCCATACCTCATTGAGTGTGTCTTCTAATGAGGGTCTTGAGGCAATTAGAATATTACCTTCCTAGTGGGTAGAAGAGTGAGTTGAACAAATTAATGGATCTCAATCTAGAATCCTGGTCTAAAATGAATTAATAAAGAGTTATAAGAACCATTTTTAATAGAAAAATTATAATGGAAATTGTTTCTGCCCATCTCAGATAAAGCTGCCAACATGAACTAAACTGTTTTGGCTGGAATTTTATCAGCTCAAGGCTAGTTACACTGGCTGTCTCATTATCTTCACAAGCTCTGATTAACCATTAACTAACTAACAGTTCACAGAACTTTTTCTCAGAAGTGCTGGGGACTGAACCCAAAGCATCACCAAGCAATCTACCACTGAGCTGGTGTAGTCTTAGCCCAGTTCAATGAACTTCAGTAATCTTGTCTTGGGTAATTACTACTATGTACCTGACTCTGAGCTGTGTTCTAGGGATATAGAGATAAAAAAAAAGAACACCTTTATTATTTCAAGAAGCTTGCCATCTCAGAAGGGGTAGCATATCTAAATAAGTGTTTTAAAACATTTTCTTTTAGATTAGAATGAAACATTTTCATTGGGAACCTTTCCAATAGTTACAGGAATACTCAATCTTTAGGCACTAGAGCTGTTGGAGACATTCAGGGTAGGCCTCCTTTCAGATGATTGACATTTGGGAAGGTCCTAGCAGATGGAAATATCTTCCTTGTGTAGTACGGGGGCTGGCTTAGATCTGGGTCCTGTGGGAAGCAGGAAGACTCAGAGGCCATCAAGGAAGCTCTTGTGCAATTTAAGTTAGAGATGGAAAGCCTGGACCTGGATAGCCTTTGTGAAGAAGCTGGGGAGATTACTGGGAAGAAAAATCTAGGCTGGATTGCTGAAGAATAGTAAAAACACAGTAACTTGGACTTAAGAAATGGGCCTTGCTAGATCAACCTTTTCTCTGGCCAGCCTCCTGGAAAGGACTCTGAAGTCACAGCTAACCAAACAACCATTGCTCCTGGCAAGGGCTTTCTACCAGGTGAATGGTTTGCCATATTTCCGATTCCAGGAACCGGCTGCAATAACACTTATGCAATGATAGAATGCACAGGGACCGCCTCCAGGCGCCTGGCTGCGGAGAACTTGGCAAGACTGGAGTCCTCTGCTGAGTGGAAAGTCCTGCTTTCCTGCTTTGCCTGAACTTCCCTTGGATACTGACTTTTGGAGAAGTCAGAGCACGTAGACTTTAGGAGAAGTCAAAGAAGGTTGTGTGGGTTGAACCTGGAGCCCTGGCAAGGACAAACTGGGAGATATGCACGAAATGATAGGACCATCCTTCATGGACATTTATTATTATTATTATTATTATTATTAGATAAGCAGGAGACATGGTATTTGTGGGAAGTCCACTGCCTTCTCATGACCTTGGGCAGAGTGAGGACTTGGGAGCTGAAACAGACCTCACAAAGCCCTTAGACTGGTCATTTAACATCTTTGAGCCTCGGTGTCTTTGTGTATAAAGTGGGAGACGCGTCTGACCATCCACTGGGAATAATGAATGAAGTGGCCAGAACTTTGGTCAGCATCTCAGCAAATGCTAGCGGCTGGCTCAAAACATGACAACTCTTTAATAAGTACAACTATCAAGTGATTGGGCATGAAAGAAGGCAGAAGACCATCATTAATACAAAAAACAAATAAGGGATACATCTGTTGCAATAAAGGCACACGCTTTATAGACTGAGGTGAGTTTAGTTTCTGAATTTTTACAAGTCAAATATATGCAGATCAGATCATTCTCAGAATACATGAGACTTTCTGATTCAAGGCATCCTAGTGGCAATACTTTTGTGAATTTGCTGCTGTTATTGCTTCTAATACAGTATTATAATCTAATGTTGCCTCACCAAGAGTTCCGGGGGAAAGAGATGCTTTATCACAACAGATCTACTCATGACTATTCAAAGCCAGAAGCGGTATAAACGGCCACTGATAGGCAGGAGAATGAATACTGTTTGATATTACCTTGTAGTACTACACAGTACTAAATGGTATAAATCCCCAAATTTCATTCAGCAAGAAAGGATAAAAAAAATTGTCATAGGTACATTTTCTAAATAGCAAAAATTATTGAAGAAAAGACAGATGGAAAAAAACCTTATGATCTGGTTTATATATAGGGTCAGGATAGGAAAGTCAAAGCTATGGGGATTAAAAATTAGGTCAGTAGCTAGCTGGAGGCCTGGGCACTGAGGACAGAGGCTTAGAGGAAGTTGTCAGTGATTCTAGAAGCATTTTAAGATTTATTGACATTTTGGCACCAGGTTCCAGAATGACGTGGTGGGGTCTGTCTATAAACCTAGAATGTGGGAGGCTGAGACAGGAGAATTTCCAGTGTAAAAAATAGGAAGAGAAGGGGAAAAGAGAGTTCCTAAAGTGCCTAAATTTATCAGATTATTTTTTAAAAAACCTATTCATTTTAATTTAGGCAAATGATTACTTCAGTGAAATATATTTCAATACAATTTAAAGTATGGTCACATGTTGTAATATTTATCAGATATAAAAACAAGTTAGCCACTGATTCATGCAACACCATTGATAAGTCTGAACACCATTCAGTTAAGTCACCTACAAAGAACAGGAAGTGGATCATAGCATTGACATGAATTTGTGTAATGAGCAAAATCAAGCAGAGGTTCTGAACTCTGAGCAGTGACTGAGTGCTCTTGGATAGTGTGAGAGGACTGAATAGAAAGCAGAAGAGCGTATAGGGTGATGGGACCTTTCTTCTTCATTAAACAGAATTGATTATTGGCTCCCATGTTTGTGTAATGCTGCACAGGTTATCCTGGCCCTTTGACTACATCTGTTGTTGAGGGAACTAGAATTGTCCATTAAAGTCAAGCCCTTTGCTTCTTTAACTTTATTATTTTTATTACCTTATGTGTATGAGTGTTATCACCTGCATGTGTGTATGTGTATCATATGTAAGTCCCTTGTTTTATAGATAGGGGAAACTGAGGCTCAGAGGGATTGCACCATTTACCAAAGTTATATACCCGGGGAAGAATTGATTTAGAAGTCAAGCTTATTCTAGTTACCCAGATCTTCTGGCTTTCAGTCAGTTTCTTCTTAGTTACTATCTCTCTCTGGGGATGTGATGAGTCCCCTTTCCTTCATACATGTATGAAGTGTATAGTGGAGGGCCCCTGGGGCCTGGGCAGTAGATGAAATTTCATCACTGCTTGTGAACACCCTGTACCCAGTGTGGATGTTTTGTGCCTGGGTGCAACCGTGTGGGATAAATACTCAGACAAGGAGGCTCCCTTCCCTTGCTCTCCACCCTGGCTATGTGGGAAGGAATTCTGGGTCACAACCACAGCCATTAGAATACCAACAACATGTTCTTCAGACATGATGTGATCCCATACAATCTACCAAGTCCTTAGCCTTAGCAAAGGGTTCTAGCGAGAATCAGCTGGAGACTTCCTCACGACTGTCCTCTGGCCTCTTCAGCAGTGCCCTGAACTGTTGGGCAGGAGCATCTTGGAACCTGAGCACAAATGTTCTACTCCATTTAGAAATGGCATTGTCTCCCCATCTAGCCAGAATCCAAGCTAATTTAGGTCATCCTGCATGATCAATTTTTAGGCTGTTGTATAGGGTAATGGGGAAATTCTTTCATGTCTTATTTTTATAATGATAAAGTGGGCATCTCACTTTATAAAGCAAACAGTGATTTGCCCATTGACCCTTCTAAGGGAATGGTGTAGCTTCGAAACCTCACACTGTTGTCTCAGACTGGTGGTGCCGCTTGTTATGGGCTGATCCAAGGAGGCTTTCACGTTTGTATCTAAGCTCTGGTGTGACCAGTCAAAGAAACCCCTTCCTTAAAGAGGAAAGCATGGGTGCCTGAGGAAACAGAGGCCCTGAGATGGGGGTGTTATTGGAGTATTCAAGAGTCAGGGCAAGGTAATGTGTCTGGGTGAGGGGGTGGAGGTGGAGTGTGTCTACAGAAGTTGGAGAGGTGGCAGAGGGCAAGGAACTTCATTTGCTGACAATAGATGATGGATGAGTGAAAAGCCGTGCAAAGAAGGTCTACAACCTCAAGTCCTAGTCTCCTGGGAATGTGTCTCCTAGGACCAGTCTGAGGAAGAAAGTACTTTCTTATTTTCCTGTTTCCCTGTAGCCCAGCAAGCAAGTGAGCAAAGAGCAAAACTACAGTTTCTCTCTGGCCACAATGCCTGAGCTGTGGCCATTCAGGTGATTTAGTGCAGCCTTTGTGGGGAGCACAGAAGAGGAGGCTGACTTCTCTTAGCCCCATTGTCCTGGAAGCAGAAGAGAAAGAGAAGGGGATGAGAGACTCAACCCCAGCAGATCCTTTTCTGTGTGCTCAGCCCCTTGCCGCAGACGGCCGCAGCTCACGCCTCCCAGCGTTTTCAGGTGATGCGTTTCTGACCACCGTACAGCCACTCCATGCAGTCCTTCAAAGACAGTTTGGAATTCTTTTCCAGCATGTAACCTTCAGGGAAGGCAGAAGGGTGGACAAATCATATTTCCTTGATCATGAAGTCTGACTCGGGACTGAATTATTAAACTATGACTGGCTTGCTTGATATGTATCCATAGAGCTTATAATTAGACAAACATTTCTCAGCTCTGGTCCAGAGGTGTGTCTCCTGTGGTTGCTAAATCCAGTCATATCCCAAGCACTGTTTTAAAGAGGGAACTTAAGGTGTACTTCCTTTTTGTCGACAGGCACTGAGCCCTTGGTGTGGCTCATTCTGTGCTGTTTTCTAGACTCTGTTTGGTTCATGATGCTTTCAGATCCACTGTTTTGCTTGCTTGATCATGTGACCCTGGTCATCAGTTTTATTTTGTCTGCTACCACTGGGACTCTCTCTCTCAACTCTGAATTCTGCTGTCTTTTGTTCCTACCTGTGCCTGGGACCCCATTGACCTTGGCATTCTCCTGCAGCACCTGTGGGCAACTCCCTGAGCTATGGGAGGGTATGTGGGAGTAAGGAAAGAAGCCAGAAAGAACAATTCTCATAGCTTGAAGTCTTCGAGATTCATTCATGTTGTTGCAAACAAAAGAGTTTTACTTCCTGAGGGATGGCAGGTGTGCGCCACCCCATCTGGCTTCAGTTTTAGCCTTTAAGGCACAAACACTATGTCGTTGTGCACATAAGCCACATTTCCTTTGTCCATTCATCGCTGATGAGCACCTAAATGGCCTTCCTATCTCTGCTATTGTGAATTATACTGCATATTAAAGGGTAGAGTTTCAAGTTCTTACCACTTGAAAGGATAAATATGTGAGGTGATGATAATTAGCAGGAAATAATTACAATGCATGTCTGCATCACAATGTGTTATAATTCATGGATACATACATTCATTATTATATTTTATCAGATGAAAAGTAAAAATAAATCATTAAAAGAATGCAGTGGTGTAATTGCTTATACAGCCTGCCTCATTCATTACATGATGTGAAACTGTCCTCTGCTCTAAGGAAATGTGTCCATCCAGCATCCACACATGCTGCCTAGCAATTTCAGGGTACCAAAGCGGGTAGGTCTGTTCCAGCAGAGAGGCAGTGGAGATGCTGTTTAGAGCTGGAGAAGGTGTGCTTGCCAAGTGTGTGTGAAACCCTGGGTTCAATCCCCAGACTGAATAAACTCGACTGGGTGCTGCAGAGTTGCAATTCTCAGTGGTTGAGAAGTAGAGGTGGGAAGATCAGAAGTTCAAAACCATGCTGGGCTAAGTAGGTTCCAGGCCAGCTTGGGCAGCACAGTGAGACCATGTCTCAAAATAATGAACCAAAAGAAAGAAAATTGCATTAGCTTGTTACATAGTCTTGAGTAGAGCACTGGACTCTGAGCCTTACTTAAGCTCATCTATGATGTGGAGATAAGAGTTACACCCTACATGGTGCTGGAGGACTTGGAGCATATTTAGGGGGATGTTGCTGGACCCTAACTGCTCCCTGGGGGAAGGGGTGTGGGGGCGTGGCAACACAGACAATGGGAGTCAGGTAAAGGCAAACAGCAGACTCGTTTATTCAATAATGTGGAAGGCCTTATATACCCTCCTCCCAGCACCCAGGCTGTGTCCCAATCTGGTGGCATTGCGTGGTCATCTCTCATTGTCTGGGCATGATCAGGAACTCAGACAGTGCCTGATGCTAGGCCCTCAGGCAGACTAGCAGTCATATCTAAAATGCCCAATTCTTGGGAGTTGATGAGTGATTGGTAGCTACATAAAAATATAGATATACTTATGCACACAACACAGTTTGAAAAGGGAAATGAATAGCTCTCTTTAAACATTAAGAGACTGATCTATTATTTTTTAAAATCCTGTGCTCTCTTTTCCTTGGCATCTAGTGGCTTTTAACTCTCATGCTTTTCAAATGAGCCAGCCAGGAAGAGATTATTAGTTTATTGGAAATAGATGTCTGAGTATAAGGTAGTGTGGGCCCTCCTGAGTACTCTAAGTAGACATGGGTGTTAGTATGTGTGCACATGTACACTCCTGGGTGGTGTGTCATAAAATTAAAGAATACTTATTAGAAACTTGCAGGGCCCCCCCTTTTTTTTGTGGTCTGATTGTTCTTTATTTTATATCTAGAATCCACCTATGAGTGAGTACATACCATGACTGTCTTTCTGGGTTTGGGTTACCTCACTCAGGATGACTTTTTCTAGTTCCATCCATTTGCCTGCAAATTTCATGCTTTCATTGTTTTTCTCTGCTGAGTAGTACTCCATTGTGTATATGTACCACATTTTTTTCATACATTCTTCCGTTGATGGGCATCTAGGTTGTTTCCAGGTTCTGGCTATTACAAATAGTGCTGCTATGAACATAGCTGAGCATGTATCTTTATGGTATGAATCAGCATTCCTTGGGTATATGCCCAAGAGTGGGATGGCTGGGTCTTGAGGTAGTTCAATTCCTAATTTTCTGAGGAACCGCCATACTGATTTCCACAGTGGCTGTACAAGTTTACATTCCCACCAACAGTGGAGGAGTGTTGCAGGGCCCCTTTTTATGCATATTTTCAGGTTTTACCTTTACAACCACCCTGTGAGATAGGATTATTTCCACCTGAAGAATGAGGAACTGGGATCTCAAAAGGATTAAGGGATTCATCTATTGTCACACAGTTAGGTGATTCAAACTTAGTTCCCACAGTTCCACAATGGAGACTACAGACACATACACAGATGTACATGCTAAACATCGTACAGACGAGACTGGGCCTGTCACTAGTCAAACAGGGATAGTGGAGGGGCTCACTGAGTAGGGGACTCTTTCTATCAGCTACTGATAGATCCTGGGAGAGGGACAATCGGTAATTCAGTTGTGTATCCGTCTCTGAGCCCACCGAGCTCCAGTGGGTAGTTCTAAAGCCACACCATATAGATAAGCCCTATTTAAACTCAGTGGGCCACAAAGCAGAAAGACAAAGGTGTGTTCTGGGGACTGGGAAGGTGGGGATAGTCAGGGTAGGAGGGAGAGGAAAGAGGGGAGAAGTGGAGTAATTAGAGTGTTTGACGCACAGGTATGAAATGACAAAGAACAAAATCGATAAAAGTTAGAAATAGGAGCAAAAAATTGACCAGTATACATGCATACATTTGTAAATTTCCCTGTCTCCATGAACATTCTTTTATTTGTAGACATCTACTAGCCTCATCTTAAAGAGGGAAGAACTATTTGGCTCTGTATCTGTCTTGTGTGGTAGGTGGGAGACTAGGAAATCATAAATATAAGAATGTCGCTGACGTCCACCACATTTTGTAGTTTATTTGGTGAAAGCTGTGTAGTCACGGACAGAGCAAAGGCTTGGGAGTAAGTGAGGTGACTTCAACATTTCCTAAAGGGGAGCTCAGTCCTCAGTTGTCCCTCAGGAGGGTCCCTCCTGTTTCCCCAGTTCATACCATGCAGATGACAATAGAGCTTCCCAGGTGGCTTAGCTAGCTCAGGGCCCGGAGTGCGTGAGGATGGAGCTCTGACTCTACTACCTACCTCTATCACCACGCCATACTCACCTGGAGGTCCTTCCTGCTTCACTGTTGAGTTTCAACAAGGACAAGCTTGCCTGCCTGCCTGCCTCTCTCCCTCCCTCCTTCCCTCTCTCCCTTCTATCCTCCCTCCCTCCCTCATTCTCTCCCTCCCTCCCTCCTTTCCTTCCTTCCCTTCTCTCTTAGTTCCTTTCTGTCTTCCATTCTAAACCTAATCATGCCGAAGCCAAAGCTTGTGCCCACGATGGAGTTCAATAAGAAACTAAATTGCTGTGCTCCTATTGCTGTCAAGTCTTTAATGAGGGAGGAATTGGAACCTAGGACTCCTTGTTACGATAAAGACCTGGCTGGTTTATTCACTCTATCCAGCTGGGCATAAGGACTCAGAGAAATAATTAAAAACTCTCTATTTAAGAATAGTTAAAGGTCTCAGAGAAAACCTGGCCTGGGTTTTGTGGGAAAGGCAAGAAGGTGATGCACGTGGCCCTGGAAGAGTCATTTACTGATTGTTTAGAGCTGGTGGATCTTTTCTCTCTGAAGAACACCCCCAGCCACGCTGCAGCATCTGGGCCTTGTCTTAAAGTGGGTCTTAGACCATTAGAGTTCAGGTACTCAACACAGAAACATTTGCTGAGCACTATCATATGCTGGACACACTGCTGGGTTTGGAGTGAGAATGAGGGTGGTCGGAAGATGTCCAGCCCATTAATCCCATTTTACACACAGTCAGACTGAGGCCCACAGGGAAGTTTCATTAAGTCAGGACGTGAGCCTCCCTCCCTCCCATAAAATGCTTCCTCAAGCCAAGCAAGCCTGATCGCCTTCATGTTTCCTCCACCCTCCCTGCGCTGCCCCAGATGACCTGCCCTGTGGCTGGCTCTCAGTGTTAGAGCACAAGCCTTTGAAGGGAGAGTCAGTTTATGGCTTATGGACTGGCCTTCTAGGCAGACACCTCAATCCTTAATATCCTGCCTGCACTGCTTCATTAAAAGATTCCCAAACAAATATTCAAATACAAACTTCAATTTGAGACCATATTACTCTGAGATTAGTAGTCATTCGGTGTATGAGCAGTTCATAGTAGTATTAATAACAGTGGTCTTCACATTCTCATTTGAGAAATGCTTTTCACACACAGTGCATGCTCAGTTGCTCTCACAATAGTGCTGGCATTAAATATGATTCTATTTAGAAATTATTGTTATCATTGTTGTGTCTTAGTTAGGGTTTCTATTGCTGTGGAGAGACACCACGACTGTGGCAACTCTTATAAAGGAAAACATTTAATTGGGGTGCCTTACAGTTGAGAGGTTTAGTCCGTTGTCATCATGGTGGGACATGGTGGTGTGCAGGCAGACATGGTGCTGGAGAAGGAGCTGAGTTCTACAATTTGATCCTGCAGGCAACAGGAAGTGGTCTGAGCCACTACACGTGGCTTGAGCCTATATGAGACCTCAAAGCCCATCCCCGCAGTGACACACTTCCTCCAACAAGGCTATGCCTACTCCATCAAAGCCACATCTCCTAATAGTGCCACTCCCTATGGGCTTATGGATGTCAATAACATTCAAACCACCACAGTGTATGTATATGTGTGTACGACGTATGAGTGTGGACACACATGTCAAGACACACCTGTGGAAGTCAGGGGACTTTTGGGGGCTTGATTCTCTCCTTCCGCTTTTATGTGGGATTCAGGATCAAACTCAGGTTTTCAGGCTTGAGTGGCAAAGGCTTTTATCTGCTGAGCTGTCTCTTTGCCCCCTCTCCACCTTTTTCGAGATAGGGTCTCACTATATGGCTGTTCTGGAACTCACTATGGAGACCAGGCTGGTCTAAAACTCACCTAGATCCACCTGCTTGACTCCCAAGTGCTAGGATTAAAGGGTGTGCTACATCATACCCAGCCCTGGCCCTATATTTTTAAAATTTTAATTTATTATCATTACTTGTGTGTGTGTGTCTGTGTGCTTGTGCACACACGCACGTGTGAATGTGCGTATGTATGTACATGCATGTGCATGCGCTCCCACGTGCACGCGCGCGCATGTGCGCATGTGTGTGTGTGTATGTGTAAAACTAGAAGCTCAGAAGGAGCTTTTAAAAGTTTTAGAAAATAGTAGACTCAAGACTTGTGCTATCTTTCTCTACCGTACAGTTTCCACCAATAAAAACCAGAATGTGATGCAGGGTCAAGGTGTGTATGAGGCAGGGTAGGGGAAGATGTCACACAAGGGTCAGGGATGGCATTCAGGCAAGACCACAGGAATTAGACAAGAATGTGAGTGTGCGTGGATGCAGAGGGAAGTGGTGTGCCTGAGGCTAGGCCATTCCAGAAGGAGGCAATAGCCCAACTTGGAGGAAGCAGGATATGCCTATGGACTAGTGAGTTTGAAGGCTCAAACAGAAGGGGGGTACCTGTGAGGCAGGCAGATGGGGAAGAAGGTGGAAGGAGACAGGCCCCGGGGTTGGCAAAGTTGTTGAAGCTTTATTCTATTTGTGTGACTTTACCAAAGTCGCGTCTTAGCCTGCTCTTCTGTACTCCTCCATAGACATGGGTACTTCAGTGCCCTTTGAAGGTTAGGTATAACCACACATGTCAGCAGCACGTGCCCACCCCATGATTATTTTAGGGGCTCAGAATAGATTCACATTCACTTTTTCTTATATTTTAATGATTTGAACACGGAGCTTTGCTCATGCTAGGCAGATGCTCTACCTTTGAGGTGTACCTCCAGCCCAGTACTTAGCCATGGAAAGGGCTGCATGGTGAGCCTGTGACTAGTATATAAGGAAGCTTGGAGCCTATCGCAAAGTGTAAAATGATGGGCTGAGGAGCGCCGGAGTCCATCCCTGGGCAAGGACAGGCTGGCAGTGGATGTGAGCTGAGCAGGCAAGTTTCTGTTTACTTGCTTTGTTTCTAGAAAACTGTGGTCAGGGCAGGTATAAACTGGAGTCTCTGGAGTCTGGGGGCTGATGAAGTAAGAGGTTGTTTATAGGACCAAAGAAAGAAGAGGAAGTTCTTTTTAAAAATTCTTTCTTTTATCTTTTGAGATTATAATATAATTACCTTATTTTCTCCCTTGCAACATTCTCATACACCCCTTGCTCTCTTTCAAATTCATAGACTTTTTTCATTATTAGTATATGCACACTTAAACACACACACAAACACAAATGACACACATACACACACACAGAGCTTGTATAACGTTACTTGTATGTACGATTTCAGGGCTGACCATTTGGTATTGGATAACCAGTTGGTGTGCTCTTCCTTGGGGAAGACCGTTTCTTCTACTCTGCAGCACCCCTCAGTTGCCTGTAGTTCTTTCTGTATAGTTGAGGCTTCCAGAGTTTCCCCTGTCCATGTTGGCATATCTACTGGTGTTGTCCTTATTCAGCTCATGTTTAGGCAGTCATGCTGGTGAGCTTTTATGGGTGTGGCTTCTGCCATTTCTGGGACATACAATCTCACAGCAAACTCCCTGCTTCTCTGGCTCTTACCGTTTTTCTGTCCCTTCTGCAATGTTCCTTGAGCCTTACAACTTTCAGGAGTTGTTTTCTTGATGTGTCCATTGGGGCTGGGCTCCACCACTCTGCATTTGGATTGGTTGTGGTTTCCTGTAATGGTCTCCATTTGTTGCAAGTAGAAGTTTTCTTGTTGAAGGGTGGGGACTACATTTATCTCTGGATATAAAGACATTTAGAGTGTAGTTAGGGATAATCCCTTAGGAAAGAAATGGTTGTAGGTCCTCCTCCAAGATCCATGACTTCACTAACCCTAGGCATCTGGCTAAACTTCTAGTATCAGATATGATTTCTCTCTTATTGAGAGGGTTCTTAAGTCCAGTTAGAGAGTGGTTGGTTACTACCAAGTGATGTATGCCATTACTGAACCCTTAGGGTTATAGAGTCATGATGGTCATTGACACAGTTCATAGATCTCATAGCTGGGTAGAACTGTTAGTTGTCTCTCTCCTTTGGAAGCTTGCACAGCACCTTCTACTACCAGGAAAGCTAGTTTTTATGGAGGAGGCATTTAAGTCAGTGCTATGGGATGTCTTTATGTATACTGTGAATATGTATTGCTCTGATTGGTTGATAAATAAAATGCTGATTGGTCAGTACCCAGGCAGGAAATATAGGTGGGGTGAGCAGACGAGGAGAATGCTGGGAAGAGGAAAGGCAGAATCTGGAGTCACCAGCCAGACACAGAGGAAGCAAGATGACAAGGCAGAACTGAGAAAAGGTACAAAGCCACGTGGCTAAACATAGATAAGAATTATGGGTTAATTCAAGTATAAGATCTAGTTAGTATTAAGCCTGAGTTAATGGTTGAGCAGTTATAATTAATATAAGATTTTGAGTAATGATTATTATAAGCATGGCCGTGGGACTGTGGGGACTTGGTGGGACTGGAGAAACCTTCCTACTACAGGCCAGTTCCAGAACAGAAGCCTCTGGACACTGTATCTGAAGTGCATGGTGTCTTCAGTGATATAGACTTTACCATCCATCTCTGGGAGCAATGAAAGGCAATAGAGATATGCCATACATTTTGGGAGTCTCTTGGACATCCCTGACCAAAACTCAAAACAGGGTTGAAGAGAAAGTTCTTTAAAGTAATATATGAGAAGAGCAGAGGAGAAAAGCAGAGACAAAACTTTTATGAAATAGCACAACAACCCAGGTATTATTCTCAGCATTTTCAAGCCTTAGTTGCCCAGTGGTACTTGAAAGACACCAGAGGTGAAGTCTGTTTTTCATTTATATTTGAAAGTAGGGAACCTGATGTAGCTCCAGTTATGTAGCTTCATTTACTTTTAATTTGTTTTCATTCTTTAGGAAGGGGCCACCACTGGAAATTCAACATAGAAATTCATTCATCTCTAGCAACTTTTCATGACTAATGTTGAGTGTGTCTCCTGGCAGAATGCTTTGGGTGATTTTTATCTACTATTTAGATGCAATTGTAATTATTTATATATATAGTGTGTATTTATATATATATGTATATATATATGTATATATACATGTTTGTGTGTGTACAGATGTGTTTGCACAAACGTGTGTGTGTGTGTGTGTGTGTGTGTATGTGTGTGTGTAGACTAGACTATTGTCTTTCAGAAAGCCACCTTCCTTGTTATTTTGAGACAGAGACTCTCACTTGACCTGGAAATTGTGGAGTAGGCCATGCTGGCTGGCCAGCAAGTCCCGGGTTTCTACCTGTCTCTGCCTCCACAGTGCTGGGCTAAATATACCACCACACACAGAGCTTTTAAAGACAACAATAAAAATCCTGGTCTCTGTAGATTGAAATCAGATCCCTCGTGTGTTCAGGTCAAGCACTTTATGAACTTGAGTTATCTTCCCAGTCCACAGAGTACATCTTTATATATCATGAGCATATTGTTCTTCTGATTCATTTCAAACAGGGGCTTAACATTTTACCGAATGGGTACACCAAAACCATGCTATTTTTGCTTAAAACATTAAATCTCGACAGGGATGCACTTACTCCTTCCTACCCTTGCTATCTGTACCATCAATAAGATGATGTGGCCATAGGACAATCCCCGAGCCTTCACTATGATGCTTTCACTCCAGCCCCCCTCCCCCAAAGATGGGCTAAATGAAGCCCTGTCCTCTTTAGCTGTCTTGGGTATGTAACTGTAGTTATATGAAACTGACTAGCATAGCACATAAATAACGTTCCAGAGATCAACAAGAAATGAGTGTAGACAGAAAACTGCATGGAGACCACGCCCACTAGCATTTCAAAGTGGCACAGGCAAGAAGAATCGATGGTAGAACCAAGCGATTGCTTCACAGTGAAAGGCAACATGGAAGCCTAAGTTCTGTGGGTCTTACTTTGACCCTGTGGGTTTGACTCATTAACCACTTAGAGGCCCTCCAAGTGCTGGAGGACAGAGGTCTTTTCCTGGAGACATAAAACACGGCTAGCTTGCTAGAGCCGCCCCTCCAGACACACTGAGCCAGCAAGCTGGCCCTTGAGTTTGAGCAAACCAGATGCTTCTCTGGCTGGTAGAACCCGATTACACGCCATCAGGCCCTCCTGGTATGCCACTCAAGGATCTCAAGGGAGCAAGAAAGGTCTGATAATTAAGAAGGATTTCTCTCCTGAGCGGCACTGGGGCACAGTGACTGTCAGGGTAAAAGATGGATAGCTTCATAAAGACCACCCAAAAGGCAATTGACCTGCAAGGGAGAGACAGTCATTGCCACCCACCCACTACTCATGGAGTCTCCTCCAGCCAGAGCTGGTGAGAACGCTAAGCTGTTCAGGACATCATTTGGCTTTACTCTACAGTGATGAGCAATCCCAGGACAGCTAGAGATGCATCCTTTCATCCAGAGGCGTTCCTCAGTGGGCAGATGCAGAGATGAGCAAGACATGGCTTTCTTCGTCTCAGGAATGCAGAGAATTATAGTTTCTGTAACTATTCAAGATTCTGAGCAAGTCAAGCCTTCTGCACATGCATGCTACAATGTTTCAAAAGTCCATTTCAATCCCAGGTTGATGATTTAGAGTCCAGGGGTAAACCTTACATGTGTGTGTGTGTGTGTGTGTGTGTGTGTGTGTGTGTGTGTGTGTGTGTTTTAGAGAGGTGGGGGGTGGGTGTCACAGAGAATGGACCTCAGATCAAGAACTAGTATGACGGCTTTATATCTGCAGCTTTGCCAAACCAGCTTTATATCTCCGGCTTTGTCTTTGTAAGGCCAGTGAGGCCGTTGTCTTCTCTGGATCTTCGTTTGTCTACCTACCAAAAAAGGGCTTGGATTAAGTCGTCCTTGGAGATAGTTCAGACCTAAGATTAGGATTTGTCAAATGGTCTAAAGGACCTTGAAAAAAATCCCCTCCCTAAAATGCTACTAACTGCAGCAATTTTCTCTTTTTGAATAAGCATCACAGAGGATCTAAGAAGAGAAAGAAGGTCAGGGGCATAGCTCAGTGGTACAGTGCTAGCCTAGCATGTGCCAGGTCCTTGGTTCCTTAGCACTGAAACTAAAGGGAAGCAGACGTATGTGTGTACCCTTCCACCTCATCAAATGAAAGGCATTGCATTCATTGGTCACCTCCTCCAGGCGTTCTGCTGTGAGTGGGCATCCCATTTACATATGGGACGTTTCTACCTGGGAGCTTCTGGTGCAGATTTTCCAGAGCGAGGAACTTCTACAGCTGTTCCACCCATCAACTGCAGCCAAGCTGGTCTCAGCCTTGATTGTCTTCTCAACAGAATAATTATATGCTCTCCATAGGTGAAGGCCAATCTCCCATCTCCTCCAACACCTTCTACAAAAGAAGAGAGTCACCATATTGGGAAGGAAAAAAGGAAAAAGAAAAAGCCAAAAGCCTAAATTCTCCTCTGCTGGTGAGTCTCTCAGTGGCTTCTGCTGTCACCACAGCCCATGAGTTCCATGTCAGATCACATTACTGTCTTTTTTTTCGAAGGTTTCATCTGACTGGGCTTCTCAAGTTTGCAGAGTCCCAGCCCTCCCCAGGTGTTGTCCAGTGTTTTCTCTCTGCCCAGGGAATTCTTTACTTCTTTATTCTCCTCTCTTTCTTTCTTTCTTTCTTTCTTTCTTTCTTTCTTTCTTTCTTTCTTTCTTTCTTTCTTTCTTTCTTTCTTTCTTCATTAATTATGCCCGCCTCTGAAAGCCCTTCACTGGCCATTTGAAAGCTGAAGCTCTAATTCTTTTTTTTTTTTTTGCTATTCAGTTCCTTATTTATTATAGTATATGAATTTTTAAAATTTACTTGGTTTCTTGTTTTTGTTTGTTTATATTTTTCCCCACTACTCATACTAGCCAGAAACTGGAAACTCCAGGAGAGTGGCGTAAATTTGTGTTTTACACTCTCATCTCTGTCTTCAGTGCCCACACTGGTGTCAGCACATAATAGATGTTCAATTAATCTAATCTAAATAATCTATCTATTAATTAATTAATTAATGTTCACTTAATCTAATCTAAATACCTGGCCTGGTTCTGCTCAACTTCCTCCCATTGACCTTTGGTCCTACTTGTGTATGCCCAATGTGAAATTAAAAAGGAAAATCACTGTGAAAGTGGCGTGCAATCACTTTCAGCCAGGAGGCCCTTAAAGGATCAGGATTCACGTCCATCTCAAGTGCTGTCCCAGTGAACACTGGCCACCTCCACTCTCTGAAGCTGATACCTGGAATGACCAAAATGACTGGACCCTGCCGTTGTGCCCAGCGGCCATCAGATGATCGTCCTGAGATCACTAGACTCCTGCGTTATGAACATTGCTCTTCAGTTCGTGTGTTCCCCCTCCCCGTTTGTCATGTAGTGGGTGTCAAGTAGCCCTTCCATTCTTGACAAAGCAAAGAGAAGTTTCTCTTCAAATAATCTGAATTACTGTGTAATGGTTTAAGAGCCTTTTGCCTACACAAACTCCACTTTCCTTCTCTCCTCAGAGCTGTGTGAACACGTGTCTCCCAATTGCAGCTCCTAGGATTGCTTGTTTAGATTTGTTTGTTTGTTTGGTTTTTGAGACCGGCTTTCTCTGTATAGCCCTGGCTGTCATGGAACTCAGAGATCCATCTGATCTCTGCCTCCTCAGTTACACACACACACACACACACACACACACACACACACACACACACACGAGTGCTCCAGTCATGGCTTGTCTCTTCGCCTTGTCCTTACCTGTTTTTTTCCATACCTAGTTCTTCTGGGAGTTACACGGTCAGCATTTGTGAAGTGTGGAGAACACACAGGTCAAGGGAAGACCTTCGTTTGGGAGATGGGCAGTGGGTCTTCTTATTTGAGAAATGTACCTGTGCTCACTTGCTGCTTGGATGTTGCCTCTTGGGAACTTCCAATGATGTTCCTGGTTGAAGGGGAGCATCTCTGTATTGCATCTTCTGGGCTTAAGCAGTTGGTTTGGCTTAGAAAACAGTTTGCTATTGATACTATAAAAGCAACCTATTAGAAAGTAAGGGGCATGTGGGGAAAACTGGAGTGCTAGTGAGGGCACACCTCTGCTTGTGCATATTTTATTTACTGCTTTACCCACCAAGAAGTGGTTGAATATTCATGCACTCGCTCCCTCATTAACTATCCATTGTTCTGCTCTAAACCAGGTGCTATGTTAGTGCTCTGAATAGAGTTGCATGAAGGAGAGATAAATCAGATGGCACACACCTGTAATCCCATCACTTGAGAAACTGAGGCAGGAGGATCATGAAGTTTATGTCCTGTCTCAAAAACAAACAAACAACCAACAAATAAAACAGACAAGAAAAATACCCAGATACAAGAGGTAAGGTGATTGTCTTATTCCTCATCAGCGAGGAGGCAGAAGCAGAGAGACAGACCGAGGGATAGTCTAGTGTGAACTCTCACACAGGGTATGTGTGCAAAGTTACAAGGAGGCAGAGGGAGCAGGAGGCTTTCATCCAGCCCGAGAGCTTCAGAGACTTGCTGGCATACAGGCTCTGCACACTGACTTTGTGTGTAAACTTGTCCTGTGGAGAAGGAAGATAAGAAAGGGATGGAACGAAAAAGGAAGGCAGAGGGTCCAGCATTGACAAAGGTTCATCGTGAGGTAGTAGGTAGGCATGCTGGGAAATGGCATGGAATCTGCCCATCCACAGCTGTGCCGACCTTTGCTAGTGAAGGCATGCTCTGAGGCCCAGCAGCACTGACGTGGCAGAGCACTTATCGGAGCTCCACCCAAACCAAAGGAATCAGAACCAGCATTTTAACAGGATAGTCCAAATCAAGGGGGTTCCGTGTACTTGAAAGTATGAGGAGAGCGGGACAGGAACATTTCCCGGTCACAGCACGCAGCCTATTGCCTGAGACCACATTCTGAACGAGCTGCCTGGACCCCACCTCTGCAGCCTAAAGCTGCAGCTGAGACCTGGCGTTTGTCAGAAGGACCTCCAGCACCGCTTGAGAAGCTCTAGGAAGATGACTCTCAAGGCTCATTTCTACAGCTCAGTAGTCTCCCAGCTGGAGGAGGCTGGCTGGCTGATTTCTAAGCAACAGGCTGGCACAGGTGATAAAAAGTTCCGAAGGACCTTGACTTGAGGGGTGTGGACTTCATCCTGGAGAATCAGGGACCATTGTGGGGGAACCTTTAGAAAGCAGAGTGAGAGCCTGTGCCTCCAGTCTGTGTCTGTCCCTCTGTGGGTGGGGGTGCCTCATGTGAGGACAGATAAGACACTGGCAATGAGATCGGTCACCGCGTTCTAGGGAGACAGATGAATTACCGGCTAAGTCAGAATTGGTAGAGGTGACTTTAGTGAACTTGAGGGGTTGGATCTGCAGGAACTAGAGACTGAATCACAGCCTCCCTGCCTTTTGGGGACCCTGGGGGGCGGGCGCTTGCTGCTCACTTGCTTCCTGTGGCTGCCGCCTTTTCCTGCCCAGAAAGCAGCTCCACTTTGCTCGGCCCCTCTTCGCAAGCCTGCCTCCGGCCCCAAGGACAGGTTCCAGCCTGCGTGTGTGGAGGAAGGGGGCAGTAAACCACTCAAGAGCAGGATTTATGAACAGGAGCCGTGTAATTACTGCCAGACAGAGCAACCTGAAGACTTTATGGCCGGAGTGTTTGGTGTCATCCATTAAAGCCGAGTGGCCTCTTGGCATAGCTGCTGTCACCTTATGACGAGGCCCGTCTCTCTCTGTGAAAGTCCCTCCCTTCTGGTCTGAAAGGGGAGCCTAGCCGAAGAGGCGAAGGCAGATAAATCACCAGAGCTCAGGGCCCAGACCTTGCTGGGGCTCCTTGAAGTCAGGGCAGGACTCCGAAAGGGACTGGCATTTGTCTCCTGGGTTCCTGATTCCCTACTAACATATGGACAGAGCCGTTCATAAGGACACCCTCCTGCTCTTGTTGAACCCCTGACACAGACAGCCGAGGTTATTGTTGCTGCACGGCAAATGGGAAACTGAAGCCTGGGGTGGCTGGGTGAGTGTCCCGCAGTCATACTGCAAAGGACCACATGAGCACTGCGAATCTACAAAGCTGTTTTTATCTTTCGACAGGCAGACAAGCTGCCCTGGTTTGATGAGGAGAGGAAGGGCTTGCTCTGACTACGGACCTGTCTGATTGACAGACGCGCTGGCTGCTGTTAGAACCCAGAGGAAGCTCAGGGTTTCTCTGAAGTCATGCTGGGAATTTGAGAGAGCTGCCCTGAGCCTCAAGGTCTCTAAAAAGGAATGAGGAGAGGAATCATACGGCCTCTTTTCACAGGGTGTTGCCAGAGTTAAATAACCTTGCAGGGTCTGGCACTGGTCTTCTTGTCTTGTGACCCTTAGGGTCTCGCAGAAAGCACTTCCCAATTAGAGTTTGATGCTCAGATGAGATAATGGAGGGAATGTGATTTGGAAAATCCTTGTAGTCTATTCAACTGTGAGGTAATAATAAGAAAATGGATCTGCCATCGCACTGCCAAGAAAACAGCAGCATTTGAGAGAAAAAGCAGACCTGGAGTCTAGAATCTTCATCACCATGATTGTTTTTGAGCCGAGGACCTTCCTTGGCCCTTCAAGCATCCATCTCAATGTCTACCCGAGGACTAGAGAGAATATCCATATGTAAAGCGTAGTATGGAACCCATGGAGGGGGCCGTGAATATCTGCCAGGCATTTATGTGCTGGGATACTGTTCCACCCACCCACCAGCTCTCTTCCAGAGGACTGCCATCTTGCTGCCTCAGCCTCTCTCCATCCCTGCCAGTGTCTACCATAAGATCTGGCACCATGTGGGCACCTGGTGACTCTTCACCTGAACTGGATTGCGTTTTTTTTCTTTTTCCGTGGGTTCAAAGTCTAAGTTTTACCACTTCTATTTCCTGAGCCAAGTCCATGGCTGGCACAGGGTAGGTGTTTTGTAAATTCAGGCCCCACTAAGATCAAGCTCCTTATCTAATGGCTGCCCTGAGGCATAGGGGACCCAAGGTTCAAGGTCACATGGGAGTCTGGAGCTTGTAGCTGAAGTAAGAACTGGTCAGATGACAGGAACACTTCAAAGGCAAGTGGTGGGGAGGAGGGGGGGGTGTGGTTGCCCAGTTGCCTTTTTGGCTGGGTGGGAGCTTCAGTTGGCAGCAAGGGTAGGGTGGGGGAGGCTGGCAGCATCCAGATGCTTCTGCTAGGCCTACAGGCCAGGAAGACACAAGCCAGAAGAGAGGAAGCAACTCAGAAGGAAGCAAAATACATTTAAAATCTCCATCCCTTGTCTGTATGGCGTGGCAGCACCGTGTGTGTTGGACGGAAAATGGGCTCCACAGTCAGATCAATCCATGTGTGGATCCTATCAGAGCAAGCCAGGCTGCTGGAGCTTGAATGTGATTTTTTCCCCCTTGCACCTCTGTTTCCTCATCTGGGAAAGCGGCTCAATGGTTCTCCTCACACAGTTGCTGTGGACACATTTTTAAAGCAAGGCTTATTAAGCACCTGCTCTCGGGTGGGCAATGAGCCGAGTAGCTACATGGGTTTCATTTGTAGTCCCCTAATCATGAGGCAAATATAGTTATTACTATCTCCAGTCTCCCTGCAGAACCAGGAATCTCCTATTCAGAGGTGATGAGCAATTTGCTCGAGCGTTCAAGCCAGAAGAATTCCAACTGGGATCGTTCTGTACAGACTACACCGTGGGTGTGGGAGTGAGGGGCACGTTCTGTGAATCCCAGTCAAGCTGAAAGCACTCACGCTGCAGTCTTCCTTCACGCTCAGCACCTTCCACGTTACCTCTCCGTCTTTTCAAAACGGAACCTTTGGCTAACCCATAGCAGAAGGGAGAGTCTCAAGAAGTGACTTAACGACTTGCCTCCCTTGTCCAGGTGCTCTCGGGCTTCAGTGGGATGTGAGGCAGGAAACCATCAGTGGGTGTTTATATTAGGGAAGAAGTGAAGTTGCTGAAAGGCAGACATTCGGATGATCCAATATCAGAACTATCAAAAACTCATTCCAGAAGAAAACTAGCAGTTCCTTTTACACACTTGTACATGCTTGTGCGCGCGCGCGCGCGCGCACACACACACACACACACACACACACGCACTTCTTTGAAGTTGCAGCCATGTATGAGATGCATCTGAGAGTCAAGGAAAGCAACTGTGTTTCCACTGACATCTATCATGCGCCTGGCTCCATAATGTTGTTTCCTCTCCTCTTCACAGTAATTTGATGAGACGGCATTAGGTCTAGTTTCACAGAATGATGCTCAGACAGGGAAAGATGTCTTGCCATCACACAAGGGCTAGGCATCGAGGCCAAGATTCAAAACTTAGCCTGTCTGGCCCTAAAATTCAGGCACTATTTATTTTCTTTCCTCCTCCTATTTCTTCTCCTCCTCTTTCCCTGAGTTAGTCTTATTAGGTAGTTCAGAGTATGCCCATGCTCAGTCAGGTCTTTTTATTTTTAATTTGTTTGTTTGTATTATATTCTTTTCTGCTACTTCCTGCCTGGAAATTTGTGTATTGTCAGGAGACGTTATCTCTAAGCCCCCCTCAAAGAAAAGAAGACTTCATTTCTTTGTCCTGTGTAGTGCTACAGACATCCTGCATGCTCAAGACAGAAGTAATATTTAGCTTTCAGACTACATGGGGCTGCTTGTGTTCTGCAGTGGAAGACCACACAGGAAAGAGCAGTGTCAGGAGATGCTCTTAGTGCAACTGATGCTGGCTGATGCACCTGTTTTGTGATGTGGGGTCAGGTATCAGGAACAGGCTGTATGGCTATATTTGTTTTGAGCTCGAGTAGGCTGGGCTTTGGAGAGGAGGACAGGAGAATTGAGCAGGGAAGGGACTTCCTTTTAGCTCAGCCAAACTGAAGGCAAGTTAGGGACTTAAGTTACCCTCTGCAGTAACTACTACTTAGCAGCTTTACTTAGATCCAGATATTTGTGTATGGAAGATATCTTGTATATCCTGTCCTGCTTGATGTACTTTTGAATTATAGTTGGCAAAACAAACAAACAAACAAACAAATAAATAAATAAATAAATAAAATAAGCTGCTGAGCACATGGATTGTGTACCACTCTCAGAGTTCTTTGGGTGCAGTGGAATGGTCCCAGATTATGGAGTTCATGAGACATAGGTCTGATTTTCAGCACAGCCTCTTACCTGTGTTTGTGGCTTGCCTATGTATGTCAGCCATCTAGCACCTCTAGGCTCAGGTCCCTCATCTGCAAGAAAAGTGTAACAATACCTGAATTGTAAGATCAGCAGCAGCAGCAGCAGACATTCATTCAATGGTTTTCTTTCCTTGTTTCAGAGTGGAAATTCTGTATCTTTTATTTCTTAGGTGGAGAGATGGGCATGAGTGATGACCTACATTTTTGGGACACTATGGATCCACCCAGCTTGTTGGTGGGGGACTGCCAGCCTCGGTTCAAGGCTGCAGCCAATGCCCATTATGTCATTATGGAGCCTGCAGAAGTGATTACTAATGTTACTTTTCCAGTTCACTGCAGAGCAGAGGGGAGAAGTTTTTTCACACTGCTGGCGTTTTGTTGGAGCAGGGCGATATGGATCCCAGATGGCTTCCTTAGCAGATGCTGCCCTGGAGAAGCGTACTGCCGCTTTACAAGGGATTTAATGAAAACCTGGCACCCCTCCAGGCTTGATTCAATCCTCTGGTGTTCTCAGCTAATACATACAGACTGGTCTACAAGTTCCCACCTATAGATGGCGTGGGGACTGTGGGGGTGAAAAGATTTTAAGTGAAAAAAAAAAAAAACAAAAAAAACTAAGCCTATCTGGCTGAGTTTTCAGGCTTGGGGCAGGAGGGCTGGAACAGTGACATGGAAGGGAAGTTGGTAGGAGAGTAGCTGGTCTGGAGGTTGTCCCGTTAGCTGCTGCTTAGTCAGGATGATGTGGGGACAGTCGACAAGGATGACTTCCCCAGCTGTTTGGGACTCACGGTGTTTTTCTTCCCTGGCATGAGTTAGGCTAACGGGAGTGGGAAAGCTGTCACCTGGGTTCAGTTCCGGCTACAGACTGGAACTGGGTCTGCCTCTAGTTTGAAGCGCTCTCACTCCTCAAGTGTCAGCTTGCTCTCTCCCATCTCTTCTTATTTTGGCTTCAATATCATATCTCTGAAAAGGCTGCCTTGATTTCTATCCTGCAAGCCCCCATCCTCAAGCCCTTTGCCTCATGCTGTAAGTAGGGCTTATGCTGTCTTGAAGGGTGCGGGCAAAAGCACCTTGGTCTGAGTACTGTCATTTTAACTCCAGACTCCATTTTCCCTGCCGGGTGAAATAAAGTTCAGGTTCCCAAGCCCTAGGGGAGCTGAGAACTTTCCAGTGGCTGACCCAGCTCCTCCCTAAACCATAGAAAGAGTCGTTATGCATCTTTAGTTCTCTGGAAACATCATGGCTGTTCCTAACAACAGAAGGAACAAATGAATCTGATTGGTTGGACTGAAAGGCTTGCATTGTATATCGGTTGACAATGGTGGAACACTCAAGGAAGCCCCTAATCTCTAAATCCTAATTGGTGAAAATTGTAACTGTAACTCGGCAACAAGTATTTGTGATTTTTATGCTTATAAACCCTACTTCCGCGACTACTGGGGCTGTCAGGAGGAACAAGGCTCCTGAGTCCTTGTCCTGTAGCCCTGATTGATGTGGTGATTTAATAAAAACTTTGGAACCATAAGTGTTGTCTCTCTCCTTCCTCTTGGTGCGTAACAGGCTCAGTCTGAGCTAGACGTGGGTTGTGAAAAATAAACCACAATTGATTTGTCTGCTTGCTTCTTGTTTTGGTAAATCTGTGGGATGCAAGACCTTTGGAGGTAGGAACTCCCTGCTTCTCCTTGACCGATGGAGCCTGGTGCCCAAGAAGACCTGGCCCAAGGTACAGGTTCAACAAGCATTACTGGGTGCATTTTAGGACAAGAATGAGATAGGCCAATGTTTATACGTCAGCGCCCTCATTCACAAGCTGAACTTCTCTCCAGATCCCTCTTAAGCTCAGCTACAACAGAGAAAGACTGTTCATTGAGAGTAGCCCCAAGAGCCCAAGAGATGGAAGGTATTATGCAATCACTCAAACTTACCTCCCTCCCCAAATACCTCCCAGTGTTTCTGTTCAGCTAATGTCCATTGAAAATCTAGCACCCACTATGGCCTGTATCAAGGACTTTCACCTGCAGTATATTAGGGGTTCCTCACACAACCCTGGGAGCTGTTTTCCCCATTTTAGAACAAAGGAAGCAGGGCCTTGGGAAGGTGAAACAGCTGAGCAAGCTCCCTGGGTTCCTCAGAGGAGCAGCCAGCATTAACCCCATTTATATTTCCAAAGCCATAATTTCCCCCATAATTCCAGGCTGCTTCCTATTAACACTTACCCTGGATAAATAAACACAAGGAAGCCACATTCTCTGTCCTTGGGGGGTTCTGGTTTAGGTGATAAGACAGATGTAAAAGTAGATTGAAACACTAGTAAAAACCAGGTTTTTTTTTTTAATACTGCTTTGAAGTTTACAAAGCTTGTCCCAATATTTACTACACATCTAAATTTTAAAAGATTAGTATTCAGGATATATAAATAACCCATACAAGTCAATAAGAAAAAGACAAAGAACCCTGGAAAGGCTGACAGATTATAAGCAGGCAATTCAAACAACCAGTAATCTCATGAAAAGACATTTGCATTACTAGCTAGTGGGGGAACACCGATGAAAACAAGAAAATACCATGTCTGTCCATCACATGGACGGACAAGACAGACCCAACTGTTGGTGAGGATGAGAGGAAACAGGAGCCATCATACCAGGCCAGAGACAAAATCAGTTTGGGGGAACAATTGGCAATGCCTAACGAGGAGAGAGAGAGAGAGAGAGAGAGAGAGAGAGAGAGAGAGAGAGAGAGAGAGAGAGAGAGAGATCCATTAGGAGAAAGAACTCTTGCATAGGTATCAATATCAGCACTGTGTGTGTTTTAGTTACTGTGTTGCTCCTGGGATAAAACACCCTTGACAAAAACAGTGTAAGAGAGAAGGAGTCGAATCGGCTTGCTGTTTCAGAAGGACACAGTCAGTCCATCATGGCAAGGAAGACAGGGCCGCAGACCTGGATGGCAGGGCGGCAGGAACAGGAGAACATTGCATCCATATGCAGGAAGCTGAGAGCAGTGAGTGAATACTTGTTTACATTTAGCTCACTCTCTCCATTTTGTACAGTTCAGGGCTCCAGGGACTGGTCCCTTCTACAACTAAGACAAGTCTTCCTCTAACAATTGATGTAGCTGAGAGACTCCCCTACAGGCATGCCCAGAAACCCATCTCCTTGGAGATTCTAGATTCTTTTTTTTTTTTTTTTTTTTTTTTCTTTTTTCTTTTTTTTTTTTATTTTATTTTATTTGTGATATATATTTTTTATTTTACAATACCATTCAATTCTACATATCAGCCATGGGTTCCCCTATTCTCCCCCCTCCCACGCCCTCCCCTTACCCCCAGCCCACCCTCCATTCCCACCTCCTCCAGGACAAGTCCTCCCCCGAGGACTGTGATCAACTTGGTAGACTCAGTCCAGGGAGGTCCAGTCCCTTCCGCCCAGACTAAGCCAAGTGTCCCTGCATAAGTTCCTGGTTTCAAACAGCCAATTCATGCATTGAGCACAGGACTTGGTCCCACTGCCTAGTTGCCTCCCAAACTGATCAAGCCAGTCAACTGTCTCACCTATTCAGAGGGCCTGATCCAGCTGGGGCCCCTCAGCCTTTGGTTCATAGTTCATGTGTTTCTATTCATTTGGCTATTTTTTTTCAATAATTGAGTAAAACTGAAATTTATTATAAGCCACAGTCGTCCTAGGGACCTCCATGCTATATATATATATATATAGCCTTTATGGTTCTATGGGTTGTGGTCTGATTGTTCATTTTATATCTAGAATCCACCAATGAGTGAGTACATACCATAACTGTCTTTCTGGGTTTGGGTTACCTCACTCAGGATGATTTTTTCTAGTTCCATCCATTTGCCTGCAAATTTCATGCTTTCATTGTTTTTCTCTGCTGAGTAGTACTCCATTGTGTATATGTACCACATTTTTTTCATCCATTCTTCCGTTGATGGGCATCTAGGCTGTTTCCAGGTTCTGGCTATTACAAATAGTGCTGCTATGAACATAGATGAGCATGTATCTTTATGGTATGTATCAGCATTCTTTGGGTATATGCCCAAGAGTGGTATGGCTGGGTCTTGAGGTAGTTCGATTCCTAATTTTCTGAGAAACCTCCATACTGATTTCCACAGTGGTTGTACAAGTTTACATTCCCACCAACAGTGGAGGAGTGTTCCCTTTGCTCCACATCCTCTCCAACATTGGTTGTCATTGGTGTTTTTGATCTTAGCCATTCTAACAGGTGTAAGGTGGTATCTCAGAGTCGTTTTGATTTGCATTTCTCTGATGATTAAGGATGTTGAGCATTTCTTTAAATGTCTTTCAGCCATTTGTAGTTCTTGTTTTGTGAATTCTCTGTTTAGCTCTTTAGCCCATTTTTTAATTGGACTGTTCAGTGCTCTGATGTCTAGTTTCTTGAGTTCTTTATATATTGTGGAGATCAATCCTCTGTCAGATGTGGGATTGGTGAAGATCTTTTCCCAATCTGTTGGCTGTCTTTTTGTCTTATTGACTGTGTCTTTTGCCCTGCAAAAGCTTCTCAGTTTTGAGAGGTCCCATTTATTAATGGTTGTGCTCAGGGTCTGTGCTGTCGGTGTTTTATTTAGGAAATGGTCTCCAGTGCCAATGCGTTCAAGAGTGCTTCCTATTTTCTTTTCTATTAAGTTTAGTGTATCTGGATTTATGTTTAGGTCTTTGATCCACTTGGACTTGAGTTTTGTGCATGGTGACAGATATGGATCTATTTGTAATCTTTTACATATTGACATCCAGTTATGCCAGCACCATTTGTTGAAGATACTTTCTTTGTTCCATTGTATAGTTTTGGCTCCTTTGTCAAAAACCAGGTGTTCATATGTGCATGGATTAATGTCAGGGTCTTCAATTCGATTCCATTGGTCCGTATGTCTGTTTTTATACCAGTACCAAGCTGTTTTTATTACTATGGCTCTATAGTAGAGTTTGAGGTCCGGGATGGTGATGCCTCCAAGGGTTGCTTTATCATATAGGATTCTTTTAGCTATCCTGGGTCTTTTGTTTTTCCATATAAAGTTGAGTATTTTTCTTTCCAAGTCTGTGAAGAATTGTGTTGGGATTTTGATGGGGATTGCATTGAATCTGTAGATTGCTTTTGGTAAGATTGCCATTTTTACTATGTTAATCCTACCTACCCATGAGCATGGGAGATCCTTCCATTTTCTGATATCTTCTTCAATTTCTTTCTTTAGAGATTTAAAGTTCTTATCAAAAAGGTCTTTCACTTGTTTAGTTAGTGTTATCCCAAGGTATTTTATATTATTTGTGGCTATTGTAAAGGGTGATGTTTCTCTGACTTCTTTCTCAGCCCTTTTATCATTTGTGTATAGGAGGGCTACTGATTTTTTTGAGTTGATCTTGTATCCTGCCACTTTACTGAAGGAGTTTATCAGCTGTAGAAGTTCCCTGGTAGAGTTTTTGGGGTCACTTATGTATACTATCATATCATCTGCAAATAGTGAAAGTTTGACTTCTTCCTTGCCAATTTGTATCCCTTTGATCTCCTTTTGTTGTCTTATTGCTCTAGCTAGAACTTCTAGTACTATATTGAATAAATATGGGGAGAGTGGACAGCCTTGTCTTGTTCCTGAATTTAGTGGTATCGCTTTGAGTTTCTCTCCATTTAATTTGATGTTTGCTGTTGGCTTGCTATAAATTGCTTTTATTATGTTTAGAAATGTTCCTTGTATTCCTATTCTTTCTAAGACCTTTATCATGAAGGGGTGTTGGATTTTGTCAAAGGCTTTTTCAGCATCTAGGGAGATGATCATGTGGTTTTTTTCTTTCAGTTTGTTTATATGGTGTATTACATTGATTGATTTCCGTATGTTGAACCATCCTTGCATCCCTGGGATGAATCCTACTTGGTCGTGATGGATGATTGTTTTGATGTATTCTTGGATTCGGTTTGCCAATATTTTGTTGAGTATTTTTGCATCAATGTTCATGAGGGAGATTGGTCTGTAGTTCTCTTTCTTTGTTGCATCTTTGTGTGGTTTGGGTATCAGGGTAATTGTAGCCTCATAAAAAGAGTTTGGTAGTGTTCCTTCTGTTTCTATTGTGTGGAACACTTTGAAGAGGATTGGTATTAGTTCTACTTTGAAAGTCTGGTAGAATTCTGCACTGAAACCATCTGGTCCTGGGCTTTTTTTAGTTGGGAGACTTTTGATGACTGTTTCTATTTCTTTAGGGGTTATTGGTCTATTTAAATGGTTTATCTGGTCTTGATTTAATTTTGGTATTTGGTATTTATCCAGAAAATTGTCCATTTCTTCCTGGTTTTCCATTTTTGTGGAGTACAGGTTTTTGAAGTATGATCTGATGGTTCTCTGGATTTCCTCATTGTCTGTTGTTATGTCTCCCTTTTCATTTCTGATTTTGTGAATTTGGGTGCTCTCTCTTTGCCTTTTGGTTAATTTGGCTAGTGGTTTGTCTATCTTGTTGATTTTTTCAAAGAACCAACTCTTTGTTTCATTGATTTTTTGTATTGTTCTCTTGTTTTCTATTTCGTTGATTTCAGCCCTCAATTTGATTATTTCCTGGCGTCTATTTCTCCTGGGTGAGTTTGTTTCTTTTTGTTCTAGAGCTTTCAGTTGTGCTGTTAATTCCTTGGTATGGGATTGCTCCATCTTCTTTATGTGTGCATTTAGAGCTATGAATTTTCCTCTTAGAACTGCTTTCATAGTGTCCCATAAGTTTGGGTATGTTGTACTTTCATTTTCATTGAATTCTAGGAACTCTTTAATTTCTGTCTTTATTTCTTCCTTGACCCATTGATGTTTCAGGTGGGCATTATTCAGTTTCCATGAGTTTGTGGGTTTTCTATAATTTTTGTTGTTATTGAGTTCTAATTTTAAGGCATGGTGGTCTGATAAGATACAGGAGGTTATTCCAATTTTTTTGTATCTGTTGAGATTTGTTTTGTGTCCAAGCATGTGGTCAATTTTTGAGAAGGTTCCATGGGGTGCTGAGAAGAAGGTATATTCTTTTGTGTTAGGATGGAATATTCTGTAGATATCTATTAGGTCCATTTGAGTCATAACATCTGTTAGGTCCTTTATTTCTTTGTTAAGTTTCAGTCTGGTAGATCTATCTTTTAGTGAGAGTGGTGTGTTAAAATCTCCCACTACTAATGTGTGGGGTTTGATGTGCGTTTTAAACTTTAGTAGTGTTTCTTTTATGAATGTGGGTGCTTTTGTATTTGGAGCATAAATGTTTAGAATCGAGACTTCATCTTGGTGGATTTTTCCCGTGATGAATATGTAATGTCCATCCTGGTCTCTTTTGATTGATTTTAGTTTGAAGTCTATTTTATTAGATATTAGGATAGCTACACCAGCTTGTTTCTTAGGTCCATTTGCTTGGAAAACCTTTTCCCAGCCCTTTACTCGGAGGTAGTGTCTGTCTTTGGAGTTAAGGTGTGTTTCTTGTATGCAGCATATGGATGGGTCCTGTTTTCTTATCCATTCTGTTAGCCTGTGTCTTTTTATAGGTGAGTTGAGACCATTGATATTGATGGATATTAATGACCAGTGATTGTTAATTCCTGTTATTTTTTTGGTTGTGTTGTGTTGTCCTTCTGTGGTGTATGTTGGTGTAGGATTATCTATTGCTTGATTTTTCATGGATGTGTTTAGCTTCTTTGGGTTGAATTTTCCCTTCTAGTGCTTTCTGTAGGGCTGGGTTTGTGGACAGGTATTGATTAAATCTGGTTTTATCCTGGAATATTTTGTTTACTCCGCCTATGGTGATTGAGAGTTTTGCTGGGTATAATAGTCTGGGTTGGCATCCGTGGTCTCTTAGTGTCTGCATGAGGTTTGTCCATGATCTTCTAGCTTTCATAGTCTCTATTGAGTAGTCTGGTGTTATTCTGATGGGTTTGCCTTTATATGTTACTTGGTCCTTTTCCTTTGCAGCTCTTAATATTTTTTCTTTATTCTGTGTGTTTAGTGTTTTGATTATTATGTGGCGAGGGGACTTTTTTTTTGGATCCAGCCTATTCGGTGTTCTGTAAGCTTCTTGTATCTTCATAGGTATTTCTTTCTTTAGGTTAGGAAAGTTTTCTTCTATGATTTTGTTGAATATATTTTCTGTGCCTTTGAGTTGGTATTCTTCTCCTTCTTCTATCCCTATTATTCTTAGGTTTGGTCTTTTCATGGTGTCCCAAATTTCCTGGACGTTTTGTGTTAGGACTTTTTTGTCTTTATTGTTTTCTTTGACTGACGAATCTATTTTCTCTATCATGTCTTCAGCGTCAGAGATTCTCTGTTCCATTTCTTGCAATCGGTTGGTTATGCTTGTTTCTGTAGTTCCTGTTCGTTTTGTCAGGGTTTCTATTTCCAGCATTCCCTCAGCATGTGTTTTCTTTATTGTCTCAAATTCATTTTTCAGATCTTGGAATGTTTCTTTCATCTGTTTAATTGCTTTTTCTTGGCTTGATTTGATTTCTTCCCATTTTTTGTTCGTTTTTTCTTCCATTTCTTTAAGGGAGTTTTTTATTTCCTCTTTAATGGAGTTTTTCATTTCCTCTTTAAGGGAAGTTTTTATTTCCTCTTTAAGGGAGTTTTTTATTTCCTCTTTAAGGGAGTTTTTTATTTCCTCTTTAAGGAAAGTTTTTATTTCCTCTTTAAGGTAGTTTTTCAATTCCTCTTTAAGGAAAGTTTTTATTTCCTCATTGAGGGAATGTTTTATTTCTTCTTTAAGGGCCTCTATCATCTTCTTAATGTCATTTTTAGGGTTGATTTCTTCTGTTTCTTCTGTCATGGTATGTTTAGGTCTTGCAGGTGTAGAATCACTAGGTTCTGATGTTGCCATATAGGCCTTTATGTTGTTGCTTGTATTTTTGCACTGGCGTCTACTCATCTCTTCCTCTGTGAGGTGCAGGTGGTGTCTGTGTCTGAGAGTGCCTCTCTTGTTCTAATTTTTAGTCTTGGTTTAGTAGTGGTTCTTGGTTAAATTGGTGCTATTGGGCTATTTCTTCAGGGGCAGCTGATTTCGATCGGTGAATTATATACTTATGATTCTGGTGATCTGGTTTGGTGTCTGGGTAGCGCCTTCTTCTGTGTTCCCAGGTCACGTTTTGTTCATTTGTCAACTCCTCAGCTGATCTTGATTCCTCAGACTTTAAACTGTAGGCATCTGAATCCTCTCCCAGATGGGTTTCAGCTGAGCAGGGTAGTCTCACCAACACCTCCAAATTGTTGGGTTTCACAGGATCAGCAGCTGGGCCCTGGGTTGTTCTCAGACGGAGTGTTCAGATTCGTTCTGGTTCTGACCCACCGAGATAGCTTCTTCCCCAGATGTTGGGGTTAGGGGCGTCCCTGTTCCAAGCTGCGTCTGCTTGTCTCCGTCCCTGGGCCTGTTTACCTCTGCAGTCCGCCACCGGGCCTGTATGTCCCTGTCAGCTGCTGCTGGGCCTGTCTGCCTCTGGAGGCCGCCACCGGGCCTGAATGTCTCTGCAGGCTGCAGCCGGGACTGAATGTCCCTGTCGGCCGCTGCCGCCGGGCCCGTTTACCTCAGCGGGCCGCTGCTGGGCCCGTCTACCTCCACAGGCCGCCGCCACAGGCCTACCTGCGTCTGCTTGTCTCTGCCGCTGGGCCTGTCTACCCCTGTGGGCCGCCGCCGGGCCTGAATGTCCCTGTCGGCCGCTGCCGCCGGGTCCGTTTACCTCAGCAGGCCGCCGCTGGGCCCGTCTACCTCTGTGGGCTGCCGCTGGGCCTGAATGTCTCTGCCGGCTGTCGCCGGGTCTGAGTATCCCTGTCGGCTGCCACCGCTGGGCCCGTCTACCTCCACGGGCCCCCGCCGCAGGCCTACCTGCGTCTGCTTGTCTCTGCCGCCGGGCCTGTCTACCTCTGTGGGCCGCCGCTGGGCCTGAATGTCTCTGCCGGCTGCCGCCGGGCCTGAATATCCCTGTCGGCCGCTGCCGCCGGGCCCGTTTACCTCAGAGGGCTGCTGCTGGGCCCGTCTACCTCCACGGGCCGCCGCAGGCCTACCTGCGTCTGCTTGTCTCTGCCGCCGGGCCTGTGTACCTCTGTGGGCCGCCGCTGGGCCTGAATGTCTCTGCCGGCTGCCGCCGGGCCTGAATGTCCCTGTCGGCTGCTGCCGCCGGGTCCTTTTGCCTCAGCAGGCTGCCGCTGGGCCCGTCTACCTCTGTGGGCTGCCGCTGGGCCTGAATGTCTCTGCCGGCTGCCACCGGGTCTGAGTATCCCTGTCGGCTGCCACTGCTGGGCCCGTCTACCTCCACGGGCCCCCGCCGCAGGCCTACCTGCGTCTGCTTGTCTCTGCCGCCGGGCCTGTCTACCTCTGTGGGCTGCCGCTGGGCCTGAATGTCCGAGATTCTAGATTCTAAGTAAACAATGACTACTATCACAGTTTTAGAAGTTTGGGTAAATAAATTCATGGGTCATTTGTAGATGATACTTGAAACAGCAATTGAAAGAGTAAACTAGAGCTCTATTTAGTATCATGGATGAATCCCAGCAAAACTCTCTCTGTTGAATAAATGAGACCAGAAAGGCACAGCCAGAATATCATGTATGGACACTTTTAAAAACATGCACTACAATGCCACATGTTTAAAATGATCCCTACCTCCCCCCCCCCCTTTTCATAGGCCGGGTCAGGGTGACTGAGTGCCCCCCCCCATGCCCCTTGGTAGTATTAACTCCTGGACACAGGATAGCTCAGATAGCTTCCAAGGAGGATGTCTAAACCCCAACAGGATATTTTAAAACAACAACAGCAGCAGCAACGGGAACAGAAACAAATGCTGCAAAACATGGACACCTTCAGATCCAGGTGCAGAGTTCAGAGAGTATGCTAAATCTGCTTTTGAACCTTCCTATGCATTTGGGTATCTTACCAAGCAGACACCTAACCAGCTGAGAAAGTCTTCTCTGCACCGGGGCTAACTTGACCCTCACTGAGGCCATGGAGGCAGCCGAGAAAGGGAGATGTAGCCTGCTGCTGATGGGTCCAGCCCTTTGCCATCCTGCCCATGGTCCTGTGTTGAGCTGACCCAAGGGTTGAACAGGTAAAAAAAGAAGCTCGTAGAGTTTTTCTTAGGAAATGGTCTGAGCTATGGTGGGGCGGAGTCAGAGTTCTGGGAACGAGGCAGAGAGAATGAGGAGGGATGCAAGGCTGAGGTCCTATGGAGACAGAGCTGGTTCATTTACTCCCACGTTTTCATCAAACGCACAGGTATGAGAGCGACAGAGTGTGGAAACTGGGCTTGGACGGGCTAAGCTAGACCCCAGCTCTGTTAGGATCAGGGTGGCCTTCGGCAGCCCGCCTAACTCTGGGCTTGGATCTGTGCTGCCTCTGAGCATGTCTTAGGGAAGAAAAAATGTAATGTGTATAAAGGGACCGTGGGACTGGTTCTGCCTGACTCTTGGTGTTTACTCTGTAACGAGTATCGGCAGCAAGGAACGTCTAGCTGTTTCTGCCATACTTCGGTGATACACTTTATTCCTCACTCCTCACCCCTTTCCTCGTCCTGCTGCTCAGAGCAGAGCAGTTCTCTGTGAGCAAATGGCGGCTTATTTGTCCAAGAACTGACCCCTAAGTTTTCCAGTGAAGGCCACCAAAGCCAGATCTGGGCAGAACCATAAATGCCTTTTCTTTGGAATTCCTACTCTGGGGCTAGTTGAGTGACCTATCCTCAGTGAGCGACACATGAAAATCTTTCGCAGTGCTTAGGTGACTTAGCATTAAGGAGTGGCTTTTGTCCCTTCGATACATTGGCCTTTTCCATTCGAATGAAGGGTCACGAACATAGAAATGTGGGAAGGATCAAGATAGCTAAACTATGCCACAGTGCTATGGACGGAAGCCAGTTTCTCCTGTTTTGAGTAAAAGAGAGTAAATAGCCTGTTGTTGTCTGTTTCTAGAGTTGTGTGTCACGGTGACCATAGCGTTGAATACAGTGTTCTTCCTTCGGCAACAATTCCAACTCTCCATTTTCCTGCCCTTTCCTCCTGAGTGCTGGGGTAACAGGTGCCATCCTGGAAAATTACTCTTAAATATATATCTACATGGTGGAGTGAGAGAGAGAGAGAGAGAGAGAGAGAGAGAGAGAGAGAGAGAGAGAGAGAGAGAGAGATACAGATAAGGTTGTACTAACAGTTGGCAAAAATCTAAGTTTGGGGAAAATAATTGGATCACTCAGCTTCGCTGTTAAAGATTTTTTGTTTGAAACTTTTCAAGATGAAAATGACGGGCACAATAGCCATAAGTACTAGCCAGGGAGTTTCATCTCTCTCTCTAGCAAGTGCTAGGCAGCAAGCTCTGGTTTCAGGCTGGGCACTGATGCCCCTCAGTATATTAACTTGTTTAACCAGCACCTCAGTCTGCTGGGATGGGCAGCCTTACCACCTGACTTTGTGACTGAGGCATCTGAGACTTCCAGGAGCAGACGCTCACCCAAGTTTGCACAGCTTTCAGGGCAGAGAGCAGAAACCCAGGGGGAGGGACACTTGGTTGTCCTAGCCTGCCTTTTCTTGCTGTGATAAAGGACCTACCAACCTGAGATGGAGGAGCAAAGCATTTATTTGGCTTACACTTGTTCATCACAGTCTGTCATTGAGGGAAGATAGGGCAGGACCTCCAGCAGGAACCCGGAGACAGGAACTGAAAGCAGAGACTAAGAAGGAACTCTGCTTACTTGTTCACTCCCAGGCTCTATTCAGCTACCTTTCTTAGACAATCCAGGCTCAGCGGCTAAATCCTCCTCCTCCATCAACTAGCAATCGAAAAGGTGCCCCCCAGAGATACCTGCAGGTCAGTCTGATGGAGGCAACTCCTCAGTTGAGGTGCCTTATTGTCAGGTGTCTTGACAACCAAGATCAGTTATCACATGCATCAAGGCTGGTAGACAGAGTGGCACAGCAGACTGGAACCCAGCTCTCGGGCTCTTTCTCAGTGACCTATGCACTGCATCTGTAAGATTCTTCCTCATTGTTTTCTTGCCCATGGTGGCTCCATTTAAAGAAAAGTTTCTTCCAGCATTATTCTGAAGAGAACAAAATTGGTTTTTCTTGTTCCTTTGATGAAGATAAGCGTCTAGCTTCCTGTCCTCCAGCCTTCCTCTAGACATTTTACACTCGTTCTCAGTGGCGCTTGTTATCTGTGGTTACTGGGTCACAATTTTATCAGATTCCAGCCATGTGAAAATGCAAGCAGGCAGCTGAGGCTGGACACTCAGGGCAAGCGTTTCCATTCATTAGCAGAAGGACAGTGACCCTTTGTCTACTTTCAGCTGTTTGCACGCTATTCACTTTATACACAAGCATAGAGTTAGCCCCATTGTGTTCTCTTTACTGGAGGTTATGACCCATCCGTGGGTCTTGAAATCAATTTAGATGATGGCAGTGTCAGCATTTGAAAAGCAACTTAGAATCAAATTGGATAGAATAGAAAATACTAGGGTGTATGATCCTTACAAAGACAGTTATTGCTTGGTGGACATACACAATGATCCATATATGTGTTTGCTCTGGGTGAAGGTGGACGATTCATTTTAGTGTGTATCACAGTTAAAGCAATTCGAAAGTTGCTGGTCTGAGATGGGTTGGCAAACATCTGCTTTTGTGAACAGGTATTTGAACACAGCCGCATCCATTTGCGTTGTCTTGAGTCACTTCCACAGTACAATAGCCAAGTTCACTAGTTGCAACATAGTGTATGGACAACGAAGCCTAAATTATTTATTTGGTCCTTTAAAGAAAATGACCCTCTTGTCTGGCCTATGATACTGAGGCTAAAGCTTTCATTTTGAAGTTAAATTGCAGGTAATCTTCAGAATTTCTATCTCCTGTTTTTCTACCCCAGGAACTGTCAAGGCTATAGACATCACACACAGACTTAGATAAATGCATCTATAACTACAGAGATGTAGTTATAATAAAGGCAACGGCTGCTTAGGAAACCAGAGGTGTTCAGATGTGACGGCCTTCCAGGGCACAGCCAACAGGATGACCTTTCCATCCTAGGAAAACATTCTGATGTTTAAGCCCGCTGCACTCAACCAGACATTTCCTTGAACAAATCTTCAAGTGAAATATTTCAATCCTGCATTCATCTTGGGGGCCACGTGTTTTATCCAAGTTAAATATTTCCAGAAAATAAATGTCTAGACACCGTCTCATATAAATTAAGCACCCGTTTTTGAAAGATTCTTAGCAGACCTCTTTTTTTGGTGTGAGGTGAGTATAATTTAAGCCCCATGAAAAATGTTAGGTGCTAGGTCAAGCCCGACGTGCCTAAGTCAGTCCCCTGTAGGGAGCTAGTGTGTGGTAAGATCAATCTGGGAAGACAATATGTCAAAAGACAGCCCCTTTTTTTGCAATTGTGATTCATGACAGTCTTGGATGAAAAAGCATGCATTCATATCGTGTATCTCAGAGAAGCTTCGTATTTTCGACTCCACTGTTCAGAGAACCAGAATGTGGGAATGAAGGAGATGAAGGTAAAATTCCATGTATTTCTTTGATTTTTCATTTTATTTCTGCTTGATGTTTCTTCAAATGGATGGCCTTCACCTCATTCAAATAAGCCACTTCAGTGCTTTTGATATTTATATTTTCTTGGTACATACTTCATCATTTTGATGTATATTATAGCTGTTTCTTTCCCCCCACAAATATTTGAATTTTCAAAAAAATCAAATATGTAAAGAAAAGATCAAACATTTTTAAGATACTATAACATTTTTTATAATATTTCTTTATACTTTACATAAATGTTATAAATATATTTATATAAAATTTATAATCATGAAAAGATTATAATTATAGATGTTATAAACTAGTGTTATAAATCATTTACATTTTGTATAAATATAATAAACATATTATAAACATTATACCTTATATAAAAATCATAAAATACATTTGTATTTTAAATAAATATTATGTCATATATTTATATCCAACAATAAATATATAATAAAGTATAAATATAATATTGTATGCTATGTTTTATTATATATTCTCATTGCATATTTTTAGCTTACTTATGATAAAGAAAATAATTTCATAAGTGAATTTACAATGAAACATATTGAACTACTTGAAATCCTGTGGAGAAGTACTTTAAAAAGTAGTCATTTTTTTTCTAGATTTTTGCAAAGTCCTGGACAGTACTATTCTCTGTTACTTTTTTAAAAGAATAAAAGTTAAAGTGTTCAAGAAGTAGAGATGGCAGAGAAAAATTTTTACATTTTACGTATATCTATATCTGTCCCTTTATTCTCCTTACCTGGGACCTTGCAAACATGAAACAAACAAGTTTCTGCACTTGGCACCATATTCCATTTACTCGCTCAGTAACTATTTAATGGACATATTAATGGATTTATGTGCCAGACACCAGGCTGTGTGCCAGAGAACAGAAACAGGGCCTGTGTTCTGGTGGTTCTCGTCATGCAGAGGGAGGGAGTGGGAACAAGACCCAGAAATAAACAAGTAAACAGGTGGTGGAATCACTGGGGATGGGGTAGCAGACACTGTGCTGAAAGGTGGGCACAGCTTCACCTGGCAATCCAAGACAGCATCTCCAAGGAGGGTGTGTGTGAACTGCTGCAGAAAGATCCCAGGAAGTGAGCCAAATGGGCGGAGCCTTACTCTGCAAGTACTGAGGAAGGACTTGGGAAAAAATTGATTTGTGGTCACTTATTATTTAGTTTAATTGATTTTCTTGGGTGCTATGGTCTTATTACATATCTCAGCACTCACTGTCCTCCTGCCTCAGCTCCTCCAATGTTGGGATTGCAATTATGTGTCACTACATATCTTGTGATCACATCATGTATGAATAATCTTTGGATTACTTTTTTTTTAAGTAGGCTTGGATATGAGCCAAGGGAAAACCCTACTACTATTATCCTACTAAATAATAAAAACAACCCCTAATGACACCACGTTATTCCCAGCAGTCAATGCCTCACTCACTCAACCCTCACCAGAGAAGCTGCTTCTTGAAGTAGTTGGTAGTTAACATAGAGATCCACAGCTGGACAATGTACAGAGAGTGAGAGACTTCGGCGTACCCAGCCCTAAACTGACAGTCTCTATCATACCCCTTCCCTCAAGGCTCAGGGATCTGTTCAGAAGAGAAGGCAAAAAGATTGTAAGAGCCAGAAGTGGTGGTTAACTTAAATGGGACAGGATTTTCCAGACACAACAGTGTTGATACACATGAACTCACAGAGACCGTGACAACGCGAACAAGACAGAATCCTAGTATGGAGAACGGAGAGTGGGTACCAAGTCCCATCAGTAACCAAGAAGCTATTTGCAATCGATAAGCTCTGGGAGGGGGAAAATCAGTTTTCTTCAGTGGATGACACTGGCTGTCCCCACCACACTTCAGGACAGGCCTCATATTCAGGAGTAGTTGACCAACACAAAATGGACTCCATTTTGTGTGTGTGTGTGTACATGTGTGTACGCACACTTTGTTTTTATTTTATTTTTTTAAGAGATAAAGACTTAAAGTTGGGTTTGTGGATGGGGGATCTGAGAGGAGCTGGGGGAGAGGAAAGAATATGATCACAATATATTGTATGAAATTAAAAAAATTTTAAGAAGAGTAGCTCGGGATGCTTTTTTCCTTAGAAATCTCGGTAGGAAATAGAACCTGTAAGGGAATGACTCAGAAAAGTGGTGGGACTAAGATCATTCCTGTCTTCTTTTCACAAACTCCCTAGCAAAAAGGCTGGTTTCTTTGGCAAGCGTTCTGAATGCTGACTATGAGACACAGTTGGCCACAGTCTTCTCTCCTACACAACCTTGATGTTTATACTCTCAATTGAAATGGTCTGGTTTCCTTCTCTTGATTCTATGGCTAGACTGTAAATCATTCTACTTGACTTCAGAGGCCAGGCCATCAAAGGCCATGGAGCTTCCAGCTGGTTCTCCTGGCATGGTAGTTCTTGGAACCTGGTCACCACCCTTTCAGGAAGCACGAGCAACCACACCGGATGGCTTCATGTAGGTGTTGCAATCTGCAGGGTGCCTGAGGCTTTCACTCACAGATAGCATCAGCTCCAGGTGTGTGGGTAAAGGGGTCTTCATATGACTTCTGCTCCTGCCTCAAGACACCTTGGCTTTAGAGTCTTCCAGCTGACTTTCAGGTGCTCTGTTTTCTAACGGTAGACAACAAAAATGGGGATTTAGAGCTTTTACGTTGGGCCATGGGTACTAAAGGTGGCTTCACCACAGAGAGGATGCTGCTCAGGTCCCAGGATCATTAGGTGAAGCAAGTCATCCATCCCCCTGGCATCCCAGAGCCCATGTCCCTTACCACCAAGATGAGTGGGCCAGCTAGAAAATGGAAGCAGGCCATGCTGAGGGAAAGGGGACAGAAGATTCCATTTCCACAGACAGCGCCTGTGCACCCGTGCCTCCTACCAGCTGGATTTCACACCCCCTCTGGAGTGTGTCCCTTCTTCTGTATGACAGTTTCTCCGGCAGAAGACAAACACATCTTTGTTCCAACCAAACACATTATTTGTCGTTCTTTGCCTGTGAGTAGCCTACAAAATCCCAGCCCAAAGGATTCACTGGAAGTATTTCTGCCCAGGTTGGAGATGTACTTCAGTAGAAGAACACTTCCCTAATATGTGTAACGTCTTAGGCTCAGACCACGGAATCTCAAAAAGCAAGCAAACAAAGTGTTTCTGCCTGCATCTCAAGGCTCCCGTGGAGCTTCCCTTCTGGGAAGGATTTTATTGTTTACATGTTTGCAATTATGGCACAGGGGTTAGTGACAGGGCCTTGTGGTATATCTGCCTGATTCAGATCTCCACTTAGCAGCGTATTAGAACATGAGCACATGGCTTGACTGTCTGCACTCCAGTTTCTCGTTTGTAAAAAGAGGCAATTGCAAAGGTTTGTACTTTATGGCAATATTGTGAGACTTGAATGAATTAACTTGTGAAAAATACTCAAAGTCAATAGCATCTGGTTCATAGTAAGCAATGTAGTAAACATACACATGTATAAGATAAATATATATATATATATACATATGTATATACACACACACATATATATGGCACACAGAGACTAGATATATATAGGTATGTGTAATATATGCATATGAGTGGTCTGTATATATTTTTTTGAGCCATAGTTTTGTTATATAGCCAAGTTTGGCTTTGAATGTGTAATCCTCCTGTCTCAGCCTCTGAGTGCTGGGATTACAAGCCTGAGCTACCATCCTTGGCTGATATTCTTTATCTACTGATGTGGAGAAAGCAGATCTTAGTCTATTGTCTTATCTTGGAAATAGTGTGATGCCCTGCCCCCTCCAGGACAGAACATGCGCCTTTTCCACTCTGTGCCCACCCTAGCACAGTGTAAGAGCTCTGTAAAATGTGCTTAAATCATTGGACAGCTAAGGGCGTCACCTGGGATGTGACTGTATGAAGTGCAACCCAACACCATGAGTTTGAAAAACCAATGTCCCTGGTCTCAAGTGGCAGAGATGAGTTACAGTGCTCTGACATGCCAGTATCGAAGAGGGAGTCGTGGTCAGAGGAACCCCAGTCAGTCATTAAATGGGAAGGGAGAGCTGGAGCAGTAGGAGCTGCACTGTGCTGTGACGTGTGTGGGTGAGAATGACTTACCAGCAGCCCAGGGAATGTGGAGAAAGAAATGTGGCTTCTCCACACTTCAGAAATGTAAATGGCGCCAAGGAAATGACTTGGCTGTTGAGGTAATTTCCTAGATGGACTTGCAAATTTCATTTGTCATCAGTTTCAAGGCAAGGGCCAAGAAACTGGAAGCTGGGATGTAGATGGTTCTGGGAAACCAGGAGCACATGGACACCATGCTTTCCACCCACGGTCTTAGTAGGAACTCTTGAAGTATGACATCATAAGCCTAAGACCAGGTAAGGCTACAATGGTAAGACATTCAAACATAGAATGTACCCAAAAGGAAGTCTCCCTGCGGTGCAGTACAGGTCAGCCCTTGGCGCCTTCAGTGGCATGGATCTATATAGCCTTCAGTGTACTGTTTCTTCGAGGCAGTGCCGAGGACAGAGATCAATGCAACCACCGGCCTCAAGAAACTCCTAATATGGTGTGAGAAACCAGCTCATTATCAGACTGTTCCCAGAAGGTGAACTGAGTGTGAGAGGTGGACAGGCAGTGCTGAGCTGCCAGGGCAGAGTGGGAGCCCTGACCTAACATGCATAGTTACTGTCAGGGGTAGCTGTCAGTTACCATTACCAGGGCTTCATTAGTGGCATCCCATATGCCTGCCTTGGTGAGCTTTCGAAATGACAAATATGGCCATGTCATTTCTTACTCATAATTAATTCATATTTGAGTCTCCTCAAAGTCCCCATTGAACCCCTAGCCTCCACAGACTTGGTATTGGGAAGTGGAGCCTTTGAGAGATAATTAGGATTGTGTGTATGGGGTCAGTGCCCTCATGACAAGAGACAGGAACTTGCCTGTCCCCCCTCTCACTCACCCTGGCTCTCCACCATGTGGTGACACAGTGAGGAAGGGGCTCGTTATAGATGAGGAAGAGAACCCTCAGCAGACTCCTCCTGGGCCAGCACCTTCTCCTCAGACCTCCAGCCTCCCAATCTTTGAGCAGTAGATTTTCATTGTTTGTAAGCCACCTCAACTGTGATCTTTGTTACAGTATCCAAGCTACAATAATTTAAAATACTAGCTAACACCAAGGACTTATTACTAAGCTGTTTAGTCATTTTTAGTGTGTGTGTGTGTGTGTGTGTGTGTGTGTGTGTGTGTGAGAGAGAGAGAGAGAGAGAGAGAGAGAGAGAGAGAGAGAGAGAGAGAGAGAGAGACACGGAGAAAACACATAAGCTGTTCATTGCTCAGAAGAGATATTTATTTCCATCTTGGTTGCAAACCACTCACGTGCCTTCAGGATGCAGCCTGTCCTTCATATTCCAGCCATCCCCACGTGCAGACACTGGTTGTCTGGTTACTCCAAGAAACCTCGAGGCCTTGGCGTCACTGCTGCTGCCTCCCCACCTGTCTTTTGGGCTGTTGTGAGTCATCCTTTTAGACAGGCGGCCTGGTCCCGACCTCAGGGCACAATTCACATCCCTGCCCTTTTGGCCTTTGCTTACACTGATCCGGCTGGAAAGGCTCTTCCTCTGCTAGTCACGTGTTGCTCTTTCAAAAGTCATCTCCAGAAGCAGCCAGGTGTGAAGTCTTTGTTGACTCAGGAGGAAGAACTGGACACGTTTTCCCGGAGACCCTTGCTTGATGGACGTTCCTTGTTTCTCCACCAGCTGGACTGTGAGCTCCTGGAAGCCAGTGTCTGTGTCTGTAGCTCCAAATCCTGAGCTCAGTGTTGGGGAAATAAGTGAATGTGTGCATTAATCACACTACATTTAATCACAGCTGCCTGAACAGCACTGCATGCCACTCTATACCATTAGCTCTTTGAGGGCAGGCATTCATTGTCCTCATTTATCCTATCTTGTCTTTCCTCTCTTCAGTACGGCTGTTCACACTGAGTAAGTAGGAGATAATATTTGTTAGATAGTTGAGTCTAGATGCAGAAAACTCAGTTGTCTACATTTGACTCATTTTTAAAAACTAAGTGACAGTTAAGAATACATGGGCTGGGCGGTGGTGGCACACACCTTTAATCCCAGCACTTGGGAGGCAGAGCCAGACGGATCTCTGTGAGTTTAAGGCCAGCCTGGTCTACAGAATGAGTTCCAAGATAGTGAGGACTGTTTTGCAGAGAAACCCCATCTTGAAAAAAAGAATACATGGTAAACTCAAAAAATACCTTACAGGAAGTTCTAAGCTCTGGGCGTACACCAGAATCTCTACTCTGACCTTGGTCAGCCACTTACTCAGTTTGAATTTATTTTCTTGGAATGACTTGTCAGTTAGACTAAAAATATCCCACATACAAGGTGGTTCTGAGGATGAAATGAAACAGTACCCACGAAATGCCTGGCGCTCGAAGGTGTTCCACCAGACCTAATTTCCGTTCCCCCAGTTAGTGTCATAGCATGGCATCCGCTTGATCGGTCCCTTCCAAACAAAGTTCTGTAGGTCTTTGAGCGCTAGAGACAAGTCTCACTTATGTCGCCCTGGCAGTTGGATGTGAAATGGTGCCCTTGAAAGCTGACACTGGCCTGTGCCAGGAAGACATTAGCCTTCTCACAGGCAGTGCTATTCTGGGACTGGATGGCTTTGGAAAGAAGATAACAGCTGACTTTTGTGCAGATAGAGAATGCCTGTGTTCTAGAAGAAAGTGCCAAAGCCTCAACTAATGCCATCTGGAAAGAACTCAGCGTGCCCTGCAGTCAGGGATTCAAATGCTATTATTTTTATGCCAACATAAGAGTTTATTCAGGAAGTTGCAAAGAAGAAGAAGAAAAATCAGATTCCATAGTAATGAACTTGAAGGGAACTGGAAAGTTTCTGGGTCTTTTCTGCTTGCCAGTGTCCAATAGCCATGAATATGGAAAGCAGGGTGTATTTGTTAGAATAGCCCACCTAATGCTGTAGCTACAGTTCCAAAGACTCGACAGAGCACAGCCTCACTCTGTGTATGCTTCATGTTGACTGTGGGAGCAGTGAGCTGTTCTGTGCTCTTCTCACTCAAGCATCCAGGCTGGGAGAGCTGCCATCAGTATAGACTACCAGTCATCCTCTCAGGAAGAACAGGTCAAGATCACCCAGGCAGTCCACCATGACAAAGACACAAGCCTTGTCTGTCTCATGTGATTATCCATCATGATTAAATATCATCATGGAATAAGAATATGGAGTTGTGATACAAGCTCTGAGAGAGGAGCATTAGAAATATCAGAAGCACGTGGAAGAAAGGGAACCGATTTTCTGAGGTGTTGGGGACGTAGAACCAACAGAGTTTGGGGATCAGTCAAATGAACAATAAAGGATGAAAGGAAGAAACGCAAGGCAGGCCTTTGTTTTTTGCTGTCTTGTCTGATGATGTGTGAAAGACAGTTCACTGGAAAAGGGATGCTCAGTGAGTGGCATGCTACTTACGCTTCCTGAAGACAATCAGGGAGAATTATTAAATAAAGCCTTGAGTACAGGGACCTGGTGCTTAGGAGGAAGATAAGGACCGGAGGTAAACATCCAGTGGTCACCAGCTCAGAGTTGATGGCTCAAGCGAAGGGAAAGAGGGTGGAGTAAAAAGCAAACCAGGTTGTGAACTGGAGGGAAGGATATTAAAGTGGATCATTTATGCAAGGGGCAGGAAGTCGAGACTGATGCAATAATTTTGAGAAATAATTTTCAGTCATCTGGTAAAGATGTGCAAATTCTTTCACCCAGAAATGCCAGCCCCGGGCATCTATTCTGGAGAAAGTCAGAGAAGACACACAGAAGACACTCACAGCCGCGTGGCTAGCCTAGCCAAATCTGGAAGCAACCCAAATAGCCATCAAGACTAGAGAGGCTAAACCCATCGTTGGAATACTCACACAATGGAAAGACAGTGCAATAAAACGTAATGAAGCAGAGCGTCGTGCAGCCGTGTGGATGAGCCTCGGGAACAGAATGTTAAGTGGAAAAAGAAGGTTGCATAAGAGAACAGCCAGTATGATTCTTTTTATATGAAGTTCATAGGCTTGCAGAACTAAACACATGTGGGGACACTTAGAAAAATCAGTAAGGAGAAGATAAACACAAAAATAAGAATCGTGGTTGTTTGGGGGGAGGGGAGGAAGGGCTAGGCTCCCAGTGGTGTGCATGGCTTTCAGAGACTGGAATGGTGCGTTTCTGACTGCGTAGACGGGAAAAGGGCACCCCTTGTACTTGCTTCATTTTCTTCTTCTTTTTCAAATGTAACTTCCATAATGAGGAATAGTCACACTTAATACTTTTTAATGCTTGTATTTTGTGTGTGTGTGTATGTGTGTGTATGTAGATGACCATGTACATGGGAGAGTATATATGTGTACAGGGTTAGAGGTCAACCTCTCCTGTTGCTCCTCAGCAACTTTGTTTTCTTCAGACAGGGTCTCTCATTGGCTTGAGATTTGCTGAGACAAACAAGACTCAAAGCAGCCATGTAATAATCCAAGGTCTTATATTTACATGAGTGGCAGAATTTAGAACAGAACCTCTGATTGAAAATCCATGCTCTTAACCAGACATAAGCATGAGTGCTCTCTTCTCCAAGCAAGGAAGGTTTCCAGGAGGAGGAAAGAGTTGGCAATATCAATGTTGCAGAGATATTTTAAAAAACGCTGACAATGTGGTTAAGTTAGTAGAATGCTTGCCTAGTGTCATGAGGCCCAGAGTTCAGTCCTTAGAACTACCAAAACTCGGCTGGATAGCACAAGCCTGAGAGCTCAGACTTTGGGAGATGGAACCAGGAGGGTCAGGAGTTGAAAGTCATCCTCAGTTCCATAGTGAGTGTGAGGACAGCCCATGAGGCAACCTGAGACCCTATCTTAAAAATAAATCAGTAAACAAATGACAAAATAAGTGATAGATAGGCACATAGGTACATGATAGATAGACAGACAGACAGACAGACAGATAGATAAGTGGTGCACAAAGTCTTCCATGGATCTAAGCATGTAGAAATGAGGAACTTCTAACATCAGGGTCAACAGTGACTCAAAGCAGGGTTAACTACATTCAATTGCATTAGACAAAAGGATGAATTAGAAGCAGAAAAGTAAAAACAGATGCTGTAAGTTGGATTACTTACACCTGTAACCCCAACATGGGAGAGGCTGAGGCAGGACCATTGCTGTGAGTGTTCAAGGCTAACCTTAGCTGTTTAGTGAGCTTCCAGTCTGGGCTGAAGAGTGAAACCTTGTCTCAACAAAATGAAAAAGCAATAAAGCACCCCCTCCCACCCACAAAATAAGACAAAATAACCAAATCAAACCAAACCGCATTTAACCACCCTGCCCTCCTATTGCCCCCCCCCCCCCAGGAGTGTAGAATGTTCTTTAAAGGGGAAAAAACAGCCTCAGGCAGAAATCTGAGATACTGAATAGAGACTTGGGTAAGGAAGAAACTTGGAAGGGCCTCTAGCATCCCAGACTTCATTTGTGCGAGGATATCCAAACATGAGAGTAGGTGAGCAAGAGAGTAAGAGAGCAAAGGGAACTCCCACTTTCATCCTGGATGGAACTTAGCCTTCTCATAAACAAACAGCACCCAGAACAAATGACAGGAAGAACTGCTTTCCCACACTGGGCAGCCAGCAGTACAGGGCAGGGTTTCAAATAACAGAACCAACCCTAAACCTGAACTGTAAACAAGGAGAGCCCCAAAGTTGCTTTAGCATTTGACCTGAGGACAGCTCTGCACTGTGGGTTCAGTAAGGGAGGACCCAAAAGGATCCAGTAGCACTGAGGCTGGGGTGCAGAAATTCTCAGGGCAGAGCTACATAAAGAAGGGAACAAAAGGTCTTCATAATGCACAGAGCTTACATCTTAACCAAGTTAAGAAATCATGCATGCATAGAATAAAACCACACATGACTGGGCAAAGAGCAAACAGGGTTTGTAGTCGGGTCAATTCCCAGGGCACAGAAGATTCCAGAAACAGTCAAACCCCAGCTACTCAGGCTGGAGAACCCTAGGCAATTAGCTGGGGCATTTGGTGAGAACTTAAAGGGAACAAACCTTAGGTATACATTGTTTATTTTTAATTTAAACTCTTTTCTTTGTTCATCTTTTCCTCTTTTTGTTTATTCTGTCCGTTTGTGGGTTTTACTCTGTTTAACTAATTTGAATATTTCTTCAAGATTACATTTTATTTCCATCTTTGGATTCTTGGCTAAACACTTCATTTTTTTTTTTAGTGACTAAATTAGGGTTTACAGCTTGCATCTTTAATATAGTCTACATAAAGTATTGTCCCACTTCAAGTGTGATGTAAGATAATTTAAGCCTTTTGATTTCTTCTCTTATACCTATCCTTTATAGATTTATTATAAATTCATAATAATTATTACTGTTTTTACTTAAAATAATCAATTTTCTGTTAAAGAAATTTTAAAATGAGAAAAAGTTACTTTAACAATATCCACACAATCACTATTTTGACATCCTTCAGTTATTTGTCTAGACATATGTAAGTAGCTTGTCACCTTGTTTTCATTTTTGCCTGAGAGGCAAACCCCTTGAGAGGTTTTCCATATAAATATGTAAGTTAAGTGACTAGGGATGGAAATGTTCCCCACAAGGACCACTCCAGTACCAGGTATGAGGAATATGCTTTAGAATGATTGATCAGGGGAGTCCAAGAAATATGAAAACCATAGAGACATATGAAAACCATAGAGACACTATGGCTACTGCCCTTGGTTGCCCCTCAGAGGTTGAAGGTGAGCCCCTATCACAGAAGGATACCATTCACTTAGGACATAGGGCTGCTTGGATTATTCGAGCTGGATCTGACCTGAAAGCCTTTTTCCTACTGTCTAGATTTTATGATACCAGAAAATACTATGCAACCTGGCAAGGGAGGAAAGAAAGAAATGGTTTTATATAGATGTGATACCTATGAACCATAACAATGGCCAGCATGGCAAGATATCCATAAAGGAAATGGAGAGTATCACATAAACCACAACTGGACACAATGCAGAGATTAGGGGATTATGGGGGAGCCTAGCCCCAACAGACAGATCCACAGTTCCTGCATTTACGGATCAAGGAACACCATGAAAGAGAGGGATCATAAGAGCCAGAATTCAAAGACATTTGTTATGAAACAGTCTCGCATAGAAATGGCCACTTAAAGGAGATAGAGATGTGCTAATATGGAAGCAGGGGGTCTCTCATGGGGTCACTCCCCTGGAAGAGGAACTATAGGCAGCTGATGACTGTTGAGAAAGGGAAGACAAGCCTCTCCTAGGGATGTACCTCACACCTGTGTGAAACCATATACACACAGACAACAAAAACAGACTTAGCAGGTTGTATTTATAAGTTTGCACATAAATATACATACATACACATGTAACAATAACAATTGGAGAAGTAGGGCTATCAATTTGAGAGGAAGGGGAGACATGGAGGAAGTTAGAGGGTGGGGACTTGAAAAGGATTGGAAGGGGAAAGGGAAGGGGGAAATACAATTACATTTTAATTAAAATGTATAAGAAATTAGAAAAGAGTTTGAAAGAGAGGAAGAAGGAGTATGTGGGATTGTTTGAAGGGAGGAAGGGAAGGGGTAAATGATGTAATAAAAGAAGAAAAAAGGAAAGGAAGGAAGGTCAAGGTAGGGAAGCAGTATCTTAGGACTTTAGTCATCTGAAGAGAATTCAGAAACTGTGAGGTGTAGGACAGATAGAAATCTGAATAATTTTGACAATTAAAGTCTTCTTGAGAAGAGAAAAAATATTAAAAAGAACTGCAAATATTTATTATAAATGTATACAAATTCTTGAGAAAAACTTCAATCATCTTAGCAAATTAAAATACTAAAAGATGAAGTATGGCATAAAATAAAACCAAAACAAAAGAAACAATGAGATGGTAGATTTAAACCTAGCTATAATCAATAATAGTATTAAATATTAATGGTATAAATTATACAATTAAAGGCAGAGATTGCCAGACTAAGTAAAAAATGCATAACATAGATACATGCTGTTACAACATTTGAAATATAAAAAACACAGATATTTAAAGATTGCCAAAGGCAATTATACAAGCATTAAGCTGAAGCAAACTGAAGTGGCTATTTAGAATAAGGTAAAGGAGATTCCAGAACAATACTCTTAATGGAGGAAGAAAAGACTGAGAGATAGTTCAATTTCTTTCCATGTTGTGAGGACACAATGAGAATTCAGGAGTCTATTAGATTAGGAGAAGACCCTCAATGGAACCCCCCCCCCCCATGCTAGTACCTGTGTGAGGAGCCTACAGATTAGAAGAGGGCTCTCAATAGAACATTGCCATGCTTACATATTTCAGCCCAGACTATGGAAACAAACATTGTTGCTTATAAACCATTCAGTCTATATTTGTTTGAGATTTTCAAACTAAGATAAGGCTTATCTTAAAAAATTATAGTTAATATATGTAAAAATAAGAGACTGATATATTTTTACTAAGATTTTGAGAAGCCAATACCAGTCCTTGCCATGTCTGTTCAGCCTTATATTGGAATTTCTATTCAAAGAAGTAAGGCAAGGAAAATAAATTAAAAAATGTATGTATTGTACAGCAAAAATAAACTATCTGTATTCATATAGTACATGATTATCTTGGAATTCATAAGGAATGCACAGAGGAACTAAGATAAATTTAGGATTAACACAAAAAATCAGCTAAAATGATTATTTTTCACATACTATCAAATATAAATTTGAAATTAAAATGATTAAAAAGTAAATGTATTTATAGTTATATTAAAGTCATGATATTATTGAAAAGTCAATTATGTGTGAAACTGAGACAATAAGACCACAATATTAATAAATAAATGGGAAATTATTCCAGTTTTTTTTTTTTTTTTTTTTGGTTTTTCGAGACAGGGTTTCTCTGTTAGCTTTGCGCCTTTCCTGGGACTCACTTGGTAGTCCAGGCTGGCCTCGAACTCACAGAGATCCGCCTGGCTCTGCCTCCCGAGTGCTGGGATTAAAGGCGTGCGCCACCACCGCCCGGCATTATTCCAGTTTTATAGGATGGAAAACTTCAAATTATTAAGACATTACTTTTCCTCCAATTTATCTACAGCTGTAGTGGAGTATCAGTCAATATACCAACATAGCCTTTGTAGAGACTGACAAGCTAGTTTTAAATTATATATGGAAGTACAAGGGACCTCGAAAAGCCAAAACATTTCTTTCTTTCTTTTTTTAATGTGAGTAAAATTGGACAACTTTATATAATTTTATGATGTAATGAATTGTGTGGTTTGGGAATAAGGAAAGACATACATTTCACTGGAACGAAGTACAGAGTCCTGAAATGACCATGGTCAGTCAATGTTTTGTAAAGGTGCCAAGGTAATTCAAGAGAAAAAAAGTTAGTGTTTTCATCAAATGTTGGGATAATTGGATGCTCATGTGGAGAAAAATTAACTTTGATCCTTTCTTTATATCATGCATAGTAAGTAATCCAGATAAATAAAAAGCCTAAATGTAAAACCTAAAATTATAAAATGAGAAGAAACCAAGAGAAAATCTTTACAATATGGCAGATGATGGTTTCTTAAGACATAAAAACCATGAGACTTCAAAGGAAAAAGTAATAAGTTGAATTTTCTAAACATTGAAATTTCTCTTCCTCCATAAATACTGCTAAAAAAAAATGATGAGGCCAGTCACAGACTGAGAGAAAACCACCAAGGAATATGTACTTCACAAAGATCTTTTATGTAGAATAAAGAATTGGTGCAATTCAACCCAATTACTACCAATTCAATAAAAGGAGAAGCAAAGCCTAGAGCCAACAGATGTGCAAATGAGTCAGATGCCTGGGAGCACATTGAACCTCAGAGTGACTTTTATCCTCATGTTCTAGTCAAAGACTTATTTTTTTCTCAAATCATCCTGTGTTTCCAATTTCTACCATGATGTCTTGTGAAGATACTGCAGGAGTAAGAAAATGAAATTTTGATCATTGTGCCATAGTAATGGGCCCTTTTTCTCCAAGGAGTAAATAATAATTTGTTGTTTGTTTTTCCAATGTAGTGCTTAAGAAGACGGTTAGCCGGGCGGTGGTGGCGCACGCCTTTAATCCCAGCACTCAGGAGGCAGAGCCAGGCGGATCTCTGTGAGTTCGAGGCCAGCCTGGGCTACCAAGTGAGTTCCAGGAAAGGCGCAAAGCTACACAGAGAAACCCTGTCTCGAAAAAACAAAAAAACAAAACAAAACAAAACTCGGTCATTAGTAATTAGAGGAAAGATAAAGTGAAGCTTTATTGGAGTTCACGGCGCACTTAAGGATGGTTAACATCAGAAGGATTAACGTCAGATTTTGGTGGAGAAGCTGAGAATGAGAACGTTCTAGATTGCTGCTTAGACTGTCCAATGGAACACACTGGAAAACACTGTGACCACCTGCTTGTTGCTGGAGGGCTTCTCTCCAGGTTCCCTAAGCCCCGCAGTCCCACAATCCACGTATAAAATAATCACTCAGACGCTTATATCACTTATAAACTGTATGGCCGTGGCAGGCTTCTTGTTAACTGTTCTTTTATCTTAAATTAACCCATGTTTATAAATCTATATCTTGCCACGTGGCTGGTGGCTTACCAGAGTCTTTACATGCTGCTTGTCCTGGCGGTGGCTGCAGTGTCTCTCCCCTCAGCCTTCTGCTTCCCAGAATTCTCCTCTCTCCTTGTCCCACCTACTTCCTGCCTGGCCACCTACTTCCTGCCTGGTCACTGGCCATCAGTGTTTTATTTATATAGAACGATATCCACAGCACCTGCTTATTGTGCATGCAAGTGGGCTATTCTGGTCATATGCCTTTACTGAAAATAGTTATCTGTCCACATAAAGTGTTATGAATACTAATATCCATAACCACTTTATCATGATGTCCCAAACCAAGGAGCCACCAGCAGGTAAGCAGATAAACTGTGGTGCATGCATTCAATGGAATTCTAATCAGCAATGCAAAGGAATGAACTACTGAAGTATTCAACTATATGGAAGAACCTAACAGCATTCCAAGAACAGACGATGGATATATAACATATCATTCCATTTGTCCTAGCAGAAGGAATGTCAGGTGTTGTAAAGGCTGAGGTGGTAGATGGTGTGGGGAGGGTGAGGTTAGATTTGGAAGGGATGTAAGTAAATTTGAGGTAATGGAAATGTAACTTAACATTGGCAAAAGTTGTAGAAGTATATGTACATTTGTTAAACTCCATTAAATTTTGTGCATTTACTAGTCTGCAAATTTTACCTCAGTGAAGCTGGTTTTTCAAAGGACCTAATCTAGGCTAAAGTAATTAATCACATGACCAGCAGATGCATGGAATTTAGTGCCCTCTTTCATCCTCTTTTCTTTCAAGACTAATATTTTCCCCAGATGGGGGCAAGATAAGCCTGAAACTGAGTGCACAGCTCTTACGTATAGAAGGCTCACTGTAAGTGTGCAGGACGTATTAACAAATCTTAAGTGATGCTGGATGGCCATTAGCCCTGATTGTTCCTCTGGTAATTGTCCCTTGGTTTTAACTTTAATTGGTCAACCCTCCAAGCTTCCTACTCTCACAGAGTGGTTTCACTTTGGGATCCATGATGAGCATCAAACATCTGCTGAAACACAGTCTACCTAGAGAAGAAAACTCCCTCACATCAAAACATTGTGGACTTCTGAGCTTTTGTCTACATGACTATCTACTAAGATAATGAAAATTAGGGTCTTAGGACCCCCTGTATTTTTCTACTACATTGTGTTCTTTCAGCTCTAATCCTTCTATGGACTCTACTTCATGTAGACTGGCGAAACTATATCTGACTCTTAAGACTTTTCATGTAACAACTCCTTCCAGAAGGCTTTCTGACTTCTCCTTTGCTGCATTTCCTGTTCCTCAAGCTTCTCTGTGTTCCTAAATACCCCACATAAGCTTTGGGTGATGTCTTTATTTAGCCATGTGAGAGATTTCCTTCTGATCTCTATTCTTCATTTCACGGGAGTGGGTCATTCACATTGTTTCTACACCCAGAGCAGTGGTTGACGCCTACTGCCTGCCATTGAACATCTATCAAATGGGCATGTCCATGAATCACATGCTTCACAGTTTATGAGACAAACTCCTTTCCACTTTCTCCCTTAGAATTCATCTGCATTCATCCCAACCTCCAGTGCTTCTTCCCATTAGAGCCTCAAAGGAGGGGTTAGTGGATGAAACATGTGTTCCACGGAGGCTGTCCCCATGACTTCTTTGTTCTGGTTTTGGTCTTGCTAACTTTGAGAGCTTGGGCAATCAGCCTTCAGCTCTCTCAGCTCCACTTTCCACATCTAAAAAGCTGCAGATGAGCAAATTCACCACACAGAGTTATTTTGAAAATCTAATGCTATGACCTCTAGATCAAGAACAGTTGCATGAGAAATTGTTAAGTAAGTCTTGTTCCCAAAGTAGGACATGATTACCTGGAGATGCTCAAATCTGAAGAACGTGAAGATACCATTTCATAAAGGTTTCATGAGGCATATAGATGACCTCAGAAAAGTAGAGTGGATTGTGGCACAGCAGGGACAGGCCAGACTGTTTCACCCTCCTTTTTCTTCTCTCTGCAGATGTGTAGCCACATCTGGCTTAAGTGACCAGGCAAAATTAATTTGTTGGTTTCACCCCACTGACATCTGTCTCTGTCAGTGCAAGTTCTAGGCTGCTTGGGTGCAAGATCAGCAAAGTGTTAGCCTCCTCCCCAGGGATAGCTGGAGAATAAGCATAGATCAGGAAGGGGATTTGGGGTGAGTGGAAGCCATTCCACGGTGTCATCTGGAAATACTTTGGTTGAACTAAATGGTAAAGTTTGAGCAAGAGCTACCCTCTGGGCTTCCTCCAGGTGTCAGACTTCCTACCATGTAAACAGCAACAGAAGGAAACAAAAGTGAGTGTCTGGGTGACTTTCTCATTTAAAGGTGGAAAAATGTGAAAGCCAGCATCCAGGATGAAACGTACCGCACTTGGAATGCAGGTGTTATTGCTTGGATAGTGGTTGAATGTGTCTCCCCAAGGCTCATGTGTTGGAAGTCTGGTTTTGGGTGAAGTGATCTGAGAAGAGCTGGGACCTTTACAAGATAGGGCTACGTGACTGGTGTTGGGTCATGGGGATTGATGTGGTTCTCACAGGATCTTGGCTAGTTCCTCTCAGAGAGTATTGCAAAAAGGTGGTGTCCCATCTCACCAAACAGATTCTGTACACTCTTGCCCTTTCCATGTATGTAGCATAAGGCCCTGGCAAATGGTCAGACACATGAAGGCACTTGATTTTAATCCTTTAGACCCTCAAATTATGAACACAATATATCTCTTTACAAAAACCCAGCCTCCAATATTTTAGGACAGCCGCAGAAAATGAACTAAGGCGGTGTACAGTCTTCTTTTTTTTAACTGTGAAAATAATTGTTCATTATCCTTTTTAATTTCCATGGTCACTATGTAGGGCAGATAAGGAAGGCACTACCACCCAATTATGTAACTGAGAAGAGAAGTATCTGTGCCTATGAATGTTAGATAAATCCATTAACAGTTACCAGCTCAGAAGTTGGGGGCATGGGACTTGAACCCTAGTCTTTAACTCCACGTCTTTAAGGCCAAGGCTGTTTCTACCACCCATGCCTGTGCTTATATTGTTCTCTCTGCCTAAAACAACTTTATTGACAAGAATAACTTTCCAGCACTTTAGGCACAAAGAAGGAAAGGATGAACTAGACAAAGGTAACAGAGAGTTAACTACAAAGCGAGGGTAATGGAGATGAGATTTGTCCTAGTCAGGGCTGCTGTTGCTATGATAAAACGCTATGACCAAGAAAGGCTTTATCTAGCTTACTCTTCCACATCACTGTTCATCACTGAAGGAAGTCAGGACAGGAACTCAAGCAGGGCAGGAACCTGGAGGCAGGAGCTGTTGCAGAGGCCATGGAGAAGTGCTACTTAATGGCTTGCTCCTCGTTGTTTGTGCTGCTACTTTCTCATAGAACCCAGGACCACCAGCTGAGAAGTGACACCACTCACAGTGGCCTGGGCCCTCCCACATCAACCACTAATTAAGAAAAATGCCCAACAGACTTGCCTGAAGCCAGATCTAATGGAGGCAATTTTTGAATTGAACTTCCCTCTTCTCAGATGATGCTAGCTTGTGTCAAGTTCACGTAAATACTGGCTGGCACAAGACACAGCTACTGATAGGTTGAGCCCAGAGTCCCTTCCTCATCTGTAGTTAAAGATCATTAACCTGGAAGTGGCATCCAATCTTTGAACGTGGGAGCCAGGCTGGAACAGGAGAAGGGGAGATACACGCTGACCCACAGCATCCCGAAGCATCCCAACTAGAGGGGACCTAGGTCAGCTCTGGCCTCCCACTGTAAAAACTCCCTTCTCACCCCCCCCCCCACCTCCATGCCAAATAGAGGAGACACTGCAACTGGAAAAAGAAGAACTCCAAGGTGTTCTGGCTCTCAGAATCCAGAACTTGGTGTTTGATGGCCACTAGCGTGGACCAGGCCTAGGCAGGCTTTGTGAGGGACTCCTCAAGAGATACCCTAGGCTAATGTTCCTTCTGGCACCAAGGATCTAAGGTAACTGACCTGCAGGGTTAGTCAGGTATCTTAATAAGACTTAAGCCAACATGCAGAGAGGGAAACAATTCAGCTCAAAATTAACCAGTGCAAGTTTTATCAATCATATCAACAAGTGAACAATAGGCCAAACTAGTTTTTTGTTTCTGCTTTTTGGAGCCAAGGGTCCAGTGGGCGGAGCACAGGCTGACCCCACTCCAGTGTCGTCCGGTTTTCAATTGAAAGTCCGCTTCTGTCCCTGTCTTGGGAGAGGACTTGGTATGTTAGTCTTCTCTCTGCTCTTCTTTCTTTGTCTACAATTTGGGAAATATTCTTGTCTGCTCTTAGAGAAGTGCATGAAATGGTAGCTGCACATACAAGCATGCCATAAAACAGGTGGGACATAAATTCCAATTTCTTGCCCCTTTCCCAGAGAGTAACAGAATATCCAATGGTTGAAAATCAAACTCTTCTACAGCATCAAGAATATATAAAAATATCATAAAAATGGTATATAAGTGTTCGCAGCTTTTTAAAAGGAGAGTTGAGTGGAGACCAAAGGCCAACATTTTCCATTCATCATTTAGTGCAATTTGAAACAAAACCCAGGAATCTGTGGACTGTTAATCTGGCTCAAGGGGTCACCCTGCTCAAAACCTAGCTAGTTATTCTTCCCAGCTCCCCTGTGCTCAGGGTTTCCTTGGCACTCTGGGAGCTCCTGCCCCCCACTCACACCCCCTGTCAGCATGACTGATGAATTCAATATCCCCATCTCTCTAGCTGACAGCTTAGCAAGCTGACTCCAATCTCCAGGACCCCCTGGTTGCCTGGCTCAGGCTTCCCCAATCAGAGGCCAAAGCTGCTGTGGACAGGCAGACAGGCCTGCAGAGGCTGGTAAATAAGAACTCCCCGAGTGCCTCTGCCAAGGGCGGATTTGATGAGGCTGCCATTCACCTTGTCAGGCTGTGTGTGGGATTCATCAAGAGCCAGCCTGTCTTCAGTTCACTTTCCTCAGTGTTTCAGGAAGGATGTGTCTTTAAACCCGACCACTCGGAAAGCACTCTAGGTCTACTGGTTCATGATCCGTCACAGCATGACAAACTGTTATTCCAGAAGCATTCAGGTTCCGAATCAGGGGAGTGAGAAAGGTTACTTGGTGCCATAGTGGGACAGAGGTTCACTGGTTTATGGATTCATTCTACAATATTTATTCAGGCTGCGGGTAAGCTGTGGAGATGAACCGAGGAGAGGGTCTTTGGGGGTGAACCTCACTGTTCCTGCGCCAAGAAATGGGATCCAGGAGTTCCGCCTCACACTCTGCTCACATGGACTGACTACTGAATGAGTCAGATACTTTATCTGCATCACTGTGATGACTAGTTAGGTAATTCTCCTGGGTAACCTAAATGGAACTGAGACCCACCTGGTATCAAACCCCAAACATTAACCATTTCTGCTGCATTTCCTGTTTCCACACGTTTTAGTTTTAATCTAATTTAATTAAAAAACAACATCACAAATGGTAGGTTCAAAGGAAGACACAGCTGTTCATGGAAGCTCTTTGAATAATGCAAAAAGCTCGCCCGTAAGAGAACAGCATTGTCCCTGAGCCTCTGGGGTTGCAGTGTGTCAGTGTTCAGTGGACAATGCAGCATTTGGTGACTGACCTTTCCTCCAAGTTCAGGAAGCCTCTCAGGTTTCTGCCATGCAGGCTGCCTGGGAGCCAGGGGACTGGGAACTAATTCCTTGTGTGCCTCCTTGTGAGGCTCCAGAGCACGGCCTGAGACTCTCCTGCTATGGAAAGATGGGGTCAGCCTGGACACTGTTTCGGAGCTTTTATCTAAGTAGCCGCCGGAATGGGCTCCATCCAACCTGGAGACAAATGTTAATTTCTTCTATCTATTTGAAGGTAAACTTCCCTTGCAAAGGTCTCTTCCCTTGGATGGAAGAGGGAAGGCTTGTATGTTCAGTCTCTTGCCCTGCTTGGCTGCTGGCTACCGAGCTTTCGAATTTCAGAAACCACAGAGATGAAATGTCAAGACAAAGGATGAAATGGCTGAAAGCAGATTGGGCAGAGAGTCTCACCTACTCAGTGATTCCCTGTATGACACTGAGCACGTCATGTTTCTTAACATCTCCACCTTCATTTCTCCATCTCTAAAACAGAGACGATGAGACCTTTTCATGTTCACAGAGTTGCAGTACAGATCCAGTCAAATACTTTCATTCATTTAGCACCTGCTAGAAACCTGAGACACAGCGCTGAGCAACATGGTAGACATGCATGTGAAGCTTATGGTCCTATCGGGAGAGATAGACATCTCACGACCTGGATAGAGAGGATCGTTTAAAGAGAAATCACGAATGGTATTATTGGGTAGTAATACAGGGTGCTGCTAGGTCATGGGGATGCAAGTGTCACTTCCTGTGAGGCTTGAAGGGTGAGTCATAGGTGAAACAGTGATGAGGAAGGGAAGTGAAAGGCATCCTGGTTGAGTAAGGCAGCGTTCATGAAGTCCCAGAGGCGCTTGGTGGCAACTCTCGAGGGAGAATGGTCAGTGGGTAGGAGACCATAGTCCTCTGTTTACCACGGACAGTCTCTTTTTAAATCCAGAATATTCACTAAGAAAGTCTTCCCAGGGGCCACAGAAATGGCTCTGTGGTTAAGAGCACTTACTGCTCTTGCAGGAGACCCAGATTCAGTTCCTAGTACCCAGGTGGCAGCTCACAACCAGCTGTAATTCCAGTTCCAGGCCACCCAGCCCCCTCTTCTGGTCTCCAAGGGCACAAGGTACACATGTGACATGTGTGTACACATACACACATGATGGCAAAGCACTCATACACCTAAAATTTAAAAAAATGATTTTTTTTCAAGAGAGCGTCTTTTTGCGGACTCACCAAAGCATCACTGTAAGGGGCCTCGGAGTTGGCACAGAACACATCCAGACACCAAATTCTCAGCCCAAAGATCTATTACCCCAGAGAGTGAGGGGGGAGCTGTCTCTGGATCAGGTAAAGGCAGCAGCAGGTGTTTCTGAAGAAGTGGTTTTTAAGGAGAAAATAGGAAGTCTGTGCGGGGATGAGTTGGTAAGTCCTGATTGGACAGTTTAGCCCCTGGAGCCAAATAATGAATTTTGATTGCTGGACCTTGGGGTTTAGTCTCAGGAATGACTCAATAGCCAAACAAGGGAAAAGACTTTGGGGGCTAGCTTTAGGAATGTTATCTATTGGCTCAACTAGGAGAGGGAAGGAGGAAGGGCGAAACTAGTCAGCACCATGTCTGCCGTGCGTGGGCCTGTTAGAGAGTCCCTCAGTCACTACGAGGTGAGGCGTTCTGTGTTGTCTCACTTGTGTGGCGGATCTGTTTAAGCAAAGAGGAACACTAGGCTAAGGGAGAGTTGGCATAGACTCCGGGTTTGTGGTTCAGATAAAGGAACTTGTTTCTCCACCGCCCTCAAAGCCCAAGCAGCAGGCACCAATTACAGGGAGGGATCGATGGTAACACTGCTAGTTAGCATTTGTTTAAGATTTCTATGTGCTTCAATTATACGAAATGCTTTAGAAGTGGTAGGTACTACTACCGTGGCCTCATTTTATGTATGAAGAAACTGAACCTTAGAGAGGTGAAGGGTCCTCCAGGGTCTAAACGGCTAATGGCAGAGGGTTAAGTTGAAGTCAAACCTCAGTCCAAAGATTGGAAATTTAACCACTCTGACAATGTCAGTGTGAAACGACTCTCCTCTGAATGTATCTTCAAGAGCTACTGCTTTTCTGAACACTTAGCTGACTTTAGTACATGCCTGTTGAGCAACTGATATGGACTGAAGCCTTCCCAGCAGCATCTCCTAGCTTTACTACATGGAACAGCAGAACTGGGTGTTAGAAGGAAGGCCAACCCCATGGCATAGCCGTTCCCTGTGGCCTCAGGATTCAGACCCTGGCTCTACCAGTTGCGACCTGAATCAAGCCACTTTCTTCCCGGGTCCCAGTTCTCAGCTATCCAGCAGAAAAGGACATGCCCTTGACCAGGGTGTGTCTAAAAACACCCCAGAAAGGAAAGGCCCATGAGCTAGAAAATACTCCTAACAGCCACTGAACACATGGCTAGGATGTAGCTCAGTGGAGTAAGTGCTCAGCATGCACAAGGCCCTGGGTTCCATCCTGAGCACCAAAACCAAATAAATATTTCCTATCAAAGTATTCAGTTAAATAATTCAGATGAGTTTTCTCACTTGCCTTTTAAAATTAGCCCACAAGTTGTTACCACCTAACACATGTACGTTGAAGTCCAGAGGATGAAATAACTTGTCCTAGATCACAGAGCTGGTACTCAGCACTAGCCTAGTGGACATCAGGCCAACATTATACAACACTATCTAGCCAAAGAGGAAACTGAAACTTAACATCTACACCATCTCGCCTAAGATCTTAGAGGACAGCACAGGAAGAAGTTGTTTTAAGAACAAGATGCAGGTGGACTTAGGTCCAGGCTCCTACATGGGGCCTTGAAAGAGCTCTGAGGTTTTCAGAAAAGTCCAATGATGAGGGCAGCATTAGGCCATAAATGGTGGATTTCACTTGGAAAACAGTCTTTGCTCTGAATAGTGGAATAAATGAGAATATCTCCCCCCCCTTTTTTCCTGGTGAGTTCTCAAGTGAGTGATATTAGGGGAAACTTAACACCGCCTTATGCTTTTCCTCATAAATAAGTCAACTAACATTGCACAGGCAGGAATCAACTGACATCATACTGTCCTCAGGAATTCATTACTTAACAACCACTACTTTATATTCCATATGCATATCACTCCGAAAAACTTCCAATCAGGGAGCATCAACATTCTACCTCACAGAATGGAGCAGGCGAAATTCCAGGCCAAGACCCCACTGCTGGCTTTGAACCCAGGCTTTCTCTGAATACAGATTTTGTGCTGTTACTTAGCAGGCAAGGTTAGCTCCACTGTCAGAGCCGCCCCTTTCATAGGCAACTGAACAGTATTCGCTTCTGATTGGAGAAGGGTGTTTGCAGAGAGCGCAAAGTTGAGCTTGGTGAGCTCTGGACTGCATTTTTTTTTTTTTTGGTGGTTTTTCGAGACAGGGTTTCCCTGTGTAGCTTTGTGCCTTTCCTGGAACTCACTTGGTAGCCCAGGCTGGCCTCGAACTCACAGAGATCTGCCTGCCTCTGCCTCCCCAGTGCTGGGATTAAAGGCGTGCGCCACCACCGCCCAGCTGGACTGCATTTTGATCCTCCCTGTGTGACTGAGAACATCAGTGTATCACTCTTGAGCCTCAGTTTCCACAGTTATAAAATGAGGACACCAGCACAAGCGTCCATGTCCCCTGAATTGTTCTGAAGACTAACTGGTTTTATGTTGCCTGCCCAGTAAGCTGCCTGCAGGCAGTAAGCCATCAGTCAAAACAAGGATTATGAGCTGTGAGGAACTGAGTCTAAACAAGCCAGTTTCGATCACTAGTAACAAAGAGGAGGCTGTGACGGCCCCCAACGCAGCTGTCTGATAGATTCCCGTGCCTCTGGTAAGATAGGTGACAGTGATTGCCAAGAAAATGGCCACACGGCCAGAAAGTGTGCATGGTGGTAGAAGACGGTGCCCTGCCTTCCAGCATTCCTGGATTCAGCAGTCACATCCCAAGGGGGCATGACCTTCTGAGTGGTGACTCTTGGGGACTGTTGGCTTTTGGCCACAGTTATATTTATCTGATAAAGGACTGGATGCAGACCTCAGTGGGTGGTGGTGCCCATTCCGCTTTAGGGTAGTATTTTGACAACACCAAACCATAGGGGATTTTGTCACAAAAGGAAAGCTTTTGTTTGTTCATATTCTCCCACATGCCCAGTCCTTTGTACGGCCATTTCATCACCCAAGACGAGTATCTTGAGTTTACAGTGTTCTCCTGCAGTTTTGATTAACTACCATGTACTTTGCCTTAAATTCTTAGCTCAAACACTGCTAAACCTTTTGTGATCCTCGGGAAGTTAATCTTTGCTTTCTGCTTTGATTCCTCTACACTTGGCAATTATTGTAACGTCACAATTGTCTTATTCTATCTCTGTGTTTCCTATTAGACTTTGAACTCTGTATTAAAAACCCTGCCTCTTTGGCCAGGGATCAGAGAATCTCTGGAACCAACAGCCAGTACTGGAACTCTTACTGCTCATTAATAACTTTAAATGAATGGATAGATGAATAAACAGAGACTGGCAATATATGGTAAGTGACATACATAAAGATCTTTGCACATAGTAGGAGTTTTTGTCACCCTATCATGTCCACCTGAGGTTTATGAGCATATATACTATCTTGCTTCCATATATATTTGTCTTGACTTGTCACAGGACACAGCAGGGACTCAGATGCTGATGGAAAGAACAAGTAAGTATTCAGCCTCCATTGTGTTACATGTTGCATGATATGGTTGCATTAGATTTCATATTTGCATAGTCACTGTTGCCTGATTCCCAACCTTGTTGTACATACCTAGCCTGTATCAGTCATTGACAAAATCTGCATGAAGTCTACAGACCAGCAGAATGGAGACAGGGATGCTAATACAAGGAAAAGGTGAGGTGCTCTATCTCTTTTTTGTTTGTTTGTTTGTTTGTTTGAGACAGGGTTTCTCTGTGTAGCCCTAGCTGTCCTGGAACTTGCTCTGTAGACCAGGCTGGCCTTGAACTCACAGAGATCTGTCTGCCTCTGCCTCCGAAATGATGGAATCAAAGGAGTGCGCCACCATGCCCAGTGAGGTACTCTATCTTGAGGTGCAGCTGCGACCTCTAGGAAGTGAATGACTTCCACCCAAAACTCTCCTTCAGGAAGAAACAGAATCTTAGGAGATGATGCAGGTGGAGCTATGGTCAGTCTCAGCGTTACCCCTCCACGCCCTGCAGCCAACTAATTCTTCTCATGCTCAAATCACTCTTTTGTACAATTTCCCTTTGGATTGCCAATTTCTTTCTTAGAGGGTATTCTGTTTTGACAGGACCATAGAGTATCCAGGTCCTTGTTGAAACACTATTCTGGGTGTGTTCATATGGGTGGTTCCAGTTAAGAGTCACGTTTAATATTTGATCTTATAGACCGAGCAAAGTGAAAGGGCCTTGACCAGTTGGCTAAAGAACAGAGCACAACTGTGAGTAAGGGCATTGTCTTAGAGTTTCTATGGCTGTGATGAGACACCATGACGGAAAGCAGCCTGGGGAGGAAAGGGTTTACTTCATATTATAGGTTATGGTCCATCATCCCAGCAAGTCCGGGCACGAACTGAAGCAGAGGCCACTAAGGAACGCTGCCTACTGGCTCGCTCCTCCTTGCTTGCTCAGTTTGATTTTTTTTTTTTTTTAATGCACACCAGGACCGCCAGCCCAGAGGAGGCACCACCCACAGTGAGCCGGGCCCTTCCACATCAATCATCAATCAAGAAAATACACTGTAGGCCTGCCCACAGGCCAGTCTGGTGGGGGCATTTTTTCAATTGAGCTTCCCTCTTCCAAACGACTCTAGTCTGTAGAGTCGACAGAACACAAGCCAACACAGGCATCCTCCTGCTTGACTGCTGGAATGGGACATTTTCTCTTTGGGCTTTCAGGCTCAAACTGAAAAATGGCTTTTTTTTAGGTCTCAAGTTGCTGTTCAAACTGACAGCATGGACTCTCCGGATCCTCTGGTTTTCAGACTGAACTGGAACCATTGTCTTTCCTGAGGTTCCAGCTTGCTAACTGCAGACTGTGGGACTTAAAGACTCCATAATGACATGAGCCTATTCTTTACAATAAGTATCCCCTTATATTCTATCATCTATGTATGTATGTATGTATGTATGTATGTATGTATGTACCTCTATCTATCTATCCATCTATCTATCTATCTATCTATCTATCTATCTATCTATCTATCTAATCTATTTATATATCTATATCTATCATCTATCTACTATCTATTATCTATATATTCTATAATGTACCTATCCCTATATCTACCTATCTACCTAATCTAATATCTATCTATCTATCTATCTATCTATCTATCTATCTATCTATCTATCTATCTATGTACTTACCTATCATCTATCTGCTTCCCATGGGCTCTGTTTCTTTGGAAAGACATAATGAATATAGGGCATAAGGAGGAAGCATTCCTTTCTTAGTCTGAATATGACAGAAGCTAGGCTGGATCATCTTTGTCCACTTTCATTGCAGCCCTCTGGGTATAATTTCTAAGTAACAGGTGAGACTATCAAAGCTCAGAGAGGTGAAACAACATACATGGTCATACAACCAGCAAGTGACCAAATTAGATTAAAACCGCATTGCTTTTAACTCCACCATCAAAGTCATTTGTCTCCCACCCAACCATATCCTCCACTGCCCATTCCATGTCTTTATTACAGAGTAAGGTCTTTGTGGACAGAAACCAAGTCGTATTATTATTATTATTATTATTATTATTATTATTATTATTATTTCTACCTTCTCATGTTTCGGTTTTATGCCTAACCCAGAACCTAGTACATGGAAATGAGCAAAAGATCATCTTAGATTATTCCATGATCTGTGTGTGTTGTGAGACTCCCTGCAGAAAGGACCTTGGAGACCACCTAACTCTACTCAGCCTTATCTGAAGTCCCAATCTCTTGATTGCCCATACTGTTGTCAATTATGATACAGCTATGAAAGCCCGCAGGCATTGTGGAGCATCCCGAAGCCTGGCCCCTCAGGTTGGGAAGCATTCCTCCTCAGGAAACAAGTCTTAGGGCCCTTTCAGCACCTTGCTCACCCACTACCACCCACTGCAGCCCTGCCTGCACTCAGGGCAGAGCAGGGAGGAGAGAGGGTGAGAGCTGAAGAAGACAGGAGACCCTGACAGACTCAGGGCCTCTGCTGGTTGGACTCTGTCTATAAATAGAAGGAATACGAAGCAAAATGTCTTTTTAATATGCACATGGAATTCATTTATTTAATGAAGAATTTTCCTGGAACAGAGAGCTTGCCATCAGAGCTGAGCTATTTTGAGTAGGATGTGAAGGAAAAACTCAGGAGAATTATTTGCTCTTTGGATTTATGCATTTAAAATAGGCGGCAATAAAAAGTAAAAGCATAAGGGTAGAAATAAGATCCGTGCTTGCCAAGGCCTGGGAGTAGGGTTAGGAGATTGCTTGGAGAGGGCATGATGAGACTTTTGGTTATCATGGGGACGCTTTATCTCCAGGGTAGTACTTATTTATATGGCGGCATGTGTTTGCCCAAACTTATGTAACTATTTACCCCAAATATATGACTCCCACTATTGGAAAATTACACCTCAACAACAATTACATGTACAAACAATATATCACAACATGCCTTTTGAGGGGAAAAGGGAGCAACAGGGAATGGAGGTTGTCAAATGCTACTTCTGTTGAGGTTCTCAATGGCTCCTCTTTGTACTTGGCCTTAGGTAACATCTGCAGAGCACAATGCACCGGAGGCCACAGGTTATTTTCTAAAGTTCACGGGCAAAAACACCTGCAGGTCTGAAAGTCTGAATTCATTTCTCAAGGTCACACATCAGCTCCCCCTGGACTTCATGAGGAGGTTTCAGAATTCCACAACGGTGTCCCTCCACCTACCTGGAGGTTCAGGGAGATGGAGACAGGCATGAAGCCTCGGAGGAAGGCATAGCTGAGTTTTTCATCCTTAGTAAAATGCCACTGAACACATCTATGCTTTCTCTCCAAAATGTTCCTTCATTCTGTATTCTTTGGCTGTTTCAGACTACATCTGGGAAAAGGTCTTAATAAGGTGCTAATGGTCCTTAACAGCTTTATTTAACTCCCCCGGACCTCCCCTTTTATCAAGTGTGCTTGGCTTTGAGAAGACTTCAAAATCCTAAAGAAGGTGGGTTGTGCTCTCTAGGACCTGCCATCGTTCCTGGATCCTTTTCCCATGGCTGATGCCATTAATCAATCAAGATGCTCTGTGAACCCTGACTTGACCTTACAGTCCTTCATAACACAACCTTCTGGGCAGTAATTACAAACAGATTTCAGTTGGCACTGAGATCAGAAGCCCAATGGCTATTCTGACTGTGAGGTGAGGCTTGATCCAGGTGCTTTTGGAAATGGAGGGTGAAATCTTATCCTTTCTACATATTGAGCCTGGAACTCTGGGAAGGGTTAAGGGCTGGATGAAAAGGTTGAAGTAAAAAGAACGTGAATTAGACAGTTGTAGCCAGGTTTGGACCCCAGCTCCGGTATTAACTTCTTCCATCTCACTCCCAACACTCTCTTTGTTTGTCAAATGGATGTTGACAATAGCCGTCTAAGAGTGGTGAGGGGCAGCTAGAGTCGAACGAAGTCTCGTGCAGGAAACAGAGGCTCTGTACGGCCTAGACTCTGTGCCACCAACGTTTATACACATTTTTTTGCTCATCCCTATGGGAAATGTGCACAAGAAACTTTTAAATATACAGTACCCAGAAAACAATTAATGTGTTCAAGTCACAAAGTAGAGTAAAATTAGAAATTGAATTCAGATCTGACCCCAGCTCGTGGCTTTAATCTCAAGATATGTGGCCTCTCGTACTAGGCATGGGACCAACAGTACTTGGGAAAGCTCATCTTTTATTATAAGGCTGCAGAAACGGGCAAGGACTCCGGCCAGGAAAGAGGTACACACCAGCCTGGTATGGGCACCGAACAGATGTGAGGAGCTGTGCTGCTTAGTTTTAGGTCAACTTAACATAAGCTAACATCGTCTGAGAGGAGGGAGTCTCGATTAAAAAAAATGCCTCCATAAGATCGGGCTGTAGGCAAGCCTGTAAGGCCTTTTCTTAATTAGTGATTAATGAGGGAGGGCCAAGTCCATGGTGGGTGGGGCCATTCCTGGGCTGCTGGTCCTGGGTTCTAGAAGAAAGCAGGCTGAGCAAGGCATGATGAGCAAGCCAGGAAGCAGCATTCCTCCATGACCTCTTCATTAGCTCCTGCCTCCAGGATCCTGTCCTGCTTGAGTTCCTGTCCCAACTTCCTTTGATGATGAACAGTGACATGGAAGCATAAGCCCAATAAACCCTTTCCTCCCCTAGCTGCTTTTGGTCATGGTGTTTCATCACAGCAACAGTTACCTTAACGAGGACAGGTGCCTAAAGTGGCAAGGTGATGTGGCAGTGGCCGACAGGTCCCAGTATCATCAGGTACCTGTGTTAAGGAGGGCCCTCTGGGTCCTGATAGTCTATATAGGAACTTTGTATAATGTAGAAAAAAATAGTACTCCCTCTGGGATGACATAGCTCAAGAGAATTAAGGCTAAAGAGTGTTTGGACAAAACAAAAACAAAAACTAAACCAAAACAAACAAAAAAAAACAATGAAATGATGAAATTTGCAGACAAATGGATTGAACCAGAAAAAAAGTCATCCTGAGTGAAGTAACCCAGACCCAGAAAGACAAACATGGTATGTACTCACTCATAAGTGGATATTAGATGTAAAGCAAAGGATAACCAGGTTATAATCCACAACCCCAGAGAAGATAGCTAACAAGGAGGACCCTAAGAGGGACAGTCATGAATCACCCTGGGAGACTGAAATAGATAAGATCTCATGGATAAACTGGGAGGGGAAATAGGGAAAGGGATGGGGATGAAAACAAGAGGGAACAGGATGGTCGAAAAGGGAATGGGATGGAGAGGGAGGACAATGAAAGAGATACCTTTATAGAGGGAGTCATCGTGGAGTTAGGGAGAAACCCTGTGCTAGGGAAATTCCCAAGAATCCACAAGGATGACTCCACCTAAGACTCCCAGCAATCGTGGAGAGGGTGCCTGAATTGGCCTTCCCCTGTAATCAGATTGGTGACTACCCTAATTGTCATTATGGAGCCTGATGGAATCAGTTGCAGAGGCCCAACAACTAGGCCCTGGGCAGAGCACCTGGAGTCCAGCTGAAGAGAGGGAGGGGGGATTGTATGAGCAGGGGGGTCAAGATCATGATGGGGAAACTCACAGAGACAGCTGACCCGAGCTAGTGGGAGCTCACGAACTCTGGACTGACGGCTGGGGAACCTACAGGGGACTAGAACTAGGCCCTCTGAAGGTGGGTGACAGTTGTGTGGCTTGGACTGTTTGTGGAGTCCCTGGCAATGGGACCAGGATTTATCACTAGTGCATGGACTGGCTTTTTGGAGCCTATTCCCTGTGGTGGGATACTTTGCTGAGTCTTGATGCTAGGGGAAGGGCTTGGTCCTGCCTCAACTTGATGTGCCAGACTTTGTTGACTCCTCATGGGAGGCCTTACCCTCTCTGAGGAGTGGATGGGGAGTTGGAGGGGGGAGGTGGGAGGGAGGAGCTGGAGGAGTGGGGGGAGGGGGAACTGTGGTTGGTATGTAAAATGAAAAAAAATTAAAAGAAAAATAAATAAAAGAAAATTTTAAAAAAGAGTGTTTGGACAAAGCAATAATGGGGCCTTTTCCTCTGGGAGGAGAAATTGCTATAGCATGGACTGGGGTCAGTGAGCAATCAGCTCCCTCCTGGTGTTCTACAGCACAGGACCTGGACAACATCAGAGTGACCCCAAGGCCTCGTGGGAGAGTGTATTATCTCAAGGAATCAGGGAACAGGTAAAGGTGAATGCCCCATAAGTCATTTTGTGGGGGCAGATGATACCACTGGTTTGAGCCAGAACTAGAGTGAAACTCTGAGTTGTTCTACAAAGGAGGCTGACTGCGTTCATAAGATGCACTTTGGGCTTTTGTGAAAATGCAGATTACCAGGACCTTCCCCAGCGAATCTAACTCAGCGAGCCTGGGGTGAGGATCCCAATGATTAGAAAAGCTCCGTCTCATGCTGCGGCTGACTTGTGAGTCTGTTAGCAGCTTGGTTACCATCTGCTCTTCTGGACTGTGAGTCTCTCAAGGACACAGCCTGTCTGCTCCGGTTCTCCATCCACAGCACTTACAGTCAGGTCTGGCACAGAGCATGCAAACAGTCCACCAACAAAGAGCCTGGATGACTTCATGGTGAACATGAAAGATTCAGCTAAAACCTGGCTTCTTGCTCAGTGTGCTGCATTGTATCTGCCAATGTAACTAAAGCTACGAGAGTTCTCTGCTTCACTTTTTTCCACTTTCTTTGCTACCTCCTTCCTCATGCTCCCCATCCCCCAAAGGCCAGAGCCTCCCATTCTGGAAGGGGCCTTCAGACTTAAATCTAGAACTTGCCATGCTTCCTTATGGCCACAACTGTTTCCCTGCTGGGCCCCCTCTGTGGTTGTGTGTAGATGGGCCTTACTTTCTGCAATATAAAAGAGGATAATTTCTGAGGTCCCTTTCAATTCTACCGAGCTAGACTATCTGCCCGGAACCTGAAATTTCTGGTGAATTCTGTAAGACGTGAAGGGCTTCATATTGGCATCTTTTTAGCATATTGGTTGGCGTCCAGGCAATGAACAGCTGCAGTCTGGGATTTTCATGAGGTCTGCTTTGTGGGTGGGTCCGCTTCACTTAATGGGCATCCTCCAACAGGCTCTGGGCACCCCCACGAGCATTTCCATAAATCCCTGCTGTCTGACGGGTATGTTGGATGGGAGGCCAGTTGGACGAGGATGCATGGAGAGGGCTGGAAAGCACAGTGTTCAAAGCCCAGGGCTGTGCTGAGAGGCCTTCCAAATGCACTCACCCTCCAGGCTTTGACTTCAAGCTCCATCGGAAAAACACAAGTGTCTGATTCCAAGGGAATGGCTTCTAGTAATAATAATAAAAGAGAGCTTTGAAGGCTTCTTGGAAATCAGTTTCTATAAAATAGTGTTTTGAGAATTTGAGCACAAGTCAAGCAGAAACATGGACTGAAATTCTCCCTTTCCATACTTATTCTTTCAAAAACATTTTATTTTTAAACAGGAAAATAATGTGTGCATATGATTAAAGAATGCAAACAATATAGAAAAAAACAAAAAATAAAAAACGTGTCTTACTTCACCCTCCTTTCTCATTCCTAGTCCCCTAAGGACAACTTATTTATGTGTGTGTAATGTTTACTCTGTGAGCTTGAAGACCTTTTAAAGAAACTTTCTTGTGGGTTGGAGAGATGGGTTATTGGGCAACAACGCTGGCTGTGCAAGCCTGATAACCTGACTTCAATCCTGCAGCTCTGTAAAAATCCAGATGTGGCCAGCATCTGCAGTGCCAGCAGTGCTACACCAAGATGGAGGCAGAGCCAGTAGACCGCATCCAAGCTCAAGAGCCAGCCCGCCTGGAGGAAGCCACACAGCAGCAGAGAGACGTACAAGAAGAGAGTTCTTGCCTCAACTAGGTGAAAGGTGAGACAGCAAAAGTTGTAGCCTCCACACATACATGGTGGTTCTCATGTGCGTGCGCATGTGCACACACATGCACACACACACACACACACACACACACACACACACACACATTCATACCCCTCTCTTGTGGCAATACACACATAACCTAAACCTTCCTATTCTAGCCACTTTTAGCCATGGTATTCAGCAGCTTTCAGGATGTTCGCCCTGCCGGGAGGCCAGCATCTTCCACTTCTAGAACTGGTTCACTCTCCCCCCCACTACAGCTTCTGTTTCTGGGAATGTGATTGTTCAAGACACTTGCGTGAAAGAACCATAAAAATATTTGGACTTTCGCGACTGGCTTTTTGTATAATTTTGTTTTTGACTGTTTCATTTTAGTAGGTTACTATCATAGGTCTAGTTTATATGGATTATTTATTCTCTTAGACAATTTTTTTGTAATGAAAATTTGCGATAATTGCCCTCTGTAATCTCTTTACTTTCTGCATGGTTCATGTCATTTATTATTCTTTTTAGATTTTTTTCAGATTTGTTTATTTTTATGTATATGAGTGTTTGGACCTTTACTACAAGTATATATGCCCAGTGCTTGAGGAAGCCAGAGAGGATTGGTATTCTCGAGGACTGGAGTTACAGATGGTTGTAGCTACCATGTGGGTGCTGGGAATGGACCCCCAGCTGTCTGGAAGAGCCTCAAGTGCTCTTAACTCCAAGACATCTATCCAGCCCCAGATTGATTTATTTAGCTTTATGTGTAAGAGTGTTTTGCCCACATGCATATATGTGTACCATGTGCATGCCTGGTGTCATAGAGGCCAGAAGAGCGCATTGGATCCTCCAGAAATAGAATTAGAAATGGTTGTAAGCACCATATAGGATCTGGTAACCTAACTTGGGTCCTCTACAAGAACAATAATTGTTCTCACTGCTGAGCCATCTCAATGGCACTCTTTATATTTTTAACAGCTCATTCTCCCTCCTAAACTCTTGACCCATGTCCTCAACTGTCTGTTTAATATCTCCACTTGGTGTCCTACAGACTTCTCAAATGTGTAGAGTACTCCACACTGACATCATGGTCCTGAGCTTTATTCCCCTTGGTCGTCTCCATCTGTTCCTCCACAGACTTCTCCACTCAGCAAGCTTCGACCTTGATCAGGTCTCAAAGTGTAATTCTCCAGTCCTTTCTGTCTCCCTCCACATCACATCCAAAGGGAAGGAAACTCCTGCTGGCTCTCCTTCAGACTACATCCAGATGTTGACCAGCACTTGCCAACTTGCTTCCCTCCAAATCCACATCCCCTTCAAGTGGATTACTGGAGGCCTCCACCTTGTCTCCATGCCTTCTCCTTGCCCTCCTGCAGAGAAGTCACAAAATAGTGCTCCAAGTCATTCTTTCACATCAGCCAGCCAGTCATTTCATCAAATAAGCTTTCGACCTGCCCCAGACAGAAGGTCAAGGGCCTTCAGATGCCCGGGGGGCTCCATATTGGTTTCAAACTTTAGTCTGCAGAGGATCTACTTTGGGATCTTGCTGGAGTGTGTACCCTGGCCTTGGGGCTTCTGACTCTCCTGGTTAGAGAACCACTGTCTCTCCAAACCCACACCCCCACCTTGCCTGGGACTGCCCGCTATTCCTCTGCTCTTCTGGCTTCCTGCCCCAGCCCCACCATCCCTTTTTGCATTCTCTCCTTCTTGCTTTTCTTGCCTGCATTTTTCTCCAAGATCTAAGGCTTCCAAGACTCACTTCTTCCTCCTCAGCAACCTGCCCATGTTAGTTTCTCCACCTGTATTTGTAAAATAAAGTTTTATTCAAATAGTCACATGCACTCATTTATGTGTTTCTTATTACTGCATTTCTATTATAATGGCACAGTTAAATATCAAGACAGAAGCCTATGACCTGCAAAATCTAAAACATGTTCTCTCTGTGTGCTCTCCACATAACAATTTTCTGATCTCTGTTATGTAGCACTGGTCACTACCTAACTTACTAGGTAAGAAAAATGCTTGGTTCCTTGTAGTCTGTGTTGCATCATAAGGATATTAAGACTCTGGGATAAAAAGGGCTGTGCCTAATTTTATATTCCCAACACCTGGAAGGATGCCAAGTATAGTCATCTAATATTTGCTGAATTAAAAATATTCATCTTTAAATTTCCATTCTGTTACTTGTTTAGACAGATTCTACAGACTTGTCCTCTCAGAAGACGCCATTGGACTATATTTTCTTCCTTTGGTCTTCTCTTCCTTCCTGATGGTCAACATCTGTATCCTATTGTCAATGTTGATACCAGTTACATTCTGCACCTAATTGTAAATAAATAGTGATTGTACTGTCTGTAGGTTAGGTCAGAAGATGGTCAAACACTCATAAGAGGATATCTAAGATATTTTAATTGGGTAGCAATATTTCCTGTAGATACGAGGCTTGTGATTGAACGTAGGGAGAAGTGGTGATTTCAAGTATGGGTCATAGAGGGAAATAGCCCTTCTATCAGCAGCCATTAGGTTCTTCTTTCTCGTTCGTTCTTTACCAACTGCTTAAAATATGTATTTTTAATACATATTATATATATGCATCTATCTATCTATCTATCTATCTATCTATCTATCTATCTATCTATCTTCTAATTTCTCTCCAAGTTCTTAATGGTTAACCTCTTAAAAATACACCAAGTGGTTCCTTCAGCAAATATTCGAGGTCACCAAACTTCTCAATCCTGTAATTCTGCAATAGGAATTATTTTGTCCTCTAAGATGTTTTCATTGGTTTTTCAAAGTTTTCTATTCTTATCTTAGCAGCATGCCTGCTGGATGCTTTGCATGGCGGCCAACCTGCACTCACATTTTGTTTCTGGATGACTTGTCATGTATCATAGATGTTTCTCTTTCCCAGCATCTGCCTTCATTTTTCTAGTCCGTAGCCTCAAGTAATTGTTTTCAGAGGAGGAGTATCAGACTTCACTGTCTAGTCTCTTGTTGTTGCTGTAACATATCACCACTGAATTAGGAGCTTGGGACAACACAGATTTCTTATCTTACAATTCTGGAGGTAAGATGTCCCACACAGGCTAAAGTCAGGGCGGCAGCAGGGCTGGCTCCTTTCCCAGTGGCTCTGAGGCAAGTCTCTGTTGTATCCTCCGACTTCTGGAGATTGTTCACTGCCCTTGGTTAATGGTCTTGCTCCTCTACCTTCAAATTCAGCATTATATCACTCTATTCACTCTAACCACAGAGGGGAAACTGGCCAACTTTTTAAAGAAAAATGTATTTATATTTTTAATTAATCAAATTTGTAAATATGTGTGGTGCATAGCATACTTTGAAATATGTATGTAATATAGAAGGTCTAAATCAAGCAATTTACATTAATATTAAAGTTTCTCATTCTTAGTTATCTGCCATGTCCAGCATGGTCTCTAAGGACGGATATGACTGGTGTGCTGAGGGAATGAAGAAAAAGGCAGACACACAGACAGAAAGTTGGGATGGGATGTTCTGGGCTCTCTGTTGAAGAACCTGCAGCATCCCAGAGCCTCAGCATGTTTATTATATAAACTAGACAGAACTGAACAGACACACAGGGTTATTGCAAACAGCTAAACAAGGAGGCAGCTTTTGTGGTGTACAGCTGGATCAAGGAGCTAGGTTTAGCTAATCTTGGTAGGAGCCATCTCTGCAGGGGAGTAGTCTTCAGGCCGTAAATATCCATGGGTAGAAAGCTCTGGGGGATACTTTCTACACACGCTATCAACAAACACATTTGGGCCACAGGAAGACTTTGCCATGCCTCTGAGCTTACTCCAGGGGAAAACCTTTGCCATTCTTCTATGGACCTGAGGCTCTGGGGTTCATAATATGGCCGGTTCCTGTCAACAACACACATTGACTGAGGACTTATTCACCGAGGGCTTTCTCTGCTCCCGACAGTGATCCAGTTAAGGGCCTCCATGTACAAACTCTCCACTATCATGTGAGGTAAATACAGTGTTCTGAAATTAGGATCTGACACTTTCGGTGGGGCACTGGAGGAGGGCATCATTATTATGCCTGTTAGATAGTTTTCTTCCGTTCTTTTCTTTTCCTTGAGTTCCCGAATTTTTTAGCTTTCCTGTCACCGGGAGCCAAGGTCCCAGTGCTGCCTGAGTTTTACCTGTGTAGGTCCCTGCGCTACCATATCCCTAGGGCACTTTCAGGACTGTCTCCTTGAAGCTTTGCCAGAGTATGTCTGGGACTCTTGCTTTGTTTGCTTGTAACTGAAATGAGTCACCCTGAAATGGCTCCTCCAACCTACACAACAGCACCTCTGCTTAGGATAGTACTTCCTTTTTTTTCTTTTCAACTGTATCTACATCCCTGTGGTGTTCATAAACTTCTGCATATCTATCTATCTATCTATCTATCTATCTATCTATCTATCTATCTATCTATCTATTATCTATCTATCTATCTATCTATCTATCTATCTATCATCTATCTATCCATCTATCTAAGCTAAAGCTCCCCTTGGGGCAATAGTGAATCTTCTGACTGTATTCTCCATTTAATTTAACTTAATTTTCTCATACTTTCCTCAGCAATATCATTAGCTTTTCACTCTTCAGGAATCTATAAGTCTCTAGCATGTGGAGACAACTCTCTTTCCTGAAAGATGAAAACTTCTAAGATATATGTAGTCTGTTTTAGGGTATTATTGGAATTTGGGATGCCCTGTCTACTACCTCAAACTACAACCCTGAAATTCTGGGTCTAAACTTTCTTCAAATTTACAGGGGATTGTACCTATTGTGGAAGCTTGTTCCTCCCTTTCCTGCCCACCCATGTCAGTGGGGACCTCTCCTTAGGACTCCAGTGTAACACAAATTGTTAGAAGGTTATATAAATAAAAACAAACCTGGGAGCCATGTATTGGGGTGAATGCTGGAAGATCAGAGAAACAGAATAAGCCACAGCTACCTCACCTTTCCAATTCCTCAGCTGATCCTGTTTCCTCAAACTGGAAGCCTCTGTGTCCTCATCTGAATGGGTCTCAGCTGAACTGCTGCTAGAAGCCTAAAAGCTTAACCAGCTCTAGTCCCTCGTCCTCATGCCTTAAATACCTTTCTGCTTCCTGCCATCACTTCCTGGGATTAAAGGCTCTTGTTACCTTGCCTGGCTGTTTCCAGTGTGGCTTTGAACTCACAGAGATCCACATGGATCTCTGCCTCTGGAATGCTAGGATTAAAGGCGTGTGTGCCACCATTTTCTGGCCTCTATACCTAGTGGCTGTTCTGTTCTCTGACCCCAGATAAGTTTATTAAGGTATACAATATATTGGGGAACACAATATCACCTATGCACCGTCACCTGTCTCGCTGTGGAACCTCTCAGTTCTCAGGTCTTTGAGCTGCATCTGTAGTAGATGCACTGTGACTACTCCAGACTAGGAATGTATGCACACACACTCAGAAACCATGGGAATCCTAGGTGACATGATGCAACTCTACCTTGCTGGGACTTAAAACATAGTGATGAAAACAGACATGCAAATAGATATTTCTAGAAGGGTGTAAATAGAGAAAGTCCAGTTGTGGGAAAGCCATGCCTGGGGAGAGAATATATTTATGTCAGTCTTGAAGGGCAAATATGGGCTCTCAGGAATGCCAGGCATATAAGTGCTTTCCAGAAGGAAAGGCAGTCACAGAAGCCGAATGCCCGGAGAAAGAAAGGGGGCAGAACACACTTAGAGTGCCACAGCCTAGTTAGGCATTTTGCTTTTCCTTCTGTGATGAACCACTGGAAGGTTACACCATTGAGTGCTGGATCACACAGACATTTACAGACTTTGAACGTGCTAGAGAGCACAAAGTTCTGACGATTTGGGACATGAGTACAGTATTCTAAGGTGTAATGATCAAGGTTCAATAGGAGCAAAAGCTGTGATGAAGAGACACTATCATGGTGTTTTTATTTTTATTTTTTTGAAGTTGACACAACTAGAGTTGTCTGGGAAGAGAACCCTCAGTTGAGAAGATGCCTCCATCAGATTGCCTGTAGGCAACTCTCTAGGATATTTTCTTGACTAATGATTGATATGGGAAGACCTAACCCTCTGCCAATGGTGCCACCCCTGGGCTGGTGGTCCTGGGTTGTAGAAGAAAGCAGACAGAGCAAGCCGAGGAGAGCAAGCCGGTAAGCAACACCCCTCCATGGTCTATGCTTCAGTTATTGCCTCAACTTCCCTTAGATGGACTGTGGTGTGAAGGTGTAAGTCGGAGAAGCCTTTTCCTCCCTTCTCTGACTTGGGTTATGTTTACCACAGTAATAGAATGCAACCTAGAACAGAAATATTTAACAAATAGCAAAAAGATAGAACAGATAGAACATAGTGACTTCTTTTTTTTTTTTTTTTTTTTTTTTTGGTTTTTCGAGACAGGGTTTCTCTGTGTAGCTTTGTGCCTTTTCCTGGAACTCACTTGGTAGCTCAGGCTGGCCTCGTACTCACAGAGATCCGCCTGCCTCTGCCTCCCGAGTGCTGGGATTAAAGGCGTGTGCCACCACCGCCCGGCACATAGTAACTTCTTGATGGGAGGAAAAAGGAAGTTTGCTGAGGGCCCTTCCAGTGCTGGGTTTTAGGATCGAATGAATGCGTGAAAGGACATGAGCAAAATTAGTTCAGTTTCAGAGAGTTTGTGATACCAACTTTCTTCTTAGGAAATCAATTGGGAGTAGAATGTTCTGGAAAGATACACGAGATCAGCTTCTTGTCGTGTTTGGATTAATTTTTATAAATTGGATTAGCATCCAACTCAAATGAATGTCAGTCGTTAGGAATGCATCTTTGGATCTGAGTGATTTTGATATGAACCAAATGTGATCATCGTGTAGCTTTTATTTATGCAGAACCATTTTAACTTTAACTCTTAGGAGCCCTCCAGAATAAGGCACACATCTCGCTTGTTTTGTCTTTGTGTTTTTCTGGTCTCTGCTTCAGTTATTGCCTCAACTCCCTGCAGAAAACTTTCCTGTTCCTAACCTAATTTGGGTTGTGTGCACACGCACATCACACACACACACACATACACACACACACACACACACACTCACACACACATACACACACACACACACACACACACACACACACACACACACACACTCAGGGAAAGAGTGAGATATGTCCTCGCCTACACTGAGCACTTTCTGTGTGTTAGACATGTCCCACTAACATCACTCACTGCCTAGACTCTCACTACCACACTAAGGGTAAGAATCATTATCTCTTTTTGAAAGATTTAGAAGTTAGTTTCTAGAAGGGTCTCTAAGGTGGTAAACAGAAGCTGTGGGTTCAAATCCAGACCCACATGATGGATTGAGTGTGTACTACATGTGACCTGGCACTATGCCTGTGTGCTTTTACCTAATTCCCTAGCAAAGGTTTAGATGGGATGAACAAGAAGAGAGACTTAGCAAGATGAAATAACTCCCCACAAAGCACTCACCAGAGACACCCCGAGGTTCCTTTTCCTTCTTTATTTCTTTCACTTTATTCGTTGAGGAGTATGAAGAAGTTTATGATGACATTAGAGAATGTCAACCCTACAGGATGCTATTCGGAAAAAGAAGGAGGAGGCTTTTAAGTTCAGGAGCAAAGACCCCTGTTTACTTGAGGTCCTGTGAAAGTGACCGCAGGAAGGTAGAAGTCAACCCAGGCTCTTTACAATATGTTGTATATAACTGCTATATTCAGCCACCAGTTTGGTTGGGTGGCTATTCCAGCTTCCTAAATGGCTAATCTGAACTTCAGAAAAGATGACTATAAAGTCATCTTTCTGGGTCTGCCCGTCCCAGAGTCATGGTTTTTCAGGACAGGGCTGACACTTTAAGAACAGCTATTTGGAAGCAGGCTCTGCCGTTGGTATTTCACTTGGCCAATAATGTTTTCCTGGGTAGGTGGTGAATAATTGCCCTTTGATGAAATTTACAGATGATTCTAAATCAGGTCCTCGGTAAACACGAGCAACATAAAAAAAGTGATATAAATGATCCCAAATGAGGGAGGTTAGAAGTGCAGACAGGAAATAACATGATGGGCCTGATTACCACACGGGAAATTCTGGATTAAAACATCTGGAAAGGCCAATGTGAAATGGGCTCTAACATAAGCACCTTTCAGTAGTCCAAGCTCTGCAGAAGGGTAGGAGCGGCCACTGCAACCAGTTCCTTCATGGACAAATGAGGAGATTCAGGCAGGGGCAGGAAATTATCTAAGGCCACAGTCAAATTACAGCAGGGCTGGATAAAACCCCTGTCTCCTGCATAGCAATTGATGTCTCCTTTCATTATACGCCATCAGTTTGGGAATCAAAGGGACTCAAGTCTAACTTCACCACTGAGATGCTGAGGTCTTTGGGCACACTTATCCTGCTTGGAAGCCTGTTTTCTTATCTGGAAAAGTGGCAAATGAATACCTGTTCCTCTCGGCTGTTTTGGGAAATTGATGCCATCAAGATTGGCACATGGCATGTGGGGATTCAGGAAAGACTCATCTCTTATTTAATAACAACAGAGAAATGTCTTGCCTCCTACCGCGATGGCTCAGGTCATGTATGCCCGTAATTCCATGCATGAATGCATGCTGCAGGTTCCTGGAGGAAGATCAACGGTGGATGCAATGGGGTTGGGGGGTATGAGGCAGCTATATTTGACACTCTTTTCAAATACACGAACCACAGATAAGCCCAAGAGGACCGACTACATGAAAAGTACGCTTTTGTCACCTACATGGATCAGACCACAAAGGATTCAGGAGGGAGGAGCATGGTGATGTCACTTTCCACTGAGGACAACTGGGAAAGGAATCTGAATAAAATAGGACAAGATCTGGAAAGAATTGTTTAAAGAAGAGAGATTAGGGAAATAATTTCTGCATTGTGTGCTGGCTAATGTGGAAAATGGGGCTATACTTAACTTGTTTATTGACAAGATGCTTAAATGTAGTGTTGGCAAAGACTACCCTAATTTACAGAAGAGATAGTTTCCAACTGATTCTGTAGTTCTTGAGTTCTATATCCATATCCAGGAGATAAAATGTTGGAGGTTGATCAAGACATAAAAGGATCACTGAGAATTTGTGGGCTGGTGACAAGGTCCAGTGGGTAAAGGTTCCGGCTGCCAAGCCTGATGACCTGAGTTTGATTCCAGGACTCATATGGTGGAAGGAGAGCACCGGCTCCCAAAAGTTTTCCTCTTTCACACACACACACACACACACACACACACACACACACACACACACACGTAATAAAATGTTTTTGAAAACAGGACTTGTTCAGGCTGTGGTTTCTTGGTGTGAGGAGTAGTTAGAATCTCTCCCTAGAGGGGAAGACCTGGGATCAGGCCAGGCCCTCGTTTCTTCAAAACAAGAGTAAGGGCCTCCATGAAGCCAGGGGTTGATAAGGGGTCTCTGAAGTGAGGGTGACATAATGGACTGACTGGCTCTGACTCCTGCCCGGGTGAACAGCCAGCAGATGGAGCCTGGCCGAGTGACAGCAGAAAAGGAGAGGCACAGCATTTGTGACAAGTGGCAGGATTTCTCTCTTTTTTAAGGAAGAAGGTAATCAATCCATTGTGGGTGCTGGGTGGTGGTGGCGCATGCCCTTAATCCCAGCACCTGGGAGGCAGAGGCAGGTGGATCTCTGTGAGTTCAAGGCCAGCTTGGGCTACAGAGTGAATTCCAGGACAGGTACCAAAACTACACAGAGAAATCCTGTCTCAAACAAAACAAAACAAATCCATTGTGGGTATATATACAATACACAAATATATATATGTGTTATACATATATATTTATACATATACATAGAATATATATGTATATACATATAATATATGTATATGTATACATATAATATGTGTATGTGTTATACATATATGTTTCTTTTTTTTTTTTTTGGTTTTTTCGAGACAGGGTTTCTCTGTGTAGCTTTGCGCCTTTCCTGGAGCTCACTTGGTAGCCCAGGCTGGCCTCGAACTCACAGAGATTCGCCTGGCTCTGCCTCCGGAGTGCTGGGATTAAAGGCGTGCGCCACCACGCCCGGCTCACATATATGTTTCTTTATCTATGTATTTGTTGAATAGAATCCCAAATAAAGCCAGATTCAATATTTTTATTTATTTCTATTTTTAATGGTGTGTGTGTGTGTCTTTGTGGGGGTATATGCATGTGAGTGCTGGTACACAGAAGGAAGGCAGAAAGAACTGGATCCCCTGGATCTAGAGTTACAGGCAGTTGTGAGCCACTCTGCATAGATGCTGGGAACTGAACTCAGACCCTCTGCAAGAGCAGTATGTGCTCTTAACCACCGAGCCCTCAGATTCAACATCTTGGCTCTCATGAACAATGCTGTAACAAACCTGGAGGTGATCAACACAATGATTCCATGTTCCTTGTATGTATCCAGGAGCAGAACTGCTGCAATATATAGCAGTCATGGTTTGGAACGTCTATTGAATTTTCATAGTGCTTTCCACAGTTAATGGCTAAGATAATTTATATTCTCATTGAGTTGGCGAGTTGGCTGTGTTTTTTTTTTTTTTTTTTTTTTTTTTTTTTTTTTTTTTTTTTTTTTTTTTTTTTTGTTGTTGTTACAATCCATGAATCTCTGTTGTGGTTTTGATACAGTTAAAGTATGTTCCTCAAAATTTCATAAGTTGGAAGCTTGGTCTTGGTGTGAAGTTGTGATATCTGATAGAACCTCAAAGAAGTGGGACCTAATGAGAGGCCTTTAGGTCACTTGGCGCTGCTGAGGTATTTCCCATGAGTTAGCTGCATGTAAACACATGGGCCACCTCTCCTTATGTTCTGACATCTAGTCTTACCATGCGATCTCTCCCCCATGCATTCCTGCTATGGGGCCCTCCATCAGGGCCTGACAACTAGTAAGGCCTCTGCTGAAGCCAGTGCCATATTGTTTTTGGCTTTCTACCTTTTAAATTGGGGGTTATATAAATGTATTTTCTTTATAAATACCCATTCTCTAGTGTTTTATTAAAGTAACGGAAAACAGAATAATATGGAAAATTGGTACCAAGAGGTAAGACTGACACTAATAATGAACACCAGTCTTTGGAATTGGGTAATGGGCCTAGGTGGGAGGAATTTGGAGGATGAAGCTAGGAAGTGGCTAGAAGGCCATAAGCAGAGTGTGACAGGCAATTCTGGTGTATGCTTCAAAGATAAGAAGTTCAGGGAAGAGTGAGTATACCTCAGGGGGTATTGCTGGGACCAGGATGCCCATGAACATGAGAAATAATGTATTTGGAAAGTAAAGGTCATCATTGCAAAGAATTTGGCTGAACTGTGTCCATATGCTAGAACTTCAAGGAGGGCTACAGTTAGAAGTGATGAACTGGAGGGCTGGACAGATGACTCAGAGGTTAGGAGGATTTATTGCTCTTGCAGAGGACCCAGGTTCAGTTCTCAGCAACGACAAGGTGGTTTACAGCCATGGTAACTCTAGCTCCAGGGATCTGATGCCCTCTTCTGACCTCTAGAAGCACCAGCCACACACGTGGTACACACACATGCAGTCAAAAGGAACACTCACACGTGTACAATTAAAAAAAATCTAAAGAAATAGCAGAAATGGGGAAAGTGATAGAAGATGCATTTAAACAACAAAGCATGAGGTTACTACTTGACTACTTTGGTTGTAGATTGTAGCATTTATAAGCAAGGGCATGACCTAAGTTTGGAATATATAATTAAGAAGGAAGCTCAGCAGAAAGCGCTGTTACATTTACAGCCTGACCAGGGGGAGAAAAAGATTATATAGATTTGAATTAGCAAATACTTGCTAAGGAAGTTTATCATGGATATAAGAAGCTATCTTTATATGACTTTTAGATTATGAGCTATGAATAAAAAAAAGAGACTAAGTCCTAGATTCCATAACTACTTTTGAAATACGTCATTCTTTTTGTAAGACTTGGTTTTCAAAGACTAATAATGAGGACCATGATAGTCATGAAATGTTGTATATGAGGGCTGGGGAGACGACCCAGCAGCTAAAGTCCTTGCTGTATAAGGAGCAGGCACGACAACAGGAGTCCAGGTCCCTAGAAGCCACATAAGCATGGTGACCCATGGGTAATTCTTTCTTGAAAGGTAAAAATAGGGAACCTGGAATAAGAAGGGACTACACTAGTGTTATCAGAGAACTCTGGATTCAACCAGAAGAATGAGATAGAGATGAATTAAGGAAGACTGCAGATGCCAGCCTTGGGCCTTCACACACATGGTCTCTCACACGTTTGCACCACACACATGCAACAGGAACACATGCATACTACACAAGGAAAAGACTAAACATTACCAAGTTTCCAGGAAAAGTATCTTAAATTAGTTTCCTCCTTCCTTCCTTCCTTCCTTCCTTCCTTCCTTCCTTCCTTCCTTCCTTCCTTCCTTCCTTCCTTCCCTCCCTCCCTCCCTCCCTCCCTCCCTCCCTCCCTCCCTCCCTTCCTCCCTCCCTTCCTTTTTTCCTTCCTTCCTTTCTCTTCCCCTTGTCTTCTCTTTACATGTATGTATATATGAAAACATTTCTTTTTCCTTTCCATCCTTGGAACTCAAGCTCTACCTGAGAGTGGCAACCCAAGAAAAAAAGTTTAAGTTAAAAAATCACAGATATGCAGTGGTGTGAAGGGGAGCTGAAATAAAGCAATATTATCTGAGTTTTGATGCCAAGAGCTTGGGGCTGGGCATCAGATGTGTGTTTGAGCCCCCATCCTGTCATATACTATTGGACATCCTTTGGATGCCTATGGACTTTCACAGCTCCTTTTCTTTTACATTTAATTCAGTTAACAAGATCCTCAAAACCGTCTTGAAGCAGGTATGTCTTTTTCTTATCTCTGTCCTTAACACCTGTCAGAGCATTTGGTTTTGAGTAATGCTAGTGATATGAATCACAGTAAACAACTCTCTTCTAAAGATTTGGCTGTACTAATTTACTTAATCCACAGAGCACCACTATGTGGTAGGCACTCTCAAGTTTCAATAAGTACTTGGGAAATGGAATGTCACAAACCTATCAGTAAACAGATTCAGAAGTGATATTAGGCAGAAGTTATTTAAAGACTTCAAGTGCCATAAAAAGATAAGGTAGCATTTTAATTTCTCCCACGCCTCCACTTTGCTCCAAGAGACACACTGCATGGGTTTATCATGAAAAGGGAAGATGGACAACGTATAGATTGTACAAGTCTTGGCTCTTTATGCCATTTCACTGAGGCTGTTGAGGAAGATATCACAAGCCTATCTTACAGAGTTGGAAAGCAAGGGTCGGATAAGTCACATGATTTAGTAACTTTTTGGTAATGGCTGCCCAACTACTGAGTGGCAGTGTTGATCTCAGCTAAACTTAGGAGTCTCCAAAGCCCTGGTCTGGCTAGGAAGGGTGAAATGGAGAGGAGAAATGAGATGGTCCTGAGGAGCTTGTTTTAGGGATCTAGGAATAGGTTGGATAGGGGGTTTAAAATGTCAGGAGGGCTGGAGATTCTCAGCTGTCTACTTGAGCACTGAGCCCCATTCAAATGCATCTCATCTGGGCATTCAAAGCAGATGTTCCCAGAGTACCTCTGTTCCAAGGAAAAGGCCAGCAGTGACTGCTAGGAACTGCTGAGGACAATAAGAAGCCTTCGTCATTTTCAAAGAAATCCAAGAGGACAAGCAGAGGACACAAGGAAGACTGTGCCTGTGGACTTTCTCAATGTAATTTCAGTGTTCAGTTCACAGTTTGGGTTCTTTACTGGACAGTGTGGGGGAAAATCCAGGCTTGGAGCTCAGGTAGTGGCATGTATAGTCAAACTATGTGTGTGTGTGTGTGTGTGTATGTATGTATGTATATATATATATATATATATTTAGATAGTGTCTCGTGTAGACTACACTGATCTCAGACAGACGAGGTTGGTGGTGAATGTCTGGGCCTCTCACCTTCATAGCTCATGAGCTGGGATTATAAGCATACCTAGTAAGTCTTTCTGTTACCATAACTAATAATTGAAAAAAAAACTGTTTTGAAAAGAGGAATAATTCAGCTTATTGTTTTTAGAAGTTTCAAAGAATCTACTGGTTCAATGTGTGGGCCTGAGGTGAGGCAGAAGATCATGGCTGGAGCAAATTGGTGTACTGCTTGGTGAACAGGAAGCAAAGAGAGGGAGAGGAAGGAGAGGGAGTGTGAGAGAGGGAGAGAGGCAGGAGTCAAGACACAATTTCCTATGGCACATCCCTAGTGACTTTCATCCTCTAACCAAGCCCCACTTCCTCAATTCACCATCCTAATAATGCCACGTTACCGAGGGACTAACTCTTTGAACATGCCAGGCTTCTTAAAATCCAGTCACTTCCCCAAACCCCAGTGCATGACCCCTAGAAGCACATTTTATACTGAAACCTAACAGGGCATGTGGGGGCCAGAACTGAATTCCAACTTGCTCTCAGACCTTGGGTTATTCCAAATTCTTCCTTCCAGACTCTGGGGGTTCTCAATCTTCCTAATGCTGCATCCCAACAATACAGTTCCTTGTGTTGTGGTAACCTCACAAAATACACAAAATGACAAAACTGTAGCTTTGCTACTGTTATGAGCCATAATGTAAGTATTTTTGGAGACGGAGGTTTGCTAAAAGGGTCATGACCCTCAGGTAGAGAACGGCTACCTCAGAGGATCTCATTTTCCTTAGTTGGCTGGGTCAGTGGATGCACCCAGGCCTTCCTGCTCGAAACTCTAAAACCTCTGTGATTTTTTTAATCCTAACTTCCCACATGTTGGGGGCAGAGGCTCAGGTCCGACTGTAGGATGCATCCCTGGTATTTTGAAAGTGTATATTCATTCATGCCCGATAGCCATCTAGCCAGGTGCTTTTGCAGACTTTTGCATGCTGCTGCAGGCTTTGTGCTAAGTACAGATGCCTGTCTCATGTGGTTAAGTGGTATGGGGCATGGCAGATGGGGGAGGGGTGGTGGTGATGGCGGCGGCGGCGGCGGCGGCGGCGGCGGCGGCGGCGGCGGCGGTGGTGGTGGTCTTGGCGGCAGTGGTGGCGGCAGTGGGATCAGAAAGGTGGACCTTGGCTTGCAGTTATTCACTTCTCTTTATTCACTTCTCTAAAGTGAGTGACTTCTGTCCTCTGTAAAGAAGGTGCCTACAGGATTGGGGTGTTACCTGGAATAAATCTGTCAATTTATCTAAGTACTTGGGATGCCTGACAATGGTAAACACTAAGTGAATTAGGTTACCTTCAGAATTTCTTACCAATGGTCCTCTTTCTACAGGAGAAAAATGGATTCTCAGACAGTTGAAGTAACTCGCTCAAGACGCTTGGACAAGCATATAGCAGGAAGCTAGGCAAGTGCATAAGGATACTTTGGTTACATTTCAACCCAGGACCTAGTAAGCCTGGCCAATTTCCAGTGCTCACTGCCTTTGTCTTTGTCGGTTTCTGCCTCACATCTGAGGCAGGCCCGTAAGGAAGGATACAAAGTATACATGAGGGGGCTCTTCCCCCCCCACCCCCCCCAGACAAGGTTTTTCTGTGTAGCCCTGGCTGTCCTGGAACTCGCTCTGTAGACCAGGCTGGCCTCAAACATACAAAGATCCACCTGCCTCTGCCTCCCGAATGCTGGGATTAAAGGCGTGCACCACCAGCGTTGGCTCAGGAGCTGGATCTCAAGGATAGTTCTCGAACCGGTTCTAGCCTGTCTCTTGAGTAACCAGTCCTCTCACCCTCAGCTGACATTTTTTCTCCTTAGGGGTCAGGACCTGCTGAGCAGAGAGCAGAAGCCCCAGGAGTCCCGCAGTGGCAGCTGTCATTGTGTGTGGTAGTGTTCAAGGCACTTCCCACACTGGCCCCATCCTCCCGATTCAACATAACTTCCCAGTGTTTGTGATCCAGCCTCATGCATTTGGGGGGCTTTCTCCCTACCACATTCTATTCCAGTAGTAGTCTGTTCCCCTCCCTTCAATCTTTCTCGTTAAGACAGATTTAGACCATTTTACTTTTAATTTGGATGTAACTATGGCCATCATAATACATTGAATTGTTGAAAATGGCAAAATACCCCCCAGGGTATCTTGAATGCTGGTGAGCCATTACCACTAAGCGACACTGACAAGGACTCAAACCACATCCACCAATCTTTGCTATTGGCTGCTCTTTCGGAAAAAATAAATAAGTAAACAAACAAACAAACACTAAAGTTTCCTATTAAAATCAGACCTGTACTGTTTGATGTGAATAATTATATTTTATGTAATGGTCACAAAACACAATTCTCAGTAAAGTTATGATTAATAACTTTAACTTGTTACTACAAAATTGGTGGAAATTGGTTTGTTTCGTCATTAATTCATTCAACAGATGTCTTACTAATTCATTCAACAAGTTAAAGAGACAGTAAATGAACTTAACATACCAAGTTTCCTTATGATTGAAATGATGAAGAGTTCATCTTGAGGCACCTAAAGTGGGAGAAATTAAGTGAAAATGGAGACTATTACCCAAATTACCAGTAATACAATGGTGCCTTGAATATCTGCATCCATAAATAAATAACAGCTTTGGCAAAGGCTGGCTGGAAGGGCTCAAATTTTCAAGTTTCAAGGTTTCTCCCACTTAGTTCAGTACAGTAGTCTGGACAATCTAATGCTAATTGTACCATTTGACATCCAATGAGTTAGATATGCAGCTCATAACTCATCCTTGGCTAGATAGGATTGGCTCTCTATTTTTTTTTTTTAATCATAAAGGTCTTTTTCTCAGTCCTATTAGCAACAAATAAATAAAGTAAAAGCAAAATGAACACAGGCTTGTTATATACTCAATCCTAGGATGCTGGCAAGCCATTCTTCCTTAGGTCAAAAGTAGGTTAATAAAAACGAAACAGAAGACACCCTCAGCCACGGATGCTAAAAGTCACTCAGTTCCTTACATAAAATCGCCCATAAAATTTCCTTCCAGAAAACACTTTCTTTGAATGTGTTTTGTGACTTTAGTCATTTGCCAAACATTGGCTAAGCAAGACACCAGGTGCATGGGACAGGGGCTCACGCCTTCCACCAAGGCGGGACACATACGCTACGTTTAACAACAGACGTTCCCTAGTATGCAGAGGGAGTGGCAGTCATTCTTTTCTTCCAGGATAAGTCTTGGGTGTGGTTGATGCTCAAGTTTGCCAGTCCGTGCCTCACATGAGGTGACAAGATGAAGAAAGAGGTTCGGGTGGCTGGTGCGTGCAAACGGAAAGCAGGATCGGGGTCACCTTTCTCTATTTCCATGTTTACAGAAGAGGCAAGCACAGAGTGGATGTTGATCAGAAACTGTGTTCAACACTAATTTTAGCCCGAGTTACTACAAAATTGGTGGAAATTGGTTTGTTTCGTCATTAATTCATTCAACAGATGTCTTACTAATTCATTCAACAAATGTTTTATCAAGCTCCATATTAGGTGCTGTCTGGAGGACTTGGATTTGAAGAGGCAAATAAAACATTCTCTATGTCCTCAAATAGCTTGAGGACCAGAAGAATGACTGGGCTCACTGATGTTCAGACTGACCTCTGGTCACTCCGTGAGCCACACTCATCTGGAGACTTTACAAAGCATGCGAGTCATCCACTCCCAGACTCACCACTGAACCGTCTCTTGCTTTTGAAGAGGGATTAGTCCAACTCATCACCTGGCACAAAGTCACCTTTCTACCTCTCAGCCTCCTTGTGCCCTCCCTATCCCATCCCACCTAGAACTCTCTGCTTCCAGGATTTGCTTAGGCCTTCCCATGGGCCCACTATAGTGCCTTTCTTGGTTCTCACTAGTACCTTCTTGGCCTTCAGTTATTCACTGAGATGTCAATGCCTCCAAGAAGTTCTTCCTTTAAGTGTCCCTCCCAGTATCCACTGCGTCTTTCTCATTACCCTATCTTCTCTCCGACTAGTTTGTTCCATGACTTTTTGCTGAGTCTGGTTTGAACTGATGACTCAGGTTTCATCATGGGAATCCTCTGTTGTAGCTTGAGAGTTTTTTCTGCCTTTCCCACAGTCAGGACAAATCTCTGCCACCCGCCAGTCCCACAGCCGCTCAGACCCAACCAAGTAAACACAGACACTTATATTGCTTTCAAACTGTATGGCCGTGGCAGGCTTCTTGCTAACTGTTCCTTTATCTTAAATTAACCATTTCCTTTTATCTTAAATTAACCATTTCCATAAATCTATTCCTTAAAGTAATCCATTTCTACAAATCTATATCTCGCCACGTGGCTGGTGGCTTATCAGCGTCTTCACATACTGCTGGTCATGGCGGCGGCTGCAGCATCTCTGGTCATTGCGGCGGCTGCAGCCAGTCCTTCTGCCTTTATGTCCTTTTATTTCTCCTCTCTGTTAGTCCCGCCTATCTTTCCTGCCTAGCCACGGCCGATCAGGTTTTATTTATTAACCAATCAGAACAACTTGACATACAGACCATCCCTCAGCACAGCCAAGTGCAGACCATCTCAAACACCTGCACTCAGGCCCATGGTCCTAATCATCCTCTATATGGACCTGCTGGGTAATGCCACAAGGAACCCAAGAAGGGCTCCCACAGGACATACAGAACATCCCACAGCACTCTGTCTCCAATTTGAAGGTGCCTTCTGCTTGCCTGGGCCACTGTCGTGAATTCTAGGAGGATGATCAGACAGTCAACACACAGGGTGCACTAAGAAATCTCCAGCCTAAAAGGGTAACAAAGAAAAGTCCTTTGTTAGCTCCATTAGTGCAAGTGGCCCTAATAGGGTACAATACGATTTCCTTGTAACTCTGGGTATTTGAGAGTTAGGATCAACTGATCTATTCAACCTTGGGGAATATTTCCTAGATCACTCTTCACAAATTGGAACCTCAGGGCTATTCATTATACCATCGGACAGCAGGGAAGCCGAGAAGGAGAAATCAATGAAAGGAATTCTTATCATAAGCACCCTCTCTAATTTGGGGAAACTGAAATCCCTGTATGTTTTTTCAATAAGCACTCCATCAGAAGCCTGCTTATCCTGACAGGCTTTGCTCTTTCATGACTGCAGCAAGAACAACCTCTGGACCCCGGCCTGCCATAGTCAAGTATGAAAATGTGAATTCCACGGGTCACTGTTTTTGCAGCCGCCAGATGTGGATGAAAGAGGAAGGGTGTTTTATTGTGTTTTTTCAAGAAACAGAGAAGGGTCTGTCCTGAAATGGGCCTGCTTTCCTCCCACACAAGTGGCCACCATGTGGCCAGAGGACAGCTAGCTAATTTGCAAGATTAAGCCTTTCTAAATATTTGGAATTGGTCTCTTCTGTCTTCAGCTAATAAAATAGATTTTGCTCCAAAATGGATTTAGGAAGCAGGCACAAGAGCTTCTAAGGGCTTGTTGGCAAGTTACCTGTTAACAAGGTCCATCTGTCAAATGGATGTACGATGGGCAGACTCTGTACAGATCATCTCACGCTCGACCTCCCAAAGATGTCTGCCTTCAGGCTGAGGTTCTGCCTCAGGAAAATGGTGCCCATGTCTGCTTGTGCTGAAATACTCAGAACATCGCTGTCTCTGCTACAAAACCATGAGCTAGAAGTGCATGAAGAATAACAACAGATAAAAAGCAAAACCATGCACAAAAAGAAGTCCCTATTAGCTGCAAATAGCTATTTAATTCAGCGATTCACCCTTCAGCTTAACGCTGCATTTCTGTAATGTGCCAAAAGCTCCGCTAAGCTCTGGGGAAATAGATGAAGTAAGACACAGTCCCTGCTGTAAAGAAGCCTATGGTTTATTTGTGGAGACAGACTTATAAACATCTGTAATATAAAACGTCATACGATAGAAGCTGCAGAGGAGGCTTTGAAGAAAGAGACGGGGCTCTGTCTGGGGGAAGCAGGGAGGGTTTCATAGTGGAAGTAGCCTGAGCTCCAAAGAATGAGAGTAGGAAGTTTCCAGGGTGTGTGTGTGTGTGTGTGTGTGTGTGTGTGTGCGCGCGCGCGCGCGCGCGCTCAGGGATGAAGTGCACAGCTTTTTGAGAGATTGTGCTGTTGAGGGAAACAGCGAGTTGTTCATGTGGCTGGATGGTGAAAGAGCAGAACAGGGAGGGTGAGGTGGCTACAAGAAATTATTACGCTAGGCTCAGAAAAGCGTGCTTGTAATTCTAATGCATTAGATTTGTGTTTGTGGGGAGTGCAGGGCACAGAGTAGGGCAGCATCATGGCCATGCCTTGGTGCAGAAGGTAGCTTTGAGTGAGACAATATTCAGTTCACACAGTGAGGCCTGCCTGCTGATAGATAACCAAGAGCAGCGAGCTTTGCTGTGGTGAACAGACTCTTCCCTCTGCCCTTTACATCTACCTGCAGCTCTTCTCCACCAGGCTCTGTCCCTGGAATGGAAGATACCTGTGGCTTCCTCTCTGTCTGGATAAAGTTGGGTTCTACTAAAGGAAGAGTAATAGGAGATAAAGCAGAGAGGGGGACATGATGTCAAGGTATTGACTCTCCTGAGTTCCTCCCTGTGGGATTAGTTGGGTTCATTTTATCAATTGATGGAGTCACAGTCCTCTCTAGAAGGGCCTCTCTACCAGACTCTCTCCATCCGAGCTCCAGCAAACCCTCCTGTCCCCAAGCCCTCTGGCATAGGATGTTAAGAGCTTTGCCAGCTCTTGGACACTGTTATTCTGTACACACCTTAGGGACTGGCCATGCCTTCATGAAACCGTTCTTTTACTCAGTTCTCCTGGAGTTAGTCAAACAAAACCCAAGGGAGCCACCATTCTGTGGTTTCCTGACTGCTACTGTACAAGCAGACACTGAGGTCAAGTGCACATATCAGCCGTTAGTTCTGTCTTGGGCAGAAAGAAAAAAAAGAAAAAAAAAGAAAAGAAACGAAGAAGGCCACAGGGAAATGACAGCACTTGAGGCCTGTCTTCAAAGAGGTGGTCCCTCATGACCAAGAATGCCCAAGATATTGGTATAGCATACATGTTCAACGGTTGACATTAAAGGCCAGGGCATCCCCTATTGTGCTTTGGGGTGATACTGGAACCCTTAGGAAGTAGGGCTTAGTAGGAAGAATTTAGGTCGGGGCCATGTGCACCTGAAGGAGAGACTGACACTCTGTCCCTTCTCTTTCTTTTTGCCAACAACCACGTGACCAGCGGCTTCTTCTGCCACATACTTCTATTGTGACGTGCTGTCTTGTCACAAGCCCCCGAGCAGTGAGCCAACTGCTGATGGACACAGACCTCCATAACCATAAAACCAAATAAACATGTCCTCTTTTTAAGGCTGATTGTCTCGGGTATTTTGTCACAGGGGCAGAAAACTGACTAACATAGATATCCTAGAGTAAAGTAGCAGAATGAGTGAATGAGTGGGGGAGTGAAGTCACAGTGTGCATGCTGGGAGCAGCCGGGGCGGGGGCGGGGGGGCGGGGGCGGGGAGGGGGTTGAGGGGGGCAGGTGGCTGGCCAGTGAGGTGAGGGGAAGCAGGAGGGAAGGACATAAAGACAAGCTTGGGTTGAGTTGTAAGAGCTTTCTCCATATGACAGGGGCAAAGACAGTGCCAGCGCTGGAGAGGTGATGGCGACGAGGCCCCAGGCTCTGAAGGCCTTTAAGTTAGAGAGAAGACGGGCAAGTGCATCCATTGGCTTTGAGATGTGAAGAATCTGGCTAGCAATATGGCAATATGCATTGTGAGCTCATAGTTCTTGGCTCAGAAATTCCGTCTAGGAATTCGGTTCAAGGAAACAATCCAAAATGAGGACAAAACCTTCTGGACAAAAACCTTCATTACTGTGTTACTTATAATAGCCAAGAGTTAGAAGCGAGCTAAACGCCCAGCACCAGGAGAGTGTGGTGAAAGAGATTACAACAGGTCTTTACTGTAGAAAATTCTGTGGCTACCAAAGTATAAAAACTTTAAGGGTGTGAGAACATACTTGTAATATCACGACAAGTGGAAAAGTAGGATATAAAATATCTTATACAGAAATGATCTCAATGACATAAAATAATACCAACTAAGCATAAATGTCCAAGTATTACATGGTTATTGCTACTGATACGTTTCTGGGTGACTGAAATGGGCCGGCTGCTCTAGACGTCATTGATACAGAATTGGGAGCTGGCAGTATCCATGGATACTATAGGGGCCAGCCTTAAGAATGAAGGATGATGATCTGGACACAGTGCATGTGTTTGCTATTTGCAGTCAGCACTAGATGCTATTGAGCATGCGCCATGCACATGATACTTTCCCCTGAATACTGTATCTCTTAACCCTTTAACCCATATGGCAGATTTTAGTTTTAATTGAATTTATAAGAGAAGGAAGCCAAAGGTATGAGAACTAGAGGAATTGTCCAAAAACACACTGCAGATGAGCTCCAGGGTTGGGGCTGAAACTTGAAGCTGTGTTTCAAAACTCTGATTACAAACTTGTAGCTCGCTGCTGCTGCCTGGGTGAATCTAGTCTCTAGTTACATATCACCACTTGGAAGCTTCTCAGAATAAAGAGCCCCAGGGTCAAATTGTACATCTTCTTGGCCCTGTCTTCCTGACTGCATGTTGAGGTGAGTGGGGTGCTATGAATCCTGTGGTGAGGAGAGCCCTCACAGCAAATGCACTAAAACCTTTAGTAATTGTGAGTGATAAATATTTACAGAGTCTTATCCAATATGAAAAAATTTTCTAAGTTTGTCACATCCATTAACTAATTTAATTCCTTGTTCGTTTGCTTTGTTTTTGAAAACAGGAACTCCCTACATAGTCCGGGCTAGCCTTGAACTCATGATCCTCCTGGCTCCAGCTCCTGAGTGCTGGGATTACAAGTACCACACCTAGCTTTAGCTAATGCAATTCTTTTAACAAGCCATAAGTCTAATAATATTATAATCCTCAGTTTTTATGTAGGAAAACATTGAATTTAAGTAAATATTTCTAATGTAAACTAAACAAGGTATACATCACCACACTGTCCCTTACTCCATGCAGCATAGCCTCTGTATATGTGTATTATAACATGAAAACAAAACAAAACCTAATAGCCCTCTCTATGGCAACACCATACACTCAGGGAGATAACGATTTTGCTTTAGGGAGACAGCTGGTAAACAACTTGGGAATATAGGTGCTTGCGAGAACATTGACAAGAAAAGAATAGTCATGATTCCTTGCTGGCAGAAGTGAGAAGAATGTGCTTTTTGTCCTAGAAAAGAAGAAGGGTCATTACAGAGTGAACAATGGGTAGAAAAGCCAACAATGTGAGTCTAGGACACTGTCGGGGTTGAGAGATTCCAAAGGGCATCAGTTAGTAGGTCTCACCTTCAGTGAGAAGTTACTTGTTTTTAAGCTAGAAATCTCTCCCTCTATAACATCAGTAAGTATGACTGTGGCCAACACACATTAAGGGCATTACTGCTACTGCTGGTGTTCCTATTACTTGAAGTTGTTGAAGACTCGAAATATCTCAATGATAGAGCACATGTCTAGCATGTACAAGGCCCTGGATTTGAGTCCTACCAGTGAAGGAAACCAAGGTTCTGGATTTTATGTCTGGGTCAGTGCCATGCTAAATAAAATTAAGTAGTTTTAGAATAAATGTTGAGCATCATATATATCTGAGTCAGAAGTGCCCTCCCTCTGAGTTTGCGGATGTGTGTAGGAGGCGTCAGACCTTCACAGTATGGGATTATGGAATCTATCTAGATCTTTCCAGGAATGAAAGTTTCATGCTCCACAATAGCTGAGTCAGTCATTTTGTCTGGTGGAAGTGCACGCCCCACCCCCCACCCCCCACCCCAATCTTCACTCTGGCCATTCTCTTTCCAAAGGAAGTGCTTCAGGGAAGGTGTAGACTCAAGTCCAAGCCAAGCCCATGATGCCCCCGGCCCGGTTGCTGTCTCCCCTCCTCAGTCTCTCTTCTCCGTTGGACCTTTTATGGGATCCCCACGCTTCAGTAGTGCTGACTCTGCTTTTCCAGGAGTTGAGATGGCTTAGGTCTCAGTTCCCGGTCAGCTTGGACAACAGGTCAGCAGCTTAGGTGGACTTACCCATTTGGTTATACAAAAGAGAAAGATGGCTTCCTAGAGTTTAGTAAAGTCTCTCTCTCTCTTTCTTCTTTATTAAAATGAGCCCCACCCCTATTTGTCCCCCTCTCTGGTAAAGATTTTTGAAGTCACACTTTCCTAGTCTTCAAAAATGTAAAAAACACATTTTGTTTTCAATATGCAATTTTTAGCAAGGTATGGTGTAGCACGAATCTTAAACAGGTCTTATTAATAAAAATCAAACCTGAAGCCAGGTATTGGGGTGAACGCTGGAAGATCAGAGAAGCAGAACAAGCCACAGCTACCTCACCTCACCATTTCCTCAGCTGATCCTGTTTCCTCAAACTGGAAGCCTCTGAGTCCTCATCCAGAATGAATCTCAGCTGAACTGCTGCTCAAAAGCCTAAAAGCTTAATCAGGCGCTAGTTCCTGGTCCTCACGCCTTATATACCTTTCTGCTTTCTGCCATCACTTCCTGGAATTAAAGGCGTGAGTCACATGCCTGGCTATTTCCAGTGTGGCTTTAAACTCACAGAGATCCGGATGGATCTCTGCCTCCCAAGTGATAGGATTAAAGGCATGTGTGCCACCATTTTCTGGCCTCTATAACTAGTGACTGTTCTATTCTCTGACCCCAGGTAAGTTTATTAGGGTACACAATATTTTGGGGGACACAATATTACCACAGTGTGGTGGCCTTGTAGAGGAATTCTTGTGAGCTTGGAAGTGGATTTTTTTTTAATTTAACAGTTCCACCTGTTAATTGTCTAACAACCTAGAAAATACAAAGAAAGATTAAGGCACCCAATCTTCAGGAATTTCAGCACCACTGAAAACACCTTTGACGATGATGGTCTTTGCATTGCTTAATACTCAGTGAAAGCCCACTCCTTCATTGACCATTTGCTTCTCTGTAACGACATTTTATTTTCATTTCACCTGCTTTTTTTCCTATAATAGAATTCTTATTTAGGTTGGAAACAGAGCTCTCTTACAAACTATGAAAAATGTGATCATCCAAGTAGCTTTGGCTTCCTCACATAAAGTGGTGGGAAAGAACAGTTTGAGCAATCACTATGGAAAGCGGGGCACGCCCACCGGTTGTAGTGGTTAATCTCGATGGTCAGTTTGTTGGGATTTATACACACCTTACAGACAAAAGCAGGTGGGTGTGACCATGAGGGTCCTTCCAGAGAGGCTGAACCCATCACTCTGAATGTGGTGGCACCGTTCTTTGGGCTGGAGCTCTGGTTGAGTAAAAACAAGAAAGCAAGTGGAGGGTGAGCATCCATCTCGCCGCTCCCTGATTTCAGAGCTGAGGTGACTGGTTTGCTCACACGCCCGCCAGTTACCATGCTTGCCCACTGCGGTGACTGTACCTTCTCAACTGGGAGCCCAGTTAAGACCTTTCTCCTTCCAGTTGCCTCTGCTGGGTACTTTGTCACAAGGAGAAAAGTTCCTAACATGTGGGTATTCAGGAAGAAAGGCTCAAATTAGTTGCAAATGATTCATAAAGCAAAAATAAATCAGCATCTAACCTGCAGATGAATTGTAGGATTTTCTATAGCCACGTGGAGTCCAGGCATTATGATCTTCTCTGCTGAGCAGCAGCAGAAGAGAGATGGACACAATACTTTCTATTGATGCGAGGAGACACCATGACCACTGCAGCTCTTATAAAGGAAAAACATTTAATTGAGCTGGCTTACAGCTTCAGAGGTTTAGTTCGCTATTATCATGGTGGGACATGGTTTCGTGCAGGCAGACATGGTGCTGGCTACATCTTGTTCAGAAGGCAACAGGAAGTGGACTGAGACATGGGGTGTGGCTTGAGCATATATGAGACCTCAAAGTCCACCTTCAAAGTTATACACTTCCTCCAACAAGGCCGGACCCATTTCAACAAAGCCACACCTCCTAAGAGCGTCACTCCCTTTGGGGGCCATTTTCTTTCAGACCACCACACCTATGTACTTTGGATGAGCCTAACATGGAGGAAAGCATTTAGTAGAGGTGGATAGACTTCCTGTTCTTCTCCTAGTTTGCCACTGATGTTTTATAGCCTCTGGAAAATTCCAACAGTCCACCATTGGTAAAATAAATGAGGATATGTTTGAGATAGGGCTTAAAGGATGCCCAGGAGATGAATAGGGACACAAACTACCATATGCCTCAACTCTACCACCCTCAAGTATGTATTTCTAAGGACTTAGAAGAACTGTAAGTTAACACACCACAGAAGCACTTGTACATTCATGCTATCGCAGCCATACTTACAATAGCTAAGTTTGAACCAGCCCAATTGTCCAACAACCAATACATGAGTGAACGGGCTATGCTGTGTACAAAATGAAACGATGCTTCTCTCAGGAAAATGGTTGTAACTGGAGACTGTCACATTAAACAGAATGAGTGTGACTTTGAAAGACATGTTTTCTCTAATTTGTAGATCCTAGATTTTTATATAAATAGATAAAAATCACACACACATATTTAGATTTATGTCTTTAGGAATGAAGGTGATTATCAGAGGTGGAGAGGAAGTGAGAGGAAGAGGAGGGTGTGGGAACGAACATGCTAGAATTCACTGACTTGACACACTTGCATGACTGTGTCTGGATGAAGCCCCTCACAATGGACAGTGAATAGACATCAACTGTGGGGAAGACATTCCAGGCGGAGGCAACTGAACAGGGAAGGTCAAGGCACTTTTTTACACAGGGTGATAGCAAACCACGGGAGGCTGAGTTCTGGTCCCATTTATTACCAGCCCCTTTGGGAGGAGAAAAGGGCATAGACGTGCTTATGTCTGATAGATGGAGTTTCACCAAGTTCTCTCTACTCCTGTCTCAGGTTTCGGAAATCCACCTGCCATCCCCTGAGTGTTGCTGCCCGCAGAGGTAGACCATGTCATAAAAAGGTGAATTTGCAGTGAGAAACCACACTGCTTCAGTTGCTGTGACAGCTAGACTTTGCGCTTACAGGGAAATTACAGATGTGCCGAGAGAAGGTCTTTTCTGATCAGTTACTTCGAGGGCAGCTCTAGAATTTTCATACAGGCTTTTTTTTTTTTTTTTTTTACTAATAGTATAAATAAACACATGCAAATTAACTAGAAGAGGTTTTCTGTTTTCGTTTGTTAGGAAAACAACATCAACAATCCAGATGGAGCCAAGACATATTTGTATTGCTAATTGTGAGATTAGTACCCATTTTTCTTTGTGATAGTTTTTCCATCATTGTATTTCTTTTGAGACAAGATCTCAGTTAAAATTGTCTTGTTTGACAGTTTTGCACATTTATAGAGTGGGTTGCAGTCGTTTTCACCTCTATTTTTCCCCCATCCCCTTCCCTCTCCCGCTGAAACACTTGTCAACAATCCCCCTTCTGCTTTGATGTCTTCTGTCTGCTTCTGACTCACTGAGTTGTGAGTTTCTTGCCTGCCTGAGGCTGGGAGACTATTTCCTGGAGCAAAGGGAACTTAGTGAGGGCTACATCACTGAGGAAATGACGCCCTTCCCCTCCAGCAACTGCCAATTGTCAATAAATCCTTCAGGGAGAGGTGAGGATTCAGGGAACCTCTGCCAGTCATGACGTCGACAGGCTTCATCTTGTACAGGTCTTGTGCATACTATCACAGCCGCAGGGAGTCAGTGGGTGCAATGGCTGTCGTGTCCAAATGCATCTTTCTGTTATAAGTCTTGTCGTCGTCGTTGGCTCTTACGTTCTTTCTGCCTCCTCCCTGTGATGGTTTCTGGGCACCGAAGGGAGCGAAATAACTGTCCCGCTTAATGCTGAGCACTCCACCATCACTTAGTCTCAGCACTTTTCACTTGGACCGGTTATGGGCTTCTGACTTAAATGCTGCCCTCTGCAGTACCAGCATCTCCGATGAAGGCTGAGCGCTGCGGGAACCTCAGCTGGACCGGGAGCTGGGAACAACGCATGGGTGTGCTCGTCAACCTCAAATGTCCAGGATTTCCTCACTTTTTTGAGACAGGGTGTCACTCTGTAGCCCAAGCTGGCCTTGAACTTACTCTGTAGCTCAGATGGACCTTGTACTCAGGGCCATCCTTCTACTTTAGCCTTGGGAATGCTGGGATTGCAAGTTTGCCAGCTCATACTTTAAAAAACAAAACAAAAAGCCGGGCGTTGGTGGCGCACGCCTTTAATCCCAGCACTCGGGAGGCAGAGCCAGGTGGATCTCTGTGAGTTCGAGGCCAGCCTGGGCTACCAAGTGAGCTCCAGGAAAGGCGCAAAGGTACACAGAGAAACCCTGTCTCGAAAAACCAAAAAAAAAAAAAAAAAAAAAAAAAAAAAAAAAAAAAAAAAAAAAAAAGAAAAAAAAAAAACAAAAAAACCTTGAATTGTGGAGTAGATTTGCATTTGAATTTGCTCAAGTTTCCCAAGCACCCTCTTGTATCTGGCACAGCCTTGGAGCCATAAAAATGAGTAACAAGCATCTGAGATCCAGGAGTTTCCATTTTGCAGGGAGACTGACCACAGGCCATTGGGGGATGGTGATCGTTTTCCCTGGAACTGTTAGTCTCCACAGTAAAACAGCTACAGATCTTCGAGGAAAGAATGATGGTCTTACTGGGGGAGTCGCAGGGGGCTTCACAGTCACTGTCGCTTCCCGAATGCTCGGTAAGGCTTTCTTCTCAGAAGGGCAGACGTCTGTCACTCCTGGACAGAAGCCTCCTCCAGCTCCAGAGCTGTATCAGCATCTGCTGCTATTGTTCTCAGAACAGCACTCTCCCGTTCCTTCCTCCAGCTTTCTAGCTCAAGTCCCTGACTGGTGTAGGTAATGCTAGACGGTGTGGAAGGAGCAAAGCCATGTCTCCTCTTCTTTAACCAGAACCCAGGTGAGACAGGAGGTGAGCAAGTGCTTCCCGAGTAGATGAACAGCACACAGACAGGAGAGGAGGAAGGGGCACTGGGGAACACTGAGCAGTTCAGTAAGTGTGACTGGAGGAGGTCCTGAGACTGAAAAAACTTCCCTTCCCTTCCCTTCCCTTCCATTCCCTTCCCTTCCCTTCCCTTCCCTTCCCTTCCCTTCCCTTCCCTTCCCTTCCCTTCCCTTCCCTTCCCTTCCCTTCCCTTCTCTTCTCCTTCCCTTCCCTTCCCTTCTCCTCCCCTTCCTTCCCCTCTCTTCCCCTTCCCTTCTCCTCCTCTCCCCTCCCCACCTGTAGTGGGTAGCTGTTCCAGCTTTGACCTGGAAGTACTACCCCCATTGAGGCTTCCGTAACTGTCATGCCTACAAGGTGGGGCCGAGACAGAAGCCCTTAAGACCCGAGATCCGGATGTGCCAGGTTAACAAAGCCCCTCTCAGTTTTCCAAAGGAGGTTCATGTGTTGTTCCGGAATTCTGGAGCATCAGTCTGGAAGGGTACCAGACACTAGAGAGCTAGAGAAATAAAGACCCAGTGTGGGGAAAGGACTCACAGAAGGACACACAGGCCTGGCAACTCCACTCCTTACCATCTACCACTTTTCTGAAGCTACCTGTCTCTCATTCAGCAAACCCTCTCCTCCAGGCTTTCCATCCCAGAGGAGTTTCCTGTTTCATCTCCAAAGGCACCCACCGCGCCCTGGGCCCCCCGAAACATCTGGCACTTGACAGGGGTGTTCTCTTCTCCCCCCTCTCTACAGGGTACTGAAGGTAGTGGGCCATGAATTAGACCTTGACTCCACAAGGCCAGGCAGAGAGCAAATAAACAGGCTCAGGGAAGGTGCACAGGCGGATGGTGAGAAGCCCGTCTCCTGCTGCTCTAGGTTCCTCCAGGGGAACCCAGACTGCCTCGCTCCTTAGCCAGTTACCCCAAACTGCTGCTATGGGTCCCTGCTTGCACCTTCTCCTATAATGCAGAACTGCTCCTCTTGCTATGGAGAGCTGTGTTCTGTCACACTCCCCATGCTTCTGTTCCTGCCATGTCGCTTGCTGGAGAATTCGCTTCTGACTTGTAGGCCTGTAGAGAAGGCTCAGTTTCAGAGTTACTTCCTCTAGAAAGCAGCCCCGAAGCACCCCTTCTCCTTTAGGGTCTTTTTCTTTTCATTCTGCATTTTCGATCTCATGCCTCCGTGATAGCGCTCATCTTTCTGGGTTACATTGGTCAATCATTTCCATCAAGAGTCTAAAAGCACCGTTATTAACTACAGAGTGCACTGGAAAATGTGTTGACATGGTCTTTGCAATAACCTTGGGAACTTGGAGTCCTTTCCAACCAAAGGTTGAAATGAGGATTTGGAAGTCAAGAAGAAGACAGAACAAGTGTGTTTTTGAGGTCACTGCTGTGGCCATGGGAGTTCAGGTCTGTCTCCTGAAGGAGTGAGAATCTAAGCATTTACGGCATACCCTGTTGATATAGAGCTGTTCTGAGGCTGGGGGTTGTGAGTGCCCCTGGACCCCCAGACTGAGCTTACCGTAGGTGTCAAACACATTTTGACACTGCTGGCATGTGTCACAGGCATGACGATGGAAGGGGGAGCTGCATGACATTGATAACAGCAGTACATAGTGATTGTGACCTTGCGTGAGGGGACCCATCCAAGCAGTAGTTGAAATCCAGAATGGGTCAGCAAGGGACATGAAGTTGCCCGAGACACAGGTTGTAACAGAGACACTCCTTTCACAGGTGAGGGTGTCAAAGTCTCTTCAAAAGCTGGAGGGCATACTTAGGATACTGGATGCTGAGGGTCCTGCCTCCATAGTCCCTGCAGTTTCAAAGCTTAGCAAAATCCTGGCATGTGCTTAGTAGAATATACCTGCTGAATGAACGAGTAACAGAGGGGTGCTATGTGGGGACAGTATTTTTTTGGCTGAAGTTACAAGTCTGGATACATAGGTGATAGAGTAGATATTTGCCGTCGTTTAGCTTCCCAGTATTGATTTCTGCTTCCTAATGGGACTCAGTTTCATTCTGGGGAACTGTCTTACTCCATTGTGCGTCTTGATGGGACATTGTGAAACAGGTTCCTGCCTCTCATAAAAGATCCTGATTTTTACTCTAAATGTTCATCAAATTCAAGAGAAGCAACTTAACATGCTTGTAAGCAGTCAGAGAAGACAGTGTTCTAGCTACTTTTCCCATTGTTTTGAAAAAATAAAAAATACTCTGATGAAAACAACTTTAGGGGCTGGAGAGATGGCTCAGTGGTTAAGAGTGCATTCTGGTCTTGCAGAGGATCCATGCTTGGTTCCCAGCACCCACACTGGGCAGCTCACAACTGCCTGTAACTCTTGATCCAGGGGATCTAACACCTTTGTCCTCTGAGGGCATCTGCACTCATATGTTCCCACACCACACAAACACACAGACACACAAGTAAAAAAAAATAACAAAATAAATCTGAAAAAAATAAAATAAAAAGAGCAACTTCAAATAGAATGCGTTTGTTTTGGCTCATGGCTGGAGGTTATAATTCATCCTGGCCAGGAGTCACAGCAGTAGGAGCTGGAGGCAGCTGGTCACATCCGCAGTCATGAAGCAGAACATGAAGAGTGCTTATGCTTAGCTGATTCTCATCCCCTCTCTCCTTTTCATTAAAGTTTATTACTTAAATATGTTTGTGCTATGCTATCTAAAATGGAAATAAGTTCATTAAAAGTTTTAATACAATTTTATGTGACTCACAATCAACCAATGACTGATAAAATATTTCTAAGTTGTTCTTGTTTGATTTTGCAGTGCTCAGAACTAACCCAAGGCCTCACACATGCTGGGCAAGCACCCAACTCCTGAGCTATACTATCAACCTGGTTTACATCACTTTCTCCTGTTATACAGTCCAGGCCCAGCCCAGGGAATGGTGCTACCCACAGTAGTCAGATCTTCCACTTCAATTAACCTAATCAAGGCAATTTATAGGCATGCCCTGAGGCTCACCTCCAGGATGATTCTAGATTTCATCAAGTTGACATTAACCAACACAGTAAACAAGCATTTAAAAAAATCTGATGAGTAGTTTTAAAAATTTAGTGTGTGTGTGTGTGTGTGTGTGTGTGTGTGTGTGTGTGTGTGTGTGTATTGGTGCATGAGCATATTGGGTAGTGTGTCCTACTGTATCACTCATTGCCATATTATCTTGAAACAGGGTCTCTCACTGAAGCTGAAGCTAGGCTGGTGATCTGTAAGTCCCAGTGATCTTCTTAGCTCTCCCAATCTAAGTTCTGGAATTATAGAAGAGCTTATGGCTATGCCTGGCTTTTTACATGGGACCTGAGGATTTGAACTCAGGTCCCCACACTTGCACAGCAAATACTTGTGTCTGATGAGCCATGTTTCCAGTACTTGCTAAGCATTGTAAAAGTATAATTTGGTGTTGTGGGGACATGGGCTGTGGGCTCTTCTTTGAGGAGATGAAGCTTAAATTATTACCTGAGAATACTTTGGTTGTGGGTGTGGATATGGGAAAAGCATGTTGAAAAGACCTGAAAACATGGAGAGGCTGAGTAACCATAAGAAGAGCACTACAGCTGGAGTGTGGCATAGCTATCTACAGCTGGAGTGTGGCATAGAAGATCTCTACAGCTGGAGTGTGGCATAGAAGATCTCTACAGCTGGAGTGTGGCATAGAAGATCTCTACAGCTGGAGTGTGGCATAGAAGATCTCTACAGCTGGAGTGTGGCATAGAAGATCTCTACAGCTGGAGTGTGGTATAGATGATCTCTACAGCTGGAATGTGGAATAGAAGATCTCTACAGCTGGAGTGTGGCATAGAAGATCTCTACAGCTGGAGTGTGGTATAGAAGATCTCTACAGCTGGAGTGTGGTATAGAAGATCTCTACAGCTGGAGTGTGGCACAGATTTCTACAGCTGGAGTGTGGCACAGATCTCTACAGCTGGAGTGTGGTAAAGATGATCTCTACAGCTGGAATGTGGAATAGAAGATCTCTACAGCTGGAGTGTGGCATAGAAGATCTCTACAGCTGGAGTGTGGTATAGAAGATCTCTACAGCTGGAGTGTGGTATAGAAGATCTCTACAGCTGGAGTGTGGCACAGATCTCTACAGCTGGAGTGTGGCACAGATCTCTACAGCTGGAGTGTGGCATAGATGATCTCTACAGCTGGAGTGTGGCATAGATGATCTCTACAGCTGGAGTGTGGCATAGAAGATCTCTACAGCTGGAGTGTGGCACAGATCTCTACAGCTGGAGTGTGACACTGATCTCTACAGCTGGAGTGTGGCATAGAAGATCTCTACAGCTGGAGTGTGGCACAGATCTCTACAGCTGGAGTGTGGCACAGGTCTCTACAGCTGGAGTGTGGCATAGAAGATCTCTATAGCTGGAGTGTGGCACAGATCTCTACAGCTGGAGTGTGACACTGATCTCTACAGCTGGAGTGTGGCATAGAAGATCTCTACAGCTGGAGTGTGGCACAGATCTCTACAGCTGGAGTGTGGCACAGGTCTCTACAGCTGGAGTGTGGCATAGATCTCTACAGCTGGAGTGTGGCATAGATCTCTACAGCTGGAGTGTGGCACAGGAGATAACCACTACAATTGGAGTGTGGAAGAGGTCTGGTTGTAATAAGGAAGGTCTGAGGTAGATGGGATCATTATGAAGGACTGTGTTGTAAATTTTGCTTGGAAAGATCATTCTGGTTGTGTTAAGGACAAAACATAGGGCAGAAAGATAGGAACTAGAAAGACAGATTGTGTGCCGACGTCAAGGGAAACGATGCTGGTGGCTTAATGTCTGAGTGATACTTATTGGGATGCTGCTGAGTAGCTCAGACACAGAGGGCAAGGAGGGCCATGTCAACAATGATTCCAGGACTCTGGCCTGAGCAGTGACTGTGACAGGAAGCCTGAAAGGATGAGACCAGGGAATGGAAGAGTATTGGTTCAGTCTTAACCATGCTGAACTTTCAAAGCCTATGGACAGTCCTGGTTGGCTCAGGGATGATACATGGGCCTCTGGTCAAGGGTCAGGATTAGGAAAGGCAAACCAGTCACACAGCGAGCAAAATTTAAGGATGTTTTCAGGATCCCTTAAGTACAGGGTCAGCATATGAGACCCTGTCTCCTTAAATTTTATACCTTAGACAGCTTGCTTACTTCTCCAGTCTCAGCCCTGTCGGACAGGGGACAGCCTTTTTTTTGGCAGGGGACAGTATTTTTTTGGCTGAAGTTACAAGTCTGGATACATAGGTGATAGAGTAGATATTTGCCATTGTTTAGCTTCCCAGTATTGATTTCTACTTCCTAACGGGACTCAGTTTCATTCTGGGGAACTGTCTTACTCTATTGTGAGTCTTGATGGGACATTGTGAAACAGGTTCCTGCCTCTCATAAAAGATCCTGAAATGGCCCCAGAAGGATAAACTTTGGGTATTAGAGCATGAATTGCAACCAAATGGCTCAAACTCAATGAGACATTTGAAGAAGAAACTGAGCAAATGGCACCCTTTTAAATGTACTGGCTATCTCAGTCCCCTTAGTGGTAATTTTCGATGCTAATAGAAATAACAGTGCACTCTATTAGGAGTGTAATAATTTGAGATGTGTATTGACTGCAGAAAGCCTTGCTACTGTTCCTGAAATTGTTTGGGGTATGGGGTGAGTGCTGGCTGGGGACACAAGGACCAGGTGGGAAGGGGCACAGTTAGTCTTAGAGGAAGGTAGACATCATCAGAAGTGGGCCAGAGGCACTGAAGGAAACCAGAGTCTTACTGATATTGTGGAAAACTGCTGGAGGAAATCTCTTCTGAAATGAGTTGGAGGCTAGTTATACTCCTGTACCAGCCTCCTCAATAAAAGGACCTCAGTCAAACAGATGTTCATTTACCCTCACGCACCGCTCCAGGAGTTTGCCGTGTGAATCATGTGGCTTCCATATCTAGGTTAAAAGAAATTATCAAGCCATTCTTAGACAAAGGGAAGAGCAAAAGAAAGCATGATAGCAGCCTTTCTCCTCTCTCCCTCCTCCTCTTCCTCCTCCTCTTTCCCCTTTGGACAGTGACCTGAGATTGTCTTCACCTACTTCATTTATAGTCTATTGTATGGCCACTCCTAGATGCAAGAATGCTGGGAAATCCAGTCTGTAGTGTGCATGGAAGACACAACTCTTACATTTGGGTCATGTGGGGAGATTCACTGATAAAAGAGAGAGAGGAAGAATAGCTTTAGAGGGATGTAGTAACTAGGTTTCTTAAACCAATACATTCTCTTTATCTTCCCACTCAAGCTAAATGGAGTTGGGATTTCAATTCTTTGTAATAAAATGCCCCCTAAGGATCCAGGCAGGAGTCCTTGCTCTTCCTGCCATCTATCTCTCAGTGGTCTTTATGGGCAGTCTGACTCTGTACTTGCTGGAATGCAGTTGATTTAATTTGCTAAGCAAAGACCCACAAAGTACCCTAAGACGACACTCTGTTGTAGCCACTGTTCTAAGTTACTGATGAACTGATGTAGCCTCCAGTCCACAATGTACCTCTTTCTTTTCTCTTTTAATCTCTGTGTTTGGGGTGAGCGGAACGAGGAGAGAGAGCAGTGTTTTCCACAAAGAGGTACAACAGTTGCTAAAGCGGTCATTTGAGTCCTCTCCGATTCAAAGTTGTTGGTCTTTTCACACTGCCATAGGTGCCGGTGTAGTACTGAGGTCAGTGATGGTGTGAGAATTAACAGAGGCGTGGGAGGTCAGGAGAGATGAGGAATCGGTAGGTAATGGAGTGAGCATAGGTAATAAGAGGGCCAAGTGCCCCCACTCGTGTGTGTGTGTGTGTGTGTGTGTGTGTGTGTGTGTGTGTGTGTGAAGGCAGCCAGAAGAAAGATATTAAAAGGATTGATGAGTCAGTCCAAACAGCCATTGACATCCCATGACTGCGCGCGCGCGCGCGCGCGCGCACACACACACACACACACACACACACACACACACACACCAGTCTCCTGACTCTGCTGACAGGAGCCTGTTTGCTGACTAGTATTCATTTGAATGTCATCTCTGTAGACCCGAGCCTTTCTTGATTTGGAAAGCATGGGGAAGCTGCTTGACAACATGGCTGCATCACCCAAGACTCCGGGCCTTAATATGGGAAGTCCTCAAGGCCCACGTTGGCTAGTCGGGGCTGTGGAGGAGCTGCTGGGTAAGCAGAGGAAGGGGCCTCGCAGTGCAGGGCGGTGAGCAGGGCAGCCCTGTGGGGAGGCAGTGTGCAGGCAAGCTGGATTTCCGGGAAGGAAAGGCGGCCCCGCCCTCTACTTCTCAGGCTGCAGCAAGGTTGCCTTGTTGTCTCAGGCCAGAGAGGGACCTCCTCACAAGCATTCTATTGTCTGACCTTCAGGGACGAGAGCGAAGTTGTTCCTTCAGGGGGACAATGAAGATAGCCACAGCCAAGGACTCAGGGCGGAAGCCGGAAGTCCTTGAATGCTCTAAGAACTTAACACAGGGATTTTGGACAAGGGTTCAGGGAGCGACACTGCAGGAAAGGCTGGGCCTGGGAGGGGGAGGGGCAAACCTAAGTCTGTCCTGTTCAAGGCCCAACCCCATGTCCTTGCAGGCTATAGTTTCTGGCCATAGAACTTCAGTGGGGAAAAAAAAATGAAATAAAGAGGAAAAGAGGGACATGGCTGCTCCTAGGCACCGTGGAGGAGAAAGTTTATTGTAGATAAAAGGGGGAGTATAGGGAGAGGCAGGGACAGGGACATCTGGGACAGTCCAGAGTGGACGTGACCAGACTGAGCTTGGCCATGTGGGGGGAGGGGAAGAGGAAAGGAGAGAGGAGAGAGAGGAACCAGGTACAGCAGCCAGGAGGCCAAAGCTACAAAAAGGGTGGGTAGCCAAAATGTCTGCATTGTATATGGAAGAGCCTCTGGGGGAAGGGCAGCCCAGTCCCTGGGCTGGAGAGTTCAGGGTAGAGGGTGGAGTACGCCAGCCAGCCATACCCTATAACGGGCAGGGACTGAGGGGTGCTGGGAGAACCTGGAGGCCAGGTTTGCTTTGATAAGTTAAATGTTAAAAAGGCACCTCGGCCATTTGTCCCAGGTTTGAAACTTAACAGAACTAGGAGAGTTCAGCCCCCTCGTCCACTCTGAAGGATGGCCTCTTCCTAGCCAGGCAGAGTTGCTCGCTCTTTCTAGAACAAAGTCCCATTGCCACCATCTCAGCTCCTCTCTAGTGTGTCATGTCCCCTCGAATGTCATCCTCCCCCCCCCATGATCAAATGTCATTGTTTTGAGAAGCTTTCCTTGATCATGCTAGGCAGTGGCATGCATCTGCTTTATATTGAGGTCATACTACTTTTTCACGTGCACACTCTCTTCCATTGCTTAGGTGCTCAGTAAATGTGTGTTGATAAATGAAAAGTTCTGATGATCTTTAACTGCTATTTTTGGTAAAGGTTATCATTAAAAATTAAATATGGTCAAACGGTGAATGTTCCTGGATGAAATTAACAAGAGCTTTTGTTGAAATCTGTGTTTTAATTTTTGTGGCTGTTCTTCCTTCATAAAGTATGGTCACTGCACCTATTTGAGCTTGCGGCCAAATGACAAGGGAGAGGAATGTCCTGTGATTGTTTCTGTATGCACTCTTCAGCCTTCTGCTCTCTAGATGCCCATCTTCAGTGAGGAGCTTGGGGACACCCTTTAGGCCAGCTCCCCTGGAAAATGCCCTGAAACACCTACTGGGATCTTGGAGTATTTGCATTTTAAAAGGGTCACAATTAGAGGCTAGGTGTCTCACTGGTGGGTGCCGAGCTCTCAGAGCATAAGAACACAGGGCAGGGAGATCCTTTGTCCAGCTTCCTTAGAGAACCTCTGCTCAGCTTTGCAGGAGGATGCCTATCCCTCATCAGAACCTAAGCAATGGAAGATGGGACTGGGGTGGGATGCAAATACATTGCTAAGCCAAAGAAGCCAGTCTGCTAGGCTGCATGCCATGTCACATGCTTTTCACAAAACGACATCTGTCCTAGCAGACACACGATTAGGTCAGTAAAATATCAGTGGCCGGCTGTGTTTGGGTGGGAGGGGTAAGAGACTAGAGTAAGGGGCAGTAAAACTATTCTAGATGACACTGTCATGACTGATTCCCTATACACAGCTGTCAAAATCTACAGAGTGCACAATGCAAAGAATGAATCCTAATGTGAGGAATGGACTTTCGACAGGAAGTCAATACCGGCTCAAGGTTAATTGTAACAAATGTATTGTATTAACACGACATGCTAACAATGTTGGGGAGCTAACGTGTGGAGGGGGAGAGGTCATAGGGAATTCTGTAGCTTTTGGTAATTTTGTCACCAAGCCTGCAACTCCTCAAAAAGAAAAGCAAATGTATATAACATTTTGTTTATATAAAAAAGAAACACTCCCCTGATCATGACTAGCATTTATATTTATTTTATATATTGATAGCACGTGCCGTGCCGCACACAGGTACTGGCCTGAGCACTTTGCACAATTAACACACTACAGAGATGCTCAAATCAAGCCTGTGACACACACAGCCACTGTCCCTGGCCTCACCCTAGACACAGGAACGAAGCTCAGCCAGGCAATTCCCACGCTCACACAGCACAGCAGCAGGGCCTGCTTTGGTCCCAGGCAGGTGGCCCCAAAGGTGACACCCGGTCAAAAGGCACTCTGCTAGTGCTGGTCAGCTGTCTGTCACCTTGACAGACACCTGAGATAACGTATGCGGAAAATTTTGTTCTCCCTCACAGTCATGGCCTTTTGGGTCACAGTCTGCTGGCTCCGCTGCTTTGAGTCTACAGCGAGGGAGCACCATCATGACAGGAACACACAGCACAGAAAAACCTCTCCCTTCATGGTCAAAGAGCAAAAGAATGTAGAAGGGACTGGGTTCCTCGGACCCTTGGGGGACATACCCCAGTTACCGAAGTCGTTCACTAGGCCCCACCTCTCAGAGTTCTGTTATCTCTCACTAGCATCATCATGGGGACTAAGACTTTCACATGGGCCTTTCTGGTACCTTCAAGGTACAAACTATAGCATATTTGAATATGTACTACATTCATCCAGTCTTCCCTGTTCCTGGCCCCAAATGGACTCAGCCTTTCAGAATGGCCACAGGCTGAGACAGGAGGTGACCCTCCTCTGTACTCTCGTGACATTTAAGTCCTTCACCTCTGAAGACACATCATTTGCACATGTGAAGTCATTGCCAAAGAAAGTTGTACACATTCTATTGAATCCCGGGAAGTAACTCAACCCCCAACACATGGCTTTCTACACAGGCTGCCGGGGGACGATCAGTCTGCTGTGAAGAGCTCTGCCCATGTCATCGCTGCTCTCTCCAACTTCCTCTGTGATCACTGCCTCTGCTTCATTACCTGTTCTTAGTGTCGAGCCTTCCTCTGACTTCTGCTTGTTCCTCCCTTTCAGAAATGTACAAACGGTTGGGTCAATGCTCTCGCTCGCCATGCTTTCTCCAAACTCAGTCTGAAGACATTCTCCCTTCTGGGAGGGAGGGGGGGGTCTAATCCAAGCCAGGAATGAGAACTCTGAGACGCAAGAGGGTTCACTCACTCAGATGTCTTAAAGATGACTTCCCTCCATCGAGGGTAAAGAAAGGGGTGGCACAATTCTGCTTCCCTTGGCCACGTTATTGGTGGTGTGCCATAGGACCAAAGGTGTGGACCACCATCATTCCCCATTCAGTGGGATTCCCTTGATCAGAATCATCAAACTGGTGAGAGAATTGGTGTGGGTTCCACGCTTGCCAAGAGGGCCCTTGGGAAGCTTTGCCTCCACTGGGCCTCTGTGCTAGTGAGGGGCAGTCACCTCCCTCTGAGCACTGCGGTAGCCCGTCACAAAGTTGAGGAGGGTGTGAAAACTGTGCACATGGAAGGTGAAGAGTGGAAGGTGTGGCCTTCGAATCTCAAACCAGCTTCTAGATCAACTGTTTCCCCCGTTCCCCTACTCCCCGTGGTGGCCCATGTTGAGTGAGGTCCTTCCACGTTCCTTCTTCTTTCCACTCTAACTCTGAGCCTTTTATGCAATCTCAACAGAAATGCCATTGTCTCCAAAGAACTACAAATTCTTCTGACAGGTTACAAGGTTGCCTACGAGTCTTCATAGGGGGCTGACCACCCCCTCCCCCTCCCCCGAAAAAGCATTCATTACACTTAGAGGTAAGGAATTAAGTCACAGTTTGGCTTTTTTGGTCTATTAGCTGTTTAAGGGGTAAGAATGGCTCTATCATGTTATCGTTCATTGCAGCATCTGGAATAGAGAAACACTCACTAAAATTTGCTGAATAAATGAATGGACTTCAGAGCACCACTCTAAAGTGAGTGTGAAGGGGGTGGCTATTCCATGCCTAGGCCAGAGCCACCATCGGGTAGGGCAGCAGAGACGGCCTGCGCTGATTGTTCCATTCTGCTCTCTAGGACTGTGATAAATAAAGAAGGATGCTTTGGGCTTAGACTGGGCTGCTCCAAACCTGAAGCCTTCAGTGGAGCGAAGCACTTGCCCCCAGGTTCATAATATAACATAACATAGTGAGGGGCAGGGGGCAGGGAGACAGGGATCCAGCACTCACTCCCCTCTGAAGCACTTCCTTGTGGATGCACTGAGTCACAGTGAATGGCCAATTGAGCCACCAGCAGGCACATTAGAGAGAGGGTTGTCATGGACTCATATTACGTAGGATTAATATTAGGCATCTCTGCTCAGCGCAGTGAAAGGCTTCAAGTGTCCTTGGAATTCCAGCGACCTTTCTCCATCAATGAGGACATTGTTCTCTTGGCCCCATGGCTTAATTCATAGGAAATGCAGCACACTTCTCCTCGACACTGCCCACCACATCTAGGGTGGGGTCCTAGGGCCTGGCAGCACTGAGCTCAGGCCTTCGACACGTTGTCTTTTCCTTGCACAAAACCTCCCAGGCTTTGGGAGCTCCTGATTGTTATTTCCTGAATCTCTTTGCCATCTTTTCAGTGGTCTTAGCTGAGAATTAGGAGGCAATTGCATGGGTTTTTTGGGAGCCTAGCAGGTCTTAAACCTGTCGTCAAGAGTGCTCCTCTGATTCCACTGCGTGAAGCTCCTGATTCAAAACCACCTAGTCTGTGGGCAACAAGAGAAGGACCTGCAGCCCAGACATGTCATTTTCATTTAGGGAAAGCACAATGCCACTAATAGGCTGTTGACATGTTTGTTTCTAAATCTTCTCTATGTCCAGAAGAGCTCGCTATTTTTTTTTTTTCCTGCCTTTATTTCACAGATGACAGACTTGTCTCGGGGCACACAGCGATTAGAGGAGTTGCTGGGATTCGAATGCAGGCCTGCTTGATGGCAAACATGGGCTTGCTTGGTAATGATGTCTACAGAATCCCCAAGTGTCTTACACAGCTATCTAGGTGGTTGTAATTCTTCTGGTCCGTGGTCCTCATCCTGACCTTGAAATGTAGACAGACAGCTAAGTGCTTTTGGTTTCTGTTTTTATCTTGACAGTACGGCCACCAAAGTAGAGAGAGAAGTGGTGAAAAACCAAATTGGTGAGATCAGTGAGAGAATTGGTGAGAGGACCACACAGACTGGATGTGGAAGGAGATGAGACAGCCTATGGCAGGAAGCAGGGGTGAGTCTTGGGGTCAAGAAAGACAACAGTGGGAAATACTGTCTTTGGAGGGGCCAGCACAGCCTGGCAAAGAGACTTTGCTTGACTGAACTTCAGCCAGGCTCCTCAACTTTCTTTCAGCCTGTCTGTATACCTCCATGTAAGTCTGGTTTTAGCAGGAATCCTCCTGAGTCAGTTTCAGAAGAACCTACCATCAACTCCTCCATGTCTGATCACCTCCGACATCTTACCAATTTCTCTCCCCAGATCTCCAGTTAATGTCTGGCTATACCGAATATTCAGTCAGCCACCCTCCCTTCACTTACAGTACTTATTCTTAGTAACTTCCCTGTTCCTAACTCTCACTTTGCTCCTTAGGTTCAATCTCTACCCAACCTTGATATCTATATCCATATCCACATCCATATCCATATCCATATCCATCCATCCATCCATCCATCCATCCATCCATCCATCCATCTATCTATCTATCTATCTATCTATCTATCTATCTATCTATCTATCTATCATCTATCTATCCATCCATCCATCTATCCGTGCCCTCCACTGTAAAATCTTATTGCATTAGCCAGTATTTGGATGGGGACAAGAACCACTGTAGGCAATCTGTACACTGGGCAGCTACAGAAACACTGACCATGAACTCGGCGTCCAGAAGCAAGAGAACAAGGAAGCAGAAGCAGAGTTGCCTGTGTTCCCTCATCTCCTGGATCATTTATTCTATTCAATGCTTGGGGTGCCTAAGAGTTGGGGGGATTTGAGTTCCTCATTACTTTGGAGAACCAGCTGTCAGCTTTTCCCAGAAGTCCATTTGCAAGAGAGAGAAGAAATGAAAATGGCGTTTTATCAAGGTCCATCTTGCTCCTGTGACCTTATTGATGGTCTCCTGGGAGGGGGTACCTAGGAAGCTTGGCGGCTGCTCAGAGCCTCCGACAGAAGCTTTTTGAGGATCAGAGCTGGAAGGTAAAGGCGTGGCTCTTGTCTACCTTCTTCCTCCAGGCACGGCCCTTCCCCAGTCAGCTCTGGCTTCCTGCTGCACTGATCTGGGACTGTAATAGAGCTGGTCTTATTTTATTTTTTATTAAGTTCATGAACTTTAGAGGAAGGAACCTGGAAAAAATGGTCTCATTACCTCAGGAATGAAGGCTCATGCTTCTTTTAATGCCAGAGGTTGGCGGGGCCTTGCTTGTTATAGCTACAAATAATCCGGGTGGAAAATTGCAACAGAGTGGCAAAACACAAACAGGATGGCTGCTTAGGGTGAAGCAGGTGGGGTGGGGGACCGGAGGTCAGTGCAAGGTCATTGTAAAATGGGTGAGCTCCAGGGCAGATGCTTGCAGAAGTCAGCCACAGCTAGACATGGTACAGGCTCATTCTGAAAGAACAGAGTCCAAGATACCTTCCTGGAGACCAAGACGATGGCAAATGTTTGGATTCCAGAGTATTTGCTTCAAATTCCAACTCTGCTGTTTACCAGCTAATTGTCCACAACTTTCCCGAACTGCTCATTCATAAAGCTCTCGTTCATCGGTTTTTGTATCTCCGGCACGTAGAAAATCATCTACCTTTCTGGATTGAGGGGGAGGATGGGGAATGCAGGGGAGGGGCCTGGCGTAGTCTGTAAAGTCACATTCTCTAAAGAAAGGTCTTCTGGCATAAGCCAGGGTAGTAGCTCACACAGTTTAATTGTTAACTGATCAGCAGGCTGGCCCAGGCCTGGAATCTACCTCCTCTGCATAGAGCTTGGGAGGAGGTCTGGACTCAGGGTCCAAGCTCTGCCTTTGCCAGGCTTTTCTAAAGATGAGACTCTCCTGGGGGCCCCTATCAAATGATGAGTCTCTGGCTTCCTCCCAGTTCCACTGAATAAACAGCACACAGGGACTCTGCATCTCAAACAAAAGCCACAGAGAAATCTTATCACTGCAGAGTTTGAGGAAACACTAGGAAACACTGGTTAATCATTGCTGTACTATTATTGAATGGTTAGGGAGAACAAGACAGGTTTATTTATTTTTTAAAGCATATTCTACAGAGAGGAGCTCAGAGACCTCAGTTTGTTTTAAAAAGTCTCTTAATTGACTAATATCTGGGAAGAAGATGGGTCAAGGATCCAGAAGAAAGGTTCTCTATCCCTTTCTCCCATTGTCCTTCTGTTTCCGGTTCCTGGCAGACCCTTCCCACACTGGTCCCCTCTGGCAAGCTGTTCTTGTTTGCAGAGTCGGCTAACCTCATTCAGCAAACCTTTCCAGATTCCTCCAGGTGTTTGTGTTTTTGTTTTCCTTCTGTTTCCTTTGTGCCTTGGTGACACATCCATCATAAAGCAATCATATCAACGGCGCTATGTGCTCGCTTTGTGACTCTAGTCTATGTGGACAGGAGTCACAAGAAGCCACAAAGTACACACTTTCATCTCTCTTTGCTGGGCAGGATGTACAAAACACTCTGCTAGGAAGCTGGAAGAAGAGAGGAAGCCCGGTAGGCGGGGACTCGCCATGAGTGGCAGGTGAAAGGCTATGGAAGTCACAGCACATTGTCTTCCCATAGTAAGCCGTTCTTTATGTTCATTTATTTGCTTGTATGCGAGTGGTGTGTGTATCAATACATGTTTACCTGTGTGTGGTGCACATAAATGTGCATGTGTGTCTTTCTCACTTGTTCTTCACTTTATATAATGAAGCAGGGTCTCTTACTGAAGTTAAATCCTGCTGGCTAGCCAGCTTGCTCCAGAGAGTCCTACACACTAGGATTACATGCAGATTACTACAGATTGCTACACCCACCTGGCCTTTATGTGGGTTCTGGTCATCTGAACCTTGATTCTCATGCTTGCATGGAAAGGCTTAACCTGCTGAGCCATCTCCCTGGACCCTCAAACCATTTTTAATGACAAAGTCATCATTTTAATGAAGCTTGGAAAGGTCTTAAATTTTTTTCAGCATGCCACATGTCTCTTCATTAAGCTTTCTATGGAAGGCCCGAAGAGGGATAGTTCTGAGCGTATTATCTCTGAACTGAAGGGAGCCTGGTTTAGATCTGGTGCCCAGCACTCAGCAAGTTTATAGAGTGTGATGTGCCTCCCGCATTTTAGATACTTCTGCAATCTGGCCTCTTCCACCTGCTGCCCGGGGCCTCAGAGTGAGTCACGGACATTCCTCTCAGTCTTGGCTCTCCACATGAAAACCAAAAGTTGCTTCTTGTTTCTGTCCTTCCAAAGTTCAAAGCAAAAATCTAAAAAGTAAGAACAATACAGGTTTTAAAATATTCTAGATACATGGATCATTAGGCCATCTATGAAGGAGACACATGTCAAATCCAGAGGTTATGAGTGAAATGGAAATATTGTCTTGAGGAGAATTGGCTTGGCAGAAGATCATGTCAGGATCTCACAAAACAAAACAAAACTTCAGTTTCCCTGTGACTAAGCTGGCAAAATTTAGAAAGCCAGGTGGTACTGTGTTGTATTAGATTTCTATTGCTATAGTGAACCTGAGAGGTAATTAACTTACAACAGGAAATACTTATGCTGGGTCACAGTTTTGGAGGTTTTAGCCTATGACCAGTTGGCCCCACGGCTTTGCACCTGTGGGCATCACACCATGATGGAAACTTCTAGCCTAGCAAAACCGCTCACCTCATCATCTGGGAAACAACTGGAATAAGGCAGGGACAGTGTCATAAGGGCCTCTTGTTGGGCCCGCCTTTTACAGGTTACATCGTCTCCTACAAGCACCACTCTGGAGAGACTGAATCATTAACACATGATGTTGGAGGATACTTGGACAAACCACAGTATCTCTGTTTTGGAAATGAAGGTCAGGAAGAGGGCCCACCTCCACTGTGGGTTTGACCTGCATGGTTATTCTTAAGAGGAATCTGGCATCTCCTGGGCCCATTAAGTTTGTATATGTTCATATTTCCATAGTCCCATTCTGCTTGGTGGTAAATTAAAGCAATGGGTTCACCCAACTTCCTTCTGTTTAAATGCACCACAGGAGATAAACAGTAAACATCTGTGTTTTCCAGATGTTTCCTTGTTTCTCAGGTTCCATGGATGCCCTATTTTCCTCTGTGCAGATGCACGAAGGTGATCTTTGGAAGCTAGAAGTACTTACCACAAGACCAAGAGCTTTCCTTTGTGGTTTCTGCCCGTTTTGCTCCTGTGCATGGTCACAAAGACTTATAATTCTGCAATTTTTTTTTCAGAAGATATATCAGAGGGTCCTGAGATCTGAATCTACTTCAGAGAGTGCCAAGAAACCTGTCATTGGTCATCTCTTTGCTAGTTTTCTTTTGGGCCACCAACTAGCTCCCAAATCATGACATGGAGACTTGTTATTAGTTATAAATGCTTGGCCTTAGCTTAGGCTCATTTCTTGCTAGCAATTATAACTTAACCTGTTTCTCTTCATCTACATTTTGCCTCGGGGCTTTTTACCTTTCTTTCTGCATGTCCTACTTTCCTGCTTCTCCTGTCTGTCTGACAGTTGCCTGGCTTCTGGCCCCAATTATGTTCCCCTCTTTCTCCCTCATTCTCTTCCCCTTATCTCTCTAGAGCCTAGATTTCTCCTCCTATTTATTCTCTTTGCCTGCTGGTCCTACCCATCCTTTCTCTGCCTACTTATTGACCATTCAGCTCTTTATTGGACCAATCAGGTGCCTTAGGCAGGCAAGGTGAAACAGATGCAGCACATCTTTACATAGTTAAACAAATGTAGCACAAACAAATGTAACACATCTTTACATAGTTAAAATAATATTCTACAAGCTGTTTGGTTTCTGATCTCTTCAGTCCCTTCTAGTGACAGAGACCATGATTGATTGCTTGGTGTTGTGTGGTTCTAGGAATGGTTGTTGACCAATCAGACTGGATCCTTCTTCTTTCTAATAGTTTAAAAATAACAAGTTACCTTCATTTGGGTACAGTTAGGAAAATTTGACAAATTCAATTTATGTCACATAACATTTCACAAGGGGGATGTGAATGGCAATCCTCATCACAATGCTCTGTGCAGCATCCCGAGATTAAAAAGCCATCTGTGTGACATCATTGAGAAGATGGGAGTATAAAATAAAGTTGAAGGAATCTCAAGAATACACTACACAGCATTTAAAAGCAAAGGACTAGATCAGTTGGTCTTAACCTGTGGGTTATGATCCCTTTGGGAGTTAAATGACTCTTTCACAGGGGTCGCATATCAGATAGTCTGGATGTCAGATATTTATACTACAATTCATAATAGTAGCAAAATTACAGTTATGAAGTAGCAATAAAAATAATGCTATGGCTGGGGGTCACCACAACATGAGGAACTGTATTAAAGGATTGCAGCGTTAGGAAGGTTGCCAACCACTGAACTAGATGATCACATGACAGACAGATCTTATTAGTAATATTTAGTTTAAAATGAAGGGCATTACAAAGTTTGCTGAGTAATATAATTTATGCAAATCTTAAAATACATAACGTCAGCTACACAAGGCAAGACATGTCCTCTGGTGCAGCAGCGGCACATGCATGGGAGTAACCAACCACTTTCTGGTTGGATCTCAGGCCTACTTTACAAGATGAATCCCAAACCTGGGACAATTGTTAGGCCTAGAACCTATAGCTAAACAGGTCATGGGCCCTAGGGAAGAACCTGTTACTATTAGTCTGCTAAAGAGAGATAATATTAAACTGATTCCTTGTGAATTATTATTATACCTAAAGAAGAGTGCATCTTTCAACCTTCATCAGAGAAACTTCAATTTTTCAGTAGATGGTAATTAGCAAAGACCCACAACTGGCCAAAGTGCAGCGAATAAGAAATTGAAGAATGCTCAGCCCTAAACAGGACAGCTTTATCACATCCTCCCTTGCCAAAGCTCAGGGGTCATTTCAGAAGAGTAGGTGAAGAGAGCAGGAGAGCCAGAGGTGGTGGATGACTCTAAGGGAACCGTCTTCTGGACACAGGAAGGCAAACTGCAAGTATGGATGCATGGTGGTTCTGACAACCTACACAAGACCTTTGCAAGTCCAAGCCAGACCAAACCCAAGCATGGAGAGGGGAATTGAGCAGGAAGTTCCACCACAGCCGAGGAGTTGCTGGACATTGACAGTTGCTGGGAGAGAGAGAGTTTTCTCTAAGAATGTACCCTGGTAAGTCAACCATGCTCCAGGGGAAAGCCACTGGAATATGTGGGAAGCACAAATTGGTCTTGATGAGTTAAAAAACAAAAATCCCAAAGATACAAAGTTGAGTGGATCGGAAAGGGGGAATGGATCTGGGAAGAGTCCAGAGTGTGTAAATTTGATCAAAACATGTTGTATGAAATTCTTAAAGAACTATTAGAAATTCATAAAAGAGTCAGCTACGTGTTGAACAATGACATAAATCCTCATTTAATTTTTACACATTGAAATGAAAGCCTAGTTGAGAAAGAGGATTGACAGCAGAGAATGAAGGTATGTGGGATAAATAAACAACTGGGTCTCCTATACAGTGTCCCATGAGTTAGGGAGAATGATTATAGAGATCACTTGGGATGTGCGGTGTGGGAAGAACTCATGTCACATTACAAGAGAAAACCATCTCTAAGTGCTTCTTTCCCCACATCCGTGACACAGCATTAATTTTTCTTTGCCATCTGCTGAAGAACAGTGTCTATGAGCAAAGAGGATAGGATACCGAGGGGGTGGTGCAATGTGTTAGAAAAGCAATGCCTGAAGACCTTGGGGAGTATTCAGCGAACAGAGAGGGAGATAAGGTCACCCACTATTTTGGTTACCCTGAAACTTGCCTGATTTTTAAGACTCCAAACTCTGGTGGCTGATAAACGACAGGGCATAATTACTATCTTCAACTCTGAAGAGCTCAGTCAGAGGAAACGAGGAAGTAAACAGACTTATTGCACCTCCAGAGGGCAGACTTCAGACCTCTGGGAAGAAACAAGTCAAGGAGTGGAAGGAACAGCTTGCCTTATGCATGCACACACAGAACCTTCTAGTAACCAGTGGCGGGCCAATGGCACGCTACTTTTGAAGATACTGTGGATCACCACCACTTAGTGGTACACAATCTCATTAACACATCACTTTATTGTATTTAATTTATGAAACACGGTCATTCACAAGGTCAGACAACTAGAGCTTTGGGCCCATGGCTGTCTGATTCCAAAAGGGCCCATGCTTGTCAGCACGGTTTTTTCAGACACTCTTACGCAACCTGTCAACTCCAAGATGGTAAAATTAAGTGCTATGTTGCATGTTGCAGACAAACAACACTTACAAGTTCAGAGGTGAGGAATTTCAATGGAAGCCGGAGTAGTCAGAGACGCATCTGACTTGGATGAGAACAGTGATTCTCCCAAGCCCAGCAGCAGACAGGATCCTAAGAGTTTGTTCCGTGGCTGGAAATCTCAGTAACACTCGATAAGAAAAGAGCTCTCTGAAGGACTTTACAATGTGCTGACTACAACAGGCCATGCTTGGCCCTCCTACTGGAGGGCTTTGAAAAGCAGATGCAGTGTCTGTGGCTGGAGGCAGGGTGGAGAACTGAGACAATTACCACTGAGTTAAAGAGCAGAGCTGCTGCTTTTTCTCTGTGAATGCTGTGTAGTAAGCATGACACAGAGTGCTTTCTATAGCAGAGTCTCTCACAGGAATGTAGTAGCTGTTCAACACACACTTGATGAACAAATAATCTCATTTTGGTTTCTGTTGTGCAGCCTCAGGACTGGAGATCCTTTACCATTCTCTGTGGCAGGTCCTACCATGAATATTGGGTAAACAGTAGAGCCGCGGCTTAACTAAGGTTCATACTCTATTTGCATCTATCATAAAGATGGTAACTGGGAGAATCTATGGATGTGTTTTCCTTTCAGCTGACCCATTGAACCAGGTCTATTGTTTTGTTGCAGAACGTATGAAGCCCAATTATTGCAATTGTTTTCTATGCTGGTGATTGAACCCAGTACTTTGTGCCGCTAAGCAAGTTACTGAACCACACGCCCAGTCGATTCTGCAATATTTTAACAGCATTAATAATTACATTTTTTCTATTGGTTTTCAAGTGATTTTTCTTGCCAGTGAGGATATAAAATCGAAACACGGCTCTTCATTTTTTTCCCTTTAATGTTTTGGATAGAGATATTTTCAACTTGCCTCTGTCATCTGCCACAGTTTCCAAAAGCTCACTTGCTGACATGGCTTGCTGGGGATGGTGTTTTCTAGGCCTCCCACTGAGGATTCTGCCTTACAGTCTGCCCATCGGTCAGACTCCTTGCATTGTTATCATTTTCCGTATGTCGACCTTCTGCTGAGAAGGTACAAAGAAAGTGCTCCATGGCCATCTGTTGAATGAATGAATGAGCTGGATAGTAAGTTTTAATTGACCAACTCAAATGTGCCCAGGTGATATAGCCTCCTTTTCCTCTTTTCCTATCTCATGGACATTATGCAAAATTTATCAAATTCTTAAGGAGGAGAGTCTGGGAGCATCTGTAATTCAAAACGTCTATGTCTATCCTGTTCAATCCATTTTTGAAAAATGTTCCTAAGTTGTGTAGTAATCCGTTATAGGTTAATTTGTACAAAGTTTCCTAAATTTACTGTTAGTTGCTTAGTTAAAAAACACTATCTTTTAAAAAGATTCATAATTCACTATTAGTTGCTTAATTAAAAAACTGTCTTTAAAAATGATTCATTTGTTTTATTTTGTGTGTGAGTATTTGCCTGCATGTATGTGTGTGCACAATGTCTGTACAGAAGCTTGAGGCAGCCAGAAGACGACTTCAGGTCCCCTGGAATTGGAGTTACAGATGGTTGTGAGCTGCCATGTGTGTTCTGGGAACCCAGCCTGGCTCCTCTGCAAGAGCAGGAAGCACTCCTAACTGCTGAGAATCTCTCTAACACTGACTTTTGAATATATCTCTTGTCTTAGGGCATTTTTCAAGTTCTTAAATAATTTAGAAATTTCTCAAAATGGTTCTGGTATCTCAACTCAGGGACAAATTTTACTCAGATTAGATGACTTCAGTAACTTCGATCCAGTAGCTAAGAACTCATTTGTTCATCCATCCATCCATCTATCCATTCAGTTTACAGCCCTTGTCCAACATGCGGTTTGTCAGATTTGTGTAAGATAATCACGATACAGCCATGAGTCATGATGAGATGGATAATACAATTCAGTTGGCTTATTAAATTATGTTGGAGATAGCTCAGGCTACTTACAGGAGAACACAGAAGGGCCTTCTGTATAATCTGTGTCTTTATGAGCTGGTCCTTGAACTGCAGCTTAATTGGTAGAGGGAACTTGGTTAGACAGACTCATAGGTGAAAAGTGTTTCAAGCAGAGGCATGACATTTACCTGGAACATTTGCATTGAGGTAAAAAAGCAACTGAAACACAGTATTGATGGGAGTCAACCTTTCTCAGGATCTCTTCAGTGGTGTATCATTAATGTTCTCTTTTGTCCTCTACTTGAAATCTTCAGAGGGTGGGCAGTTCTGGGCTCCTGAGGCAGCAAACTTAGAAGTTTGCTTAGAAGTTTATCAGCAGGAGAGGAGGAATTGTATGAAAGCAGTATTGCCTCAACCAATCATCTGTACAAATACACATTCCTATATGGCTGATGGGAAAGAAAGGGCAACTTTATAAAGTGGACTCTGAGGGAGTCCATACTGGTTTAAGTCTTATTATAAACACATGTCTTATATAATCAGACTAGTTAGTGTTGTGTGTGCCTTACCCCAGTCACAGAGCTGCCTGGAAAGCAAGGATTTATATTTATCCATGGCTGCACTGTCTGTAATCAAAAGCTTTAGTTTTGACTCGCACAGCAGTTTTCATTTAAATGAAAATACAATCAAAATCAAACACTGCATTCTGGTCAGCTCTGCCATTTGCAAAATCATCCATTCTTATTACTTGACCTCAGAAATCAAAGCCTCTGAGATGGAAGACTGTGGTTGCATACATATCACCCATTTGTCTCTAGAATTTGCTTATTCCCTGGGTCCCCCCATAAAACCACCACCCATGATGATTTCATATGGCCCCGCTAAACAAGTGATTCTTCAATTGGAGAGTCCAAACCACGCACATCAGAACCACTCAATACTCTACCAAAAATGAAGTTTTCCCCAGACTCCGTACAGACTCTGTATCAAAAGCTTTGGAATAAATTCCCATGCATCTGCTTTTCCAGTAGTCTCTGGTAGATCCAGTTAGTATGTAAATCAACACTGAACACCACCTGCCTGTGGCCGACTTGATTAAGATACCTTTATTTCCCTTCCCAAGCCCTGTCCTCAGGAATGATAGATTGGCACACCCATCATTTCTGGGATGAAGCACACATCAGGTTAACAAAAGATGTCATGGCATGGTGGTGGGTGACGAAACAGGAGCTTCATTCGTATTGGGAAATCCAAGTTTTCAATAACTATACACATTTACTTTGAAAATCTCCAAACACATGCACTGTAGTACCAATATAATTGTGATGATGACAGTGGTGGGGGACTCATATATAACAGTAGCATTAACTGCACATTCACTGCACACACCTCAGGACTTAGTTTCTTTTGCTTCATCAGCTTTCAACCCCCAATTCTGCCCAGTGGTCTGCTTCTGCAAATCCCAGATTTCATGTCATTTCACCCATAGGAGTATGGACAGTGTCTTAACTAACCAGAGGATTATGCTCACACCTAAGGAAATCCCCCCTCATTCCTCGACACCATACGCAGGCTCCTTCAATTAGCTCAGTGCTATGATGTTACTGTTGGTTTGTTCAACTTAAGATCTAAATGAGATCCACACATGTGGCATCTTGTTATTGTGTTTCATAAGGCTCTGGTGATCTGGAACAGGTTTTCCTCCTGACTGTCTTTCTGTGTACCCGCCTTTTTTATTCTGTTTTCTTATTGAAGAAATCAGGCCACACAGAACAGCTCACACTCTAAATTCCTCAGTTTGCTTCCTTGTGGTGTGATTTCTACCTTTCCCTTACTCAAACTTATGCTCTGTCTTGCTTAATTAAAGTGAATTTTAATTCAAAAGCTTTGAATGGATTCAAGGCCAAGTTTTGTTTTGATTTTCCAGGAGTGTTTCCTTTTCACCTTTGGCATGGGAATTCAGGGCACATAAAGCATGACTGTTCCATTTTTAATGATGCTAACTGTCAAGGGTGCCATTGGCGACTGTGTGATATCTACAGGTTAAAAGCTTCTTGACCTTCCATCTGATGGTTTTATCTGTGGCTGGGCCTGCTAGTCAGTTGTTTCATCAAGGTTCAAAAACTGGCACTTGCCATAGTTCTTAGCTCTCTTATCCTCTCCATTTATTACCTAGAGTTCTTCAGCAAAAAGCCATTGTGCTCCCAGGCTGTGCACCTTTGATTACCTTGAAACATATTTCATTGTGGAGGGAAGAAAAAGAACACATGCCTATCTGCTCCTAACTGCCGATTTCACAGTTGGTTTCTAGTAGAAGTCAGGGAATCCTGAGAGCATCGAAACTTTCCCGAGTGGGTGTCATGAGCGGTGGATTCCACACTCAGAGTGGGATAGTGCACTGCAGACAGACTTGTGATCTGGAGTCCCTTTATTGCACCCTCAGTTGACTTTGATTCTCTCCTCCTACTTCTGCACTGGGACAGAAAGTCAGTCAAACTTTCTTGCTCCAGACTGTAATCACTAACCGTTTCCAGGAGGCGCCCCGGGTTCCTCTGGGAGGAATGGAATGTGTAAACCACAGCTCAGGTGCTGGTATGTTCACTGTCCTGAGCTGTAATTGCTTTGAGGCCATTGCAGTGGGCAGAACTACAAAATACTTACTTTCTAAACAAACGCTGCATTTAACTTATCATTCCTGACCCTGATATAGCAGCAAAGGGTTTAATTTAATTTTGTTGAATGTATACTCTTGTCTCTTTGCCCCTAAACTGAAACTCGCCCGTTCAAATTGGTACCTATTTTTCAGATCCATAATATATTCCTGTCCTCATTGTACTTTCGCTATCATTCCAATGTGATTTCGTGAGTGGGCGGTAGAGCAGAGGAGTTTCAGCTGGCATGATGTTCACTAATGTCTGTCAGGTACTTATTAAATAATTAAAGTATAAATGGCTAACGCGTCAGGGCTGGACTTACTTCATCCTCACTGGAACCTCTGCGACGAGTACTATTATTATTCTCGTGACACACTTGTGAAAGCCAGGTGACCGTGAAGTTGAAGAACTTTCTCAAGCTCACGGACAGCAAGTGGTGAAGCTAGACTTTAAACAGTAGGGTCGGCCGTGGGTCTTCCACTTCCAGCTGCAAAGAAATGCTTTCAAAATGAAAGCCCCCTGCTCCAGGTTGTAGTAGCAAAGGAAGTTGGGAGCATCCAATGTTGTCCAAGCCAAGCTCTACCCCTTTACTCCTTCAGTGCTGATTTCCTCTACTCCATTTTGTCCTTGTGTCTCACTATTGAAGAGGAAGTCTTAAAAGGTGTCTTCGGGCATGCTGTAGTCATCCAGGAACCTTGGAAACACACCCTGTTTCAAATGAATGCTAATGCTGAACACCAGGAAGGTCCAGTGTGTGTTTTGAGGAAACTAGGGTATTCCCGTCTGAATATAATCTTTGTGTTTTTGAGACTCAGAACACAGTCTAACAAGGCTGGTGATTTAGTGGCAAGTACATGGAGGATTTGGGCTACTCTTGCTTTAATTTTCATATACAGGAAGCTAGGAAGAAGTCTATTTGAGGCACTGAACAGATTGCTGCTGGAAGATTCTAGCTCCAAAGTATAGAGGGAGAGAATGGTTATTCAAATCAAGCCAAGGCATCATGGGGAATAATGAGACTGTTCAGGATAGCCAGACATTAGTTAGGAAAGCAGAGGGAGACAGTGAGGTGTCCCGTTTAGGGGAAGATGATGAAGGGAGAAGTTCATTCACAGCATAGAATCAGGTATGAGTGTGGAACAAGGGACGATTCTACACCTAGGCGATGCGTGAAAAGGAAATATATATCAAAGTCACATTTGTGTGATACTCAGGGTGGATTCCCAAGGGGGCTGTAGGCATGGAAAGCGATGCTACACCAACCTGATCACAGACTCCATTTCTTTTTTTTTAAGTGGATAATAGGAATTTATTAAGATATACACTGAGGAAATACACTCCTGAGTACAGAACCCAGTAAACAGCTGAAGTCGTCCTCTGTTCTGACCAAGAGTGAATCCACCTGGCAGTTCAATCAGACCAGGAAGCAGGCAGCAGGGAGAAGAGCCACAGACTCCATTTCTGTCTCATCTCAGATCTCCTGGAGTAGGGTCTCCTTGTCGGCAAGATCATCTGGTAAGATTGGGGAACACAGCAGAATCTGAGGAGTATAGCTCTAAGGAGAGTTAGCTTCCACTGGGCGAGCATCAGGGAGTACAAGGAGACCAAGATAAGCATGGCAGTACCACGTCTCTCTTCTCTCTTCCATCGTGTACCCTGAGGTGTAATATCTAAATGAAAACCTTCTAGAAGTCAGAACAGAAGGAACAAACATAAGATTCCAGCATGAGTGTTCTTTGCAGGCCATTATGAGGAGGTGCCACCACCACAACACACTCACCACATGAGGGCCACAGACTTCTTTTCTTCCTCACAATGACCTCATATGCAGTCACTTCCAAAATAAACCACCAGCACTTTCATCCTTACCTCAGACAGCTGTCTAGAGCATGGATTCTAAATTAAATGTCAAATACGCCACTGAGTGTAATCTGGGCAAGAGGCATCATCCTATTTTATAGACTCTTCACCAATGACGTGTGACAGTTGTCCGTGACTATGCAATTAGCAAATGCAGGAGCTGAGTCGTTACCCTAAGTATATTGGCTTCAAATCCATGCAGTTCATTACTGAATATTTAACTGAAGTTTATGGACCATTGGTTAACATGTTGGCTTTCCTACTCAATCCTCTCAACCACCTAGAGATGTAGGGATTATCACCCTTAAATTGGAGATGAGGAAGCCAAGGCTCAGAAACCTGCTGACTTTTCTTAAGGTCACACAGCAAGCAGCTGATGGAACTTGGACCAGTCTGTGTTCTGCATCATTGTGTAATAGTTAACAACCCACTCAGATGCCTAACTGCTATGCATGGACTGTCTTTATATTAGTGAGACTCGCTCTAGGCCAAGGCTGATTACATAAGCTGAAAACCACCGAAGCTGTGAGGACCCTGCATAAATGAGTCAAAGGAGCTTTTGAACAAGCCTCTCATTGATACCCTCTCATTTCACTTAAATGCTTCTTATAGAATTCTTTACAAGAAAGCTCAAAACAGGCTCAAGTTGACTCTACCCTCATTCCCAGGTATTAAAAAGATAAGCAATTAGCATCCTCAAAGTATAATAGATCAGTTTCATAGACCAGGTTGAATGTGGTGTCATCATTTCAAGTGGATTGGCCTTTTCTACTCATCCCATTCTCTGGGGGATGCAACAGGGTTATCTAAAAACAAAACAAAACAACACAAAACCCCAAAGATTGACTTTTTTTTTCATCTTTTCTTCGTGCTACATCATTTGTGAGGAGAAATGCAGGAAGAAAAAAAAAAAAACCTCCGCCGGGCGGTGGCGCACGCCTTTAATCCCAGCACTCGGGAGGCAGAGCCAGGCGGATCTCTGTGAGTTCGCGGCCAGCCTGGACTACCAAGTGAGTTCCAGGAAAAGGCACAAAGCTACACAGAGAAACCCTGTCTCGAACCACCCCCCCCCCAAAAAAAAACCCTCCATCTTAGCTGGAGTGCTTTGAAAAGCTACAAGGTTTGAAGTATGGCCTGGAATGAGAGCAAAATAATTGGAAAATGACCTTGAAATGTGAAAATGACCTTGAAGTGGAGCCAGAATACCTTTTGAGGGGAAAACCTGTTGTCACGATGGATCTGTCTAACAATTGTTTGCAGCTAATGGTGATAGCGAGAAGGATGTGTTGGAACATGGAAGGAGACTGCACGCACATTACTGATTGGACCTCAAACAGGCGGCTTCTGCTGCTGGTTGATGCAGCTTTCTAGATGAGCGCGTCTCTCTTCCTGTAGCAAGCCCCACTGCCCTGCTATTGTACCAGTGCCCTTCTTATTTTCCTTGCCTCCAGTGTGAGCTCTTAAACCTGACCGTGGCATAAAACCCATTAACATTCCTCCGGGATGAGATCCAGTGCCTGGGTATCTCATAAAAGGCCTCTCATTACTGCCCCTGCCTTGCTTTCCAGGCTCACTGGCGTTTGCTTTCTATTCTACAAGGCTGTATAGCTCAAGAAAGTCAGGCTGCAATAACAAACAGAAGCAGAGTGGCTCGCGGGGGGGTGTGGGGAAGTTTGCATCTTGCTTATGCTGTATGTTCACTGTGTTGGCGGGAGTCCCTGTCACTCACAAGCCAAAAGCCTTGGGACCTCTGCCACTTCATTTGCACTGTTCATCTTAGTAACTGCAGCCCCATGTGGCCACTGAGAAGTTAAAGCGGCGCTGTTCCAAGCTGCGTCTATGAGCTTAAAATACAAGCTTGGAGCACATCACAGACTTAATCCAAAGGACAATTTCAAATATCTCATTAGTTTCTATTGATGACATATTGAAACATTTTAAATATACTGGGTTAATACGTTTTATATATATTAATAAAAATTAATTTGCCCCATCCACTTGCCTTTTATTTTAATATGCCTACTAGAAAGTTTAAAATTACATGTATGGCTTGCATTTTATTTCTACAGGACAGTGCCAGTCTGTAGAGGTTCTCTCTGGTCACACGGAGGGTGGGCAATGCTTTTGAAAGTCTTCCTTGTGAGAACGACAGAAGTCACTTCTCTTTGGCCAGTGCCCCATCTAGTTTAGGGCTGGAGAGTGAGTATCTGTGACCCTCCCCAGTAATGACACTGAGTACCTAGTGATTCTCTGAATCAGGCACAAGGATGTTGACAGGCAATTCCCTTAGGCAATTTACCTTACAAAGATTCGTTTCTTCCCACATCCTTGTGGCCAAGCCTATTCCTCTTGCCTGAGTCCATGCAAATGTAACCTTTATTAGGAGTTTTCCCAGCCTCCCACTCACCCAGCCAACAGGGTCCCTCATTCATGTCTTCAATGAAACATCCTCACAATTTCTACAACAGTTTCTCGCCTCAGCTGTTGCCCTATCTCTAAGAACTTCTCTTATTGCCTGGCAAGGTAGCACTCAGCGGTTAACGCCATGTGGCAACGGACTATGCAGGCCCTTTACTTGTAATTCATTTCCGTCTCCTGGGGACTCTCCCGACTCAAGAAAAGCAAGCTCTACCAAGTGGATCATTTCCATTTTGCACATATGAAAACAAGTTTAGAGGAGAGCTGGGGCTGTCGCACAGAAAACACACCACAAAGGCAGGAAGAGAACATGGGCCACGTGACTCCTTGTGATGCGCCTGCCCAAGCCGCCTCTTTTCCCGGACTTGATTTTGAAGGAAGGGTGTTGCTAGGTGGCTGGGAAGCAGCTAGGTAGACCAAGGTAGACCTCAAGCTTGCAGCCATCCTCCAGTCTTGCTTCCCGAGTTGGGGATTTCGGGTGTGTGGGTCGGATTAGTCTTGGAATGGCTGGTTGGGTCCACCTGGTGTAGCACAAGCGACAACATTCTTCTGTGGCCTGCACACGGGCACAACCAGCCATGTTCTCCATCTCTCCATTCATTAATGTCGTATGTACTACCGATCACATCTTATGAGCCAGGGGCTTCTTACAGAAATATACTTTTGAGTCAAACTGATCAAGTTTATCCTCCAGGTAGGAGCTCTAGGGCTTGGGGAAAGCTTAACCATTCTTTGCCTCAATTTCTCATGAGCAAACTGTGACTACAATGCCTATTAACCTATAATGCTGCTGTATGAAGGATTTCTATTACACACTGCTATTGTAATAAGTCAGACTTGATACCTTAAAGTTAATACCCATTTTCTTCTCACAGTCATGCAGAGCAGAGGTCCAGGCGGACTGTGTCCCAGTTGTGTCTCTGCTTCAGGTTTATGTGGCCAAAATGGAGGTATTGCTAGTTCTGGATTCCTCTTTCGAGCCTCTGGGGAGGAATCTGCTGGCGAGCTTGTTCATGCTGTTGATGGGATGGAATTCAGTCCCACGTAGCTGTAGGACTGAGGCGTCTGTTTCCCTTTTGACTATTGGCCAGGGTTATTTCAGCCTCCAGAAGTCACTTTTATGACTTGAATCATGGCTCCGTTCTTCCATCTTCAAAGTCAGCCACATGTCGTATCTTTCCTATGCCTTCGGCTCCCTCATTTTGCCTTCTGACTCCTCTCTTCCGTCTCCCATCAAAGGAACTTCTCACATTCAAGGTCTTTTCTTGTTGTTTTTCAAGACAGGGTTTTTCTGTGTAGTTTTGGTACCTGTCCTGGATCTTGCTCTGTAGACCAGGCTGGCCTTGAACTCACAGAGATCTATTTCTGAGTGCTGGGATTAAAGGCGTGTGTCACCACTGCCCAGCACATTCAAGGTCTTTTGTAGGTTAGACTGAGCCTGCTCAGGGAATTCAGAGTACTCATCCCTCTTCAAAACTCCTTCCAAGTCATACTGAAAAGTCTGTTTTGTCATGTGAGGCAACACTTCCATGACCTAGGTATCAGTTTATGACACCTTAGGGTCACTATTCTGATCATCATTAAGATTACATCAGGTATTGTACACTATACACTTAATATGCCTGATTATATTGCAACCTGACTATATTGCTATTGATTTTTATCATGGTTCCTATGGATAAAGCAGGAAGGTCATAGTACCTGAGCTAATGGGTAAGGGAGGAGCACAAAGAGAGAAGAAACTAGTTTGCAGGGTGCATGGCCAGTGCCCAGCAAGGCATCTGGGAAACATCAGCAGGCACTACTTTGTGAGCATGTGCTATGTTTCAGATACTTTGCAAAAGTGTTTCTCACTCCTCCAGCAGTGATTCAAAACAGGAATCCTGGACCCATTGCACACTGGGCAAACGGGAGGTTAGCAGCATTAAGTACAAACTCAAGGACCTGGAGAGTGTAAGCAGTGAAACCGAGCCTTGAATCCCAATCCGTTTTTCTGCCTTCGCCATCTCAGCATGCTGAGCTCCTGGCTGACCTTTCATCAGCAGGTCTAGCTCTCCTGACTCTCCCAGGCGGCCCGCATTCCACCAGCATTGCTTGTTTTAGTTTTCAGGATGGATCTGAGATACAGAGAGAGTAGACTGTTAATAGTAAAGTACAAAATGGCAAGGATGGGATTTGAACCAGCTTTAACCTCATTCTGATGCCCTTGCCCCTCCTACCTCTGAAGTGCTCAGGACATTCATTGGGTGGCTCAGTACACAGATGCTGAGAAGATGAAATAGGCATTTTGGCCCTGTCTCTTTCTACTTATTCCATGAGAAAGAGAGCTAAGAGACATGGTTGCTCCAGTGGCCCCCAGATCATTCTCTTTTTCCTTAAATGGTATTATATATCAAGGGCTGCTTGAACAGAATTAGTCTCTTTTTCCAGCTGCGAGTGATGGATGTTCTCCTGGAAGTGAGGATGCTAGGAAGGACCGAGCTGCTAGGGTTCTGGGTCTGTTTTCTTCTGGGATTTGATTCTGGGCCCTTGTGATGTGATCCATCTTGGGTATGAACAAGATAGAAGACTCTTCTTTACCACATGGACCTTATTTTTTAAAGGTCAATCGAAGGCCCCCAGAAAGGAGTCTGGGCTATGAAGGGAGACTGTGAAGCCTTTGTGTTCCTCAGAGTTGGCCACATTTTCTGCCGCATTTGTGTTCACGGAAAGATGATTAGGCTTTGCAATGGAGAATCCATTCAGCGCAATGGTTTCAGAGGATTTTAATCAGCAAAGGAGGAAGGAGAGAGGAACGACAGCTTTGTATCAGCAGCTCCTGACCAATTTAGACTATACGCCAGTGTCTTATTTGTTTCTTGGTGACAGAAAGCACAGGAGTACAACCTTTCTCCCAATAGCTGCCAATGTGGTTACTTGTCACACGAGCTATCAACCTTTGCTATCTCAGCAGACCTGAGGTTCTCAAGCAAGGTGAAGGGAGGAGCCAGCAAGGGCTGAGGACACTGAGGGCATCGGAGCCTGATTGGATTCCGCCTTTCTCATCAGTTATTTAAAATGAAGACGTTCCCTTCATCCCAGGATCTTCAGTTTTCTTACCCCTAAATATGGATAAAAACGTCTAACTACCCAACTAGCACCCAAGACTCTGTCCTCTTCAGACTTACACTGGGAAGTAATTAGGTTTCTGCCTCTCCTGTCCCAGATATGAGGGGCACAGTCTTCGTGAGGGATCTCTGGGGGGGGGTTATCAGTCTGTCCACCTCTCAGGCTGTAGAGGGGCCGCGATGCATAGTTTACTAACTCACATGATGTCGCTTGTGAAGGACTGAGTCCAGACAATAAACCCACTTAGAGCTGTCCTGAGAAAACCCACTGTGGACTGGCACTCCCTTAGGCTGAGGCTGCCAGGAAACTGCAATTGGAACTGTGCTGTATTGGATAGGTGAGACTTGGGGGTCTGGGCTTTTGTGTTTTTTCCTCCTATTAACTGTTAGGCTGCAAAGAAACCAGGACAAATGGCTAGCTGAAGTGCCTATTTAACATATCACAGCCACCGCAGGCTCTCAGTTGTACCTGTTACTGAGTCCTGGCTCCACAGCACTTCTCACCCTCACCCCCTACCCTAAACCTCTCCAGGCCCTGAGCTTCGCTTCCCCCAGCTTCTCTTTGCTATGGAACCCCAGCCATTTTGGCCACATGCTTTCGTGGTTCTTGGTTCTCTTGGTTCTGCTCTTGGCTCTGCTCCTGGACCCTTCTTCCTCCGTTGGCCCTCTGTCTTCTTAATTCTCTCCCTCTTATTCTCCCCTCTTCGCTCTCCTATCCTGGTCTGGTTCAGTCTGGACCTTTCCAGGTGCTTCTGGATGCACTAGCCCACTGACCTGTAACACCCAGGAGTGGTCATGTGCTCATTCTCATCCATCAGGTGCTGAAACCCTGGAGTGGAATATATGAATCCCCTTTCCAAGGGACTTGGTCTCTCCGAACCAAGCCGGTAATTTGGCTTTCCTAAGGTATGTGTGGATCATATGTTTCTACTGGCTTCTGCCACAGAAACCCAGGACAAATGGCTAACTGAGGTGTGCCTACTTAATATTAACCAATAGTGTGTATGGGCAGCTTCGCTCACTCTTACTCTTGGTTTTGTCTTTATGTTATTTGTTATTATATTATTTGTCATTATTATTGCATGAGACAGGATGGCACTATGTAGCCCAGGTTAGACTTAAACTCATGTTCCTGGCTCAGCCTCTCAAGAGCTGGGAATACAGATTTGAGTTACTACAGCTGGTTCATTCTCATACCAGACAAAATTTTCTTCTTGTCAGCTGACTGAAATGAAAAATAAGGTATATGGAGTTTTAGAAGCTGGTGCCCAGACAACCATAGCAATGATAATACTGAATAATTGCTGTGTGAGACATTGTTCTAAGTCCTTTGTATGTACTTCTCTCTCTCTCTCTCTCTCTCTCTCTCTCTCTCTCTCTCTCTCTCTTTCTCTCTCTCTGTGTGTGTGTGTGTGATAGTCTGTGTCCTATCACTATCTATCTTATTCAATTGACTCAGGGTCTCTAATAGAACATGAAGCTAACCATTGTTATTGGAATAGCTAGTCATTGAGATACCAGGTTCTACCTATGTCTCTCAGTATAAGGGTCACAGGTACATGCAGCCATGCCCAGGTTTTAATTATTTTTAACATGGGTCCCTTGGATATTTGTTCTTATGTTTGAACAACAAGTGCTCTTACCCACTTAGTTCTTGCCCCAGACCCTGTATTATCTCATTTAATTGTCTCACAAACCTTATGTGGCAGGTACTATCAGTATCCCAGTTTTACAGATGAAGGAATCTTATTTTCCCAATGTTGAAACTGATATTCCAAGTAAAGCATCCATTCTTGATTCCAAAAAACCCCAGCATCTTTTAATGCATTCCGGAATGGGGCCGTATGTTATGTGACAGGAAGACTTTTCCTGGGGAGATGCAAACCACATGTCTACTCATCCCAGAAAGGGAGCCCACGACAAAGTATGGATACCACCAAAGTCTAACTTGATGAACCAATGAGTTTTATTGGGGCTACTTACAGGGATATGGGTGAGGGATTACTTAGAGGAGAAGAAATGACTCAAAGACAGCTGCCATCACCAAAGCCATCACCCTAGCACTTCTGACAGCTCACAAAAGCTGGGAATCCGGAACACACTGCACAGCCTGTGCATGCTCAGTAGATTGGAGAGTGTCCTTTCCAAGTGACTCAATTAGTCTAAATATGTTCCAGGTAGCTTTGCTAGTTTCTACTTCTAGACAGCTTGTCTGGTCTCAGAGTTTTCTTTGCAAGGTAACTTGTCTGGGAGTGACTTCTAGCAGCTTGACTTGTTTACTCTTGGGAAGTGGGCCTAGTGAATCTGGTCAGTTTCAGGAACTTCCGGAAGCTATTTTGAGTTGTTTACCTTGTGGCTTAATGGAGTTTCCGTGCAGGATGGAATGTTTCAAACCTTTACACAACACCATGGTGAACAGAGTCAGGGAGGTGATTTTAGCTCTGGGAATTCATCATCCCTGGCCTCTTACCTGCGGCTTTCAACTTCACCCAAGCCATTTTGTGGTTCTATAATGTGGCCAGCCCATGCCCTTCTCTTAGAGTGTGCATAATCTGCTCTTTCATCTCTGGACTTTGTCTTGGAGACCCTGTGCATTTTCAGAAATAGCTCAGAAGGAGGAGTCCTTTCCTGAGGTAGATGTCCTGTCACAGCATCCCTCCTCCTCCAAGACTGCTTTTCTTTAATGTAGTGCTAAACAGTCTCTTGCTGACCCTGAGATCCTTGAGGTAGCACATGAGTCTTTATCCATCATTTACATACTGCACTCAGGCCGGGCCTACAGCAGGAGATACCAAAGGGCTGTTGGATGGTTTCATGCAACCAAGTTAGCATGATTGGGTTTGGCTGGCACAGGGGACATATATGGAGATCTGTTAAGCAGAGAATTTAATTTGCTCTGTATTTCTAACTACCTCTGTTCAAGTTACTGTAGTGTTCTACTACATGTGGTCTCATTGTGGAATGTAATGGGAAATAAAGAAGTAATCAAAGAAATACATGCAACTGCATGATTCTTAATCATTGATGAGGTCTCTCGATGTGCATAATCTCATTGGCTAAAGCACATGGGCTTTCTAGATGAAGACAGAGAGTGACAGCTCAGGGTCGCCCAGCTTGTAAGGTGGTTCACAGAAACCCAGAACAGAGACTTTGGATAAGATAGTCCTGGGCACAACAGCTGCCTTGATCCCATGTGGGTCTCTTTGGAAGTCAGTTTCCTCATTTCTAGAATGACGATAACAGTAGGATCTGGGATGGTTGGACTAGAGGCTGGAGAAATTGCATCGGGAAAAATACTTGCTACATGTGAATGAGAAGCTGGGTTTGAATCCCTACAACACACATAAAGCCAGATGTGGGGTATCCACACCTCTAATCACAGTGATCCTGAGGGGAGCTGGGAGGTAGGAACAAGAGAATCCCTCAAAGTTAAAGGGCTGGGTAGCCTGGTGTATCCAGCAGAAAACAAAAAAACAAAAAACAAAACCTGAGTGAGATGCTGTCTTAAAGGAAGTTGGAGAGGTGAGGACCAACACTGAGGTTGTCCTGTGACCTCCTCATGTATACCATGGCACACATGTGTCTGGATTGTGCACAGAAACACACATGCATCTATGCTTACACAAGTGCACACACACACACACACACACACACACACACACACACACAGATAAAACGAACAACAACAAAAAAAAGAGTTATGCTCAGCCCAGAGGCTGGGTAAATGCTTTGACTCTGTAGAAAGCTCTGTGAGAAGGGCGAGGCAGGCTGTGAGAAAGCACCGGAGTTCCTCATGTGTCCCCCACCACAGTCGTCCTTTACCTTTCTGCTCATGTGCTTTGCGTAGTTTGTATTCACCACGGTCCTACTTCCTGCTATGTGGGCCAGAGTTCAGGATCCCTGGCCCTGCTTTGACTCCCACTAGCCCTGAGCTCATTCTCTGAGGCCTTTCCTTTTGCTGAGTTGGAAAATCTCGTGCTCCTCTTGCACAATGTCTCTGATTCCACAGCTGTGACAACCCACCTGGCAGGGAGCTCTGCTGTGGGACACTGACTGAGCTCAGCCAGGAACACCAAGACCTCACTGCCTTGGCCCAGGGAAGAGCGCAGTCTTCTGATTATAAGCAATGCACTGGAGAGCACAGGCCTCTGATTATAGGCAATACAAAGAACTGCACTATCTCAAAGCCAACATATTTTAGGCATTGGACAATTTGATGGTGAAGTTCATTCTCTCCTCCCATCTGGCCTGGCTCACTATGATCTGCCAAGTAGCCTTGGGGCCAAAAGGACTGCCAGATTGAGTAATTTTCTCAGAGAAGAGCTATAAAGATGAGGGATTCAAATGTGCTTTCAACATGAATCCTAAGTTGCAGGCACCAAGGCCAATAGGAAGCACGTGGCCAGCAGTGGGGATGGGCATGGCAAGACAGGAGTTACGTCTAGTGTCCTTGGACTGTCACATCTCAAGAGAGAATTCTATAACTGTGAAATTTTAGCATTTTTTTTAGGCATTTCAATCTGCTTTTCAGAACGAATTCATGTGACTGATTATTTAACGAAATAGACTTGAAATGGCTTTACTACAGAGAAATGATGGTCCTGACTGACAGGTTGGCTGGAAACACAGACATGTTGAGTGACAATTGCTGTATCCTGTGATAAGGGGTCTGGTGAGGGAAGTACATGTTGTGTAATAGGCCCTGACCCAGGCTGGGTGGGATTCCTAAAGAGGGAGGCGACTCATATCAGAAGGAAGAATGAGGAGAACCTAGCTAGTAAAATAAAGGAGAGAAATGGAGTTCAGGAGAAGAAATAATACCTGTAGAAACCTGGGGCATGTGAGGAAATGCCATTTCCTAGTGGGACTGGGATACAGGATAAGATACCAAAGACAAGTGAGAGATAAGCAATCTTAAGCTCTGCTTCCATTGTCTTTTTTACTCCAGTTCATGGCATGATCAGAATGTACTCAAGAATATACGTGTCAACTGAGACTTCTAAAAGGGAAAATTCCTCACCTTCTGATGAGACTTATAAACTCACTACTGGATTTATAAACTCCTAGTGCTTTGTGGCTCATTCTCCACATTTCTGTTTAACCTAGTGGAATCAATCCTTCATCCATCCATCCATCCATCCATCCAACCATCCATCCATCTATCCACCCACCCTCCACCTATCCACAGAACAGCTCTTGAGCACCAATGTAACATGAATTTGAATTTTAACCTAAAGCCAATAAGCCACATCAGATGTATTTAAAAGAAGGACAGAATCAGCTGAGAAGAATAAGTTGATAACATTTTTAAAAAATGGTTGGGAGGAGCTAGGTTCAAATGCAGAGAAAGCACATTGGAAAGCAATCTCAACAGTTCATGGCAGAGACAATGGCTCTGTGAGCAGGCTTATTGATGGAGAGATGGACAGGGAGAAAAACTCTGGAGAGGCTACCAAAGCAAAGACTGTACTCAGCTTCACAAGACTGACCTGTTCTGTTGCTTCCCTTTATGACTAGTGCAACAGTCCTAGTCCCTGACCCTGCTTTTGGGGGAGACACAGTTTTGTTGAATTAAGATTGCTGGGGAGCAAGGGGGTTCCTCTGCACAGCCTGGTTGAGAATGATCATCCCAGTGAGAACTCTCTAGGCTTTGACTCTGGACCAGAAGGGATTCCACCATTTGTTATGTGTAACAGCATCCCCAGAGATAAAAACATTTCATCCTACAGAAAGTTCCTTAAACAGAAAAGGAAAAAAACAAAAATAAAGTAAAACAAAAAACCGACTCAAAATAGCTTCAGGAAGCCCCTGAAACTGACCAGATTCACTAGCCCCCTCCCTGCCAGAATAAACAATAAAACTACAAAACAAAACAAAACAAAAAAAAAAAACAAAACAACAAAAAGCAAAAACCTCTCAGACAAGTGGAGTTGAGCTCAAAAGAAGACTGAAAAAAAACCAAGCTACAAGAAAGGTTCACACTTATTTTGCCGGGCGGTGGTGGCGCACACCTTTAATCCCAGCACTCGGGAGACAGAGGCAGGCGGATCTCTGTGAGTTCGAGGCCAGCCTGGGCTACCAAGTGAGTTCCAGGAAAGGCACAAAGCTACACAGAGAAACTCTGTCTTGAAAAACCAAAAAAAAAGAGAAAGGTTCTGAGACCAGACCCAGTGGCCAAGAGAAACAAAAACCCACAAAGCTACCTGGAAGATGTTTAGACCAACTGAGTACTTGGAAAGGATACTCTCCAACCTAGTGAGTTGCCTACAGGCTGTGCAGTGTGCTCCAGATTGCCTGCTTTTGTGAGCTGTCAGAAGTGCTAGGGTGATGGCTTTGGTGATGGCAGCTGTCTTTGAGTCATTTCTTCTCCTGTAAGTAACCCCTCATCCATATCCCTGTAAGTAACCCCAATAAAACTCATTGGCTCAGTAAGCTAGACTCTGGTGGTATCCATACTTTGGTTTATTGTGGGCTCCCCATCTGGGAAGAGCAGACATGTGTTTTGCATCTCCCCAGGAAAAGTTTTCTCATACAACACCATCACTGACATTAAAAACACTAGACAGGAGATAAGCACAACTATGTGGACCAATGGGTGTAATAAGCTAATGATGCTTGGAACGAGTTGTCTGTGCTTAAAATTTTTATGTATATTATCTGCCAGACTAGTTAGTACCTTATAACTCTAGATTCCAGGTACAAACTGGGCTTGCTATGGGTGAAGCAACAGCCCTGCCTATACTTGGCCATCAGTTCCATCGCCTTTGTTCTTTCTAAAACCTTCCTCCTGTCAGGCTATCACTCCATTATTCACAAAGCCCCCCTGCCCCCCCAGGCAATGGATTTCTACATTGTTAAATACAAGGTCCGTTGTCTGTTACATTTCTTTGGACCATGTGTTGATGGAGTGGATCCTTTCTTTTGGCCATTCACCTTACTCCCTTGGCTTTCCTCCCAGCTCACTGGCCACTTTTCCTTTGTGTTAGTTTCTCACAAACTCGCTGATTTCTTAAAATTGAATGTGCCTGGGTTCAGTCCCAGGGCCCCATCTTCCTGGCCTCACCCCCTTTGATGATGGCGTCTAGTCTTGCGGGCTGAAATGCTGCGGGTATGCTGACAAGCTCCCAGTTTCTGTTTCTGCCCCTTTGGTGAACTCTGCTGTCTTCTTTCTAATTGCCAACGTCGTGTCTCTCAAGTACTGAAACAACCTCCAACCTTAGTTCTCCACAACCGAATTCCCGGCATCCTAGACCAGATCTGCTTCTCTTAGTCATCCCCATTCTAATAAATAATAATTCCTTTCATCAAATCACTCAGCCCCTACCCCCAATGAGCTGCCTTTCATGCGTCTTCTCCTTTTATTGCACTCCACATTTAATCTGTCATCTTCTTTCTAAACACATCCCACATCCCCCACCCCTCACCCCCCAAACACTGCCACTCCAGCCTAAGCCGTCCTTGTGTTTTCTATACTAATCATTGTGATTTTCTTCTTGTACCTCTACCCTTTTCTCAACACAGAACACTTGGAAATGCATGCCACTTGGTTCCACCCGATGGCTTAAAGTTTTCTAATAGATCCCCATCTCACAAATCAAGAAGACCAGCCCTTACAGTGACCTTCAAGATATATTCTCAACCTCCTCTCTTGGCTCATCTGCGACCACCTCACCTTCCCTTACACTCTGACACTTGTCTCAGACTTGACCCTAAAATATACTGCTCTGAGCGTCTGAAGTCACTCAAGGCTGCTGCATCAAAGTATCATAGACTGGCTGGCCTCTGAGCAGCATACATTCATTTCTCGGAGTTTTCGAAGCCAGATGACATACAGGGGCAGCCTCATGGTCTGATTTTTGTGGGGACCCTCCTCCAAGTTGCAGACAGTCAATTGCTCCTTGTATTATTGTAAGTTGCAAGAGAGCGCTCTGATGTGCCTGGTAGAAGGGCCACTAATTTGATCCATGAGGACTCTACTCCCATGACTTAACTGCCTTCCAAAGCTGCATTTCCTAATAATGTCTCATGGGGAGTGGTGGTTAGGATTTTTAACATGAGTTTGTGGAGAAAACATTCACCTCGTTGTACTGTGCAGACAAGTATTATCTGTAAGTTAAATTGCCAACATTGCTACACACCTGGGTCTTCTTGTATGTTCCTCCTGCTTAGAAATGCTTCCTAGCCAGCCAGGTATATATGTCTACTCACTTTCTTATTTCCCTTGAATGTTTGCTCCTGTGATGACTTGTGATGCAGACCTCAGAAATAGATTTCTTAAGGTACCATCTAATTCTCCAGCCTGCAATGCAACCTCTAACCACTTCGAATTTTCCAGTTTTTTCTGCCACTGCATCTCTTCTGTATTATACTAACTTCGTTATTATTCATTTGTACCATCATGGATAGTTTTTTTTTTCCTGCATCCCTAGTCTTTAAGCCTTACAATTGTATCTAAAATATGATAGGGCTCAGAAAGTAGTTGGCAAATAATTAGATTGAGTTGTTGGAGTCAAGTGCAGCATGGTTATTGCACAGTGGTTTTCTTCCTTCCTTCCTTCTGTTTTTCCTTCCTTCCTTCCTTCCTTCCTTCCTTCCTTCCTTCCTTCCTTCCTTCCTTCCTTCCTTCTGTTCTTCCTTCCTTTATGTTGTTTTATTTTGACAGGGTTTCTCTACGTAGTCCTGGCTGTCCTGGAACTCAGGAGCTGGCTTCTAATTCACAGGGATCCGCCTGCCTCTGCCTTCTGAGTGCTGGGATTGAAGGCACATGCAACCACCACCACCCAGCTCACAGTGGTTTTTCAAGAGGAATGCATCCTATGCTTTCCCAGTGGCCACCACAAGGAGCAGGGAAACAAGTGGGTCTCATGAGTAGAATCATCAGAGCAATTCAACTCAGCAAAGTTTTATCATGGGCTTTGTCTACGTCGTATTACTTCTGACCTGGAGGAGTTAATGAGCTACAGAAAGACACAGAGAATATTTACCATGACGCTAAGTAGAAAAACTTTCAGGTGCAATCTACATGTAGAAACATGTAGAGTGGGCCTGGCCAGGAAGGAGATAAGGAAGGGCCGGTTACCAGGGAAACACCCATAGAACATGGATGGCATTTGAGGTGTATTTGAATCAGATGAGGGGAATATCATAGAGACACAGTGGAGTAAAGGGCTCACAGTGTGGAAGTACAAAACCAACAGCATGTGTCTGGTCAGCAGAGAAGGTGTCATGGCAATTGCATTCCAAATAAGTGGACACTTTGAGCAAGATATGAATAGAGGCAGATGGCTGAAAACTTGTTGGGGAGAGAACAGTGTTACTCGGCTGGAGAATTTGGCTACTTCCCAGAAGCTAGCCCATTGCATTCTTGATGTGTGTATGTCATAAAATTGACTCGGCAGCATAGTAACGCTTTGCCTTCAATACGGAGGAGTACAGGAACGTTGAGCCTAGTTTGGAAGCTGCTTTTCAGAAGGTAAGTCTTCCAATGACATCGACTTTGCTTCCAGGAGGTGTTCTGCATCTGCCATTTATTTTATGTTCATTCATCGTTATTCTGCAAATGTAGATTCAACATTGTCCCTCCTTAATGCAACAACAGCCATCGATGAGGGACAAAATAAAAGGCTGATCTAAGGAAATACATGACAAGGAAACTTAACCAATTCAGAGACAGGAAACCTCTCTCAGAGGAAGTCATGTCGACATCTTTGAAGAATAGGAGTTGGCCATACAAGTGAGAAAATTATCCCAGGAAGAAAGGATGCAGGTACAACTGGTCTGTGGTAGGAAGCTCTTTGTTTCACATGTTGGGGTAAACACTAGGCGTCAGCACCCACACATGGTACCTGCTGCATGATGAGTACAAATAAATCTTAGCACAATGAGTGGATCAAGGCATGAACCAATATAAGTGTGATTAGTTATTTAACATTCCGAAGCTACTTCCTTGAGTGTAGTATGGGTTGTATTTAGCTGTATGACTAACCAGAAAGGGAGGTCAAGTGCATCAGTTAGCTTACCATCGTGATAATAAAATACCTGTGACAGTTAAAGAGGAAAGGGTTGTTTTGTATTACAGATTTAGTGGTGCCAGTCCATGATCAGATAGCAGCTTCACTGAGTTGAGCATCTGGCAAGAATGGTATACTGCAGGTTTTGGGTGAACATACGGCAGAGCAAACTTGCTTGTGCCCTGAGCCAGCAAGCAAAGCAACGAAGATGAAGAGGCCTGTTCTCACAATCCCTTTGAGGCCATACCCCCCAAAGCCTAAAGACCTCCCCCAAATCACCACTGCCTAAAGCTTCTCTCACTCCCCAAGAGCACCATCTTGAGGACCAGACCTTTAACATATGGGGTTTTGGGGGAACGCTCACCATTCAAATTTTAGTATCACCCTTCTTCTTGGATATGGCTTGGTATTGGTTGGCTATAATATCAGCTGTCCCCCAGGATCTTCTGCCAAGTCATTTTTCTTACTGGAATCCGAGCTTCAGAAGGTATCAGGATGGAGAGGTATGTGGCAGTCAGGTCTTCCAACCCGAGTTACACCAAAATCTAAAACGATTCAGTATCTTGTCTGTGTTTGGAAAACAGTTTGTGCAGAAATGCCAAGGCAGGAATAGTGGTGTGAGGCAGCTTCCAAAGCCTGAATAATAATTCCTCAATTCTCCAAAGGCAGAGAAATAACTCTGGAAGGTGGTGGCTGGGGTGTGTGTGTGTTGGTGGTAAATGTTAAAACAACAACAAATTCTGGATTTGGGCCTGAAAGAAAAGGAAATAAAAAGTAACTGTTTATTCAGATAGGCCCTTTCCGGCTCCATGGAATAACAGAAAGCCCACATGAGTCTAGTTGACTTCAGAGAGCTGTAAAGACTTTACACAGGAATTTTCATTAGTCTTGACTTTTTCTCCAAGGCCCAAGTGGCTGCCTGCAATGACTTCACTAGTGAGTGGCTCCTGTGGTGAGCCATTCACTGTGCTCCACAGAGTCTGCCTGTGCTGTTGGATTTCACACAGTCCTGTTTGACTCAAGGGGGCAAAGGCCTTTCCATCCATTTTCTTCTAGAAAGTTTGATTTTACATATAGATTGATGGTCTATCTTGAGTGATTCCCAGGTCAGCATATGGATTGGAGTGGAGTGGGCGTTTGTTCTTTAATTTTGCCAGGTATACGTCCATTCATTGAAAGCCTCTCATGATTGTAGAGTTTGCACCTTTGTTGAAAAGATTATGGGTGATTCATCGGTCTAGCTTAGTGTCCGTGTTAGCCAATGGATCTACGTAGATTTATAGGAATATTGAATTGGATAGTGGAAGTTATCCTCTGACTTCCTTTCCTTTTAAGTTTGTGTGTGTTCATGAGTGTTGATGCCTGTGTGCTCCAATGGAGACCACTGAAGTGTGGCAGGTGTCTTCCTGTAGGACTCTTCACCTTATTCCCTTTAGACAGAGTCTCTCACTGAACCTGGAACTCAGCTGGTGACCAGTGAGCCCCAGCCATCTCCCTCCACTAGAGCACTAGAGCTGGAGGTATACACACACACACACACACACACACACACACACACACACACACACACACACGAGCATGGCTGGCTGTTTACATGGGTGCTGGGGATTTGAATTTAAATCCTTGTGCTTGCAAAACAAGGGCTCTTACCCACTGAGCCATCTCCTCAGTCTCCTATTTTTTCTTAAGAGATTATTTTGTCTTACCTGTCTAACCTAGATCTTTTCCATGTCTACATAAATTATATAATCCCTTGTCAATTACTTGAAAGTTTGCGCTGTAATTTTATTGAGATTTCCTAGTTGAGTGTGTGAAGAGCTAATCTTTAACAATATTGAGCCACCCAACAAAGGATCATTGTAGCATCTGCAACAGTTTTCACCAAGGTTTTGCTGAGGTTGGTGTTTAATAGTCTTGTAAATTTAAAATTGTTTCCAAAATATTCTACATTTTGATGTTGTGGGAGATTGTTTTTAAATTAATCTCTGATTTTTTTCTTTGGTAGTGTATGAACAAGCAGTTGGGCTTTGTTTTATTTGACCTTGTTTCTGAAGCCTTGCCAAGCTCACTTAGCTCTAGTACCTTTTCCACTCTAGAATCTATAATTTTCTTCCTATGTGATATCATTTGTGAATCAAGTCAATTTAATGTCTTCCTTTTCCATTTTGATGTCTTTTATTTCTTTTTCTCATTTAGAAACTATTTTAAGGCTGTGCCTTGAGAGGTTGCGTTGTTCCTGTTTTCCTTGTCTTGGCAAGCCATTGCCATGTGCTGAGACCCACACTGGTCCCTGGAGTGTGAAAGACCCTGCACAGAAAGGCAAAGCTGGGACTCCCAGTCCTGTCCCCTGAGCCCAGCTCTCAATGACCTACTAGCTGAATGCTGCTCCAAGGGACCTGTCAGGTCCAAAAGAAACGTAAGTAAGTTGTAAAGGTTTGAGGAAGTGATTTAAAGTATATGAAAAATTAAAAATGTTTCAAATTATTAAAACTTCAAAAGTTCAGAGTTTTAACATATTAATCAATGTAGTTCTGATAAGATATTAATCTGACCCTGGTAAAACACTAGTTTTGATATTAGTCACAATTATTAGTCCTAAAACACCAGAAAAACCAGTTTCACCATTTTGGCCAAATTTAAGCAAGCTTTTATTGAAAATTTAAATACTAACCAAGACAAAATTTGGCCAGGATCATCACATAGAAACTTTTCAGGTAAGTAGCCTCAAGATAAGTGTTGGCGGAGCTTATATGGGTAAAACCCATAGGCCACTGTAATTTCCCATGAGTCTTTGTTGTTTTTTTCCAAGAACTACAACTCCCCCAATCTCAGGAAGTTACTTGGTCCTTGAGCAGGTGGGGCTTATAGGTTAATTTCAGGTCTAACAACAGGCTCAAAACTTTAAATTGCCTTTGGACCTGCCATGGCCCAAGCAGAATAGCAGAACTCCTCAGCCAGCCTGTAGAATGTTTACATCTTTGGGATTTGGGATGGTGTTCTGTGCAGTAAAGTGAGAGAATGGTGTACACACTTCCTACATGGGGAGAACAAGGACTACCGATGAGAAGTCTGCCAAACTAGAAGGCTATTTAGGGCTTCTTTTTGTCTGGATCATTCTTTTGTTTTTGAAGATTCAGTAGCCATCTTACTCGGAACTTCCCATTATCCTAAAGTAACCTCAGTGGGTTCCTGAAACCTCAAGACGCCCCATGAACTGAGCTCTATCTAATAACTCAGCAATTAGCTGAGCCTCTTACAAGGTCCTTAAGGGAAACAGAAACCAAAAGTCTTCAGGACCGTTTCAGCTTGAACTGTTTTGTATCCCTATTGTCAAGCAGGTTTAGAGACTAGGAACTTGAAAACTCTCAGGCTGGGGAGAATATGATAAAAAGATTTGCAACATGTGTAGGGTTAACGACTTAAAAAAAAATACCCCTAACAATCACTTTCTGTGTAAGTCAAGTAAGTGTTGACTGATTCTATCAATTTGTAAGTCCAAACAACTTCCAGATGGTTCTAATAACAGTAAAAGTATCTTGTATTTGATTAATGCCTTTCAGTTTACAAAGCAGTGACCATCTGTGTCCTCATTTCAACCCCACAGTGCAGCCTGTCAAGGAGGCAGACCAGAGGTCACTAGCTCCATTTCCTAGATGAGAAAACTGAGACCCAGGAAAGAGAAGGGATTCTCACAAAACCAATTAATGGGTCAGTAGGAAAACATAGAGTAAGCCAAACCTTTAGATCTGATGGTCAATAACTAATTAAGAAGTAACCAGAGAAACCAAGATTAAACCAAATCTTCAGATTTCATGACCAATAATTTCTCTAGACCGTTCCTTTTATTGTTGTTTATAGACTGAGGGCACCTTCTATCTATTTCCATTTTAATAACAATGAAAGGATCAGCAACTGTGTGACAAGCACAGATGGTGGGGACAGAGGAGTGTGACGGTGGCAGAGTGGCTGATGCGGGTGGGTGATCTCTAGTTGGGTCCAATGTGTCAAGCCTTACCCCGAAGTCTTACACATCCTACTGATACTCAAAGTGATCCTATCAGGTCTGTGCAGCTGACACCCACCCTCATTTAGAGAGTTGACTGGAGCATAAAGGCACATAACCTCTTAAAGAAGCGCAACTTGTAAGTGGTTGATCTGGGGTAATAAGTCCCATAGGAGGTGAAGGGACAGGAAATAATTCCAGAAAAACAACAACCCATTGAACTCAGTCTGCCTGGATGGGGGCATGGAGGATCTTGGGGTGTCAGAAGACATGAGCAATATGGTGGGGAGATAGCATACAAGAGAATGGCAAGGTCGTGAGACCATGATGATTCAAGAGGGTGAAGGTTCATCCGTAAGGGACAGAGTACAGAAGTACAGCCACACAGCCACACAGCCACAGGGCAGGTGCAACCCAAGTGCTTGCCAACAGTAACAGTGTAGGCGTTTCTCAGTCCTCTCCACCTCAGGGTGGCAGGACGCCCACCAAGGGAGCCAGGCTAGCTGGTCTTGTTCAAGTCTGGCCGTCTTTATTAGCTTGGCTGTGTCCTCAGCCTTCATTTGGGCTGTTTACACTTACAGTTTCATGCCAGTCCACACCTGATGGGCCACTGCTCAGTATCAGTACTAATTATCATTATTACCGAGAATCTTAATTGGCATAATTACCCCCGGCATACATTTTGATTAATAGTCGTTAACAGCAATTTATGTTTCATTATTATGGCTGAGATTTAATTATTTAATGGGTATAACAATTAATAATAACTTATATTTATATGGGACTTGATAATTTTGCAAAGTGGTTTCAATTATAAACTGTCATGCGATCCACCCCGAAACTCCAGGTAGTAGCAGCTTGTGGGTTCTCAGCCCATTTTACAGGCCAGGAGGTTCAGATGGAGAGGTGTTGGGATTTGTTCCATGTCTTGCCTCCCACTTCAGGTCACCTCTGCACCTGTAGTTATGGCTCATTGTCATACTAGTTAGAAGCAGCTCTAGTGTGGCCTAAAGCAAAGGTGCAGACCAGTTTTTTCCTTGAGTTTCACTTCTCCTGGGTATGAGCCCAGAGACCTCGAGCCAGTCGGCCCCTCTGTACCACAGTTTGCCCTTCTGAAAAGGCAAACAATGTCATCTACTTTGCACAGAGCAAAGGGACAGATAATATAGTAAAAATAATGCTTGCTAAATGACAACCATCATTGCTATGTCCCTTTTGGATCTTGACTGTAATCAGCAATAAGGGGTGTCCCTTGGGTAACCAACTGCCCTCAATCTAAAGCTCACAAATACGGTGGGAAGGCCTCAAGCAAAAAGCTGAGGCTGCCTTCCTGGGCTAGGAGCAGCATTAAGAAGGTTGAGACCCACTCTCCTAAGAGCCTTGCCCCAGTGATCTCAAATCCGTGAATCCGTGTGTTTGCTGCATGGCTGCTTTGTTTTTGATAGGCTACTGGTCTCCGTCACAGGCATCGCTGTGCTGAGAAGAAATGTGAAGGCCACAAGAAGTGTCATGAATGAGTAGGCTGTGGTAGGTAATTGGGTGACACAGAGGGGCCAATGCCACCGTATGTTGACAACTGTGTATGAGGTCCAGGTATTTTGCATCTATTATTTATGATATTTAAATAATGTATTATTTCACTGAAAGAAGTCATGTGGAAAAGATACTGTTTACCACACTTTGTGGATGGAGAGGCTCGTTAAGACTAAGCGATCGGTTCAACATTACCCAAAAGCTCCAAGTGGCCCAGCTGTTGAGACTTGTGCTCCTCTGAACACAGCAGCTGCTAACACTTCATGCCTTTCCTCTCTGCATGGGTCCAGGGCTGCCTCGGTTACAGGAGGTGGAGCCCTGGGGGACCCAGAGTAGAGTGTTGACCGGTGACCTCTTATCTCTTGGCTCCAGCCTGTCCCATGTAACTTGGTCCCAGCCACCTCTCGTGGGCACTTTTCCCCTCGGTGAGTTTTTCCAGATGCCTATGAAGGGGGCTTAGTGTTGATACTGGTTTAAAACAGCTTAGTCTTGCCCCATACCGGATAGACACTTCTGCGCTTTTGAAGTCATGTTGTAGCCACTGATGACAGAAGTCTGACCCTTTGTTTTCCCTTTTATCTTTGCTGAAAGAGATGTGGCTGGTAACCCCAGGTGATAACCCAGTGTTTCCAGCAGATGGCTTGGGGCTGGTCATATGAGACCTGTCACCCTGGGCCTCCTTCAGTGACAAAAATATCACTGCTGGTCATTACAGTGGCTATTGGCTGAGGGACCGTCAATGCTAATCAAAGATCCAACATATCTCTAATCCTTACAATGTACAATGTGCTATTAGCATCACAATTTAATATTTGAAATATGGAAGTCTAGAGGGGGCAAGGAACTTCTTAACATCAACCAGCATAAGACAGTAATGATTGTAAACCTTTAGCTTCCTTTCTATATCCTTTCTCTTCTGGGTTTTCCTGGATCTTTTCCCCAAATATAACTCAAAGGATCCAACCTTGCCCCTGTCCTCCTTGGCCCTAACAGGTTCCCTCATCTTACACTTTCTTCTGGCTTCTGATCTCACTCCTATGCAGATGGCTTCTAAAGGACGGACTCCAAATTGGCACCTCTTTCTTGACCCTTGAACTCTTTCCTGACCCTTGAACATGTCAACAAATCTTACCATTTGTTGTCACCATTCGCCTTCCGGCAGTAGCACCCCCACTCTTTGGAAGCAGCAATCTTCACTACATCACTGCGACACTTCCTGCCACCCTTTGGCTACCCAGTTACAATGTCCTGCAGCTCTCCTGGGCAAACCCTTTTCATTCACTGACCCAGGAACTCGGCCACCAGATCTGGCCTCTCCTCCTGGCCATGAGTCCTGCCCAGTCTCTGTCCATGTCTGGCATTGGGCTAATTGTAACAGCCTTCTTCAGCTTTCTCCCTGCTGTCCTTTTCCTAGGTTTTGTCTTCCAGGTGTCTGGGTGTCACTACAGTTCTTGGTCTGCCCCTGCTACTGAGATTTCAATGACAAACCGAAGCACAATTCTGCCTACATTTTTCTCTGGGGAACCAATGAGTTTATTGGGCTCCTTACAGACCCATAGGTAAGAGGTTACTTACAGGGTGTGTGTGTGCTTTTCCTCAAACAGGCACCATTTGGAAAACCTTTCCCCAGACAGGATGAGGGCTGCCCCATATCCCCAATAGATGGAGCACTCTCCCCTAGTGTCCCAGGCCTATATACTTAGTCCCTCCCTGAGGCCTTACCATGCAGTTAAGGCAAAGGTGCATACAACAGATGGGAGGGAGTGGCTGGATAGTCAGGTGGGGTCTGGTAACTCTCCCATAGCGTTATGAGAGTGTCTGAACAGTCTACTATCCCATCTGGGGCACATCCGAATTCCACAGGCAGACTTGAGTTCGAGTCTTAGCTCTTTCTTCCTGTGCGACCTGTCCCGTTCCTTGAACATTTTAAATCTCTGAATAATAAATGTCTAAGACACTTCGCAGGAGTTTTCTGAGAATGGATGGGAAAGTAGTATGCAGAGTAAAGGACTCAGTGGGTCCTCCATACTAGATGGTTCTTGTTAGCAAGTACCGTTCCTAGGATGATGGGACAGGATAGATGCTGTGATGCAGTAGACAGAGATGGCCAAGCAATGGTACCAGAAGGATGTGTCAGATGATGCAGAGTGCAGAAGTCAGGTTTTATTATCTAGGGAATAAGGAGCCACAGAAAGTTAGTAAACAGGGTTGATTTGGACAGATCAGTCTTAAGATGGTCATCCTGGCACCAGTGTGGAAGTGAGGACCTGGTTAATGAGCAGGCCAGGAGTGGAGATATAAAGGCTGATACTAAGGCTATGGCGTCATCCTGGAGAAGAGCACATGGGACAGAGAGTCCAAAGAAACCCATCACTCAGCCTCCTGCCTGATGGGACATGTGGTTGGGAAAGTTCAAGCTACAGTTGCTAGTCTGGGCAAATTTGTAGCTGATTGACCATAGACATGATCTAGATTGACAGAGGCTCCCCATAACATTTTGATTTTATTTCCTAAGGATGAAAGAAAGCTCTCCATTTCCTGTTAATCAGTATTCCACAACATGAGACTATCCAGGAGGAAGTAATCATAATTCAGTACCAAACAGTGGGTGAGATGAAACAGGTGGTGTCAGCATGCAGTGCATCGGGGAGTTGGTGTTTGTGTCTGTTGGAGGAAACTAAGACAACACCAACATTTGAAGTCAAAAAAGTAACTTTTCTTGGTCCCTAGGTTAAATTCTGTCAATCTAGGGTTCTAAACAAAATAGAGAAAGCCTAAATTTGGCTCTGTCTGATAATTGGCTCTTCACAAACATATTCCCATTTCAAAGGACAGATAGTGATTTAGATGGACGTTTCAAAGTGATGGTGTTTTAGGCCCATGAGAAATTGATCCAGGTAGCACACCTTTGCTTGTCCTGCCTCCCTCCACCCCCAAGGATTCTGGCTCTTCTTGCTCTCACTACCATAAACATAGACAAGGTAGGAATGACTTTCTCCATTTGACACAGAATTAAGTAGAGGCCAGAGGAATTTGAGTCATACAGCAGGACAGTGGCAGAAGCTCCTGGGACATCTGGGTTACATGTGACATGACTTTGGTGTTTATACAAGCCAGTCCTAAGTGGGAGAGAGTAGGTGGTGCGCTGGGTGAATGGTAATACACATGGCTGGAAATCTGGGTCCAGGATTGTACTTTTCACAGGCAGCCTAACTGTGGAGAAACTGGTTGGCTTTTCTGGCCCTCATTTTCCCATTTCTATCCTGAGGATAACCCTTACCTCCCACTCATGTGACAGTGACATAAGGTACTGAAGATCCTTCCCCACACAGAACGTGCTGCAGCCTCCTATCAGTGGCAACCACTGCCATTAGCAGATGCCCTCTGAATGGGATATCTGATTCGCAGGGTTTTGGGAAATGAGCCCTTAACACGCAGGGATGGGAGAAGAACCCAAGTAGAAATGCCTGTGCCCTTGCTTATAACCAATGGATTGTGTGGATGCGTTAGCAAAGTGGAGGCTGTGAGATGTGAGGTTCCAGAACCACAGGTAACAAATCCCACCGGGAACTTCCTTCTGGAGGAAGGAAGAATGAAGGGCATTGGCTGAGGGTCAGAAAAAGGGCTTAGTCAGTTCTGATGCTAACGCAAGCCCAGGTGGGCCCCTGTTTCTCATGCTTGAGTACAATGGAGCGTTTCCCCAGTTACACTGGTCCATTCTGACCAACACATTTGCAGCCCACCTCTTGTCATTTACACCAGAGAGCGCAAGTACATCGGATGCATGATTGCCTGTCAACGTTAGTTTTTCATTTTGAGGCAGGGTCTCTCTATGTAGTCGTCTCTGGCCTGGAACTCATTATAGACCAACCGCGTCTTGGACTCAGAGATCCACCCGCCTCTGCCTTCCAAGTCCTGGGACTCTAGGTATGGTACCACCATTTCCAGCTGTTGACGGCCAGTCTTGATCACCACCTCGGTCTGGTGTGACAAGAGAGCCCCTGGATAATTGGGGCACAAAATTATTTCAGAAGCCAGGAAGAACAGTGTGAATGCTTACTCACTGCCCACCACATGCATGGCCCTGTCGCCTTCCTTCCCTGTCAAGGCCTCCAGTTTCCTTCTTTATAGAATGGTCTCTGGTTTCCACGTTAGGCCATATCTCTAATGCTGACATCCCCATGTTTGGACTTGGCACCAGAATATTGACCACAGCAGTATTACTAGTTGTCATGGATTCCACCCCCTTCCTCATCCATACCTCATTTCCATCCTTGCTTTCCTCTCTAGTCTCTATACCACATGGATGCTTGCTGATCTGCTAAGGAGTCAGTCAGGTTCTTCCTTCTCTCTGCATCTCTTTATGTTCTGTTTCTCCTACACACATTCTCAGGTCATTTTTCATCTACAGCATCCTTGTGAATCATGTAGTACTCAGCTTAAACACATCTTCCAGGAAGTGTCTCCCACCACCCTGCTCCCCTGTCTTTCTAACCTTGTCGTTGGTGTCTCAGGCAGTGTCTTAATGGAACACGTGGTGAAACTACACTCTGGTGTTACCTTCCTGCTTTAATTCAATTTTCTTGGTATGTCATCACTATCTCCCTAGACTATTCCCTGCCCCATACCTATTACCCAATCTTTCCTATTTGACTTGCTCAAGTTCCCACTTCTTCTGGGACCCCTTCTCTAACTTCCATGACAGCATCATCTCCCTGTACCCACTTCATTCACTAATGTCTACTAATGGATCCCTCAGAGCACTCTCCTTTATCCTCTTTAGCATCAGTACCTGGCATATAGTTACTAACTGAACATAGCCATTGACTGACTTACAGAACATATGAGTCTCTATGCTCCTGAATACACACAACCTACAACATAAAAGGAACTTTTACCAACCTTCCTGTTCCATGAGCTGTAGTAATACTTTCTTGTCAGACCACCAGCATGCAAATAACGACATGGAGACTTACTGTTAATTATGAAAGCTTGGCCTTAGCTTAGGCTTGTCCCACCAGCTCTTATAATTTAAATTAACCCACATTTTTAACTGTGTTCTACCATGTGTTTATCTCTCTTCCATCTTGCACCTCCTGTTTCCTCTCCTTCTCTCCTGGTGTCTCCTATCCACCTGGATTCTTCCTCTTCTTCCTTTCTCTCCCCCTGAAATCTGGCCTATGCCTCCCGCCTAGCTATTGGCTGTTTAGCCTTTTATTATACCAATCACAGCAATACGTCTTCACACAGTGTACAAATATCCCACAGCACTTCCCTCTTTTTGTCTAAAAAAAGAGAAAGTTTTTAACTCTAACATAGTAAAACTATATACAGTAAGAACAATTAGCAAGTAAGAATTACATTCACAATATTTAGTCCGTATGTCTTTGGCAAATTCAAAGAAAGGTACCTTATTACCTAGCTTATCTTAGTGAGTCCATAGTTTTATTCCTAAACTATTTTCTATCATATATTGTATTGCCATCCTAAAAATATCTTTTTGGACCTTAAAACATCTTCTTAGGTAAACAATTTAAGTTTTTATATTTCTCAATCTTATAAACTTTATATCTCTTATGTAAGTCTTTTTTTTTCCCTGAATTTGATAACAAGGAAAACTGTATACTATCTAGTCTTCAATCCCTATCAGAGATCCAAGAAGGATATAATATTACCTGAGTAAACAGGAAGTGCAGAACAAACAACTTCCAAAACTATAGAAATGTAAGAAACAGCTGGCTGCCTAGACAGTCACCCAAGGTCCCTCTGGCATAGTCGGGCATCCATCTTCAGCCTACAGGCCTAGAATACCTGACAGACTTTTCTGTGAAGCAGGAATTTTGGAGGACTGCCCTCCAAAGTTGGCAGTTTGGCAGTCACCTTCTTTTATGTCCCACTTGTCCAATTTAGACAGCATACTGTCAGCAGTCAAGGCAAGGGCAGTTTCTTGCCCAGTGACTAACTTTGCCACAATGAGAGCAAACTCTATATAGGGTTCTTTGATGCCCATCATTCTTTTTTGGAGTAGATTGGTACTGCCAGGAGCAGTATGTCACCATCATGAAAAACCTTATGTTATTAAAACATCTTAAATGCCATATTCTGTAGATCTCTGAAGTGTTTGAAGACCATCTATCATCTATCTAAAATAAATGTCTTTTTGACCTTGAAAACATACCTAACATGACTATCAGTTTGATTGTTATAGTTGACTACTAACCTGTCTTTCTTAATTATTTTAAATAGTTTATAATAATAGCTTTCAAGAATTAGAAATTTACACTAAATTGTTAAATGAGCTCTATAGGTACAATACCTTAAATAAGAGTAGAATCATATATACAGAATAACAAAAATAACCTTAAATTTGTATAAAAAATCCAAAATCAAAAAAGTTTGTGTACAAAAATCCATACAAATGCATAGCTGCTTTTTAGTTTAAAGCTGATTCAACAATCTACCCTTTTATCCTATTATTTCCATATCCCCCTTTTTCTCTTCAGAACAAGATCCCTGAATCTAATCTCTTTGTTTAGTTTTTTTTCCTGATCATGACTAGTAACAACTTACAACCAGTCCTCCTAGATGACAAACATCCATAACCCACTGAATGACCAAACCCCACCTACCCTACCTCTTGGGAATATGGGTACCATGTTCTCTAGACTGCTTCCTGTTGTCTAGGGGTGATGGCATCTTTAGGGGACTTTGAGAAAACTGGGATACTGGTCAAGTCCTGGGAGAGTTAGCTGTATTGTTTTTGTTTGTTGGCTTGTTTAGTTTCTGTGTGATGGGAAAGTATAGAGCTTATCTGAAGTCTTGGCTGCATATTCTCTGAGGCTGGATCATCTTAGCTAGCAGCTTTAAAGTTGTTCTGGATATATAACTTTGAGAAAACTGCACCAGAGGAATTCTGAGAGTCTGGATAATCTGGGCTACTTGTCTTTATTGGTGTCTGGTCTCCTCCCCCCCAAAACACATAAAATTTTAAAGGTAACATATATCTGCATTAACACAAGTATGGAGTTGCAGTATTCACGAGTCAGTTAAAGATGATTTTTTGTTTTATGTTTGAGCAGGAAAAGAGCATCTGTCAACTTTATAAGTTTATTCGGACTGCATGACCAAACTGTAATATAAATCTCTATCCATGCCGTATGAAAGTATGGCAAGTAATAATAAGTCACAAGGACTCTGTAGTCAACAAGATTTATCATGTCTCATCCAGTCTCAGAGCTTTTTCCACAGTAGAGGGATAGCATACATGGCACCTGTCCTGTAGTCTTTCTTGGTTTCTTCATGTCTGTAGTCAAGATTTTTCAGGAGGTCTCCCCCAAATTTTGTCTTTACTAATTTTGAAGAGAGCCATAACTTTTAATTTCCCGTGGAAACAAAGGCATATCCTCTCTCCCAATGCAACATTTTTTGTTTTGTTTTGTTTTTCGAGAAAGGGTTTCTCTGTGTAGCTCTGGCTGTCCTGGAACTCAATCTGTAGCCCAGGCTGGCCTTGAACTCACAGAGATCCACTTGCCACTGCCTCCTGAGTGCTGGGATTAAAGATGTGCACCACCACTACTCAGAACAACATATTTTTTGAATTCTACTCTGAAGTGAAAACATTCTTAAAATATATAGGTTGGTTTAATTTAGCAGTTTCCATAATCCAGTGTCTCTCAGCAGATACTGTTTTTTTTGTGCATTAGCGTTTAAATAGTTCAAAGTCAACAAAGCACCATACAGGATCCAGACACTCTGTGTATTTCCCATCTTTACATGACTTATTCTTTTTACATTACCTTATTCTTTCTGAAACAGTTTTTATTTTTAAACTAATTTTTTCTATGACTGTCTATACCCATTTTCTTTCCTTTCTTTAGCACCTAAATACATTTTAAAACATACTGTACCTTTTTAGAGGTTTTCTGTGTCTGGACCTGGTTTTACTAAGCACCTGTAGCATTCTCTGACGCCCATGAGACAAATTTTAAACTGCCATGTCAGCTGCCGCATCAGCCTGGTCCAGCACACGACTGGCTCCAGCCTGCAGGCAGCAGCTGCTGTGTGCCTCTGTATGCTGCCAAGCACTGGCCCACCTGAGGGACTGCAGGACTAGGAATGCACATCTGGCTCCTTGTCCAGAACTTTTCTTAGCGTTCTCAGGCCCTATGTTTGTATATTTCAGCCCCTATGTTAGGTGCCATATGTAGTAGTAGTTTCTTATTGGACCACTGGCCCACAAATAATGCAAAGACTTATTAATTATGGCAGCTCAGCCTTAGCTTAGGCTTGTCCCACTAGTTCTTATAACTTAAACTAACTCACATTTTAAAATCTATATTCCACCATGTGGCTTTACCTCTCTTCCATCTTGTACCTCCTGTTCCCGGGATCTCCATCTTTCCTGGCATCTCCTCTGCATCTGGATTCCTCCTCCTCCTCTTCCTTTCTCTCCATGGAAATCTCCCCATCTCTCCTACCTAACTATTGGTCATTTAGCCTTTTATGACACCAACCACAGCAACATATCTTCACACAGTGTACAAATATCACATAACAATTAGCAATTATTTGTTGTTGCTATTAAGTCTAGAGAGTTCCTACTCACATGTGAGGTATTTGGCTGTGGCCTCTGGATGACCTCCATTCTTCATTCTGTTTGGCTCCCACCACTCGGATCTCCTTATGGGCAGGTAATTATTCCATCACCTTCAAACATAGGTTTTCTATGAAAGAGTGTTTACTAAACTGGAGCCACTTTGGCTCTATACACCCAAGGTCAGTGTGTCTTCATGGAAAACGACTGAGACAGAAATTCTTCATGCTCTGCATGTTCAAAATGAGGAACATTCTGAATGATTAGAATGATTATGGAGCATAGAAACTTATAGGCTATAAAAGTGAGCTGTAAGAGACTAGCTCATGTAGAACTTACTGCTCCAGGTTTCGAGAGGTTATGTGGGCTTTGATCACTGGGAAAATCTCACATTGGCCCACCCCAGTCAGAGCCAAGTCCTTAGCATCCAGAAGCAATGACAAAGCTTCTTTGGTCATGGATCAGGCTGGGGAAGACTAGTAGGCTCACTAGGAGTAGACAGGAGTCAGATGGAGACAGCACAGAATATGCCATTCCACTCCCTCACCAAGGTACCAACCCCGAACGTTGTCTCCCGGTCTTCACATGCTTATCAGGGGAAGGCAGCATACTAGTAGTCCATGAAAACCTTGGCTCAGGAGCCAAACGGGCATAGGTTTGAATCCTGACCTGACCATCTAGTAGCTGCATGGAAAAATAACCTCTCTAAGCCTGTTTTTCCACCTACCCTTCAGTGACTAGTACCAACACCCATCCAGGAAGTTGGTTGTGAAGATGTAGTGGATAATGCAGGAAGATATTCAGCATAGCACATTTTTTTTTTTTTTAAAGAAACAGCAATATTTTCTCACTCTCGATTCTTGGCTTAGGTTCCATCTCCTCTTACAGACTCTTGGTTTCTCTCTCTCTCTCTCTCTCTCTCTCTCTCTCTCTCTCTCTCTCTCTCTCTCTCTCTGTGTGTGTGTGTGTGTGTCTCTCTCTCTCCCACCATTTTCTCCTTCCAGCCATTCCTGAGAACACTTGCCATACTCTTTTGCAAGCATCACAGTCACACAGTTCAAACCTTGTCCACCAGGAGCATAGGTTACGCTTTGGTACCAAAAACCTTCCTCTATGACTTTGACCAATCTTCCCTCCAGCTTTTCCCTCACATTCCACTTCCCAGGTGGTAAAAAGAAGTTACTGGGCTATTCTCTAACTTCAGGCCCTATAGCAGGATGCCGACAACTCCTCTCTTCCCAAAGCATTCTCTCTCTCTCTCTCTCTCTCTCTCTCTCTCTCTCACACACACACACACACACACACGATATCTTTCCTTCTGGAACATTTATTATTTACACACCATTGAGCCTCCATGAGCCATTTTTCAAGAGCAGCACAAAGTGAATTCTCCACCGAGAAGAACAAACGAGCGATTGAAAGGGATTTCACGCCTGAATGCACTCATTCTGCTCAAGCAGGGCCATCGTGGCTGCTACCTTTCTGTTCATTATCAAGGGAGCTGGAGTTTGTCACTTGCACCAGATCGTGGCCTCTCCTAGAGACCCTCCAGAGAAGGCCTCCTCGGTTACCGTAGTAACGTCTTCCTTCCTGGATGCAGAACCGCGAAGGCACAGGCTGCTGCGACCCAAGAGGGGCCTTGTTTAAACAGGAAAGAGCAGACAGTTTAATGAGTAGCTTTGCAGTTCAGATTCCTACACAGTTTACAGTAGTTGAAGTAATAAAATTCATAATGAATGTTTCTTTATTTTAGTTTTTATGTTTGTTTTCTTCTCTTTTTTGCCCCTTTGTTTCTCCTGAACACTCTCTAACTGATGGTAGGCATTTTTAATTACTAGGGAAATAACATTGGGGGGCGATGCACCGTATATATGTACATGTGTTCCATTTATTCTTCACAATATTTCCATGACATACATAATTATTACGTTGGGGAGACTGAGAGTCAAAGAACTTAAGTTAGCAGCCTCGGACACACGGCTATTTGTGAGCAATGAACCTTTCCATTGAACAACCACCCCTACAAAATCTGAATTCATTAATGAAATGGGAGTTAAATGTGTGATTTTCCACAGGTAAACACCATTTGCAACTTGATCCACCAAGAAGTATAACATCAGCTTTCAGGAACATTAATGGCTAACTAGGGTGAGGAGACAGTCAGAGAGGCCAATCATTAAGCTTTCTTTTAAGGGGAATTTTGTCCTTGGTTGCCTTTGATGATTCAAGACCTTGAAACCTGTCAGAAAGCTGACACAACAAGGCTGAAGTCAAGAGAAGAGCTAGAATGGTTATTTGGTCACATGATAGATATCAAGTGCATTTCCCATGCTGTCTACCCCGAGGGGTAGAGTCTCTATGCATTGACATAGTAAATAGAGCATTCGCAAGGGAAGGGCAAAGAGCCAACCGAGCCTCTGATTTCCAAGCTTGGTGCTTTGCTGGTGTTTCGTCTTTTCCTTCTCCAGAGCAAATTCATAGGAGAAAAGTGAAGACCTTTTGTCTCAAGCTTGGCATTTCTTTACATGTCAAAGGCAGGCTGCCCAGGAAAAACATTGTGCCTGAGCTGGGGAGAGATTTTCTGTAGTTCTGAGGAGGAGCTGGGAAACTGTGGCACCCAGCTGGTGCGGTAGATGGTGTTGGGATGCTTCCACAGTCATGAGCAAGAAAACAGAAACCAACTGGAAGGCAATTACTGCTTTGCGAAGGGCCTAGAAAGGAACTGGCAGCTGTGGGGGAGTTCTAAACTGTGAGAACTGCCTGGAGCCAGGGGTAGGTGATTTTAAAAGCTAATGGACAGTTTTATCAGGCCACAGAGACTCTAACATGTAGAGACGTTCTTACACTCAGAACACTTACTGCTGTCTACTGTTCTCATTGAGCTAACAGTAAAAAATGACTCTGATTCTCTCTCTGAAGAAGGGAGGAGCAGAGGTATGGGGCAGGGTTCTTAGAAAGGACCCGTTGCTATATTCCACAATACAGATCCCTCAGTAAATGCTAACTAATGCTTATGAAGTGAATGAGTAAATGAACCAATGGATAAATGAAGTGGGAGGGGGCCAACAGATCTCAAGCCCCACGAGCCCCACAGACCTCCCTCTCACCACTGTGTGCCATACTGGAAATTTCTCTCGGCTTCACATTCTGCCCCCATCTCTATGGCTGTCTGTAGCCTTGGCCAGGGCCCAGGTGTCCTCTCTGCTCCTCCCAAGACCTCACACATGGTAGATGCCTCCTTTTCTTCCAGAACCTCTCTTCTGAGAGCCGTTCATTAGCTCCAGATTTTCTTACTTTGTTGAACCTACCTCTCTGAGAACAGCAACAGCAGGTTCTATTTGACATTTTAATGCCTTACTTCACACTAGAATGTGAACTTCTGGAAGGGAGAGACCAGACCTCTTAAGCCTTTGTCTCTTAGTTTATTTGACCACAAAAAGAACGTGTGTGGTGAACATTTGTAAGTGAACAAGTGGTTCAGGAAGTTCCAGGCAAATTCTACTGTAGTCCAGACTGGAAACAGAAATGTCCAGTGGCTGGGCAGATGAAATGGGATCCAGGTCTCCCGTTCACCGCCACCTCACTGGTTGACTTCAACACACTCTTACCCTCCCTAAGTCCTACAATACATATGATCATGTGACAGAGTTTTATAAATTATGTGGTAGACAAGAGTTTGGGTGGATTAAAAGCTCTCTCCACATGTGGGTTGTTCCTATTGAGGTCATGTTTCTGAAACAGTGTTTTGTAGGGCTCCGATCCCATATCATCGCAGTAGAACCTTACAGAAAGGGAATTTCAGTTAGTGCTTGGATGTAATGGAAGAAGCAAAGACAGGATACAGCTGTACAGACCTTTAGTCTGCCTCACGTGCACAGGGACACTGGGTTTCCCAGAACTGAGGTAATGCTAGCATGCTGGTTCTACTCTGTCAAGCATCTTATGGTCAAAGAGTTGGAGATATAAAACTAAAACATGCTCAAAGGTCACACAGACCAGGGTGACAGTCCTACAATTTGAAACTGGGTCTTTGGGTGAAAGCTTGAACATTTTACATTAAATATGGCTACCACATAGGGGTACTTTTTGTTCATTTAACCATCATTTATTGAATAGTGCTTATCTGGTATATTCTGTAGTCTATGGGATTTTCACTATTTCTCACATGCAAATTGGGGATAATAATTTCCCTAGTTTATAAAAGTTGTCATGTGATAGAACACATTTTTAACATTTTCATGTTTGAAATATTATTCAATAAACACTATACTTGTTTTTGCAAATTTTAGCTTACTTAGTACCTCAAAGATGTTTAAAGTTATGGCTTAATATTTTAAAAATTAAAAGCAAATTAAATTAGGATGTTTTGCATTTTTTTCCTTGAATAAGTGCTGTTTCTAAATTTAACCAAGTCAATGAGAAAAATCAATATGCACACATTTTATGCTTATAAGTAATTTGACATAATTTCCCTATTTCATGGAAGTTGTCACAAGTTAGAAAAAGCACATTTTCTCCCTTCCTCCTTTTTGTTCCCCATTCAATTTTTTTAAACCAAAATAACCCTCCAAAGTTGAATATGTCATTTGTTTTTATGCGACAGTTTCAATCCTACGGAAGTTAATGGTTAGCCTAATTTACAGTTCCCACGATATGTTAAGAGAATATGCACACATTGCCTGTTTTTATTAAAATACATAAGTCAAGTGGGTGGTAGTCATTCTGCTGTCTTTGAGTGGATTATAAGCACAAGTATCAAACTTTGCCTTTTTCCTTGTATTATAAATGAAATTTATGGGAAAAGTCTCTCAGGTCCAATACCTTAATACATTCAGTTTTTAGCTGTCCCAGTTGGTAAAAATGTGTGAATGGGAAAAATTCCTGTAATTTTCAAGATGCATAGAAGCCCTTGTAATTAGTTCAGGCAAAATAATTCTTGAATTTCCTGTGTGAAAATTGGAAATCCGATTGGCTTAGCACAGTCCTGTTTTGCTTAGTGTGAGGCGAGCTTGGGAGAGCTTTACCTGACCATGGAGTGGGACCAGCTGTTGGGCTGTCAGAGCACTGCTTTCAGTGAACATAAAAGCTGAATGAAAGACTCCTTGATGCACTTCCAGGACGGCACTGTGAACTACTGTTACAGTGCCATTGGCCAGGGTAGAAAATGAGGAAGGTTGAACATGGTGGCATATGTGTGCATGTATGATTTATTAGGTTGGCTTACAGGCTGTGGTCCAGCTAGTCCAACAGTGACTGTCTATCAAAGGAAAGGCCAAGAGCCCAGTTGTTGTTCAGTCCATGGGGCTCATGTCTCAGCTGGTCTTCAGTCTGTACTGGACTCTTTAAGAAAGGGCTGCTAATACCAGCAAAAGAATGTCTCGGCAGCAGGATAGATGACCTTGCCAGTGAGAGTGAGGGCAAGCAGGAAAAAGCAAAAGCTTCTTTTTTCCTTGTCCTTTTCTGTGGGCTGCCACCAGAAAGTGTGGCCCAGACTTAGGGTGTGGCTTCCCACCTAAAATGACCCAATTGAGAACATCCCTCACAGGCGTGCCCAGCTGCTTGGGCTCTAGTTGGTTCCAGATGTAGTCAAGTGGACAACCAAGATTAGCTGTCACATGGCCTGACTTGAATCAGCCTCGTAGCGTTCTCACGTGTACCGCCTACATTGTGAAGCAGTACCCGAGTGGTTCTTTCCATACTGTCCCAGCATCAGACAGATTTTGCAGCTGCATCATAAATCTTTAGATAACAACTCTTTCCACAAACCCTTGTCTCTTTGTCATTGACTAACATCTGTCCTGGTGTTCACCAGAGCCACACCTGATCCTTCTTTGTGCTCCCCATGTAGCTCAGGGTGTGGTAATGCTAACAGTTGCCACTTCCAAATGCTTGCATTCTTCTAAGGGCTGAACATGAATTAGCTCCTTGGACCGTCACCATAGTTCTAAGAGGCACAGACTGGTAACTATTTCATTTCATAGGAAAAGCAACCAGAGAAGCCTACTACATGAACCCAGAGAATAGAGGGAAAATTCAGACTTGGCTGTGAAACTATCAGAGGCTGGGTTCTCTGGCGGCAGATGTGGAAATCGAGTTTGGGATGTGACATGCTTACTGGAAATCAACATCTGTTGGGAACCAGGATCAGAGAGTATACTGGGGTAGACATTGTTTCTTAGAGTTTATTTAGCTGGCTTAGTCTACAGATCTGAGCTGCCTTATAGAAAGACTTGGCCAAGAAACTCCTTCCAGCTGATGCAGACCCTAATGGTGTTGGCATCTGGAGACTGTGTTCATCACCCCTTTCACAGCTGGACTGTCCTTCTGTATTTGGATCCTGGAGGGTTCATATCCATGTCATCAACATATAATAGAGTACCTCTTGGAGGCAAACACAATGACCATTTGCTAAATTAACAACATGATTAATAATTATGGTAGTAGCTATAACTCATTGAGCCATTAATTATCACTACAATACACTGACACTAATACCATATCATATATCCTCATTTTACTAATAATGAGATAAAGGTTGAAGCTAATAGCTTGTCCAGAGTTGACAATTAATATGTGGGAGAGGTGCAATTCCCTCCCAGGACACCTGACACTGAGTCCACATGTCTAACCCCTGGCTATTTATTTGTCTCTTCAAATGGATTTCTGGGAGCTTCCCTAGAACAGAGACCACACCTTTATCAATTTCATGATACCTCGCCCCACCCCAATACCTTATCATGTCTGACACAGAGGATATGTGGAATGTGAACTAGTTGAGTAGTCTGTTCACCTTCTATGAAAACAGGCATTACAAAAATAGAAACTACCAAAATAATTTAGTAATTTAGTAATTGGACAGGAACAACTGAGGATCTAATGAAGCATACTAAAGTTCTTACTCTTTCTTTGTCTAGAATCTTGGCGAAGCAGGAACTGCCAGTTAAAACAACAGGCACGATAGAAATGCACATAGGGAGAGATGTGCAGAAGTGCCTCATCAGTGGAGTGGACACATCAATCAGGGCCACAGGCTTTTATAGAAAGAGTACAGGCCTAGCATCTGGGAGGTTGCCATTGCAGGCCATTCTCATTGATGTGAGCTTGTCATTGACAAATCACTGAAATTATTTCTTAAATGGAGAAGTTGTAGGAGATGATCCCTGAGTTTCACCCATTACTGCATGTGGCAATTCTACAAATGTCATGTGGAAGTGGGAGGTGACATTCTGAAAAAGAACAGAGTTGTGGAAGCAGAGTGCTGGGGATCAGACACAGGAAAAATTCTGCTCGACATTGTAAAGTGGGAGATGGCCCAGTGTAGGGGCCCACAGAGGTTTCCTAAGGAGATCTGAGCTTGCTGTAACCAGCAGGGCTGCATAAGAGGATGACTTGACCACATGTGTGGTTACCAGGTGTTTGGAAGGGTCTGCACTTGGCTGTGTGGTGTGCTTTGATCTAGCAAGGGGGAGGTCTTTTGCCCCACCCCTTGGCATTGTTATAAAAAGTTCTTTTGAAGAGACAGAAGGGGCTGGTGGATTTTATTTCGAGTCCTCCTGAGGCTATCCTGTGTTTCTGTCTGTCTCATCTCTGATATCTTTCTATCTACAAATTCCTTATTCCTCTCTCCTCCTCATAGGAACCCCTTTAAAAAGTGGGAGCTGGCCTGCCCCAGTCCAGTTAGTAGCACTTGCTGTGCAAGTAGGAAGGCCTGAGTTCAGATCCTGGGCACTCACTTACAAAGCTATAATCCCAGGGTTGTGTGTGTGTGTGTGTGTGTGTGTGTGTGTGTGTGTGTGTGTGTGGAGACAGCGACAGCAGGATTCTTAGGGCGTGTTGGCCAAGACCGTCTTGCCAAATCAATGATCTCCAGGTTCAGTTGGAGAGCCTGTCTCAAAAAGTGAGGTTGAAAGTGACAGAGGAAGACATTTGATGTCAACATCTGGCTACCCCCCCACACACACACAGAGGATAAAGTATATTCTAAATAACCTCCTTGTGAGAAGTGATCTCCTCTTTATAGGAGTGTGCAAGCAGAGGTTGTCCATGGTCAAGAGAGCTCCCCATGGGTTCTCTGACTTGTAGCACAGGCTGGATGTAAGGACTGGAAAGGTCAAAGAAGTTTAAGAGCTTGTGAGTTGGAAAGGTGAAGATCAAATCCCAGACCTTACCCAAAAGTCAGAGAGTAGCCTGATAGCCTGGAGCCTGGGATATAGTTGTTGTTCAATACATAGTCACTGAATGAATTGTTAAAATGATTTAATAATGAATTACTAATGAAGAGGAGGGTTGGGTATGACTGATATAGATAATCCCAGACAGTTTAAAGCCAAAATGAGATTGTCAACGTGAAGACGATTTGTAAATTGTGTCACAGATTGAGTTCCCTAGAAAACAGAGTTTGAGACAAGGAGTTAGGTGTATGAGAGAGTGTTCTTAATGGTCAGGTGGCAGTGAGTGAGAGATGCTGAACATTGGTAGGTCTGAGATAGATGGTAGCCATGGCAAGTGTTTGCACTGAGGAGCGGGGGTTCTCCTGAGGATAAATGAACTCCAGGCAGAGGACAGAATATCAAAAACAGAACAGGGACATTCTCTGAGAAGGGAAGCTATTTCCACCTGCAGGCTAGGAATAGAGGGTTAAGTGGGGGTGGAAAGGTAGACATGTGCAGAGGCTTCAGGAGCCATACCATACCTGGGGAGGTTGGGCAATTGGACAACGTTCAACGAATACAAAACAGCTCTGGAAAAATGCATAGAAAAGAGCTAAGTGTGCATCAATAAAGAACCAAGAGAGTAAAGTGAGTTAAATCCAATTGATAAAATGCTCTAAAGGACAGACTTTTACATGAGCACGACAGTTCTGATACTATTTTATACATTATGCAGGAAAAGCTAATCTCAAAGGACGTCATTTTCTCTTTCCACCTCTTTGTGAAAGGGACCACAGATTAGAGAGTAAGTCTGGCTAAGTCCGTTTGGAATTCCTTGCCAGGAAGTACATCAGAAACTCATATGATAGACAGAAGCAGTTGAAGTTAAAACCCAAGTGTAAGACCCATTGATGTTTCTGTAGGGACCAATGTGAATAGGTCCCAGGACATGCCTAGGAGCTGGGTTTGAACAGCAGGGGCAGCTGACTACCCACTGCTGAAATGCTGAGTTGCTTTGGGTGTTTTGAAGGTGCCATGTGAGTTCATCTCTTTGCATTTATGTAAATTTCTTCCCTTTGACGAATGACTAATATATGACAACACCAGCTGCCCATCACTGCCCACCAACCCCACCCATCTAGATAATGTTTGCATGCTCTGGAAGCACCCATACTTTCCCTAGCACTGCTTCAAGCCTCAGTCACTCAATATAAATGGGCAGAATACCCCAGGGTCTTGTGGAAATGCAAGTTTGCATTTAGTAGGTCTGCGGTTCTGCATCTTTAGCAAGCTCCTAGCTGCTGCTGCAGCGGCTGTAGAGCACAATTGGAGTGGAAAGGTCAGGTCATTTAATAGCACTTGTGAGTTTCCTTGTCACTTCTGACCAGGGAATCTTTAAAATTTCTATTGCATAATGTAACCTGGCATGGAATAAGATACCCAATAAGCTTCCTGTGGAGAAATGCATGAGCAGTATTATCTCATTAGTTCAGTGCCGCAACCTAAATTATTAGCATCATCGTTCTCTTAAGGGGAAAGGCAGTTAAATAACCAGTTGGGAAGTGACAGAATCAGAAGTTCAGCAGAGCTCAGCTAATGGAAGTCGTGCGTGCTGTTTATTCCACCATTTGTGTCCCAAAGAAAGGGTACAATGCAGGTGAGGTCTGAGAGCAGAGAGGCATAAAAAGAATTAATAAAATGCAAGTGTTCCTGACACGGTGTCTAAGAGATTGGAGCTTTACAGTCCTCGCCTTAGAGAACACGGCTGATCTAGAGTTGCAGGAAATCCGTGGTCTTGAGAGATTTGGACCACACTCCAAACTTCAACGTTCCATACCATTCTCACAGCTGAGTAAATACGACACATGTAATTGTTGAGCCCACCAGTGATTTCATGAATTAATTCTCTCTTGGTGCTTATGGTGTTTTGTGCTCTCTTTTCAAAGCACCTTACCATATATCTAATTATTTAAGCTGCTTTACATCCCTCAGAGGAAGGACGGGATATTATTCTGCCCTGAGCCCGGGGGAGGTGTTGGTGGGAGAGAGGCAACATTCCAAGGACTATGAGAGTTCAGGACAGGCGAGAGCAGGTTGCGTCTAGGTGGACCCAGAAAGCTCTGTTACCAAGGAAATCTTGCCTGTAGATAGGACAAGGGCATCTTGTGACTTTATGAACAAGCAGATAAAAGTGCAGAAACCATTTCTGATACTTAACTGTGAAATTAATAGCTATCATTTAGAGTACTTATTATGTAGTGAGTAGTGGTCTGGACCTATACAAGAGATTTGGATAGTGATGATAAAAGTAACAGCTAGCTCCTACTCACTGAGAACAGACACTGTGCCAGCTGCTGCAAATGCCTGACCTCTCTGAATCCTCCCAAAGTGTGCATTATTGTCCCTGTGTCATACAGGGGATTGAATCATCCGAGGCTTGTCCTTGAAATACCATAAGACTCGATTTGAATCTTGACTATATCCATCCAGAGCTGGGATCTCTACATTGAGCTCAAACATGTTTCTCTCATTTTGAAAAATGGGAATAATAATATGTACTCTGTATGGTGTTGTGAGAATTTGCTGTGATAATGTTCTCAACATTGAGTAAGGAGAAATCATGACCTTGAAGGCAAGGAAGACACTAGTGTGAGCTTTTTCTGAATATTTAGCAGACACGTCTGACATTGCTTAACTTTATGAGTCTTGATTTTTTTCATAAGCTCATTTTATTCTAAGTCACAAATGAGAAGACCGCATAACTGATTTAAAGAAGTCACTTACCCAGTCCCAAGCTCTACACACCTGTGTGAAATTCTATACAGTTGGAATGGCCATTCTGAGGCAATTGAGTTTCAGTTAGGGTTTTACCTTTTCACTGGCAATCACATAATTTTTTTAATGGTTCTTTCTACTCCAGCACATAGGAAGTTGAATTCGCTTATCTACCATAGAAAAAGGAAAAAATAGGACAGAATTAAAACTAGACAAAAATTAGCTTTGTAACCTTTTTTCATGACCTTTTGTCCAAATCTCCTCCTTCCTTCCTTTTCACCTCTCTTGTTCTCCTTTCCAAATTTTATACTGTCCTCACACTCATTTGTTGTACATATTATAGGGTAGGAGAAGAATATCCTAGAACATGTGCTTTTTTGCTTTTCTGATTTTGGGCACCTTGCTTAGTATCATTATATTCCCCAAATTTATCCATTTTTCCCCCTAAAATTTTCATTATTGCATTTTTTATAACTCAATAATATTTCATTTTTGTATCTATTCATCTGTTGATGGACAGTTAGTTTGGTTGGATTGTCTCGCCATAGTAAAACATGAATGTGCAAATCTGTCTATGGTAGGGTATGGAGTTGTGTGGGTATATTTCCGGAAGTAAAATAGCTGGGTCAGATGGTAGCTCTATTTTTAATTTCTGAGGAACCTCTAAATATCTCTATAATTTGCACTCCCCCCCCCCCAGCAATGAGTAAGAGTTCCTCTCTCTCCACATCCTCTGATCTGTTATCAGACATCTTGATAACAGGCATTTCTGATTGAGGTGAGGTAATATGTAAAGTAGTTTAAATTTGCATTTCTCCAGTGACCAGACATGCTGACCACTTTTTACAGTAGTTATTGGCTGCCTGTGTTTCTTCTTTTGAGAACTGTCTGTTCATTTTTGTTGACTGGCAGTTCTCTTCCTGAGTGTTTAATTTTTGCAGTTCTCTGTAAATTCTGTATATTAACCCTGTCTGCAGTCCAGCTGGGAAAGATTTTCTCCCATTCTGTAAGCTATTTGTTTGGTCTGCTGGAACTCTTACATTCCATCTGGTCATTAACTTGAGAGTAACAGGGAAAATTGTAGGCAGTTTTAATAAGCCAGTACCAGAATATCTGTATTTGGAAAGGCAACCACTCTTCCTACATAAAAAAAAAAATGGATTGGCGAATTATGGATGGTCACAAGTATATGATTTGTAGCCAGTATAGTAGCCCAAGTGGGAGATTAATTAGCCTCAGATTAGGCTATTCAGTGGGGAAAATGGATGAATTTGAGAAACTATTAGAAAACTAGGTAGAACTCCATGATGGTGTGATGGGCTTTGATGGAGAGAGGCACATTGAGGAGCATGCAGTTTCAAGTTCATGGCCTCTTTCTGAGATTTAATTTCTTCACCTCAAGAAAACATGAAATGCTTTATAAGGTGCTGTTGTTTATTACCTGTGGAAATAGTCACAAGTAAATTAATTATATACTAAAGATTATTACATGACTTGTTACCCAAAGTAGATAGATCCCTGAGGACAGTGAGTAATAGAAATCATTGTGTGTGTCATTCCTGTGATACTGTACCCATCCCATGACAACCAGCTGTGCCCTCTGTGCAGGGTCTCGGCCTTCCTGCCTTCCTTTGCCCTCTTCCCTCTTCCCTCTTTCCTGCTTGCCTTCATGTTGCAGGAGGCTGGGGACTTGAAGTCTGGTTCCTCTGTTTCTATAGCAACTACCTAGTATCTAGCTAGGTGGGAGACTGGAGGCTGGGGAGAAGGGGGAAGCCAGATCTTTTCCTTGTGTATTGGGTAATGATCTAGCCTGAAGCCTATCACTTCTGTGGCCTCTAGGGATAGCTCATCCTGTTTTCAGCCCAGTGACCCTAGTTCCTGGACAAGGATGTACTTCCTTCTGTTGCTGCCCTCTGGAGTGCCTCATGGTCTGCCCTGTGGCTTCTCAGGCATCCCTCACCTCTGCCACCAATTCCTCATGTGACATTTTCCTGAATTTGATACCTTGTGTTTTTTGTTTAATAGGTCAAAGTCTCACTAAGATACACTCAACCAGGCCAACTTTTGCCAGTTGTCATATAGCATTCTTTCCAGTAAAATAATGTCTTTGTATACACTTTGAAACCTGAAAAGATATCCTAAGAAAGATACTATCCTATAAATATAAACAAAGTCAAAATTTTAATCACATTGTGATTTTGCAATAGAAAAATTTATTACAAGTGTTTTCAACTTTATTTTTTCAGCTGACTTAGCCTCAGTGTTGAAATAAATGTTGTTGCTTGTGTTCTTTAAATAGAGTTTAGCTAGTTTTAATTTGAAGAGGAAATATTCTTCAGTAGAGGCAGAGACAAGAATAAGCAAAACAGAGTAACAAGTAACATACTTTGGAAAAAGTTTGCCATTATGTCATAGTATTACATGCTATCTTGGCAATTTTATGGATAGTTTTAATTTTTTTATTTTACTCACTCATAGTTTTATATAAAGTGGTGATGTCACTGGCAATGAATTTACTATGTTGTTTAAACATTTCTGTGGCTTCATCTCTGTGTCTCTTACAATAATACATTTTCCAAGAAAAATTAATTAGTTATTAATTGATTAACATAATTACTAGCTTATTTAAAGATGCACAAGATTACTAATAGATACATTTTAAAATATTTAATTTATTTTTATCTATGTGTTTTCATGTATACATGCACATGAGTGACGATACCTGTGGAGGCCAGAAGAAGGTGTTGAATCTCTTGGAGCTGGAGTTACAGGCAGTTATGAGCCACTCAACATGAGTGCTGGGAACTGAACACTGCTGACGAATTTCTAAACAGTCTTATTAAATAAGAAACACAGAGCCAAATACAGGGGTGAAAGCCGTAGAGATCAGAGTGATAGTGATAGCCACCAAACTAACCTTAGCTCACCATGCTGCCGCCGCCATAGCTTCCCAAGAGAACCAGCTTCTTCTTATCTAACCTGCGCCTTTATTGCTGTGCTGTTCTGCCTTCTCATTGGCTCTTAATCCAGCCACCTCACTCCCTCATCAATGCCTGTCTATATAGACCTCCAGGTCTCTATGGTTGGTACCAGGATTAAAGGCATGTGTCACCATGCTTGGCTGTGTCCTTGAACACAGCCTTGTAATCAGATTAAGGGCATGTGCTACCACCGCCTGACTTCTGTTTATGGCTGGCTATGACCTCTGATCTCTAGGCAAACTTTACTTATTAACATACAAATAAAATATCACCACATTTCCCCCTTTTTTCCTAATAAAAATAAAAAAAAATAATAAAAAGTTATAACTAATATAAGAAAAACTATATACAATAAGTACAATAACTATATACAATATATACAAGCAATAAATACATCAACAATGTCTAGTCCATTTGCATTTGACAAACTCAGAGAAAATATTCCATTATCTATTTTATTTTGGTAAGTCCAAATTGTACCTGATTCACTTTCTACCCTAACCTATATTACTAACAGAGAACTTTCCTGCTTCATGTCTCATGGGTAGCAAGACAACGCAACATGCAGGCTTGACCTAGGGCATGGCTGCAGATTCCTGCCATGGCACACAGAGGTATCTCCAAGCTGCATAGTATGCTGCGTGGTGGATATAGCTTTTGCTAGTACAAAAAAGAAAAAAAAAAAGAGGTTTCTGGGCTACATGCTGCTGGATGGAAGCATAGACCCACTGCCTCCTAGAGTCCAGCAGTGAGCATGGTTCCCCCAAAGCTGGTGGTAAATGTAGTTCCACCATGTTAGAGAGCTGAGGTGGGTGGAGCCAGCAGCCAAAGCTGCAGTTTCAATCCTAGTAATGCTGCAGTTTAAAGCAATAGATTCACAATAAGGCAGATTCAGATGGAGCAAGACTTTAAATGGTTTACAGTGTGTTTAAATATGTATGTAGGCTTAGAAGAGAGAAGAAAATGAATATAGATAGTTAAATGAAAAATAGTTTTAAAAAATAAAGTCTTTAAAGAGATAGTAAAGGTAATATAAAAAATAAGCCATGTAAAGATGGATATTACACAGAGAGTCTGAATTATGTTGTCTTTGGAATTTTTAACTGCAGAAAGACATTCAATTGTAAAGGCTTCTCAGTTAAACCAATATGTATTTTTTAAAGGTATCTTGACTTCAAAATTTGGATCTAAGGATATGTTGCTTTGGAAAGGAGGCCCTGCTTTTGTTTCCACAGGAAGCAAGAGGCTAAGGGTTTGTTTCAGATTAAGATACATCAGGTTTGACCAGCCAAGACCCCCTGAAAGGTCTCTGATGATACCATAGCCCAGATAATCCAACATCCAAAAATCATCTTCAAGACAACTGGCTCAGAGAATACAGCCTCACAGACTACTGCAGTCAGGACTTGACCAGAATCCTAAAATTTTCTTTGTGTCCCCATAAGATTACTAGTGCCCTTTATTAGCAGGAAGTAGCCTAGAAAATGATGCCCACCTTCCTTCAAAATGGATTATGGATATTTGTCTTAGTTTAGATTGTTGGTTGCAAATTGTTATTGGTCATAGTCAATCTCTTTCTAAAAGGGATATCATATAGAAATGTAGAATATAGATATGATAGGATAAAAGTGTAGATTAATGAACCTACTTTCAAAGAGCAACAACTTGTTTAAAATGTTTTACATTGCTATGAATTTTACTTTATTGATACAAACTTAAAGTTAATTTTGTTATACTGTGTGAATATTTCTACTCTTGTCTAAGGTATTATGTTTGTACAGGTCATTTAAATTGTAAAGGATAATTAAGAAATACAGATTAATAATTAGTCTTCTATGATAATCAAATTTATAGTCATGTTATGTTTTCTAGGTATACATAGATATAATTCAGTTAGGTAGGTAATCTTCAAACACTTCAGAGACCTACAGAATATGGCATTTAAAAATGGCTTAAAAACTTAGATTTTCTGGACAGGGAGACATGTCTGCTCCTGACAATTTACTCAGAGAGAAAGATGGGCATCGAAGACACTCCATATGGAGTATATCTTCTTCTTGGCAAAAAATAGCCATTTGGACAAGAAACTGTTCTTGCCTGGACTGCTTGACAAAATGTTGTATTGACTGGACATACAGGACCTATAGGAAGGTGATCACTGAACTTTGCAAGGCAAAATGGTCTTTTAGGTTCCTGCTTCAAGGAGGAAACTGCCAGACATTCTACAGAACACAGAGAGAAGCAACTGAAAGACTCTAGGTCTGTAGGCTGAAGAATGGATACCCCAACATTGCAGAAGAACTTCGGATGACTGTCCAGGCAGGAAGCTGTCTCTGTCATTCTAGATTTTTGGAAGTTGCTTACAATGCTCTTCCAGTTTAATTATGTAATATTATATTCTTCTGAGGTCCTTGATGTAGTTGAAGACTAGATAGTTATTATTTTCCTTGGTTATGATAAAAGATAAATTAGATATAAAACTTTAGACTCACAAATATAGGATAGATATAATATTTTCTTTAATTTTGCCAAATACAAATAGACTAGATATTATAACTGTAATCCTTGTTTGATAACTGTTTTGTTATATGTAATTTTACTATGTTGAAGTTAAAATCTTTGTTTTAGGGCAGTAGTGGCACATGCCTTTAATCCCAGCACTCGGGAGGCAGAGCCAGGTGGATCTTTGTGAGTTTGTGGCCAGCCTGGTCTACAGAGCAAGATCCAGGAAAGGCACAAAGCTATAAAAAAAAAGATGTATTTAAAATTTTTGGCTGGAGAGATGGCTCAGAGGTTAAGAGCACTGACTGCTCTTCCAGAGGTCCTGAGTTCAATTACCAGCAACCACATGGTGGCTCACAATCATCTATAATGAGATCTGGCACCCTCTTCTGTATACAAATTAAATAAATAATTTTTTTAAAAAAACTTTTTTTTTTTAAGTAGAAAGAAAAGGGGAAATGATTGGTGATATTGCTCTGTATGTTGCGAATGTGTTGCTCTGGTTGGTTGATAAATAAAATGCTGATTGGCCAGTAGCCAGGCAGGAAGTATAGGAACGATAAGCAGATAAGGACAATTCTGGGAAGAGGAAGGCTGAGTTAGGGTCACCAGTCATACATAGTGGAAGCAAGATGTGAAGGCAGAACTGAAAAAAGGTACCAAGTCACATGGCTAAACATAGATAAGAATTATGGGTTGATTTAAACATAAAAGCTAATCATTATTAAGCTTGAGCTAATGGCCATACAGTTCATAAATAATATAAACCTCTGTGTGTTTACTTGGGTCTGAGAGATTGTGGGTAAGAGAGATTTGTCCTGACTGTGGGCCAGGCAGGACACAGGAAAACTTCAGCTACAGAACACAGGTCCTCTGGAAGAGCAGCAAGCTTTCTTGATCACTGAGCCATCTCTCCAGCCTCCTAGTATATGTTTAAAAAGAAATGTAGACAGAGGATGAGTCTTTGATGGCCCTGCTTTGAATTTCATTAAAGTGATAGATATGTACTTGAAAATAATGCATTTGGGTGAATGCCATATAACAAAGCTAACCATTCTACTATGGATCTACAGTGGCATTTGATATACAATGTTATTTAACTGCAGCCCGCAAACAGTGTCCATCACTGCAAGTAAAATGTTTGACCTATTAAGTACCTTCTCCTCTTCCCTTAGGCTTATAGTTACTTAACTGCAGCCTGCAAACAATTTCCATCACAGCAAGTAAAATGTTTAACCATTAAGCACCCTCACCTCTTTCCCCTAGCCTTAGTAACAATGGATCTCCACTTGTTCTCTGTGGATTTATTTATCTAGATATTTCATCTGCACAGAGCCATACAATAGGAAACATTTTTTGTCTGACTTCATCACATAATATTTTAAGGTTTGTTCAGTTGGGACAGGTATCAGTACTTCATTTCTATTTATGGCAGAGGAATGACCCATTGTAGATATCATATATATATATATATATATATACACACACACACATATATATATGTATACACATATATATGTATACATATACATATATATGTGTGTATAAAAGTATATATATATATACATACACACACACTTTGTACATATATACTTTGCTTATCCTTTTATCTGTTGGAGGATATTTGGAGTGCTTTCCCTTTGGGGCTGTTCTAGAGATAAGAGTCTGTACATGTGTGCATACCTACACCCAATTCTTCTGGGTAGAATCTAAAGCATAGAATAGTGGGTTTGTGATGGTAATTTTCTGTTCAACTTTTTGGGTAACTGCCAAACGATTTTCTGTAGTGGCAAACCACCTTACACTCCTAATAACAGTGCATAAGAATTCCAATTCCACATCCTGACCAATACTTGTTCTTTTCTTCATTTTCAAAATAAAATTATTATATTCTTCCCAATGGGTGTGAAGTGGTTACTTCAGTGTGGTTTGGGTATTTTCCCTAGTGACTCATGATGCTGATCATTTTCTTATGTGTTTCATGGACATTCACATAACCGTCGTTGATGACATGTCTTGGTATTTATTTCCCCTTTTTAACATGAGCTGAGATATTGTGGATGCAAAGCATTTATGAGATTTTGTCTTTTGCAAATAATTTTCTCAAGGTTGACTTTTCACTTTCTTGTCTAATGTTCTTGGCTATGGATAAGTTTTAAAATTTAATGGTGTCTAATCCATTTTAAAGTTTCATTGCACCTGCCTTCAGTTTCATATCCAAGTATCTATTGTGAAATTCAAGGCCATGAAAATCAATCTTTTTCCAGTATTTGCAAACCTTTAAAGCAACATTTATTTGTGTGTGTGTGTGTGTGTGTGTGTGTGTCTTCATATGCGTGCTTTTAGGTCATGAAACTACAGAAGAAACCATGAGGAGTGGTAGAAATGTTAAGGAGGTTGCAAATAGATAGGTAATAGGGCACTAGGCAAGCACAGACTAAGCAGGGGAGGAAGGGAACCAGGTCAGGAGAGCACTGGGAAGGGTGATGGTGGAGGAGCAAAAGACAGCATTCTAATGGCACATGTGTATGAAGATGGTGACTCCCATTACATCATAAGGGAACCTATAGACACTGTTTGATGAGCACAACTATCATTTTATCTAGTTTACTATACTAAAAATATAAATGAATCAATAAGTTCAAATGCTTTGAAAACAAATTAGTGTCTTATATATGCACATACATAGGTGTGTGTATGTATTCAAATTCCATATGTATATGTTACATGTTACATATGTGTATAAAGTTGTACATAATCTAAAAGTCTTACTCTGCAGTTTTCAGGGCTGGAAAAAAGGCACTTTACCTCTTTGTATGTTTGTGTGTGTGTGTGTGTGTGTGTGTGTGTGTGTGTGTGTGTGTAGTTTAGGTTTCACATATGTGAAAAGGCATGGTATTTGCACTTCAAAGTCTGACTTATTTCTTTTAACACAACACTTTCAGCTTGCATCCATTTTCCTACAAATGTGATTATTCCACTTTTCTTTATAATTGTACAAAATTTCATTCACATCACATCTCCTTGCTCTATTTTTTTATGGATGGACATTGAGGCTGGTTCTGAAGTGTCATGTCAGTGATGAGTGGTACAGCTATAAACATGGATGTGTGAGTGTTTCTGGCATGTTGCGTTAGAGTTCTCTGGGGTGTATTCTCCAAGATAGTGCAGCTAGGTTATGTTGCAGTAACAGTTTCAGATTCTTGGGGGGTGGGAATCTTTATCAGTGGTTCTCAGTGTGTGGGTTGCAACCCTTTTGAGGTTGCATATCAGATATTTACATTACAATTCATAACAGTAGCGAAATTACAGCTGTGAAGTAGCAATGAAATAATTTTATGGTTGGGGCTCACCACAACATGAAGAACTGTATTACAGGGTCACAGCATTAGAAAGGTTGAGAACCACTGCTCTGTACTGATCTCTGCAGTGTCTGCACCAGATTCCTTTTCCTACAGCAGCGAGTACGATTTCATTCTCCCTGCATTCTTAGCAGCATTTGTTACTATTTTTTTTTATGATATTCCGAAGACTTAGATGAGATGGAATCTGAAAGTAGTTTTAATTTGAGCCTTCCTCCTGGCTAAGGATGTTGAGCACTTTTTAAAATTTTTGGTTTTGTTTGTTTTTTGGCCATTTTATTTCTTCTTCTGAGAACTATCTATTCAGGTCATTACCTCACACACTGATTGGATGGTTTGATTTTCTCTGGTTCTTGGTTTTCATAGTTAATTGTATACCCTGGGCATTAACCCCTTGTCTGAGGTGTAGTTGTTGGAGACTTTTTTCTCATTCTGCAGTCCGTGTCTTTACTTTGGCAATTGTCTCCTTTGTTGTTTAGAAGCTTCTTAATTTCTTGTAACTTTACCAATTATTAGGACTCTTTCCCCTGCTTTTGAAGTCATGTTCAGAAAATCTTTGCCTTTTCCCGCATCTTCAAGTGTTTTACCTATGGGTTTTTTGTTTGTTTGTTTTTTGCAGCAGTTTACATTTAGAATATTACATTAAGGTTTTTGATTCATTTATATTTGATTTCTGTGGTGAGAGATAGAGATGTAGTTTCATTTTTCTATATATTTTCTAAGGTCTGTCTTTCCTCCAATGTATGTTTTTAATAGTGTATTAGTTACTTTCTTGTTACTTGCAATAAACACCATGACCAAGGCACTTTATAAAAGGAAGGGTTTACTTAGGGCTTATGGTCCCAGAGGGATAAGAGTCTATCATGGTGAGGCAGGCATAACAATTGACACCTGGAACAGGAAGCTGAGAGATGCATCTTAAAGTTGCGGGATGCTTGTTTGAACTGTGAACCCCTGAGACTGTGTTAATAAAATCAACCTTGGATCAAGCGGCGGAGCCAGCAACTAGTTGACAGGAATTAGCCATAGAGAGTACGGAGGAGCCAGGGAGATGGATAGAGAGATGCACAGGAAGGAGTAGGGAGGGACTTGAGTTTCGTGGTTCATTTTGGTTGAGAAGAGTGGAGAGTTGCTATCTTGCTGGGTCTCTGGCCAAAAAGGAAGGTCACATGGTTGCTTCTCAGCCTCTCTGAGGTAGCAGGTTTTCCCCCCAACTTCTGACTCCTGAGTCTTTATTGGTAAATAGAACAATAGAGATATAGTTAAAAACTACATTTGGCAGCAGCAACCAAGTTGATGCCAGCTGGACAAGAAGTCCCACCAGGTCACTGCCTGAGTGGTGGGACTCTGACTGCAGGCCATGGGGCAGCAGAAGATAGTTAAATGTCAGTAGATTTAGGTGCTGCCTCTAAGCTGATGAAAACATCTTAACTACAAACACTTGTTCAAATGGAAGGAGGGCCTAGAAACTCTCAAAAACCACACCTCCTTAAGCAAGGCTGCACCTCCCTATAACTTTCCCAAACAGTGCCATCCACTGGAGACAAGTGTTTAAACACACAAGCCTGTGGGGTCACATTTCTCATTCAAATGATCCACTACAAATGGCTTTGTTGGAAAATTAGGTGACTGTGACTATGAGTTTATTTCTGGGTCCTCTGTCCTATTCCATTGGTCTATATGTCTGTTTTTGAGATAGCACCATGCTGTTTTTGTTAGTATGATTCTGTAATATAATTTGGGATTGGATTGCTCTTTCAGCATTTCTCTTTCTGCTGAGGATTATTTGAGCTAATTATAGCATATGGGTTCTACTATGTATCTCTGGAAGAATGTCAACTTGTCAGGTACATGCTCTTCTGATATATTCTCCAATTCTTTTTCCACGAATTTTGTGGAGAACTTTTGAATCTATATTCAAAGAAAAAAACTGGTATGTAGCTTCCTTCCTTCCTTCCTTCCTTCCTTCCTTCCTTCCTTCCTTCCTTCCTTCCTTCCTTCCTTCCTCCCTCCCTCCCTCCCTCCCTCCCTCCTTCCCTCCCTCTCTCTCTCTCTCTCTCTCTCTCTCTCTCTCTCTCTCTCTCTCTCTCTTTCTTTCTTTCTTTCTTGTGTATCTGGTTTTGGCATCAGGTTAATACTGGCTTTGTAGAATGCATTTGGTGCTATTCTTTACCTTTTTATTTTATGAAACATTTTGAGGAGCAATTGGTATTAGCTTTTATTTAAAGCTTTGGTGGAATTATGCAATGGGCCCACTTGATCCTTAACTTTTTTTGGTTAGGAATCTTTATTACTACTTCAATCTTATTGATCAAGAAGGACTTTTTAAAATTATTTGTAGCTTCTTGATTTAATTTGGTAGGTCATATTTATGTAGGAATTTATTCATTTATTCTAGATTTTTCCAATTTTTAAAATGTAAGTTTCAAAGTACTCATTAATATTTCTTTGTATTTCATTAGAAATTGTGGTAACACCCCAATTTTCATCTACAATTTTATTATTTGGGGTCCTTTTCTCTTTCTTTTGATCAGTTTGACTAGTTGTTTGTTAATCTGTTTTTTTCCCCCAAAGGACTAACTTTCTTTGTTCAACCAAGTTTGTTCTTGTAGTCTCTGTTCGATTAATTTCTGCCCTGATCTTTATTATTTCTTGCCATCTACTGTTTTTTTGGTTTGGATTGCCCTTGTTTGCTTACTTGAGATCTTTCTGGATTTTTAAATGTGGACACTCACAGCCATAATACTTTCCTCTTGGAGCTTCCTTAGCGATATCCCATGCACTTTGGTAAGTTAGGCTTTCACTTTTATTTGATTCCAGGACCTTTACCTTCTCCTCTTGGATTTCTCTAGTGACACATCAGTCACCAAAGGGTGTGCCACTCAGTTTCCATTTGTTCATATATTCCCTTTTGTCCTTTTGCTGTTGATTTCTATCCAGGATTATTTTGATTCCTTTAGATTTGGTAAGACTTTACTCATGGCGTAGAGTGTGCTCTCTTTAGGGGAGATTCTATGGGCTGCTGAGAAGAGTATATATTCTGTTTCTGTTGGATGGAATATTTATAGATATCAGTTAGTTCTCTTTGCTCTAAGGTACAGTTTAACTCAGGTTCTTCTTCTTCAGCACCATGTCTGCCTGCATGCCACCCACCATGATGATAATGGACTAAACCTCTGAAACTATAAGCTAGCCCCAATTAAATGTTTTCCTTCATAAGAGTTCTCGTGGTTCTAGTGTTTTGTCATAGCAATAGACACTCTAACTAAAACAACAAGGAACCACTTCTGCCCTTGGCACAAACATGAGAGTAAGGGAAATGCACCTTTGACCTTTAATCCACTTTCAATAAAAGCACTCCAAGTCACACTGTGCTTTATGCCAGACCCAAGGAGAGAAGTTTTGTTCTTTGAAGGGAAACCCACTGGCCTGCTAGAAGGGTGTTGCTAAGTAATTCAGCCCTTCAGGGTCAATTGGTCACCTGGGGCATATCCAGGTCAGAGTCCAGCAGTGCCCCACCAGGGCACTCATGAGTGCTCATAGAACACTGGCTTTACTCTCAGGTAATATGGTTTGCCGCCTGTGAAACATGAAGGTAATCCTATGACATCACAAAGCAACACAAATTAAAGATAGAATTTCTCCATTTTAATATTTTTCCTCTATCATTTTTTCCTTAAATTTATGGTGTCTTTCATGTGGTTTTTCTTTTGGACATGAGTTTTTGTTAATAGAAAGAGAAACCCATTAAAACTGGCTTATGGAAATGAAGGGGAGATGCATTAGCTTGCTTCATAGTGTGGCTCAGCTTATTATCATGGCTATAAAACTATATTTAAGATCCCGCACCTCTCACTTCTCTAGCTGCTTTTCTCCTATTGGCTTTATTTTGCAGAGAGCACTTGTGATAGCGAGATGGCCCATGGCATCTCCAAGAAAGCATCTGAACAATTTAGCCATTTTAACTGGAAGATAAATCTGCCCCTGCCATGGTCTTGGGACTACCTGCCAAGTGCTCATCTCTAGACCCATCATGTAGTGAGGGAATTGTTGAACTCTCATTGGGTTGGTCTGGGTCACATGATCAACCTGGGATCCTAGGAATAGGATAAGCCACCCTGGAGGACATACTATGAAACTCCAAGAGGGAGTTTCTCAGAGAGCATGAGACTGACACATCCATATGGAAAAAAAGAGAATCAATAGGCAAAACAAAGCTCAGCCATCATGTATGTGATAAAACACAAGGTAACGTAAGCATTGTAAATTTGGTACATAGAATTTTTAAGCTTGATTTTCTGGGAGTAGATAACATCATTCTTATGTGTTCCACAATTGGAGCCAAAGATATTGTAAAAGATTCTTTTACAGTTTCTTTCTATACCTGGAAGTAAAGGTCATAATTACCTACTATTGTAGTCTTAATTTGATGTATTGCTGATTCTTAGTCATCTCAATAATTTATAGACCATGATGTAGTCTATACTAGATAGTATAATTTACATAGGGAATTGTGTATTACTAAGAGAAATATCCTTGCCCTCACAAAGCTTGTACCATACATGAACTTTCCAGATGCATTTAATTAACTTATAACTTGAGACTTTCTAGAGTTGCTGAGCACATGCAAGAGAGTCATTTGTGCTTCCTAGAACAGGCCTGCACATGTATCAGTTGAATAAATTGAGTAATGATTTTGTCTTGGATCTATGGAAGACATTTTTATGGTACCCACCTTCATCTTTAAAACCATTATGTAGGATGATTGACTTACTGTTCCACATCAAGAGGATAAGAGGACAGTTCATCAGATCTAGAATTTAAGCCTTTCAAGAATATCATACATGTACTGAATAATGTTCTCTTATGTCGTGGGTATTAGTCAAACACACACACACACACACACACACACACACACACACACACACACACACACGCACACGCACACGCACGCGCACGCGCACGCGCACGCGCACGCACACGCACACGCACACACACACAGAGGAGTTTACTTATAGATGCCATTGGAAAAAAAATCCTTAAATATTCCCCCAAAAGCTGTGATGACAACCATTTAGTTTTCATCCTCTTAGAGAGCCCATATTATTTTCTTGGGGTTCCTACTTTTGTCTCTTCCCCGAAAAGGATGGTAAACATAACAAATGAAGTCAGTTTCTTAGTCCTCCTGTCATGGCTTCATGGCTGTCATGGCTGACTTCATGGCTGTCATGGCTGGCTTCAAAGCCCATGAGCAGGCTGTAGGTAAGGGATTTTCAGCCTACAGGAAAGTCCATGGGATGGAGAGCGGCACTCCATGATGGGTAAAGGGATAGACCAAGTCTTCTGATTTGGCTCTCACCCTAGCTGTACCACTTAGTCAACGAACAATTTTGCTTGTCTTTCTCTTAGCAAATTTACACTTCCTGCTTCTTACACTTCCCACTTCTGGGATGTTCTGTGGGGATCAAAGGCAACCTTCTCTAGGGACATTGTTTTGGGTGCTGTGGAGCTTTGCCATTTGTTTTGGGTGCCACCATTTCCTCAGTCAGTGTCTGTTGTCCCCTGTCACACCTGACCATTGTGCTTTCCAGCTGTTCAGGAGGGATGCAGCACATGCAGGGTGGAAGTCTGTTTCTTTCTTATACTTCCACTACCCCCACCCCCACTTTAATCCATCGACTTCACCAGTTTCCCACATTCTAGATGCTGATCTACAGGCTAGAGATGAGTTAGGCTATGCGATTTGGGAAAAAAAAGCATGGGTTTTAGGTTTAGAAAAGGTGAAAGTCCTGACTGAACAGCTTTGGGACAAGTTGCTGTACTTCACTAAGCATTTTTTTTCATCTGTGAAATATGAATAATTCCCATGATTCACAGGAATGTTGCTGAGGGCTGGAGGGAACACGTGCCTCCATAAATCAGCCATTATGTCCTTTGTGACAGTTTCCTCCCATCTCAGAGCTCACAGTTCAGAAGTAGAGTTAAAACACTTTCCAAGATTATTTTAAATTGAAAGAAAGATTAAGGGGCTGGGAGGGGCTCACCTCAGCATCTGAGCAAGGCAGAGCAATCATAGGACTGCAGCCGGCACATAGAATGATGTCTTCCTACCTGTGGGCTTCCTGAGGGATTTCTTAGAAGGTGGAAATCTGTGCGCGTGTCTCTTTCAGTGCTGGCTGTAGGGTTGAGGCCTTCAAGAATGCTAAGCAAGCACTCTCTACAAAAAGCTGGGAAATGGTGTAGTAAGCCTAAGGATTGCTGTCTTTGGGCTGTATACTATTCCCCGTTCTTTGATTTTTAAGGACATATATCAACAGCAGATTTTTGAAATGAGAGCAATAAGATGAGACAGTCCAAGCTAGTGTAAAGAGCACATTCACAATGTGATGGCAACAAAGTATCTTTCATTTCCTTGAAATTAATAATGAAAAGTGTTTCAGGAAATTGGGTGGGTCAGGGAAAAATTCTGGCCCTAGTGAGCTTGATTTTATGACCAATAGTGTCATAAAATGGATCATCTGTTGGTGCATCTATCGTGGGTTGATGGTTTCGATCTGGAGTGCAGGGGTGTGACTTTCAATGTGCATGGTGATGTCCTTGAAAGAGTACTTTGAACATCATCTCAAAGCAAGTACAGTGGTGCTCCTTAATAGGCTGAATAAATCTTCAAAGATACTGATACCTCATCCTCAGTGCCTCTGAATCAGTGGTTCTCACCCTTCCTAATGCTGTGACCCTTTAATACAGTTCCTCATGTTGTGGTGACTCCAACCACAAAATTATATTTGTTGTTACTTCATAACTGTAATTTTACTATTGTTATGAATTGTAATGTAAATACTTGATATTTCCAATGATCTTAGGTGACCCCTGTGAAAGGGTTGTTCAACCTCCAAGGAGTTCACAACCCTCAGGTTGAGAACTGCTGCTCTAAATGCTACTGTATTTGGTCAATGGCCATTGGAAATGTGATTATGTGAGGTAGATTGTGATGGAGATGTCATGAGTTATCGTGTGAGCCCTAAATATAATTTCAAATATCCTCATAAAGAGCAGCAGAAGGATTGAGAAGATGGCTCAGTGGAAGAGTATTTGCTGTGTAAGCCTGAGAACCTGAGTTTGAATCCCCAGCACCCACATTAGAGGTGGGCATGGCTGTGTATGCCCGCAACCCTATCATTGGGAGGTTAAGATGTGGGGATTCTAGGGGATGACTGGCCTCATTGGAATGATGGGCTTTAGGTTCCCAGAGCTGTACAAGGCAGACAGCTCTTGAGGAAGGAAACTGACATCTTCCTCTGGACTCCATGTGTTCATGCAGGGTAAGCCTACACATGCACAGATGAACACACACACACACACACACACACACACACACACACACACACATACACACCATACACAATACTCATATGCACATACCATATACAATAAAAAGAAATAAACCAACAAAGGGATGCTTAGCACAGAAGAGAAGGAGGAAGCAATAAGGCCACCAGACACCCGAAGCTGATTGGGACTCTCACAAATAGTCGCAGAATGTCATTATCCACCGGAGACTGAAAGAGACAAGGAGCAGTTCTCCTGGGTGTCTGGAGCAGCAGAGCCCTGCTGACACCTTGATTCTAATGTCTTGCCTCCAGAGGAGTTTCTGTTGTTTTCAGCCACAGTGTTTATGATCATCTGCTATTATTACCACAAGAAAGGACACACTCTGGCCTTTCCCCCCAAATGCCATTTTTCTGAGCAGTACTTTGAATACTTTATTATTATTATTATTTTACCAACTGACCTTATGAAATAAATCCATCCACATTCCAGGATGTCATGAGAGAGAGAGAGTGCGGGTCAGAGCTGGAAGGCCCTCAGAGATTACCCAATGCTCTGAAGACGAGGAAACAGACAGAAAAGAGGGGTGCTTGCCCAGGAGCCTAGGTGGGTAAGCAGTGCACCCAAGAGCAAGGGGCTAACTCGAGATTCAAGTTTCCTGACTTTGGCCACATGCTTCCTGAGGACTTCTGACTCAGCAAACATGCAAGAAAGAATCCACTGAAACTTGCCCATGACCTTGACTTTCTAAAATGATTTCAGATTGGCCATTTCACTATCGTAGTAGACCCAAGGTAGAATTGGAGAACAGGAGACAAATCATCTTGAAGAATCAGGATTACGACATGCATTGGAAAGAGATCTGTGGTGCAGAGAGGGTGTGGGTAGGTGCGTCAGGCTCTGACCAGAATCATTCCTCTTCAGGTTACTAGTTCCGTGAACTTGGAAGAGTTTCTTTCTGGAAGATTCAGTTTCCTCCACTATAGAGCAGAGATAGTAACAGCATCTGATTGGGTTATCCTCAACATGAAATGAGATGCTGTATAATAAGGGTATCTTGCTCCATGCCTGTCAATCAACAAGGACCATATTTTATTCTATTATGATAAAGAAGTATCCTGTAGTAAAGTGTAGGGGAGCGTATCCTTTTTAGTATTTCTTATTGGGGTATTTTTTCAATGGCTGTGGAATTTCTTTAGTAATCAGGACAAATGGTAAAGCTGACAAGTACATCTGCCTTGTGGTGATGGAGCCAGCTGTGACACACAGTGTCACTTGTGGGCAGCAGCTGCTGACACCGTTATCAGACTCCTGGTGCTAATGGGAATGCTAAATCACTCTTCTGGAAAATGTAAAACTATGAATGTTTGTTGAATGAGTATATAAACAAGATCCAAGATAATTTGGTCCAGGAGAAATGGAGGTGAGGTCGTTCCATAGTCAAACACTGGTCTGTATTGGCCTGATGCTCTGTGGGGAGCTTAGAGCTGCTGATCAAGAGACATGAGCTTCAGGTCCAGGCCAGCTGCTCCAAGATGCATGACTAGGCAGGTGACTCTGAATTTGTTTCCTAATCCATCTAACATGCTTTTTTATGAGACTCAAAGGAGGTCAAAGTTGTAAAAGTAGCTAATAACTAGAAAGCATGCCAAAAGGGTACCACAACAGTCATGATCTATCAACTAGTGAATGCTACAAAATGAAACTTCATAGACTATTTTTTTATTTATTTTGTTTTACATATCAACCACATTGCCCCCCCCTCTTCCTACCAATTCCCCCACCTCCCCCGCCGCTGGATAAAGGTTCTGTGATGACAATTAAGGATAGTCACCAATCTGATTACCAGGGTAGGCCAGTTCAGGCACCCTCTCCACTATTGCTAGGAGTCTTAACTAGGGTCATCCTTGTGGATTCCTGGGAATTTCCCTAGCACCAGGTTTCTCCCTAACCCCATAATGGCTCCCTATATCAAGGTATCTCTTTCATTGCTCTTCCCCTCTGCCCTTCCCCCATTGTCTATTTCAATTTTGTTTTTTTCTGTTCAACTGTCACATTTTAATTTATATTTTCCTCACTTCATTTTTGCCTGTTAGCATTTCGTTGGCCTTCCTGATTATCCTGTGGCTTTTCTGCATGTAACAGAGCATGTCCTTCTTCAAATTCCCCTGCCATGTCCTGTCATAGAATCCATTCACAGCCCTTAGCACCTCTCAACACCTTCTCCATATTCCTGATGTGGAAGAAGTGCAGCATTTCTCAATTTTAGAGCCACCTTTTCTAATTAAAGCTGAAGAGAGCTGGGAACTTTGTCCTCCTGGCCTCCTTGCCCAGATGCCCCAGGGCATGTGACTCATCATGACGGAACAAAGCTCCAGGCCCTCTCTTCCTGTCTTTCGGTCTGTATCTGACACCCAATCGTGGATCGCTCAGCTGAGTAAGAGAATCGGACTGACGACTGTTGATCTCTTTGGTGGGTGTGTTTTTGTCTGTCCTTCTGGCTAACTCTGGGAGGTTTCCTTCTGACTGATGGCCTGATACTCTATATCTGAAGAGACTTTCCTAAGAAGCAGAGCCATCTTTCATTCCAATGCTAGAAGCTGTACTAACTGACCATCCTCCCTATCTTCAGGAGGCTCAGAACTCAGCCATAGAAAGAACAGTTGGGGAACTTATTTTGAGTATTGTATTACTAAGCAAAAAGAACAAGATGCTGTAGTAACATGGGACCCTAAGTCAAGGGTGTAAGGGACGGCTACCTTGAGAAACATCTGAAACTTAAGATGAACTGAAGTCAGAGACCAGCCAGTATCAACACGTAGAAAGTCCTGAAGTCAGTCTTACACCTACGAGGGATCTCCCTGTTCTTTTCTGTCATGTGTAACAGAAAGCCTCAAACTATCCACCAGAAGTCTACCATTATCAAGTTGCAGACACACGTGGGATGGCTGGAGGCAGGCCAGTGTGGTGTCCTGAGCATGGAGCAGTCTCCCCACTCTGCCTCTGCCATCTGCCACTGCAGGCTGTGAGGTATTTAATGAGATACTTATGTGATCCATAACTTCCATATTTAGGAAACAAAAACGATAATCTTTCAGGTCTCTATGAATGACTAATGACACGGTGAACTTGTACACACTTACCTGCTAAGTATATGAACTAGAGAGAGAAAGCTGCTCAGAGGCTAGCTGACCCAGCATCAAGTGGAACAAGGGGCTAGAGCATGCTGACTCAATTAGGGCGGTCCTGTCAAAGACTCATCCTGATTTGGACTCTGGAGTCCTAGTCCTGCTATTAATACACATGTTTCCTTTATAGTATCTAAAGCATTAAGATCTATATTTTAATTATTAGCAGCACAACTCAGTCATGGCCAAGGAGACAGCCTTCCTTTTAATGAAATCATTGAAATTCTACATGCCTGACTTCATAGAACCCATCACCTCCTCACATCTCTGGGACGGGGGTGGCTGTGCCCTACCCTGATGATACATGGGTCTGTAAGGGAATTATGAAGTTGAATCCTGTAAATGAAAAGACCAAACATAGGCTGGCAGGGAACAGCTGGTTTGGTCTCTGTATAAATCTCTGCATTTTGAGTACCAGAGCTGTTACTGAATTGGTTTGGAGCTGAGAGCACATGGACCCTTGATTGACAGTAGGCTTCTGGGAGGTGTCAAACCTTAACTCCACAGGTATTAGCCATATTTATAGGTGAATGGAATGGAAGGCAGATCCATGGAGGGTTGGCAGTGATTATTTGAGACCTTTGTTAGTAAAGTACAGCAAGGTAGACACGAGATGACTTGGTCCGTCTGTGCCTGGTTGGTGGCAGCTTGAAGCACAGTTGCTCTCTATAGATAGTGAGCAAAACTGAAGTGGTGGCAGAGGTTGGTAAGGGCAACTGCTCCATTGCCCTAGACTGCATGCACAGAGGTCTGCTGTATGGCCAGAATTCATCCTGCAAGTGCGTGCCAAATGGTGCCTGATCCTGGGTGAACAACCCAGGTATGTCATTGCTGATTCCTCTCAGCCAGGATTGAAAATAGGGTCTCAGCAAAGATCAAAGCTTTAAAAGAACAGCACATCCCCTTTCTTTATGTTTCCTGAAGCATTTCCTCCCAACCCCTTTGGACTGAGCACAGGAGGTGTTTCCTCTTTCGGAAGGCCAGATCACAACAAAGGGCAGTGGGAACAGGTCACCCTTGGAATCTGAATTGGCGGATGGCCAAATCCCACCCCTCCGGAGATGTGCATATGTGTGTTGAATTGAATTGTGTGTGTGTAGTATCTGTGTATATGGTATGCATGTAGTATTTTGCATATTATGTAGTGTGGTATGTGTTTCTGGTGTATATAATGTGTGTATAGTATGCTATCCATATAATATGTGTGGTATATACATGTGGTTTGTGTACATAATACACAAATAAATGTGGCTTGTGTGTGTTTCTTTGTGTAGTGTGTTTATTTGTGTGGTGTGTTTTTTGGATAGTGTGTTGGTGTGGGCATGGGCACAAGCATCTGAAATAGGAATTTCATTTGGCAATCTCTCAAGGCCATCCCAGCTATGAACTCTATGCTAAAATAGTTGTAGAGACATAAGAGCTCAGAGAAATCAAATACCGAGAAGAAGGATGCATGATACACACTCCTCCCATGGGCCTAGAACCTGTTCCCATGGGGCATCTGGTATATTATGTAACTTAATCTCACCATATACTCTGAAGTGCAGGTTAGTACAATTGCTTCATAAATGGGATACTGAAGGCAATAGGTAAAACAGGTCTAAGGTCATTTATCTTGTGTGGTGGTGTGTGTGCTGGTGGGACCAGGCATTGACCTGAAGATGCCATCAGCCAACCTGAGACAGTCCAGTGCCCAGGCGACAATGTAATCAGAGATGAAAGGCGATAGCCAGAGGAAGGTAGTGAAAGAAAATAGGGCCATTTCAATCCTATTGCTAGACCCTGGGAACACTCCACTGGAGGTCTTAAGGGAGTGCCATTCTTCAAAGCCTTTTTCTTTTGGCCTTCTGGGAAGACTCAGAGGGCAGAATCGGGAAGTCAGCTCAGAAACGGATCATTCCAAATACCTTGTATTCAACAGCAACAGCCAGGCCAAGTCCAGAATGGTGATGATAGAATCCCCAAGGGTGTTGCTTTCCAAGGACGTGTTTTAGATTCTAAATCGGTCAAAGTTTGGGTTTTCTTTTTATTGCGCCCGGGCTGTGATCGCTATCTGCAAGGGAAACAGACAGTGGAAACTATTTCATTAGAACTGATGAGGAAAACACATTTCCATAGTGCCCTGAATAGCAAAACTTGGCATTTGAAGTCGTTATCGAAATAATGGGTAAGATGGGACGTGAGAACGATGGAGAGAGGATGGGAATTATGGAACTCAAGCTGGTTGTTGATTGTTGGTGAGAATTTTTCGCGGGACATTAGCCTGTTCCTCAAGTGTCCTTTTGAGTCCTGTCTGGGTTACGACATGGCAGTGGAGGAGAATTTGCTTAGACTTCTGCTGGAAGGGGCTTCCTCAGGGCTGCCTGGTGGAAAGAACTACATTGCTTCCTCTGTCTCTTTGTTCTTCATTCATTAATTTATGGCATCATTTTTCATTCATTCACAGTCTCCTGACAGCTCTTGTGTGTCAGGATGTGAGTAAGGTGTGACAGCAAGGATGAAGCCATGGCTTGCAGTCCAGTGAAGAAGAAGAAATGTGGTTAGTCACAGCTTATGTGACCATTCGGCAGTGGAAACAGAAAAGATGCAAATGAGTGCCATTTTATCAGAACTCTGAACAGTAGCAATATATTATAGATAGAATATGTCCCTTGTCCTCTGCTGGCATCACAGTCTAAGGAACAATAACTCTTCTCAAAGGTTCTTGAATTAACAACACCAAGCCCATGGAAGATACAGTCTGAATTATTGGCAAGGTCAGTGAGTGAGAGGTAAGTGATAAGAAGATATCCCAACCCCAAGGCTTTATGGGGAGGCCTCAGTAGGAAGCTGGGGGGTGGCTCACAATGGCTGAACTTGGTGGTTCTAGTTCTTTCCTGGTTCCGTGGGTAGATGGCATTGCTCTTCTGTGAGGTAAAGAGCATTGTAGGGGAACAGTGTGTGAGACGGGACTACTTGCTTCTGAATTCATTTAACTTGAGATGCTTACAGCATGCACTAGGGAGCCTTCTTGCTGCTATGACAAAGCACTAGCAAAAGCGATTGGAGTCATAAAGTATTTCGGCTAGCAGTTTGAGGGTGCAGTCCACCATGGTGGGGAAGGCATGGTGGCAGGATGTTTCCTCAGTCTGGGATAGAGAGATGATTGCTGGTTGTCCGGTCTACTTTTTCCTTTCTTCTCAGGTCTGGACTGCAGTGAGGGACAGGTAGGGAAGCTGAGGGTATGATCCTGTCAGCCTTGTTTGCTTCCAAACACTCTTGGCAAACAGTGAATGCTGAGTGAACATGGCAGTCATAGGGAATTGATTCCAGAGAAATAACCAGTCATGGACTTTTAAGATGCATCTCTTTTAGACTATAACATCATTCTAATTTTCAGATTCGGCGCTTGGGTCCTTATGGGGTGCAGAGTTTGGAACTGGCATTCGTCAACTTAGTGCCAGCCTCTCTTCTTTTGCCAGTCCAATCAAGATGCAAGGTGGCAGGGCTGTGGCTACTTTCAGATGGGTGACTGCAGGGTCAGAGAGATGAAATGACAGATAAGGTCACTCATCAAGGAAAAGTTTAAATTTTCTCCGTCTCACCCACGAGTGGCAATTTAAAGCTGGTTTAGTTCAAACTAAATCAAATGAAACATGCAGTTGTCTTAGCCACAGTCTACCTGCTCTACTACACGAAGTCCCAATGGATGCAGTTCTGAACAGAGCAGAAAGAACATTCCCATCTGTGTGGAAAATTCTTCTCTATCGCTATACAGCCTCCGTTTCAGTGGATGTCTTTATAACCAAGGTCTGGTTTTCATTAATTGCTAGAGTTGTCCCATGTCGTACCCGCATCTAAGGAGAACAGTGCCTCCTGGGTACCACTAGCAATCCTCTCCCTTCACCCCAGACAGAGAACACCTTTGTTACAGCTGCTTTGTGTTTTACGTGCCCCTGAGGGCTGGCTATGGACCAGGAGTTTCATGGGAAGGGAAAGGATGACTGGGCTGCCCTTTTGGTACCTACCCCCCACCTCTGTTTTGGAGGCACCCTGAGATAGAGCAGAATCTCAAGTTCTGATGCAGCAGAGGAGAGAAAGGAAAGAAAAAGAGCTCAAGAGATGAGAGAACCTACCTATGAGGTCTTAGCCCCACACCAAGCAGACGTGCTTTGTGGAGGCAAATTCAAGAAGAAAAAAGGGAGAGGAGGCAAAGAACCCAGATTGGGAGAGAACTCTAAGGGGCTTAATACAGCACACTGGAAAGTCACCTAAATCTGGTTCACACCGCTGCTACCTTTGTCCCTTCCCATCCAAGGTAGCATTCTTGCACCTAGCTCCTGAGGCAGTGAGGATCACCATAGTTTTCACTCTGTGCAAAAAAGTAGCTAGCTGGTATTTCTTGGGTGAATGTTCTCAGCAGGAGCATTCTTAACACTCAGTAGAGTTCAGGAGTGCAAAGGCGATCCTTGTGGTGGGAAAAGGGAGGTGATAAAAATTCAGTCAGAAGGACTTGGGCTTAATTTTCTAGTGACACGCAGAGGAGATAATACCTCCTCAGGTACAGCCATGGGCGGGGTCTACCTTCTAACAGCAGCCATAAAACATTGTCTGTAGTGGCTGGTATGTCTGCAAAGCTAAGTCCCTTGACCTTGGCCATCTGGGTGTGATCTGTTTGTTCTTTCCTTTCCACTCATCCCCATGCAATTAGACTTTAAAACATTATTTATATTTGTGTATATGTGTGCATGTGATATTCAGAACCACAGGTGCCAGAGGAAGGTATCTAATCCCTCGGAGTCGGGGTTACAGGCTGTGACAAGCTACCTGTTGTAGGCGCTGGGAACCAAACTTTGGTCCTCGATAAGAATAGCAAGTGCACTTACCTAGCGAGCCATCTTTTCAGCCCCAACATTAGACTTTTGGTTTCAACTTCTTCCTTCCATTTCAAAACCAGCCATCAGGAAAACTGCTGCTGTTGTTCTTGACAGTGTATGGGTTTCTGAAACCTTCCCAGAGTAGTGGCATCTAATCTCCCAAGGGCAGTTATATCCTTCTTTCAACCCTCACATTGAGATGAGTGAGCAGAAAATGGCAGCCAGGGTGACTTGGATGAACACAAGTACATATTAATCCTGGAAATTTTTTTTAACATTTTCCTTCTGCTCTAATTTTTTGTTTGTCATATACTATTTTAGAACTCTGTCCTACAAAGGATTGTAGTAGTTTGCCATGTGTGTCTCTTCTAAAGCAGGGAAGTGGAAATTAGAAATACTTAATATTCACAACCTAGAGAATACAAAATTACTGTCTTGGTCAATAATATAGACTAACAGTGGATATAAGGGAAGTTCCTTCAGTACAATGATGAAATTATATCATTTGTATAATCCATAAGTATGCATTCAAAGGTAGTATCCGCCCTTCTATTTGACTAAGGCACAATTGATGCTTTGTGAATAAAGGTGTGATGAGATCGAGCCCCCAAAAGGTGAAAACCCGATGTGAGGGTTACTGGCTGGTGGCAGAGTCAGGGGACAGGCTCTGTGTGCCCTGGCACTCACTCATCACCCTTAAGAATGACAGCAGCTCATCTGTGTTCCTCCCTGAAGCACGCAGTGGCAGGAGCCCCTTATTTCCAAAGTATTTCTACTGAGCCCCCAAACCGTGGCATCGTGACCCATCATGACACACACACAAGGTGTCACAGCTCATAGAAGCACAAGAAACATTTCAACTCTGGTAGCTTCACCTCAGGTTCTCTCTTCTTTCAAACAGCTTGGGTATTCTCATTGTCCCAAAGAAACAGGAGTAAAAAATAAACAGAAACATACTATTTTGAGGGCAGTAAGCATCTATGGGAGATTTCCAGCTCCTGGTGACAGGAGAAGAAACACAATGGGTGCCCCCAGCCAGGAGCCCTGATAGACCTCATAGTGCTCTATGGTTGCTGATATTTTGAGGGCATCTGGGTCCTGGGTATCATCTACTCATTACTGACTCTTGGTCAAGCCTGGGCGTCTATGCCACAGCATGTGGAAAGAAGGCATGCCATGCCTTGTTAGGTCATCGAGGTTGCTCAGTGCCATCATCAACCATGCTCCCTTAGCAGCTATTTCGTAAGCATGTAGGTAGGGAGGCAGAGGTGTGCTGGTGTGCCATGTGCGTGCTCGCATGCAAATGCCAGTGTACGCACAGGATCAGGTGATTTTTTTTCCCAGCATATATTGTACATTTTATGATATTCACAAATGTAAAAACTGTGTCATGAGGAAAGAAAGCAGGAGAGGGTATTAATTACATGGGAAAGAAAGAGAAAGAGGTGAAATTGAAGGGGCAGGAAGCAGAATTGTGTAGATTTAATTGGCCTTATTTTACAGCCGTGGCTGTTTTCACAGGGTAGCAATGAACTGGCCCATAAAGGTAAAGCGCTTTTCACTGTTGAGGGGCCAGGGGCTGAAAATTTCACTGTTATTCCTCCTTAGAGCTCATGTGGCCACTTCAAATCTTAACTCTTTTTAGCCCCCGGAATTCAAGATTTCAGTACAATCATTTGAACTTGTCTGGGCTCATTTTAGTGCTCCTTTATGTTTGGAAAATATTACTCCAAATTATCCCATCTGTTGTTACACCCTTAGAATGGGCTAACCCATCCAGTGAACATTCTCATCCCCACTTTCCTATTGAAAAGAGTGAGGCCTGTTGTAGTTACATGTGATTCTGGAAATACAGACAGTTCAATTCCTGAGGAGGACCAAGGCACAGCTATTTGCTGATGATTAACGGTGATGTGCTGAGAGGACCTGGGATTCCCCAGAGGGCTCACATCTAGCCTAATGTTAGTCAGAGTCAGTGACCCTCTTCTGTTGGCTAAGAGAATCAGAACCAGAGGCCTAGCCTACCTGTCACTAAACTAGTGTCCTTCCTTCCGTATCACGTTCCTTGTGACTTCAGCCATGTACCAGCTTTAAAGGAGACATGACCTTGTCATCCATTATGTCAAGCCATAGAGAAACCAAACGTTATGTAAATCAGGATCTGCCCCTTAGAGGCTTATTCAAAGGTACATTCTGCTCTAACACACAACCGTGTGAGACAGACTGTTGTTTTTATGTCCATTTATGACTAAGGATACTGGGACTCAGAGAGGCTCAGGGTTACCCAAGGCTAATGGCTGGTGTACACAGGCCAGACTCTAAAAGGCTGCCCCCTTTTATCTCGTGTTCCCCATTTGCTGACTTCCCTATTGTTAGAATTATGTACATTGTCCTGTATCTTTTTTAACCTACTCCACCCCACCCTCATAACTCACAACACAGAGCTCAAATCTCTCAGCTTCAAGTTCAAGGTCCTCCAGGTTTCTAGATCCATCTTTCTTTCCCTCTCAAGTCACACTTCACAGCCTTGCTGTGTTTCAGCAAATGCTTTTTCTTCCACGCCCTGTGTTGCTTTCCAATCCTCCATTTGTCTCTACAACAGTGTTTTCCTCCTTGTCCCCCATGGAGAACCCTGTCTGCCCTTCCAGGATCACCTCACATGCCATCAGTTTCATGAACCTGTCTAGGACCTCTTGAATGCAATGGTTTCCCATGAGCTCCCTGGCCACAGCCTTTTTATCTTGCCTCCCACACTTGCCACTGATCTCACTGTGGATGCCTAGGCAGGGGCTTGTGTTTTCATTCTCAGCTCTTTGACTTACTCTGGGCACACAGGAAACACAGGGCGAGCTTTTTTTTTCTTTGAATGTTTTATATAACCTGGTTTCTTTCTTTCTTTCTTTCTTTCTTTCTTTCTTTCTTTCTTTCTTTCTTTCTTTCTTTGTTTCTTTCTTCCTTTCTTTCTCTCTTTCTTTTTTTCTTTCTTTTTTGAGAAGAGTTTTCACTATGTAGATCTGGTTAGCCTGGAACTCATTATATAGAACAGGTTGGCCTCAAAGTCAGAGATGTACCTGCCTCTGCCTCTCAGGTGCTTGGATTAAAAGATGTGAGCTACCACTCTAGGCTTATATACTCTTATTTTTATTTTTATTTTTTTTTTGCATCATAATACATGCTTGGTTTCCTACTGGGCCTGTCCTTTGGTGTAGCTGAAAAACTTAAGGCATTGGAATTCAATGATCTGGATTGGAACCCCAACATCTCCACTTCTGAACTGTATGACTGACTTAGGGTACCATCCTTGTGGTGCCATCTGATGGTGCCATCTTTGTGGCAGGAAGTTGCTGTGAGATTAAGTGGAAGACAGGAAAGGGTGGAAGAGAGAGCTTCAATGGAGGCTTGTTAGCTGTCTGCAATATCCTTAGAGTTTCTAAGATCTCCCAGCAACCTTAGACTCTCTGTGCGTTTGAGAATGCATGCAGTGTTACTGCTTTAGACATTATTGCCTTCCTCTGACCAATATTTTTACTCCTGTTTGACTTTCCCTATGCCCAAATGTCCCAAGTTCACTTTACTGTTGCTGGAATTCACTATGCAGAGTTCTGACCCCTTCGACCTTTCTTAATGCGTCTGTGTTTTAAGAAGCAGTGCACTGTGGGGAGAGAACGGGGAAGAAAGGAATAGGAGACCCAGGGAACTAGGAGGAACTGAGCCTCTTTGGCACGTGTGCCCATCATCTGCTGATTGAGGAGTATTTGACAGAATACACCATGAAATCCCCAGTACTTAAATGTGTAGAAACCGTTTACTTTACTCTCCTGAGCTATTAAGTGTTCATAGGCAATACGATGATGTATGCAAGTATGTTTACCCTGCCTTCCTTTCGGAACACACATAGACACACCCCCGTGCGCACACAAGCACACATGCAGACACCAAATGCCTGCTCCAGCAAACCCTATTTGAACATGTTGTTTTCTTTAACTAAGTGGTTGTTTGCAACTGTGTGCAGATTGTAACTGAGTTCTTTTTCTTTGAAAGGAGCTGTTTGCTGAAATAAATTCCACCCCTTTCTTTGTTTGGTTTTTCCTGGGTAAGCAATCAAAACCAACTGGCAGGGTCTGTGAGCTGGTTTCAGCCCCATGTGGTATCTGGCTCTACTTCTCATCTTTTTTCCTCCTCAGCTGAAGTACACGTGGTATTGTGAGCCTCAAATTCCTTTGCAGGAGGAGGTGGATTCTGTGTATCATTTATTAGGAGTCTACCAGATACCAACATTATACAGAAAGGGGAGAGAGGGTATAGAGATGAGCTTAAGGCTGAGGAGGTCCGGACACCAGAGATACCTGTCTGCATCTTCTAAGCATTTTCCCAGAATACTTGACTGGAGTAGTTCCTCAGAAAATGGCCTGGAGGCACAGGGAACTGGATAAGAGGGGAAGACACAGCATGAATTTAATCTGTATTTATTCCTAATAGACTTGGCCTTAATAAATGGTTCTGAGACTTGCAGTTTAAAACTTACATTTAATTTTATTTCTGAGTTTCCCAGATGTATGTGATGTGTATACTTGCATTGTGATCGTGTGTAAGCATGTGTGTGTGTGGGGGGGGATTATGTTAATTAAATCAGTGGATTCGTGGCAGGTGTCTTGACCTCAAACCCCCACATGCTTGCTACTTCCCCCATCATACCTGCTAAGAAGGGGACCACTTCAAGTGGGGACCATCAACTGTGTCTTGCTCACTCACTCACATATTGAGTCTGGCTTTGGTAACTGTTGTCTCAGGCTGGTTTCCACCTATGAATCATCTGCTGACATTTAGAAATCATGAATTATCTTATAAAGAGCCAAGATACTTGATTTTCTTGAGACAAAAGAAAGGAAGGAAAGAAGGAAAGAAGGAAAGGAGGAAGGAAGGAAGGAAGGAAGGAAGGAAGGAAGGAAGGAAGGAAGGAAGGAAGGAAGGAAGGAAGGAAGGAAGATTAATTTAGAAACATTGGGCCAGTCGCCACAACCTCATCAGAAACATGGATGCACATCATGGACAGGAAGCCTATGATCCAGCCCATCCCATCCCATCTCGAGTGACTCCATTCCCTGATGTAGTTTAGCTCTCCTCAGCACTTGAGATGGTGCGCTCTGAGTGCACAACATGAGGGTGTACCTTTGCCCCTATATTCTTTCATTTTCCAGTCTCCACAGGTGATTGGCATCTTTCATTCGGCCATCTTTTGACAAGTAAAACCCAAAGGCTGCCCGGCATGGGAAAAGTACTGTGCATAAATAGTTAAAGAGAGACTTGATGGGGTAGTCATCATATGCCAAGCTCTGCGTTACCTCTCTCAAGGATTCCTTGTTTAATCCTTACATGCACCTCCTAAAGTAGGCATTATGATGACACTCTGCAAAAATGAGGAAATAGAGGCACAGCGTGGTGAATACGGCTTGCCCCAGATTACATAATTAATCAGTTACACAGCTGGGGTCTGAATTCAGAGCACAGGCCATTAGCTGTTGCACTCATATAAATACTGTCTAATTTAATCAGCATGGCCACTTAGTTTTAAATGCTTCGTTTTGAACCTATTTTAGACATAGAGGAATTAAAATAAAAATACAAAGAATTTCTTCAATCCCCCCCCCTTCCACTCCCACTGTTAACATGTTAATTGACTTGGGTATGCTTTTGGATAGCGACCACTTTCTTAATCAAATGGTAGAGATTCTCAAGGAGATTGGGGCAAGGCCTTTGGAATTAAGGGTTCTCAGGATTTTATTACCAGTCACTAAACAGACCTGTGCCACACCATGTGAGTCCCTCAGGATCACACCTATTTGGGAGGGAGTCAGGCCTTTCTCGGCCAGTTTGTGAATTTGTTCCTTCACATCGTCAGAAATCAGCTTCAGCCACATGGGGATGCTACAGCTGTGAGGTGACCCGTGATGGTGGGGGTCTGGCAGCAAAGAGGGGCAAGGACTTTTTAAAAAGGCTTTGTGACTACGGTGTCACACATGGAGGAGGTGATGCTTTGATCTGTCTTGCATTTTTGTCATTGGGTTCATTTGACTCCTGGCTTTCTTTTAGGTTACTATTATTACTTATCATTATTATTGTTATTATCTATTGTTATTGTTGTTATTATTATTATTATTATTTTGACTCTGGCCATTGAATGTGTCTTGGGGAAGACAATTCCAAAATTATACAGGTTTTTTTCTCTCTTCAAGTTTTTGTCTACTGATTTTAGCACATTTTGGTCAATCTTAACTGGCTGGGTGGTGGTGGTGGTGGTGGCGGCGGCGGCAGCGCACGCCTTTAATCCCAGCACTTGGGAGGCAGAGGCAGGCAGATCTCTGTGAGTTCGAGGCCAGCCTGGGCTACAGAGTGAGTTCCAGGAAAGGCGTAAAGCTACACAGAGAAATCCTGTCTCGAAAAACCAAAAAAAAAAAAAAAAAAAAAAAAAAAAAAAAGAGTCAATGTTCGAAAGGACTTCCCTTCCTCACCTTTAGTGATGTATTTCTTTTGCCCTACTGACCACCCAACCCAGGGCCTCCCTCACACTGACGAACACTCTACCACTGAGCTGCCTCCTCCACCACTGAGGGCAGCTCTTTCAGTGAATAATCTGTGTCACCTTTTACTGTCCAACTCAGGTTGATACCCTAGCTCCACATGAGTTTTGTTATGTGGGGCAAGCTGAGCTGCTTCCTTATTTTTTATTAATAAAAAATTAAATAAACTATAGCTACATTATTCCCCCAGCTTCCCTTTTCTCTCTCTGATCCCTCCAATTGCTCCCTCTCAAAATCATGGCCAATTTTTCTTTATTATTATTTTACACACACACACACACACACACACACACACACACACACACACACGCATGCACGTACGCACACATGCACGCATACATGCACACACATGCACACTTGCCTAGCTTTATAAATGCAACCTGTTGTCAGGGCTGATCACTGGGTATTGGGTAACCAGTTTGGGGGCTCCTCCCTGGGGAAGACTGTTTTCACTCTCAGCATTCTGCAGTTGCTTGTAGCTCATTGTCTATAGGTGGGCTCCATGAGATTCCTCACTTCCATGTTATCATATAGGGATTATAATTGCAATTTGTAATAAAGAGCTGTTGCAGGAATACCAACTAATGTAACTATGTCTTGATATTTCATAGATCCACCATAAGGATTAAATAAGAGACTAGATATTAAATGGCAAGTCAGTACAATGCCTCCATAAATAATCAACACACATTTGCTAAATCTGTACTTGATATATTCATTCATTAGTCAATACATTTAAGAAATGTGAAGGATCTAAGATTTTGCTCTACTTGCAAGCTAATAAGGCTCTGTCACAGTTTCATGGAGGCTGACGGAAGTCACAAGACTCTTAGCAGAGAGAGAAGACTTTATGGCTTATTGTACAGTGAACAGCAGGATGTCTTATCTTTGGTCCTCTGGCCTTCAGAAGCCCATGGGTGATGCCCAGCATCCAGTATGGAATGGAGATTCACTTCACAGCTGAGCAATCTTGAACTTTTTCATGTATTATTGAGAGCAAAGTTCTGTTCTGTGCTCTGGGAGGAGATTGTATCTTCTGAGGCTGTTTATTTTATTACCATTCTTGGAAAGAGACCAAAACAAAAGATGTCCACTTTCAGTTCAGATAATGAAAGAGACCCAGGAAGAAGTGTCCCCCACACTGAGATCTTGAATGCCTGCCTTTTAAAAGAGCAAACTGCTTATAAGATTTTTGACTAGGGCTCCAGAAATGGACACAGACCTGTATACATAGCAAATTCCAGGACCACTCCTGGTTTCTGAAGACTTGTGACTTTGTGTGTGTGTGTGTGCACGTGCACGCGTGTGTGCCTGTGTGCCTGTGTGTGCTTGCTTGCATCTGTAGAGCCTTCTAGCTGATAAATCCCATATTAATGCTTTCCCTTCAAATTAGGCACTGATTCTGGTCTTAATCATAACTGCATTGCAGAGCAACCTACTTCAGTGTCAATTGTTTTTTCTGTCCATATGGAGAGACTATTTTCTCTATGTATTTGTATAATCTGAATGGGGGAGATAGTGCACACCTTCTCTTAGAAAGGACAGAGGTGCCTGCTGAGACTACTCTAGTGCCAACTCTGTTTAGCAATTTCCTTGTCTCATTTCTACTTTTTAAAGAGCATCTATGATATGGAGGCAGGAATATTATTGAGTATTCTAGGTTAGCCTGCATGCCACAGAGTTCCATGCCAGGGGGAGAGATAGAGTGAGACTAACACACACACACACACACACACACACACACACACACACGCACACGCACACGCACACGCACACGCACACGCGGCATCTTTTCCTAATTACCAACTCTAGTCTTTCTTTGTGTAGCCAATTTGGCAACATGACTTTTAAGAGACCTAGACTTTTGAAAGACAAACAACATCTGCTAAAGGAAACTGCCTGTTCAATGTTCTAGCTGGAAAACAAACACAATCCGATAAAAGATCCCTTCACAGTGTGTATTTAAGACAAAAAGGATTAATTACCTGCCTTCCTCACTTGTTCTCTGTGTGGACGTTCTTGGTATCTCTTTGTGTGCTCAGATTCCCTCTTCCCATAAGAAAACCCATCAAAACCAATCAGCCCCCCAACCCTCTGTTGGCCTTGTGACTTGATTGCCTCTTTGGAAATGTCTTCCCCAGGTATCTCAGTAGTGGAGTGCTCATGCACAAGGCCTTGGGTTCCATCTGCAGCACCCAGGGTGGGGTGGGATGGATGGAGAAGATGCTCTGTCCAAGACTGACACAAATTCTAAAGCATCTGGGGTTAAGATGTCAGCATATGAATTCTGAGGAGATACAGTTCCACCCAGAACCGACGCTGTCAATCATGTGCTTTGGATGCGAACGCAGCTCAGTTCAACCTTTTTTCACCACTGCTGAGAAAGATTTGGATTTATGATTTTTGACAATCCCAAAAGGTTCTGGACATTTGGACATTTGGTTCTTCAGACACATGGAACATAGTTCATTGTTATTGTTGGTTTTATTTTCACATGACAGATACCTAGAAGTGGGTTATAGGAACAAATGAATCTTCATCTTGACCTTGTACTACCACTCTCCAAGGCATTAGGACCAACTAGTGAGCCTAGTTATAAGGATCAGTATGTCTTTTTCCTGTATCCTCTCCCACCTTAGCTGTTACTAGATTTATTAATGTTGGCTCACATTAATTGCAAATTACTATCTCATTTTTAGAATTTAAATGTTTGTGATTTAAAATTTATGTTTATCAGTCTGAAATCTGGAAAATAACATTTTAGTGTCTTCTTATTAACATGTCAGTTGTACCCATGAACCAAAAATTCATATCATATCCTGTTTTTCTGTTAAATTATCTTTCATGTATACATCTGTAAGAGACCTTTATAAGCTCTGGATAATAATGCTTACCCATACTGATTATGATTATATTTTTCTGGCCTGTAGTTTGAAGTCCTATTTACTGATACATTTTGTCAGACAGACATTTTTTACTTAAAGACAGTGAAATGTCCTTAATATAAGTAATTATGGTTATTCATTTATACTGTATAGAGTTATTTAATTTTTTATGTTGCTGTGTATTGAACCCAGATCTTGTAGTGCCAGGAGATATATACTACTGAGCTGCACTCCAGCCTAGAATGTTTTAATCTTATTATTATGTCTTTTTTTAACAGTTCTTATTTAGTTTTTATTCATAATTATAAACTTAACTCTACAATCGAGCTAGACTTGGAGGGGAATGAGAGAATATGGAACTCAGAGAATTTCAGTGAGAGCAGAGATTATAGGGTATTGTGAGCAGATGGGGTGGGGGTGCTCTCCTGAGCTACAGAAGGAATGGTCTGTAGGGTAGGAAGCCGGCAAGTCAAAAGAATTAAGAGTTGTCCACAGTCAGAAATGGTGATCTTCTTGCTGATCTTGCCATTCCTGGATCCAAAATGCTCCCTGCCTTCCGCATGTTCGCACCTTCTTTCACCTTCCCAAAGACCACATGTTTGCCATCCAGCCACGCAGTCTTGGCGGTGCAGATGAAAAACTGGGAACCATTTGTGTTTGTTCCGGCATTTGCCATGGACAAGATGCCAGGACCTGTATGCTTCAGGATTAAGTTCTCATCCTCAAATTTTTCTCCGTAGATGGATCCAGTGCCATTATGGTGTGTGAAGTCACCATCCTGGCACATGAATCCTGGAATAATTCTGTGAAAGGAGGGAACCCTTATATCCAAATCCTTTCTCTCCAGTGTTCAGAGTGCAGAAGTTTTCTACTGTCTTTGGAACTTTGTGTGCAAATAACTCGAAGAAGACCCAAGGGCTCACCATCCACCATGATGTAGAAGAACACTACGGGGTTGACCATGGCTGCAGCAGGTGGCGGCAGGGAACAGCAGCATCTGCAAAGTCTATTACTGTGTCTTAACTCAGAAAACTTTACCTTAATAACTTATGAAGAGAGTGTCCAATTTTGATGATACAGCGAATTTTACTTCACTAATTTTTTTCTTTTATCTTTCATTTTGGTTACTCTAGGCCCCTTATTCTTTTATGTGCATTTTCTAACTAGCTTGTTCGGTTTGGGACTTATTGCTTACATTTTTATAGTAATGGAGTTTATGAATGAGTGTAGATTAAAGTGAAGGTTACAATTTGTATTTAGACTTTTCTCAACAACAAGTGTGAAATTTTTTAATTCATTTTAGTCTTATGAGGAAACTCTAATAAATCTTAGTAACTTTTCTCCAAAGGATATCAGCTCTATCCTGCTGGTTTATTTCTAGGTAATTATATTACCTATTACTATGCAGTAGTATTCGTAAAGTGTATTTTCTGATTGTTTGGGCTAGAAGTCAGGAATGACATCATCCATAGTGTGATTTAGTACTTAGGACACTTGTTGGATGCTCATAATAGTCTTGTGAGTGTATGTGAACATTCTTTCATATTTTCTGTGTAGGAAAGTGTGTCATTTGTGACCCCCCCCAACTGTCATTATTTTTCCTGTCTTCCTGTGTTGTCGGCTTCCTTTGTTGAAAAGTTGAGGAGAATAAGATTAGGAATTTACTTTGCCTAGTACCTAAAGGGCTTCATTACAATGATTCCCACTGGAAAATTATATTTGCTTTATTTTTTGTTTTTATCACAGTCTTAATAATGTCTTATTTTTTAAAGTTGGGAAATAAAGTCAACCTATACATATATTTAAACATATGTAAGTATATTATATATGTGCATGTATCTTAACCCAAACTTAGTTATTACACTATTCTAATGTGTCATTGAATTTTAGTTGCTAACAGTCTCTTTATTTATGATTTTTAAGTCTTTTTCATAATGGAGAGTGACTAAAATTTGTTTTTCTTGAGAGTTCCTCTTTAGACTGTGGAGCAGTCTTTAAGACTTCAAAAGTGAGTTGGAATTTCTTCTAATTTTCATAGCCTATGAAGAATCCTGTGAAATATGTATCTAGATTTTGAAAAAAAATATTAACTATGCCCAGTAAAACAGATACAACTTTATATTTATTTTGTTATCACAATAAATTTTTAGTGGTTTGTATTTGATCACATTAAAGGAATTTCAGTTTTTCCAAATCAGTGTTAAGTAATATTTTATCTAATACCAGAATTTATTTACATTTTAAAATTTATTAACATAAAGTTACTGATAGTACTTTTCATGATTTACAGAATTTCTGTCTATAGATAGTTTTATTTTCATTACAGTTTTTTTTTCATTTTTAAATACAGCCACCCAGATGCTTGTCTTCCCTGTAGTTGTTTCTTCAAGAACTTCCTTCTCATTTTGTTGGAAGCATTGCCTCAGAACACACTCGTCCCATAGCATCTAAGCCACCATGCTCTGCCTTTCTTCCTTTAGTACAGATGGCACCTGCCATTTTGTCCATGCTGCCCCCGTCCCCTTAATGCTGGATCCTTACCCTAACCCTGCGTGAAGACTCACCTCAGCATCTGTGTCCTCTCTTCCATCACTGATATGTCTCCTCCTTTGACGTGGGGTGTCCTTCTGTATGCTGTGAGTATGTGTTGCTTTTATTGGTTGATGAATAAAGCTGCTTTGGCCTATGGCAAGGCAGAATATAGCTAGGCAGGGAAATCAAACTGAAAACAGGGAAAAAGAAAGGCAGAGTCAAGGAGACACCATCCAGCTGCCCAAGGAGCAAGATGCCAGTAGATCGGTAACACCATGGCCATGTGGCAAAATATAGATTAAATAGAAATGGATTAATGTAAGTTGTAAGAGCTAGTTAGTAATATGCCTGAACAATAGGCCAAGCATTTTTAAGTAATTAATATCAAGCCTCTGAATGATTATTTACAAATGGCCACAGGACAGGGCGGGACAGAAAAAAGCCTCCATTTACACTCCTTTCTTCCCATTAAGATGTAAACATGGTATTAAATATTTCACCTTCTAAATGAACCCTTTTTTTACTCTCCCCCCTCAACAATTCCCTCTTTTCTTTTCTCCCTACATAGCAACACTACATATCTGCTTCTAACCCACTCTTTTTGGAAAAGCAATTTGAAAGTGAAACCAAGATATTCAGTTTTAGTGGATCTTATGTGAAGTCAGGATATTGCATTAGAGGTTTATAAGATTCCTTTGGCGAGTGGGTTCAAGACTGAGAACTATTAGTTTGAGATTTGGGGTTAGAACTATTACTAACTGAAGATGAAACTAAAATTCTGTAATTTTCCTGGAAGCCCATACCTGAAAACATTCTTTGTAGAAGACATGCTTGATTTACTAGGAATAGGATCATGGGATGGGAAAGCTCCTGTACCTTCCTATTATTTCCATGTTTATCTGACTGCCATGGAAATCTGGAGTGAGTAACAGGAAATCTCAGCCTGGTCCCCATAGGCTAATGCTTGCATTTCCCAGTTTACTAGTGTGGGAAGCAAGTTGGAAAAAGACATGGGAGGGGGAAGTGGGACCGTGTAAGAGCTTTGCGAGGTAGGATTTGTTTTTCCTTGTGCTGTGCTTGCCAATCACACATGGGTATGGTTGGTGTATGTTGTCACAAGCCCTCCATGGTATTATCAAAAACCTTGTACTTCCTGGGGTAGTTGTTTAATGCATATGTATTGAATAAGGAAAACTATGAAGATGTATTGTTCACCAGTGTCTGTAGAACGGTTTGCAGTTCCAGAAGCATTTAGAAAGCTCATGACAGCTACTCATAACAAAAGGGTTATTCCAGTGTTTTGTTGTTTGTCAGTTGATTGATATTCTTTGACTCAGAAATACAGTCATCCATATATTAAGTGCTGGGATTAAATGAGGATGCAAGTCTGATGTCTACCCTCAAAGACTTTAGTCGCCCGTGACTAACCCAGGTAGATAATCAGATTTGACCAGAGCTGAGTTATGTTGTTTTGTACCAATTGTTCCCTGGTCTATGCTGCAGCGCCTCTATTTTGGAATAAGAAGACTGAATATAAGAACATTTTGTTGTTGTTGTAGATGGATCAGTTGAGGGTGGACACCCCACAGTCTGTTGTTCTCTGCGTTTTTGACCAGATGTGTCTTTCTCTACTGGTCTCTGCTGTAAAAAGAAGCCTGTTGATGAGATGGGGAGAGCTACACTTCCCTGTGGATATATTGATAAGCATTTAGAATGCAGTTAGGAATCACCAGGGATATTATGAAAGAAAGGGTGGAAAAATTGGAAGAGCCAGAGGAGCAGGTGGTTTCCTACAAGACTGTGGCTCTTAGATATGACAAGGAAGCTATACCCATGAAATCTCAACATTATGGTTGCCCAAGATGTGGGCAGTTCCAACACTAGTTCCATCCCAATGTGGATGGGGGAAATCTCACAGAGCCTTACCTCTAGGTTCAGAGTTATAAGCAACTAATGACTACCAAGAGAGGGAGGATCAGGCTCTCTTAGGCATTAGTCCTCAATATGTTATCTAACACCAAGTTGTCAGCTCTAAAACCACATAAGCAATACTAAATGGACCCAGTGGGTGCATTTATATATTTATTCCTATATAGATAGCTATAGAAAACAGTAATAATTAAAGAAAAAGAAGCCATGAATTTGGGAGGGAGCAGGGGACAAGAGAGGAGTTGGAGAAAGAAGAAGGAAGGGAAATGGGGTAATTATATTTTAATTTACAAATGAAATATAATTTAAAACTTAGAGAGAATATTGCTTGCATATTATGAAGCACCTTACATATCCTGCAATGGTTTTTAAAAATGGGAGACTAAACCCAAATCAATGTAAGGCATGAAGTTGAAATGTTTTGCTGTCCAATAGGGCCTGAAAGCTGCTAGCTGTCGCCTCTGCACGGGAAGGGGGCCTTGCCTGGGCTGCCTGCTGCACACAGAGTGGGCCTTGCTGGCCTTGCAGTGCTGGAGGGGAGGGTGGTGTTTTCGGGGATTTTACAACCGCGGCCACTGCTGGGTGTGGACCCTGCTCTCACAGAACCAGCTGGTAATCAAGCAGTCTTTCATCTGCAGCTCTCCTTAGGTCAGGCCTCTCCTGTGATGCTCCGCTCCCGGTGCCAAGCCATGAACTTAATGAAATTCCCCCCCGAAAACCAGAAACGTTGTAAACTGCTACCACCAAGAGATCCTTCTCACAAAACGTCTTGTGTTGCCTTCAAAGAGACTCATAACTTCATAAATTAAAAACCTCGGGGATCACCCAGGACTGTAGTTCCCCAAGGCCAGGCTCTGGCTTAGGTTTGGTCATGATGAATTTCATTCATCAAGTTAGCTGAGTGTATTTATTTTGAAGGAATGTCTTTTGTTCTGCGTTTCATGAAACGATACATTGACAGTGAAAAATAACACAGTAGTTCTCCCCCGCCCCTCTCTTTCCCTTCCCCTCCTCTGAAATCAGAAATTCTGAAAACCAGTTTTGCAGATGGAGAAAGTGAACTTCAGAGAAGTCACATGATTCCCCTAAAATGACTTACTCTATTATTAAAGGACCAGGAGTCAACCCTGGACCTACTGATGAATGATTTGGTGCCAAGTAAGGAAACGAATTGCATATGATGAGAGAAGAAATGTTCATATGCTTGAGAATTCCCAGCTTCCAGGGTTGTTTGGCTAATGCAGAGCCCATGTGCTCCATCACTGTTTTGGCAAAAGGAACATTCACGCCATCACAGGTCCTGCATTTTCCATTCACTGACTCTTTTCAACAAACCGTATTGTGCTGAAGGATCCTGTAGCATCCTGTGCCTAAGTTGGTACTTTGGATGAATAAGGACTTGAACGTAAATTCCAGCTTTGTTTTTGGCAATGTCTTTTCATATTACAAACTAATCTCATTACCTTTAGAGTCCTTTTTGATTGGCTAAACTTCCTACAGAGTAAAAAGGACAATGGAAAGGAAATTGCTTGGTGATTTGCATACTATTCTACAGATTGAAAAGTTATTGTTGATAGCTAACATTAAAAATTGTGGCGTTCATCTGATAGTATGCCCAGCTCTCAGGGTCAGTAGAGGGAGTTTTTAAATCATCTATGAATGTATGTTGGCAGCAGATAAAAAGAAGATGTATTCATTCAAAGCCCAGAGCTATGCCTTCTGCATTTTGTGTTCATGGCCCTCACTTGCCTGACATTTTTGATCCATTCCTGGGAGCCAAATGACTCTTTGCACCTGAGACACATCTTTGGGAGGAATTTAGTTAGTTGTTTATTGACAATGTTTTCAGCAAATGAGGGAGTTCATGTTTTAGTTCTGGAAGGAGAAATCTTGCATCCAGTAAACCATTGTGGAGAAGTTTGGCTGTTTACAAAATTAAAAGCACTCAGCCTGTGACCGGGTACATTTATTTTTAAATATGTTCCTAAGAGAAATGAAAGCAATTGCCCACAAAAATCCTTGCACAAGAATCTCTGCAAACAATGGTTTTTGACCAGCAATAAGTGAATAGAGAGACACATTGTAGTCTATTTAAAGATTTCAATGCTGCTTAGTAATGAATGAATTTCAGGGATGAGTCTCACCAACACCCTGCCAAGCTCAAATAAAGCTGGATAAAAATAATATTCTCTATGTGCTTCAATTTGTGTGAGGTTCTAAAGTAGACAAAACTCATTTATGACCAAAAACAATCTTTAGACTAGCCATTGCTCATGTAGGGCCTGGTAAATGGGAGGAGAGAACTTTGTGGACAGTGGAGGAACTCTGTCTATGTTGATGGGAAATTCGACAACACCGATGCCCACTGTTGTCAAAGCTCAATACATTATACACCGATTGTGCATTTTGCTAAGTGTAAATTTAGCCTTGAAAAACTCCTTTTGTATAGTTTGGAAAATGTCAATTTTCAAAGTTTAGATTATAGCAAAAGAGGTAAGTGTTCAATGAAGTGGATTTAAGCATTTATCACATAATTAGGACACAGGTAATATGGTGGGGCTACTCGCTTTGTGTATGAATGGAGTTAACTACAGAAGGGATGGGATACAGAAGCTAGTGTGTAGCCAATCTTATGGGGTCGGTAAAAGGAGAAAGATACTGTTCCTGGGTTCACAGGGCACAATAGGCACGTATGTTGGAAGGTATCTCTATGTGATCCCAAGTCACTTCAAGTACCATCTATACAAACTTGTGGGGAGCAGATGAAGTCCTGAGTGAACATGTGCTGTTGACATGGTTACATCATGTCAAAGACTCCAGTGCCTTAGACCAATGAGAATGGCAAAGCCTTCCCTGGGTCACACTGAGAGGAATGGCAAAGCCTTCCTCTATCTGAAGTATAGATGTTATGAGTGATTGATCCCTAGCTAAAACCAGTGTGTGCTAAAATTCTCAACCATAACTCCTCCTGGATGACTGCAACCTGAGACTTGCTGAAATTAGCTAACCTGCCTCCTTCCTCCTCATTCACATGTGTACAGTAGACCCACCTCCTTGCTCAGTGGTAATATAATAAATGTGTGGAGTTTCTGGGCTGCTGGTGTGTCCACTGGAAGGCATGGGCTACCTGATCCCAGCTTTTCCATATGTGTATCTATGTCTGTCCTTTCTTTATTCCCTTGGCCCTGGTAAACTCAACCCTAAAGCCCTGGAGGTCAAAGCACAAACTTAGGTCTTAGAGATGGCCATGGGAATAAGACATCTGCTCCCAGAGTAACAAAAGCCTTGCTGTCAAAGGGCCGTCCTGCCACGATGAACACCATGAGCTGAGGACAACACACACAAATTCAGAACACTTTGCCCCTGTTTTGTAGTTCTTACACTAATGTAATTATTTCTGTCATTCCTAGGATGTCATCTATAATTGTTCTTAAATTACCCACATAGAAATCAATGCAGAGTGGCATTTGGTCACTCTCAACATATTTTAAGAAACACTCCTAGGGATGCCATTAAAAAAACTGATTTTTCTGGAAAACATTCACACAAAAAGTTTCCTTTAGACGGTAATATTTAAGAACTTCTTTTCTTTGCCTGAATCTGTTTGTGTGCATAGTCATTCATTTTGAAGAATTGTAATGTAATAAAGTAGAAACCAACCAAAATGAGAATATTATATAAAATTTCCCAAATTGCATTAAGTTCTCATACCACAAATAACCCTGGTTGTTTCCCAGTGCTGGTGCCTATGAGAATTTTTCTCAAAGCAACCGTGACTACTTGTATTCTCTATGGCTAAACTGAACAGGAGGGTGGAGACAAAGGTGCTTTACTTAAAAGCCTCGTACAAGCCAGGCACAATGGCTCATGTCTATAATCCCAGCACTCAGGGGAAGGTTGATGCAGGAGGACTGTCATGAGTTATATATAAGACTCTGTCTCAAAAAACTGAAGGGAGGAAGAATATTTATACCAAAAGGTGGCCTGATTCTACTAAGCATTGCCGTCCTGATTGGTCAGCCATCAGCTTCAAATGAAAAAGCCACTTTCCTAATTTACTTCCCTCTTGCTGTGATAAAACGCTGACCAAACTAACTTGAGGACAAAAAGGTTTAGTTGGCTTACAGGTCACATTACATCACTGAAGGAAGCCGGGGTGGGAACTGAGGGCAGGAGCTGGAAGCAGAAACCATGGAGGAATGCTGCCCACTGGCTTGATTCCCCTTGCTTGCTCAGCTACCTTTCTTGTCCAGTCTGTCCTGGCCCACCTGACTATGGATGGTAACAGACACAGTGGGCTGGACATCCCCATCTCAATTATCGACCAAGACAATGCCCCACAGACATGCCCATAGATGGAGACAACTCCCCAGTTGAGTTAGTCTTCCCACGTGACTCTAGTTGCCAAAATCTTTACCAGCACAGTCACTTTTCAGAGTACTTTTTCTTGTGGTGTCAGAAAGGTAGATCTTTTTTGCTGTTCATTAATTCACTCAAAAATTTATGCTTAAATATTTTTTTGAACATCTACTGAAGACCTTATTACTGGATTTGGTATTGTTATTTTTTTTTACTATGTTATGTGTAGTATTTTATTTGCTGCTGTGGTTCAAAGAAAAAGACATTAACATTGACTAAGTTCAAGGCACATGAATTTTATGTCAGGAATAAATCTAAAAATAAGAATTTTGGCATCATGTTAATTGACTTAAACACATTACTGTCAGAATTATTTTGCAAAGTGGTGTTGGTCTGGAAAGCACCAAATCTGAATTTGGGTAGGCTCGGGGAATGGCTGGATGCAAAGCTTGACCATGGCAACATCATCCACCCTCATCTCAGTCCCCAGTCATTAACATCACCGGTTACTTATGAGTTAGCATTTGTTCTCCGTTGTTCAATGCTCTTCCCAGAGTATTTCTGGGAAGTTTAGCAGACACTCAGATCACCAAAGTCACCTGCTACTAAGTTTAATTGACTCGGACTTTCATTTGTATGGCTGGCACAGATCAGAAGAATCTTTGCTCTGTATGGGACAGACTCTCACGCTCCAGCTGGAAGTCTCTGCCTGATTTATCAAGGTGAGATAAAAGCTCTTACTCCCCATCCTCTGTGCCACAGTGGCTTCCCTCAGAGACCAATCCCATGGTTTCTGGAGCTCCATCTTCTGTCCCTAAGGAATCCAACTGCTCCGGTAGCAGCCGGTCTGCCTTTCGATGCTGGAGCATGCCTGCATTACTTATTCTGAAATCTCAGGTTACACATTACGAGATACTCCCTTACTTAACCAGGGGAGAAAAGTTTATTTCTTTAAACTCTCAGTTTTCATTGTTCATTCTTTCTCTTGGATGTCACCCAGTTTATCCTGTTACTGCGAGGCCCAGGGTTATTACTAGCCACCAATGGAAGTGGTTCATCCAGACCCAGTGATTTATTGTCACTTCAATTTCTTCCAGAGGCGCCTTTGATAAAAATAATAATTGCAATCAATCAGGCTCAGACCGTAAGCCATGGATTGGCTGGTTGTTTTACAGACAATATATTTAATCCTAACAATAATCTTATATGGGAGGCATTTTATTATTCTGTTCTAACCGTAAGGGAACTGAGACTAGAGAGGTTAAAGAATTTTCTCAAAGTGAGTGAATGGGGCAGAGTCGATGAGGTCCAGATCTCGGATATTTCCCAGCCACCACTCTGTTTTTCCTTGAGGCATGATGCCAGAAACTTATTACACATTTCAGAGCTGTTTGTCAAACTAATGCGTAAACAAATGTGTGGATTTGCTTAGTGGACTTTTGTTGAAATGTTAAAAGTGTCTGGAACAGGGAACAGATAATAGAACTGCTCACTTCATTGACAAGGAAAACTGAGTAATGCAGATGACACCTTTGTTTCGATTCCTTGCACTATGAGGAAAGCTAAAACTAGAGGGTAGCCCTCCCACAAACTCAGCCTGCAGTATGGAGACAATTTCTGGACACAGCACACAGGGAGGGAGACTAAAGACAGCTTGGCACCTTCCCAGGTGACAGGAACAGATGGCAGTTTGGGAGCCCGAGTGGCAGGAACTGCGGTAGAATCACAGAGCAGAGAAGAGTGACCCAGAAAGATGCAGCGTCCCATCAAGGCCTTCAGTGCATGTAGAACAGGACTCTGAAGCCAGAAAACAAAAAGGATCTGGTGAAGATCTCACCAAGGACATGTAGACCAAACCGTTTCTAGAGCCAACAGGGACTAGTAATTCTGAGCATCCAGACTGCCGAGACCTCGCTAAAGACCCAGGGCATTCTGCAGAGGCTGAAGAAATCTTCTGTCATTTCAAGTCTTGAAAGCATCAGAATGATTCACAGATGAAGTTCCTGACAAAATAATGTGCCACGCTTTTTAAAGGAAGACAACAAAATCCAGATATTCAAAAACAGTGTCTATAATGCTATATAGGTTACCAATGAAACAGAGCAATGCCACCCATAACTTGAAAATAAAATAAAAAGCCAGTGGAAATAAAGCCAGAAGGCACAGCAGTGATGAGTGTGAATACAAGGATGCTGAAAGGACTCTAGTTAAAGGATGGACGCAGTGATACAAGCAGCATGAGCCAAGGAATCAAAGACACAAAGAGAAGAAAATGGAAGCTCTAGAGATGAAAAGGGGAGGGTCTACAATGAAATTTTCATCGACAGACTCTATACCACAAAAGACTAAGAGCTTGAAGCCATCCAATGATGCACATACAGAAGAAAGGCCCAAGAAACTCCCCACCTCAGTAACCTTGAGAAAACAGAACAAGTCAATCTCTATGTGATTAGCTACCCAGAGGTGTGGTGGTGGCAGGAAACACTTGCCAATCCCCTCCTCAGCCAGAGAATCTCAACAAATAAATGCAAAGACAACAATACAGAGTCCCATCATAACCAAGTTGCTAAATTTCACAAAAGAAGAAAATCTTAAAAGGAATGAGAGAAAGGATACATCATATATATGTATATCTATGCATGTGAATATACATTTATATTTGTTTGTATGTGAATGACTAATAAATTCTCATTAGAAAAAAAGATGAAGAGGACCCATTGCTGCCCCAGTGGCCAACCAGCAAGGAAGACTCCTGTGGGCAGGCTTCCCCGCCAAAGCCCCCAATCAGACCGTGCAATCTACAAGACCCAAACCCTACCCACTCCCCTGCGACCTCAGCGACTCCCTGAGACTCAGAATCCATCAGCTTGGATTGGACCAAGAGCAGCTTCCTGAGACGTAGAATCCCCCAGCTCCAATTATACTAAGAGCTACTATAGGAACAAGAGTGGCCCCCTGAGACACAGACATTAGCAAGCACAGATTGGACCAAGAGCAGCTTGCTCAAACACAGGCACCTCTTATACCTATTGGAGGAAGAGATGGGACACTGGTGTGAAAATACATATCACAACATAAAGAGCAATATGGAACCACCAGAAACTAGCGGTTTTACAACCTGAACATCACAACATAGAAGAAGTAGAAGAAAGTGACCTTAAAAATTAGTGACCTTAAGCCGGGTGGTGGTGGCCCACGCCTTTAATCCCAGCACTCGGGAGGCAGAGCCAGGTGGATCTCTGTGAGTTCAAGCCCAGTCTGGGCTACAGAGTGAGTTCCAGGAAAGGCACAAAGCTACACAGAGAAACCCTGTCTCGAAAAACCAAAAGAAAAAAAAAAAAAAAGAAAAAAAGAAAAAAAATTAGTGATCTTTATGAAGATGTAGAGGCCTTTAAGGAGGAAATAAAAAATTCCCTTAAAGAAATTGAGGAAAAGACAAAAAAAATGGAAGAAACAAATAAATCTTTTAGAGAAAGCCAAGAAAAAGCAATTAGACAAGTGAAGGAAACAGTTCAAGACCTGAAAATTGAAATAGAGGCAATGAAGAAGACACAAACTGAGGGAATGCTGGAAATAGAAAATCGGAGTAAATGAACAGGAACTGCATCAGATGCAGGCATAACTAACAGAATACAAGACATGGAAGAGAGCATCTCTGGCGTGGATGATACAATAGAGGAAATAGATTTGACAGTCAAAGAAAACAGGAAATAGATTCATTAGTCAAAGAAAACACTAAAACCAAAAAAGTCATAACACAAAATGTCCAGGAAATCTGGGGCAAGATGAAAAGGCCAAACCTAAGAATAGTAGGAATAGAAGAAGGAGAAGAACAACAATTCAAAGGCACAGAAAATATGTTCAACAGAATCATAGAAGAAAACTTTCCCAACTTAAAGAAGGAAATACCCATGAAGATACAAGAAGCTTATAGGACACCAAATAGACTAGATCTCCCAAGAAGGTCCCCTTACCACATAATAATTAAACTACTAAACATACAGAATAAAGAAAAAATATTAAGAGCTGCAAAGGAAAAAGGTGAACTAACCTATAAAGGCAGACCCATCAGAATAATACCTGACTTCTCAATGGAGACTCTGAAAGCCAGAAGGACCTGGACAGATGTAATGTAGACACTAAGAGACCACAGATGTGAGCCTGAATGGGACTGGACTAGGCCCTCTGCATAGTGAGACAGTTGTGTAGCATGATCTGTTTGAGGGGACCCCTGGCAGTAGGATCAGAATCCCTCCCTGGTGCATGAGCAGGCCTTTTGGAGCCCACTTCTATGATGGGAAACCTTGCACAGCCTTGAGGCAGGGGGAAGGGCTTGGACTTGCCTCTACTAAATGTACCTCTCCATGCCAGGCCTTACCTTCTTGTAGGAGAGAATGGGGGGTGGGTTGGGAGGGGGAGGCTGAAAAGGCAGGAGGAGGGAAGAGGGAGATCTTTGGTATGTTAAATGGATAAAATTTTTTCTTAATAAAAAATAAGGAAAGTTCTAAAAGGAGAGAGAGAGAGAGAGAGAGAGAGAGAGAGAGAGAGAGAGAGAGAGAAAGAGAGAGAGAGAGGGAGAGAGAGAACAGGTGCCAGCCCAGACTACTATATCCAGCAAAACTTTCAATCACTATAGACAGAGTGAACAAGACAAAACCAAATTTAAACAATATCTATCCACAAACCCATCCCTACATAAAGCACTAGAAGGAAAACTCCAACCTAAGGAAGTTAGATGCACCTACAAAAACAGGCAATAACCCCACAGCAGCAAATCCCAAAGAAGGGAAATACATACACACTATTATCAAAAGATAACAGGAGTCAACAATCATTGGTCATTAATATCCCTCAATATCAATGGATTCAATTCACCTATAAAAAGACACAGGCTAATAGATTGAATATGAAAACAGAATCCACCCTTCTGCTCCATTCAAGAAACACACCTCAACTTCAAAGTCAGACACTAACTCAGAGTAAAAGGCTGGGAAAATATTTTCCAATCAAATTGACTTAAGAAGCAAGCTGGTATAGCTATCTTACTATCTAACAAAATAGACTTCAAACTAAAATCAATCAAAAGAGATCAGGAAGGACATTACATACTCATCACAGGAAAAAATCCACCAAAATGAAGTCTCAATTCTGAACATTTATGCCCCAAATATAAGGGCACTCACATATGTAAAAGAAACATTACTAAAGCTTAAATTACACATCAAACTCCACACAGCACCCCACTCTCACCACTGGACAGATCTGCCAGACAGAAACTTAACAGAGAAATAAGGAATCTAACAGAAGTTATGACTCAAATAGACTTAATAGATATCTAGAGAACATTCCACTCTAACACAAAAAATATACCTTCTTCTCAGAACCCCATGGAACTGTCTCTAAAATTGACCACATACTTGGTCACAAAGCAATTGGAATAACCTCCTGTATTTTATCAGACCACCGAGGCTTAAAGTTAGATTTCAACAACAACAAAAATTACAGAAAGCATACAGTCTCATGGAAGCTGAATAATGCTCAACTGAATCAACAATGAGTCAATTGAATCAACCAGAAAATTAAAGACTTCCTAGAATTCAGTGAAAATGAATGTACAACATACCTAAACTTATGGGACACCATGAAAACAGTGCTAAGAGGAAAGATCATAGCACTAAATGCCCACATAAAGAAGTTGGAGAAATCTCAGACTAGTGACTTAACAGCACACCTGAAAGCTCTAGAACAAAAAGAACCAAACTCACCCAGGAGGAATAGATGCCAAGAAATCATCAAATTGAGGGCTGAAATCAATAAAAGAGAACAATACAAAGAACCAATGAAACAAAGAGTTGGTTCTTTGAGAAAAATCAACAAGATTGACAAGCCCTTATCCAAACTAACCAAAAGGCAGAGATAGAACATGCAAATTAACAAAATCAGAAATGACAAGGGAGATATAACAACAGACAATGTGGAAATCCAAAGAATCATCCGGTCATATTTCAAAAACCTGTACTCCACAAAATTGGAAAATGTAAAAGAAATGGACAATTTCTGGATAGATAACACATATAAAAATTAAACCAAGACCAAATAAACAATTTAAATAGACCTATAACCCCTAAGGAAATAGAAATAGTCATTGAAAATCTCCCAACCAAAAAAAGCCCAGGACCAGATAATTTCAGTGCAGAATTCCACCAGAATTTGAAAGAAGAGCTAATACCAATACTCTTCAAATCGTTCCAAACAATAGAAATGGAAGGAACATTATCAAACTCTTTTTATGAGGCTACAGTTTCCCTGATACTCAAACCACACAAAGATGTAACAAAGAAACAAAATTACAGACCAATCTCCCTCATGAACATTGATGCAAGAATACTCAATAAAATACTGGCAAACTGAATACAAGAACACATCAAAAAAATTATCCACCATGACCAAGTAGGTTTCATTCCAGAGAAGCAAAGATGGTTCAACATATGAAAATCTGTCAATATAATACACCATATAAATAAACTGAAATAAAAAAAAAAACCCACATGATTGTCTCATTAGATGCTGAAAAAGCCTTTGACAAAATTCAAAACCTCCTCATGATCTTCCTAGAGAGATCAGGAATACAAGGAACATACCTAAACATAATAAAGGAAATTTACAGGAAGCCAACAGTTAACATAAAATTAAATGGAGAAAAACTCAAAGCCATTCCACTAAAATCAGGAACAAGACAAGGCTGTCCACTCTCACCATCTCTATTCAGTATAGTACTCAAAGTCCTAGCTAGAGTGATAAGACAAAAAAAAGGAGATCAAGGGGATACAAAATGGAAGAGAAAAAGTCAAACTTTCATTATTTGTAGACGATATGATAGTATACATTAATTACCCCAAAAATTCTACCAGGGAACTCCTACAGCTGATAAACAACTTCAGTAATGTGGCAGGATATATGATTAACTCAAAAAAAAAAAATCAGTTGCCCTCTTATATACAAATGATAAATGGGCCAAGAAAAAAAAGTCAGAGAAACATCACCCTTTACAATAGCCACAAATAATGTAAAATACCTTGGAGTAACTCTAACTAAGCAAGTGAAAGACCTGTATGACAAGAACTTTAAGTCTCTGAAGAAAGAAATTGAAGAAGATATCAGAAAATGGAAGGATCTCCCATGCTCATGGATAGGTAGGATTAACATAATAGAAATGCCAATCTTACCAAAAGCAATCTACAGATTCAATGCAATCCCTATCAAAATCCCAACACAATTCTCCACAGACCTGAAAAGAACAATACTCAACATCACATGGAAAAACAAAAAACCCAGGGTAGCTAAAACAATCCTGTATAATACAACAACCTCTGGAGGCACTACCATCCCTGACCTCAAGCTGTACTATAGAACTATAGTAATAAAAACAGCTTGATATTGGCATAAAAACTGACATATGGACCAATGGAATCAAATTGAAGACCCTGACATTAATCCACACACCTATGAACACTGGATTTTTGACAAAGAAGCCAAAAATGTACAATGAAAAAAAGAAAGCATCTTCAACATATGGTGCTGGCATAACTGGATGTCAACATGTAGAAGATTGTAAATAGATCCATATCTATCACCATGCACAAAACTCAAGTCCAAGTGGATCAAAGACCTCAATATAAATCTAGCTACACTGAACCTGACAGAAGAGAAAGTAGGAAGTAGTCTTGAATGCATTGACACCAGAGACCATTTCCTAAATATAACACCAGTAGCACAGACACTGAGAGCAACAATTAATAAATGGGACCTCCTGAAACTGAGAAGCTTCTGTAAGGCAAAGTACACAGTAAATAAGACAAAATTACAGCCTACAGAATGGGAAAAGATCTTCACCAACTCCACATCTGGGGCTGATCTCCAAAATATATAAGGAATTCAAGAAACTAGATATCAAAATACCAAACAATCCAATTAAAAAATGGCCTACAGAGCTAAACAGAAAATTCTCAACAGAAGAATCTCAAATGGCTGAAAGACTTTTAAGGAATTGCTCTTAGTCATCTTAACATTCTTAGTCATCAGGGAAATTGCAAATCAAAATGACTCTGAGATACCATCTTACACTTGCCAGAATGGCTAAGATCAAAAACACTGATAACAGCTTATGTTGGATGAGGAGCAAGGGGAACATTCCTCCACTGTTGGTGGGAGTGCAAACTTGTACAGCCACTTAGGAAATCAGTATGGCAGTTTCTCAGAAAATTGGGAATCACTCTTCCACAAGACCCAGCTATACCATTCTTGGACATATACCCAAGGAATGCTCAATCATACCACAAGGGCACATACTCAGCCCTGTTCATAGCACCATTATTTGTAATAGCCAGAACCTGGAAACAACCTAGATGCCCCTGAATTGAAGAAGAAAATGTGTTACATATACACAATGGAGTACTACTCATCAGTAAAAAAAACAATGACGTCATGAAATTTGCAAGCAAATGGATGGAACTAGAAAATAGCATCCTGAGTGAGGTAACCCAGAATTAGTAGGACAACATATGGTATGTACTCACTCATAGGTGGCTACTAGATGTAAAGCAAAGGGTAACCAGACTACAACCCACAGCTCCAGACTAATGGAGTACCCTGGGAAGGGGAAATAGATGAGATCTCCATGAGAAAAATGGGGATGAGAGGGGGAAATGGAGAGTAGGGGATGAGGGATGAGAACATAAGGGAATGAGATAGTTGAGCTGGAACTTGAATGGAGTGGGAGAGCAATGAAAGAGATACTATGATAAATGAAGACATCATAGGGATAGGGAGAAACCAGGTGCTAGGGAAGTTCCCAGGAATCCACAAGGATGACCCCAGCTTAGACTACTAGCAATAGTGGAGAGGGTGCCTGAACAGCTTACTCCAGTAATCAGATCGGTGAATACCCTATCATCATAGAGCCTTCCTCCAGTAACTGATAGAAGCAGATTCAGAGATCCACAGCCAAGCACCAGGTTGACCTCCAGAAGTCCAGTTGAAGAGAGAGAAGAGGGATTCTATGAGCAAGGGGCATCAAGATCATGATGGAGAAACCTACAGACAGAGATAACCAAACCAAGCTAGTGGGAACTCATGCACTTTAGAACAACAGCTGTGGAGGGAAGAGAGGGGGATCTGTGGTTGGTATGTAAAATGAATAAAAAATTCCTTAATGAAAAAAAATTAATAAAGAAAAAAGATGAAGAGAAAATAATGAGACATCTTTAAATGTACACAAAAGTCAAACTTAATTTCTATTTTCCCAAAAAAAATATTTCAAGTGGAATAAAAGCCACATATGGCAATACATACACACTTAGAACTTGAGAAGCCAGCTAAAGCAGGACCTTTGCCTTGAGTTCCAAGCCCACCTGAGCTAAACAGTGAGACTCTACCTCACCAAAGAAAAAAATAAAGGCAAAAACAAGCCAACCAACCAAAAATTTAAAAATAAATGACAATGATACATTTGAGGTCATCACTTCAATTGTCATGATAATTGTCCATACTGATTCACCCTGTGAGTACCTGAACAATAGCCCACAATGACCCATTGGGTAGAAACCAGTTCTAGAGCATTAGAAGTAGAAGCATTGTTGAGGTCATATAAAACTCAGTACCTAGGAGCACATCCCAGCTTGAACACTTGAATAATTATTGTGGGATATTATATGTTTGTGTGTTTCTAAATAAATTTATAAGTCTATAGAGACAAAAATATCTAGTGTTTCAAGATATTTTCAATTTTTAATGTTCAGTGTATACAGATACATATAGAGTTACCAACATGGAAATTAATTTATACATGGACAAATGGACAAATGCAGAACTTTTTTTTTTTCAACTTAAAACATCTACCTTTTAAAAAATCAGCATGGGCTAACATGACCTTTCTTTCTCATGACAAGGATATATTGTCAAATTCTTTTGTTTTTAGAAGGAACACTTAAAATTTTGCTTATATTTTTATTAGTCTACTTTTTAAAATTGATTCATAAGAACTTTTAATGTTCTGAACACTTAGGCATTGCTATATCTCCATAGGATGGTATCAGAATTCAATGTAGATGCAGCATACTCCAGCTACTATAAATGTGAGATCTTCCTATTCTTCTAACACTGGCTTTTCTTGAATTGAGGAGTAGAATAACCTTCAGGAAGTGACATTCACCTCTGAGTTTCAGTTCTTTTGTATGTAAAATGGAGACCATTCATTTCCAGCTTCATCTGTAGCCAAGATGAGTTGAATGAGATTAAGGCCATAAAAAACAAAAACAACAAAAAACAAACATCGTGTCCAAACACACTACAAAGGTCTTCAGAGCTTCACCTTCCTGGGGCTTCATCTATTTTAAGATTAAAATGTTGTCTCTTTGGAAATCTTGACTTATTTACAAGCCTTACATAATTCTAGGCATTTCCAGGAAAAGGTGTTTGGTCTCTAGTTGAAACTCATTGCCAGTTTCAATATCTCTTCATTTTCCCACAGAAAGGCTCAAGCTGGCAGCCCAGCAAGATGGGTGCGTTCTGAACCTTTGTTTCTGTGGATAAAGGGCAGGAGAGCAACTTGGAGCCTGGAGCTGGCCATAGAGGATGTTTCTTGCTATCTTCAGTCTCCTTGACAGGAGCGGCTGATTTATGGCTGCAAGAGTTCCTTTGGTAAGCCCCTTGTCATCAGATGCTGCATGTCATTTGGTGATTTTCCAGACGCCTCAAATCCTTCATGGGAAGGCGTAGCGCATGGATATAAATATAAGGCATAAAAATAGCAACTTTCCTCTCAATCGAGTATGATTTATTCAGCCGAGCCAAGATGAATTGGCTTTGGAGGGGTGATCCCACTGCATTATCTTCTGAATGATTAATGTGTGGTTACATGTTGTTCTCTTTGCTAAGGTGAGTCCCCACAACAAGTTAATCTTGGCATTCTGGAATTTCTTTTTAATATTTATCTTCTACCTTCTGGGTTTCCGTCCTCATTCTTGTTCATCAGGGTTATCCTGGAAGTTTCTTAGGTGCATCTTTTCAATTTGTCTGCCCACTTTGCCACCTAAAGTCCACCATGTTGCCGGAGTGACACTTTTATATATCCTAGCAAGATCTTCTCATTTTCTCCCATGATTTGTATTCCTTCAATGCATACCTTTTATGGGACAGGCATCACAAGAAACATTAGCTTTCTGTTCCTCTTTACTGCTTAGCCTGAAACTTTCATAGTTTACTCACTCTGCTCCTACAGTTCATCTTCTTCCATCTTCTCCCACCTTTCCAGATCCCCAGCCATCCAGGGCAACATGGCAACTTGGTATTTCCTAAGGAGGGTTTTGTTTCTTCTTTTCTCTCCCCTGCCTGGCAAACTCGTATTCATCATTCCAGAATGAAGCACCTCCTTTGTGAGACCCATGTATCCTGATTGGTCTATGCCACCTATGCTTAGATTTCATTTATCTCTAAGATGCCACTTGTCTACTGGTCTGTAGTATTGGTACATATGCCTGTCTTTCCCAGAAGACTGTAAACACCGAGAGATACCTTATGTTTGAGTCACTTAATGCCAAGCATTGAGCTTGCTAATGAGTGTGGGTGGGCTGTCTTGGCTTAGTCTAAACTTCTAATTAAGACTGGCCTAGGTTCCAGTTCCATGTTAGTACCCACCAGTTGTGAAATCTTGAGAAAGTCTCCTAACTCCTCCTGATCTCAGCTTTGCCATCTGTAAGAGGAAGATGGTTATAAATGCCCATCTCATCAGTATGTTGTGGAAAATAAGTTGCTATGGCTAATACGTTTTAGACAGCACCAGGCACAGTGACTCTGTATTTTGGGTTATTATAATTGATCCCTACTATTATTATCTGTCCACAAGCAGAGGGGTTAAGATGTCTCAGAAGATACTCAAGAAATATTTGTGAGAATAAAAGGATCCCAGACGTATTCTTCCTCCACTTCCTTGTGTCCCCTGGATTTTTCTCTTATTTAATCCTACCTCCAACATCCTGCTTATGTGTCACTTTCTTGATATTGTTCAGTCAATGAAGAGCCTACTTGTTACTAACCTCTGAAGGCCACTTACTTTTTATGGACAGCGAATGAAGAGTTTTACATCAGTGGAACCAAGATAAGCTACTTGGAAGAAATCCTTCAGCTCTCCCTGCTCTGGTTTTACTGCTCTTGGAGGACAGTTGGGAGTCACATCATATGCCAGTACCTGAGCTATCCATGCTTCCCATTTTGTCAGTGTTCAACTAAATTGTGGGTTTCTTAACAGCTATGGATAGGCAACGAATAGGATTTGCCTTCGGGATTCCTGTGTATTAGCAACTGACCAGGTATACAAACATCAGCCAACAAGTACAGGCAAGCTATCTAGGAATGGCATCGTGAGTGATTAAATTTTGTCAGGAGGAAGTGATGGTGATGCGGAACTGGGTAACAATCTTTCTGTGTAGGGCTAAGGTCTTGGTTGTGTCCGGAGATCCACTGATTAGATTTCCTAGTTGGCTTTTTTCCACCTCTGCTTGTCTTTGTGTGTGTGTGTGTGTGTGTGTGTGTGTGTGTGTGTGTGTGTGTGTTTTAAACTTTATTTACTATAGTAAGAATACTTAACTCAAGATACACCCTCAACAACAATTTTAATGTATAATCCAATGTTGTTAATGTTAGGAATAGTTGTCTTAGTTACTTTTCTATTGCTGTGATAAAACATCATGACCAAGAGCAACTTGACAAGGAAAGTTTATTTCAGCTTACGGTTCTCAGTTCACACTCAATCACTGAGGGAAGTTGGGCGGGAAGGAACTCAAGTCGGGGACCTGGAGGTAGGAACAGGAGTAGAAGCCATGGAGGAGGGCTGCTTACTTTGTTGCTCCCAATGACTTTCTCAACCTGCAGTCTATACCACCCAGAACCACTTGCCCAGGGATGGCACTGTCCTCAGTGGCTGGCTTTCCCATATCAATTATTAATCAACACAGTGCTCCACAGACTTGCCTAGGGGCCAATCTTATGGAGGCATTTTCTCAGTGAAGAATTCCTCTTCCCAGATATGTCTAGGTTTATGTCAAGTTAACAAAACCCAACCAGGACAATGGTGATACACAGGAGATCTCTAGAACCCTTTCATCTTGTGTGTTGAGACTTCCGCTAATCAAATATCAGTTCCCCATGGTCCATTCTTGCAGCCACTGTGCCACTCTCTGGGGGTTGTTAAAGGCTATTCTATTCCTCATACAACTGACATCATACCGTTTTCTTCCTTCAGTCTGGCTTCTATCACTTAGCACAGTGCCTTCCAGGTTTATCCATATTTTGTCATATTGTACGGTTGCTTTCCTATTTGAAAACCAAATGCCAAATGTGTCTCTTAGACAGTTGTGCTCACAAAGCTTCTTAATTTTTTAATTTCTTTAGAATGAAGCAAGACAGAAAAGACATTTGGAGAAACAACCAAAGGGAGAAATCTTCTAAACTATTATAAAATTTCTTCCAATGTTTTACAGTGACCTTACTCACACCAATTTGACCAAAAGTGTCACATAGCTATAGTTCTATCAACTGTATTTCTGTGTATATGTATATTTGTATATAATACAAATATAAATTTTATTGTATTATATTTTTAATTAAAATACACAATTACAACAAAATTATTGGATTATGTAATATTTAATTAAAATTTATAATTGCATTCAGAAATATAACAAGAGAGGATCTGATGATAAATACACTTAGTAGTGGGAGGCAAGTCCCTGGCACACTAGAGCCTTGCCTACAGCGTTAGAATCGGTCTTTACATAATGAATGGAAGCTGTTAGGATTCCATCTAGGAAGTCATCTGAAGACTCTGATGAGAAGCTGAGAGGATGTCTCTACATCGATTGGATTCAGGGAGGTTTTTTCTCTCTTTCTTTTCTTTTCTTTTCTTTCTTTCTTTCTTTCTTTCTTTCTTTCTTTCTTTCTTTCTTTCTTTCTTTCTTTCTCTTTCTTTTAGATTTATTTATTTATTATTTATAGAATTCAAGGAGTTCTTATTGAGTCCTTTATGGTGATAGTTTCCTGCCTGTGTTTGTGTTCAGTTAGTCCAGTTCCCAAAGTGAATTCACTCACATTACCATGGAATCCCAGTGAGAAGACGTTTCCCCACCCCTTTTATCAGATAAAAAACATAAATTTCAGATTGGTTGAGATGGTTAACTACCCTAAAGTCCCGTAGCTTGAGCATAACAGAGTGGAGAACTCAGTTCCTCTCTGCTGCCAGCTACAGGTCTCTTCTCTGCTTTACCTTTCTAAAGCAGGCAATCAGTCCGCTAAAGGAAATCCAAAGACTGCTCGAACACGCTCCGCGTTGTGACGTACTGTCGGTATCGTATACAAACCATCCGTTCTGCTGCTGAGAGCTGGCTACCCACTTGGAGCACATGGCCACTGGGAAGGCTTAAAGGAGGGGAGGCTGAGTGGGGGACCAATTAATTTCAGATTGGTTGAGCAAACGTTTCATAGCATCTTTGGGTTTATTTCCCCTCTCCCTTGACGAGCGGTTCCAGGCTCTTTTTGACAGATTGATCTTGAGTGCTGGGCATTTTTCTCTCACCACATTAGCTGCCAGTTTTCCAGGCCTTTCCCCGGGGCTGGGATGAGGTGAGAGGTAAGTCGTTTGTAAGTCTGACTTGCCTGAGCACTGCAGGCAGGCTGAACACTAACACTCAGAAAGCCCTTCTGTGCTTGGAGCCCGCTTTCATGTCTTAGAAATCCTGATTTATTTCAGGACAGGGAAAATCTGAGCCAGTTTGCAGAGTGGAAATTAAAATCTTAAAACTGTGCATGAAAATCGAATATTCCAAATGGCCTGGTTTAAACATCACCCTGCACCGTTGATCAAATGTAGAAGTTCTTGAAAAGAAATGGGGATTTATGACTAGGTGCAGGGCCGGGGAAAGGCTCGGTGAGTATTTATGGGTCACTTCAAGGACCTCCGCAGACTGTGCTTGAATCTGCTTTTGTGCCCTCGGGTTTCTGCTTTGGAGATTTCAAGCCAGCCGATGCTTATAGATTGGAAAACATGTGGCTTTGGTTGCAGTCTGTTAACTTTTGAATGGGAGGGAGGGACGATATATATATGTATATTTGGACACATTTATCACACAACATACAAGGATGTATGCATATATTTTTATTCCTTTGGATTTATGCCTCGACGGCAAAAACTTTGCTTTATTTATCTGTGCGTCCTGCCATGGATGCGCTGCTGATTCTTACAGTTTAGTGACCTTTCCTTGAGCACCTCCTTGTGCTAGCAGCAGGGGGAGGTGCAGAGACAAGTGCAGAATGGGAATTTCCAAGCCAGCGTTACTTCCAAACTCATAGGAATACAATGAAGACATTTAAAAGACAAAAGTCAGCTAGTCATACAAATGGTTTCTTTTAGGTAAACTGCAGGAACAAGCATTAGTTGTTTCATACACATCTCAGGTGCACAAGGAAGAAGGAGGGTAGCTGCAGTCAATTCGTTCTCCTTTAGCCAACGAGGAGTGATAAGTGTCCATACGGTCCTGGCTGTGGACTGGCTGGTGCCAACAGTGTAAGCAGCATCAGTGAGTTCTGAGGCCTGGTTGTTGTAGCTACTTTCACATAAACCTTCCCGTCTTGGGCGGTGGTGGCACATGCTTTTAATCCCAGCACTCGGGAGGCAGAGGCAGGCAGATCTCTTTGAGTTCGAGGCCAGCCTGGTCTACAGAGCGAGATCCAGGAAAGGCACAAAGCTACACAGAGAAACCCTGTCTCGAAAAACCAAAATCAAAAATTAAAAAACAAAACAAACAAACAAAAAACCTTCCCGTCTTAAATGCTGACCCTCTTCCTAAAAGGCCTCCCTCCCATTTCTTTTCCTTTTCATTATTTATTAAAAGCAAATATTTTTGTTAATTATTTAAGAATTCTAAAAATGATATAATGTAATTTTGAGATTTTGAGTTCTGGGTGTTTTTCATTCCCTATATTAACTGTCGTATTCACCCCCAATTCCTCCCGGTAACTCCTCATAGATCCACTCCCACCTCCACACTTACCCTCCAACTCTCTGTCCTCTTTATTTTCTGCGTTTAATAACCTGTCAACTCCACTTTGTGCTGCCCATATACTGCTGTGTTCTAGACTCATCCACGGGAGTGTGGTTGACCTTCCAGGAGCCACATCCGTAAGAAAGTTGACTCTTCCTCCCCTAGAAGCCACCCCCGTGTCCATAGCTCCTCAGTTAAGGGTGGGGGCTCACATGGATGGGCTTTCCTTTGTGCAAGCCACCACCTCTGCTGTGAGTTCACGGGTGCGTTGGTTGTATCCTATCCAGAAGACGATGGTTGCATCCTATCCAGAAGACGCTGTTTCACTCTGCCTCTCCCCTATCGCCAGCCCCCCCCCCCATTTTCTGCCATAGTCCCTGAGATTTGGAGAAGGGTGGGAGCTCTGTAGCTGTGTCATTTGCAGCTGAGCACTCCACAGGCTCTTATTCTAAATACTTGGACCAGTTGGGAGATGTTCCATTAACTGTCATCCACTGCACAAAGCCACTTCTCTGATGTTCAAGAGTTATATATACCAAGCTATTGGTACAGAGTATGAATTTAGAAGGCAGTTGGGTGGTGTGTCCATTTAGCAAAATAGCTATAGTAGACTTACCGCTGGGGCCTGAAAGCTCCCCAAACATGGGTTTGGGGTCAGATTTATAGTACCAAGCATGCATCTCCTCCTATAAAGTGAGCCGTAACTCAGAAAGCCACTGGTTATTCCCATAACATTTGGGCGTTTTTGCACCGGAGGGCATACTTGCCGTCATTACTGCGGTTCACAGGGGTCCCAACTTGTTCTTTGTCTTTCAGGCGCCAGCTTCAGCTCTGCAGACTGATAGGCCCCTTTCTTTCTGCTCCGCTCGTCCTTTGTGCATTCCTCAAGTGAGAAACTCAAGCACTTGCACTGCGTACAAAACTTTGCAGTGCCAAGGTTTTCCCTGCATGTCAGGTGGTGAGCTCCTCAAAGCAACCCCCCCATCACAATAAACAGACCTTCCCACACAAACAGCATTGCAAAGGCTAAGCAGGTTGTATTTATGTGTTTAGGCATGTATGTGAACATGCATATACATACAACAACTAATGAAAAAAAGCAGCCATGAATTTGAAAGAGAGCAAGAAGGGGTATGTGGGAGAGTTTGGAGGGAGAAAAAGAAACAGAGAAATGAAGTAATTATAATCTCAAAAAAAGGGTTAAAATAAACAAAAACAAACAGCTTTTTTTGCCCCCCCCCCACAAGCTCTGGACACTTGTCCTCGGCTTTTTCATACCCTTCACACCTGTGAGTCACCAAATCCTTTGTTTTTCACCCTTAAATATAACCTGCTGCTCTGACTTACCACAGCCATCGAGATCATTGTAGATGTAGAAGTCATTGCACACGAGTGTCTCCCAACTGGCTCATTGTTTGTGCTCTCAAGGGCCCTCCGTGGAGCTCTTCTGTAAATCCCAATGCAGCTGAAGTAAGGCTGAGACCCTCAGATCCCCTCGTGGTACTATGTGACCGGCTAGCTCTCCAGCCTCACTGGTGTCCTTGATCCTTGCTCTTCAGTCACATGGGCATCGTCTTTGCCAAGTGCATTCCTGCTTCCTGATGTCTACTCCAATAGGAAAGTCCTATCTTTCTTTACCCAGCCAGCTCCTGTTTGGATGTCAGTTCAAACATGACATTTACATCACATTCATGAGCTTTCCCACAGGCCCAAGAGCCTTTTCAGAGGAGCCTCTTCATTTTCTTTATAGCATCTATCAGAATTTGTATTGATTGATTGATTGGTCTCTTGGTTTACTTTAATGTTTCTTTCACTGGAATAAAGACTTACTGGGGGAGAAATACTTCACTCTGGCATTTTTACTATTATAGATACAAGTGCTGAGACCTGGGAGTAGAGAAGGCATTTGCTAAACATTTGTAGAAGTTTAAATAAGAAGCAAATAGGCAAAAACTAAATTATTTAAATATCTTCACAACATCAGAACATATTTTTATTTAGTCTGTTTCTTAGTAGAGGAAATGAATGTATATGTAGGAGGCTGGGGGCATGTGTGGTTATATGTGTTTCTCTTTCTGGTTATGTGTGGGTATATGTGTATGTTTTCCTATGAGTAGATCATTCAAATTTCTATCAGTTTTAAATTTTCTTTCTCAGCTTTTCCTAACCCAACAACATGTACAAGGTACTAATTACCCCATTTATGAGAACCTGAAATATCCCTTTTGTCCGTGAACCCATAGTGGTCCATTCTACACTCTCAGATCTGCTACCCCAGGTGAGAACTTGTCCCCTTGCTTTAGCAAGAGCTGTTCTACAGGCTGTTGCAGCCTAATTTATTTTTGAAGGAAACTGAGGCACGTTGAGAGTGGGGTGACTTGGTTGAGCTGGAACAGAGTCTCTCAGCCACCTGTCAAGGAACACGATGAAATAGCCAGGCAAGCTTAGGAATTCCAACCACAGGCCCAGCCAAAGCTGGCAGCAGAGCTCAGTGTAGGTAACCACACTTAGCATCCTGTCCTGGGTTCGAGGTGCCCTAGTGATCCCAGGGGGCAGGAAGCCCAAACACTGCCAGCTCAGTGCAAAGGAGAGTCTCGCTTAGAGCACTTGTCAAACAGCACATTTACTTGAAAGAAACGATGCTAAATAAACACACCACACACAGAGAGAGGGGCGGGGGTGTGGATTTTCCTCATGTGTTACCTAACGACTATGAGATAGTTCATTACAACTTGTCCTGTTTATTTCATGGTTCCAGTCATGATCCCATTCAACACACCTCTGACTGAGTTCCAGCCGCCTTTCTATGAGAATGTCCTTTAAAGTATCTCTCGGGGCCTTTTCTGAATACTACTTCCTTGGCCTTGAGTGAACTTAACTAGTTTTTTTCTTTCATTCCCCCCCCACACACACACACCCCTGACCCATCACTGTCACGGGTTAGTCCTCTCTAGGCTCAATTCTAGTTCTCTATTGTCTGCCATGTAGTCCTCCCAAATGACATAGCAACTAAGAGCCTGTGCTCTGCAAGTAGAGCCGTTTGCTCAAAACTCAAAGTATTCACTCACCAGCTATGGAGCTTCAAGCTATTTGCCTATTCCCCCGACCCCAGTTAGCAGATCTGTAAAACGGGTGTAATGGTAATAGCTACTTTACAGGCCTTATATTTATTGAACTAACACTTGTGAAGTACTTGAGATGGCTAAGTACTCAATACTTATTTGCATAATCTACCTGCTTTCAACTTCTACATATTTCCTAGAGTCTTTGTTTGCTCCTTGAGTAAATGTTTTCAAAGATGTGTGCCCTGGGCACCTTGCTTGGCATTGGACACAGGCATCACTTAGGACACTCTGTCAATGGTAGTGCATGGTTGCATTTTATTCAAACTGCATTTGACTACTGAAGGAAGTGAGTTTTGATTGGATTTCAATTAACTTTGAGGAAACTGATGCACTATCCACTGCATTACCAAGCTTCCTATCAATTTATTTTTTTAAATATGCATTTTTTCCATGCTAGAAATAAAATACCAATGCTCACCTTTCAGATCCCATCTTCCTCCTTTTCCTCACCCTCCCTGTGCCCCAGAGGGTGGCTTCAAGAGTCTGTGTTTTTACCCTATGGTGTGCAGCTGTGTTCAGCCAATGGCAGTGACTGACAGGAGATTAGTGGGGGAGAGGAAGGTTGGACCATCTTTCCCTGCCCCTCACTGCAGCTCTGTGATGGCTTCTCCTCTATTCCCACCCCTCACTGCAGCTCTGTGATGACTTCTCCTCTATTCCCACCCCTCACTGCAGCTCTGTGATGACTTCTCTGTTCCCATAGGCAGCTCTGTGATGACTTCTCCTCTATTCCCATAGGCAGCTCTGTGATGACTTCTCCTCTATTCCCACCCCTCACTGCAGCCCAGTGATGACTTCTCCTCTATTCCCACCCCTCACTGCAGCTCTGTGATGGCTTCTCCTCTGTTCCCACCCCTCACTGCAGCTCTGTGATGGCTTCTCCTCTATTCCCACCCCTCACTGCAGCTCTGTGATGGCTTCTCCTCTATTCCTATCCCTCACTGCAGCTCTGTGATGACTGCTCCTCTATTCCCACCCCTCACTGCAGCTCTGTGATGACTTCTCCTCTGTTCCCACCCCTCACTGCAGCTCTGTCGTGGCTCCTCTTGGATCGTCCTCTCTGAGCACCGTGGTCCTGTGACTTCTCCAGGCGCTGCTCCCTCCTGTCTCTCTTTTGGTTTTAAAAGCAGCAATGGCTCCAGCTGATGGAGACCCCAGTCTTCAATCATCTTTGGCTGCATCTCTTAACTTACACTTCTGAGACATCCCTGTAATTCCTTACTTCTCCAGCCCTACTCTTGACTGTGCTGGATGTTTCCTGTCTAGACCTTGAAAAATACAGTAGGCACACAATTCCTAAAGCCAAGAAAAAAGGAAGGGAGAAAGGAAGAGAAAAAGGAAGGAAAAGAAGGAAGCAAGCAAGGAAGAAAGAAAAGAGGAAAGAAGGAAGGAAAGAATGGGGATTTCCATTTGAAATTAAAATTATTGGAATTTTGATATATTTACTTTTAGCTTTCATATGCAGTTTGTATATAGATGTTTGATTGTTAGTATGGTGCATATATTTTCCAATTTTATTTATTTATTTTCAGAACTGCAATACTTTTCTATATTTTATTAATCTTTGAGAATTTCATACATTATAGCTTGATCATATTTGCCCCTCACAATCTCCTCCCAGATCCATCCTCTATTCCATACCTACCAAACTTTGTGTTCTTATTCATTTATTTATTTATTTATCCATTCATTTATTTATTTTAGCTAATTAAAGCATTCTTTTATTGGACAATTTCTACTACTTTTTCTTTGTGAATGTATTCAATGTGGCCAAGGACTCTGATTATTGCTGCCCATATAGTCTTGGGTGTGGTGCATAAACCGCTTCCTATTTTGCACCTTAAATAGCCCATTAATCATTTTAATTGCCTGGGCATCATAATCGTTGTTTTAAATTACTGGATAGTGTTCCTTTGAGACTTATTTAAGATTTTTCTCCATTACAATCGACTCTTTGCCACATTTTGGCTTTACTTATAACAAATTCCTGTAAGTATAATCTTTGGCGTATTTAGTGACACATTTGGCTATGACCTCATAAGTGGGCTATTGCTCTGATTAGACCAAGAGATCCAGTCAAAGGAAATGAATATTTTGTGACTCTCAATCTTAGTCCCAAATTTCAAAGCCAGGGATTTTATTTCAAAAGGTAATCAGTCATATTCTTTAAAGAACATATTTGAAATAGGTACAGTTATTTTCAATTTTTTGTTCCATACAGCTTTTAATCCCTGTGGGAGCCCGTTCTGGGGTTCCTCGTGGCTTTACCCAGCAGGTCCGAATAGAGGATGATCAGGACCACGGGCCTGAGTGCAGGTGTCTGAGATGGCCTGCACTTGGCTGTGCTGGGGGAGGAGGTCTTTTGCTCCACCCCTTGGCGTCTCTATAAAAACCCTGGACCAGAGACAGTCCGGGCCCGTTGGAATAGGTTCCAGGCCCTCTCGAGGCTATCCTTTATTTTCTATCTGTTTATCTCTGCAAGATTCTCTGCTATAAATCCTTCTATCTAATATTTCCTGCTGCTCGCACTCAAGAAAACTCTGGGAAGCTGTGGGGGTGGTGGGTAAACGCCCCACAAATCCCCCCTTTTTTTTCCTTGCTATTTACTCCATCTGTTGTTTTCTAGATTCAGTGCTAGACTTGCTTTTATGACTAAAGTATCATTATTATCTTTCCCAGTGATACTGACTTTCCTAAAGTGTTATGCGATCTTAGTGCATATTTCACTGACAAACATGTCAGTCTTGCTATTTTTATTAGTTCTTTGAGAATTTCATACAACATTTCCATTTTCTTCACATTCTCTTCCCCAACTCATTCTAGATTCACCCCATTCACACCTAACCCCTCATCAAGGCCAATTTGTGATGCTCAAATATTCTTCAGTATGTGGCTTTCCACTGGATTATGGTCAACTTATTCAGGGGATGCACTCTTAGCAAAAACTTGATCCTTATTGTCATAGCAGCTAAAAACTGCTAACAGCTCCTTGGCTAGGGGTGAAACTTTGTGCCCAGTTCATCTCTTCATGCTGGGATTTGGTCTTGCTTGGTTGGGCCCACACAGGTCTCAAGTCTGGTGTCACGACTGCTCTGAGTTCATATGTCCAGTTGCCCTGTTGTTTCCAGAGGACACTGTTTCCTTATGGTCACCCACTGCCTCTTCACACTCTTTCTGACCATTTTTCTGTGAGGGTCCCTGAGCCTCTGGAGGAGGGGTGTGTGTGGTATATACTTTTCCTTTAAGGCTGGACATTCTGCAGTCTCTTAGTCTCTGCACCTTGGCCAGGTCTTCTTCTCTGTGTGGATCATCATCTGCACACAGAAGCTTCTGTATAAGATACCTCAATCTATGGGTGTAATAATTAGTCGTTAGGAATTGTTTAATACTATGTCTATTTAGCAGAGTAATGGTAGTAGGTCCTGTCCTAGGTTTATTATCTCTCTAACCATAAGCTCTCGGATAGAGAATGGTGCCAGATATGGGTTTTATCTTGTCTAGTGGGCTTTCAATCCAATCAGAAAGTGGATGGTTATTCCCACGACATCTCTGTCACGAGTGCACTAGTGGACACGTCTTGCCAGCCCAGGTGCTGGTGTAGCACGCAGTGAGGATTTCAGTGGACTTTGATTGTATTTAACCCCCTCTCTCAACTCGTCTATTACAAAAACCACTTCCCTCCCCACCTGACTTTGTTTTTTCCTAAAAGTAAATAAATAAACCCATCATGTATAGTTGGTTCTTCCCATACACTCCTGGGTATATGGCCTTTCACAGGAGCATGGTCAACCTATCAGAGCTCACATTCTTAAAGAAGACTGACTCTCCCTTTCCAAGCATCCACCAATTACCACTTCATCCATCAATTACTCTTAAGCTGTGGTGGCACTTCATGTCTGCCTCCTACCTCCATGCTGGGATTTTGTCTGCCTTGAGCTTGTACAGGTATTGGACAGGTAGTGGCATGAAGGTTAAATGTGAATAATGGAACAGGAAGGGTTAGATTGGCATGGGATCTGGGAGGGCGGGGTTGAGCAGGGAATATGAGGAAGGCTAACACTGAAGACTTTTCAAAACAGGAAACTCATTATTGGAGAAGCTTCCTAAAACATATAGATTAACATACATAAAAAGAGCTTAAATGAAGTTATCCTATAACAGAGCAATGAAGTCTCTACTAGATACTGTAGGCCTACAAGTGAAAAACCAAGTGCCTACAGTGGGATACCTTTTTTTTGGAGTTGTTGGCCAGTGTGGCCCCATGGATTCCCAAATGTTACAGACTATTGCCGATGCCTTGATTATCTCCAGAACTTGATGATTAAGACCCCATTGCTAAAGACATCATATGCTTTAGTTATAGAATGTGGAGAAAGCAAGCTGGTACTGATCAGAAAGTTTCATCCATGGTGCATAGACTTCATAGTGCTAGAAGGCGCTATGCATGATACCACAGGAGAAAAGTAATCATCAGTCTTTCACAGTTGTGACCCCAGAGACCTACAACAACGGCAAACTTGGCAAGGCATGTCTACTGGTGCAGTAGTGGCATGAAAGTCCAGGAATAACCAACCACTTTCTGATTGAATGTAAGGCCTGCTCCACAAGATAAAACCCATACCTGGCACCATTACTAAGGCCAAGGACCTCTAGTTGGACAACAAACCCTGGTAGAAAACCTGCTGCTATTGTTCTGCTAAATTGACATACTATCAAAGTCATCCTAATGACTATGAGTTAAGGCATCTCTCAACCCTCTTCAAAGAAGCATCTTTTTGCAGTAGATGGTGCTTAACACAGAGACCCACAAATGGTCAAGGAGCAGAGAGTAAGGGACTGTGGAGTGCTCAGCTCAAAATGAATATAAATATCACACATTTCCTTACAAGTCTTGGAGATCATTGTCTAAGAAGGGGTGCAAAGAATGTAAGAGCCAGAGCTGGTGGGTGACTACAGGAAAATGTATTTTCTGGACACAGCCAGTTATACATATAAACTCCCAGTGGTATGCTTTACTTTTGATACTTTGTGCACCATGAGGTTTTTAAATCAATTTTTATTTTAAAATATTGCATTGACATCATATTTATCTTCTTTAACTGAGATTTTTTTCTTTGTTATTTTTTTAAGGCAGGGTCTCATTAGGTACTTGAGCCCGTGATCCTCCTGCATCAGTCCCTGGGTGCTGGGATTATAGGCTTATGCCACCTTACACAGCAATGATCTGGGGTTTTGCTCTTGGCTTTCAGTCACCTTGTAATCTTAGCATGGTCTAGCCCTGGGAAGTGTCCACGACGTCTGTTTTTTGGAGTGCTTTATTATACCATACATTACATATGGAGAGTCTGGGAAGAGGTGCTGACTGGCACAGCTCATGCCCCTCTTCTAGTAAGCACACTTTCCCATGCCCTCTGTCTTCTGCTGCCTGCATGAAGCACTTCTGAGGTGGACATTTCGGTGACTGTGCCTTAGAACTCTTTGTTTGATTACCACTTTATTATGATTGCTTTCCCTTCTACAAATACTATCTAAATATTATGATGAGAAATAAAAATAAAACAAAAAATACTGAAAGATGAAAGAGGAAAACCCATCATCCGTTCTTCTTTCTCCGGGAACAAAAGAACAAAACAATTCCGGGTTTGTATAATCGACTGCAGCTGTACACACAGAGGAGCACACTAACGGACTGATGTCCAGCACCTTCATGATGTCTTGATACCTGTGTTTGCTTCGCTTGTACCCAAGGCAAGGCACATGTAAACAGAATGGAGCCAGGCTCGTTGGCTGAGATGAGGCGTTTTCCCTTTGCACTATTCAATGGTGCCAAGCCTGTGGACTTCATGCTTTTGTGATTTTGATTTCCACATACTGTTCTCGAGAGAAAAACAGCCTCTGGTGTCAAAACAGATGAGCTGAAATCAGACCAACAACCTGCCTTTGTAGGTTTCGTCTCATGGGTAGGAGATGGAATTTTCTGCTCGTTAGTCAATGTGTGTGAGACGCTTCAAGCCTGTTGTGATCTTGGAAGTTGACCCTTGGAAGTGTGTATGCATATCCTCATTTTATAGGTAGTGGGCTTAGGATAGTTAACTGTCAAAAGTGAAACAACGTCCCCTAGCAGTGTGGAATTCAGGGCTTGGGTTTACAGAGCTTGACTCTGAAGTTGCCACGCTCCATAGCCAGTAGAGCCAGGAGGGCTTATTGAGCTATGACTTCAGCCTTTATCTTTCTCCACACTCCCATCTCCTACCTACTTCACAGCCTCAACCACCCTGTTGTTACACTCTTTCTCAAGAGAAGCCTTCCTGCTGCTGGAAGGTTTTTCTTAAAGTCACGGTGGGTTAAGGCTGAGAGGGTCTTTGGGAAGTACTGCCCAAAGGTAGGTGATGGTGGACTGTAATGGTTTGAATGAAAATGGCCCCCCCCAGATTTGTGTATGTGAACACTTGGTGCCCAGTTGGTGATACTATTTGGGAAGGTTGAGGAGATATGGACTTGATAGAAGAATATGTCACCAGGGGCAGGCTTTCGGAATGTGAAGTCATTTCCATTTTTTTTCTCTTTGCTTCATGCTTCCCATTTAAAGATGTGAGCTCTCGGCTTTCTGTTGTAGCCACCATGATGATTTTTGTCCTTCTGGAAACACGAGCCAAAGGAAGCTATTTCTTCCTCAAATTTGCCTTGGCCATGGTGTTTTCTCAGAGTGATGGAGAAGTAACTAATACATGGACCTTGTTGGTCTTCATAAAATTCCTAGCATTGCAGAGAACACGTGATACATAAGGTGTCAATGAAATTTGTGTTAAATACATATAATTTAGCTTTCTGCGCTCCCTCTGGCCTAGCGAGCAGGCACGGCCTCGACATGCAGAACGACGCCGGCGAGTTCGTGGACCTGTACGTGCCGTGGAAATGCTCCGCGAGCAACCGCATTATTGGTGCCAAGGACCACGCATCCATCCAGATGAACGTGGCTGAGGTTGACAGGGTCACAGGCCGGTTTAAATGGCCAGTTTAAAATCTATGCTATCTGTGGGGCCATTCGAAGGATGGGTGAATCAGATGACTCTATTCTCCAATTGGCTAAGGCTGATGGAATTGTCTCAAAGAACTTTTGACCAGAAGAGATCGGGGAATATTTGCTATAAATAAAAGTGAGAAAGTAAAAAAAAAAAAACATATAATTTAAAAAGGCTTGCAAGGACCTTCCTTTCTAGAAAATTTTTACTTAATGAAATAATATAATAACATAAATTTAATTTTTACTATGATTTTTTAAAAAATAACTTATTATTATGAACATTGATTAGTGCATCTATGTCTATGAGAACATTGGATTGCCTGTAACTGGATTACAGACAGTTGTAAGCTGCAATGTGGGTGATGGGAATTGAACTTGGGTCCTGTGAAAGGGCAGCCATTAGTATGATTCTTACCACTGCTTTTTGAAACACTGGAGTGATATATAACACTCAAGATTTCCTAGTTGTCTTTCAGTCATTAGATCTTGAGTTTTCAACTGCCAAGATGTTATTAGAAGCATAGGTAAAGAAGACTCTTCACAGGATTGGCCTAGAACAAGCCAGAGAAGGTCTGCATCATGTTAATAAATAAAGTTGCCTGGGGGTCAGAACTACTAGCAAGCCATAGCAGAAACTGGGCAGTGGTGGTGCACACCTTTAATCCCAGCTCTTGGCAGGCAGAGCTAGGTGGATCTCTTGGGAGGCAGAGCTAGGTGTCTTCAAGGATACAGCCAGCATGGAGACACATGCCTTTAATCTCAATACCAACAACCATAGAAGACCTGGAGGTCTGTACAGACAGGCAAGTGATGAGGAGGTCATGTGGTTGGGTTTACAATCAATGAGAAGGCAGAATAGAACATCTATAAAAAAGACAAACAGACAGGAAGTAGGTGTCTTGGCTGAAGAGGACAACAGCAGCAGTGAAGGGTAAGGTTTTTAGCTCTGACCTCTTGGGCTTTCATCTCTGCATTGGCTCTGTGTTTCTTATTTAACAAGACCATTCATCTACAGCACCAAGCACTTATCATCTGTATAAGGTCTGGTTGCAAAACACAGGGGTCAAAGCCATGGATGTAAAGTCAGAAGTCCTGGTTTCTGCATGAAACCCTGGTCATCTTGTTGACCTTGGCAGGGCCCTTGCCCTCTCTGAGCCTACAATGTCTTCTATAAATGAGACAGAGCTGAAATCATTGATTCTCCATTAGTGTGTGTTGGTATTTGTGATCTTTTCTACTGTCAGAGTGGGCACCGGTAGCTATGGAGAACAGCATTGTGGAAACTGCTTTCCTGAGGACATTACCAAGCTAGACCATGGTGATGGTATTTTACCACCTCCTCCTCCATGAGAGTCTCTGAACAGTGAATGCCTCCCATCCACAGTCTTGGGGTCATGTTTGTGTGTGAACGTGATGTGCAGGCATTGAACTGAACCCAAAGGAATGTTTCAGGTTTGCTCTTGGCAGAGTCCTCTTTTCCCTGCTCCCTAATGAAGGACTGGAAGGCCAAGAGAGGCCTCCCATGGCTCTTCTTGGCTGTTGCCTCCCTCTTTAAACAATGGCTGGATGCGTTCTGAAGAAACAAGAGGAAACATATGGATTGAATTTCCCCCAAGCACACTGCAGCTAGGAGTGGGTTGGAGGCTAGGTGTGGGAGGGTGGGGAGAGGGGGAAGCTTTGGCACAGCAGGCCAGGAAACTTAGTGAAACCAGAGTGTCCTGAGCGGTGGGCAGGAGGGTCCTCTAGCCATGGCCAGGTGTGCTTTAAATCAGCTGCAGTGGGACAGGCCTTTACAGAGGGGCCCTTGGAATCTACAGTTCTGCAGCGGGACATGCAGAAGAGGCAGTTACTGCCTGGGGCAGAGGCATCCACAAATTTGCTTTCTCAGGGGTCTGAATATTGAGGGATCCTTCCTGAGGAAGTCAGGCCTAACTTGTCCTGTTCCTCCTACAGTGGGGCGGACAGTTTGGGATTTCATTCAATTTAACGTAAACAGCATTAAACAGTGGGTGTGAATCCTGCTTCTGTTGCCCAGTTCCTCATGAGAGGTGCTGGGGCTCTCACTGTCACTACAGACACACAGCGATTTGGAGGACAGGAAAGGGGCGAGTGGGATTGCTGGAGGACTACAGGTACTCCACTGCTGACCTACACGCTTTCCCTTACATGGCCTCCTCATCCTCCCCATCTCTGTGACTGGCTGTGCTGTCCCTCTGCTGCCTAAGCTCCCAGTCCCTCAGAACTGACAAGACACACAAAGTCTCTCTGCCATAAGTGCGTGAGAACTGAGAATAATCGGAATATAATAAGTCCTACCGACTGAGAGTAAATTCCTAAAATAGAGCAGCTGGTTGCTGGCCTAGCTCCGTCTGAGTACTCATCAGCCCATTTCCTTGGGGAGCTATGGGCCTCATTTCTGCCACCTCCTTCTGAATGAATCTTTTCAGTTTATGTTTGGCACTATGTAAAAGACGTTCCTACCTCATTCTTGCCCATCAGATTTATTGATATGAGTCAATATGTTGCTGGGAATTGTCCATCCCTTTTGGACTGGGTTTTGAATTAGGAGTCCACCGGGGAAAGTACTGGCTCTATTGGGCTCAGTCTTCCTCTGTAGCTTCTAGTGTATTTTAGTCTGACTTTATGCCGACCCCAGCCTACCTCGTCACCAATGAGTTCATCATTTTCAATTCTCTCCATTGTTGCCTCTCTTGTAAAGTCTGTTCTTCCTCGTTCAGGAAAACTTGGGGAGAGGGGTTTCCTTCTGACATTTATCTCATGAGCTACTTCAAAGGGCAGAGAATGATCACAACAGCAGAGCCCTGTTCTGTTCTTGGTTGTCTGCTAATGTATATGGGTGACTTGGATTCCACGAGAATAGAGTAAGGACAGACAAAGACCCTCAGTTAATCTTCCCTGAACTGGATGTGATATTTAATCTAATGCTTGACTTTTATATTCAAAGAAGTTTACTCAAGAGCTTCAGTGACTGAACCAGAGCTGCTAAGAAATATTTGACAGCAAAGGCATTGTTTATCCTTGTAGTTCTGATGCCCAGGGCATGTGTTTGACAACCACTACTTGGATTCCATTGAATTGAAAGTTATTTGTAGGAAGTTAGCCTACATCTAACTCTTGGTAGAGTTAAGGTTGTAAACAGGTATCAGGGCATTTAAACTTTTGGCCAACAGTAAGATTAAATTATAGCCAAGATGCTCAAGGTATTAAAAAAGAGTGCCATGACAACATCCCTTAAATTTTAATCTTGGCAGCTAGTTCTTATCTCTTTTTCCCTTTCCAGGATATCCCTCTTTATTGTCCTGTCCAAATCATGGAACACTTAAAATATGCAGTTGGCTTAACACTGAGCAAGCTATTTCCTTTCTTTTTGATAAATATTCCAGATTTTGAAAGAACACCTCTACGAACCAATTTTACAATGAGATTTATTTTAAAAAGGATGTCTATAAAAAGTAAAGGTTTTTCATGTCCCTTGGATGACTCAGGAGCCTATGTCTTTTGAAAAGCCTCAGTGTATACAGACCCTGGGAAATATCAAGTGGCATCAGAAACAAAGAATTCATTTGCTATATTACCTCCTGCACACCAGAGGGCACTGTGCAAATTTTAACTATTTTTCCTCATAGAGACCAAAAGTCTAGTTAAGGGATTAGTGGTCTTTCCCCACAAGGATCAGATAGTGTATCAATCTTCAAACACCATCTAATGTCTATTGCAAACCATTCAATTCTGTTAGAGCATGAAGCAGCCATAGATTCTATATGTTGATGCCTGTGTTCCAATAAAACTTTACTTACAGACACCGATCTTTGAATTGTAAAAGATATCCATGTGTCACAACAGTAGTGTTATTTTCTGCTTATAGGATTTAAAAACAAACAGTCCAGATAATTATTTGAGATATAGCTTACTGATTCCAGGTACCATTAATTATAATAGCAATAATGTTAACAGCATAGGAATTTACTATCATGTGGTAAGCACTGTATAGTTTTTACAATCTAATTTTCAAGTAAAGTGATAAAGACTTGGAAGGTTCACTTGGTCCGTAGTAGAGAATTAGTAAGTAGAAGAGCTGAGACCCGATCCCTAATCTTAGGTTCTGAGTCTCTTGTTGTTGGCCATGCAGTCACTTCATATGAATCATGCAGTTTTAGACAGCGTGGTTATTTAAAGACTCATGGTTAAGACCTTCAGGCTTGAGGACTGGGGACATGGTTCAGTGGGTAAAAGTGTTTGCCATTCAAGCCTAATAAAGGCTGGATTTGATTCCTAGAAGTTGCATGGGAGAAGCTGAGAACCAACTCCTGCAATGTTGTTCTCTGATGTCCAATTGTAAGCTCACACCTGCACTAACATACACACATACGCACACATCATACATACACACAATAATGATGAATATAAATAAAATCAATAATGAGAAGAAAGACATGCAGGTTTGGTAAAGAGAACACTGCACTAAGAATTAAGAGACTTGAGTCATGGCCTTACCCATGCCAATAATTCTGTTCTTCAGTGATCTTGGGGGGGAAATTTTTTCAATTTTCTGAGTCTAGTTTTCCTCATCTATCACATGAAGGGACTGCATAAAGCCAGTGGTCACCATTGGTTTCCAAGAGCAACGGTGATTTTGTCCTTTATTGGCACTCGTGACTGTAGGGCCAAGTATAGGCATCTAAGGTGCAGAAACCAGAGATGTGGCTGAACATCCCACAGTGTGTGCAACAGCCACCGTGATGTGCTTAAGTTTGACTGGGTACTAGTGAGACCCACCTTAGGATGTGTCTGTCAGAGCCTTTCCCGAGAGGGTTAACTAAGCAGAGGAAATGCCCCCTTCATGTGGGCAGCAGCACCCCCCAACTTGGGGGTAGCATGTTAGACTACAAAAAGGGAAAACAACACAGCCGGCTAAGCTCCAAACCTTGCCTCTCCTCTGCATCTTTACCTGCTGAAATATAAGGCAATGAGGAGACCCAGATGCCTGCTGCTGCTGCCATGGATGCATTTGCCTCCATGTATTCCTGACCGTGATGGATTGCAATCCTTTAGACTGTGAGCCCAATAAACCTTTCCTCTCTCAAGTGGTTTCCTGTTGAGTGTTTGGTCACAGTGATGAGAAAAATAACAAATGCATACCCACTAATCAAGGGAAACAGTAACAGTGTTTCGGAAACAGCAACAGTGCTCGCATTGAGAAACCCTGCACTAGCCGGCCAGGGTGGCTTCATCCATTTCTAGAAATCTGAGTTTTTAGATTTGTTCTTTCAGAAATTTATTTAAAATTCAAGTGACTTCTTATTTCTGAACCATGCATTCCTTCTCTGTAAAACAAAAAAAAACTAAACAGTGTAACTCTGAAGATTCTTTTGGCTTTAAAAGGCTCAAGCCCGTGATTAACAGGGGAGTACTGAAAATAAATGTTATGATTTTAAATCCAAGATAACACAAGCCATTTTACATTTTTGTCTCAATTAAAACCAGTGCTGAGCAAGTCCTCTGTCCCCACAGGGGAGCTTGCAAACTTGAAACCCGTCGTGGGCTGGACCCAAACTGCAAATGTCCTGTTTTTTGATTTTTGGTTTTTGGGTTTTTTTTTTTTCTTGGCCAATAGTATATGTTAGAATTTTGTGAATTGGGGGCCAACATTTAAAAGATGGAGTATATCCAGAAAATACACAGTCTTCTAACTTTGTTTTTCAAGCCAGAAGACCTATCAACCCCAGGTTTCATTTTTGCATGGCAGCAGTTAGGTCAAGCTAAGTAAAGCTGCCTTCTGAATTCCCAGGGCACCAGAGTTCCTGCCTCCCAGACTTGGATCCTTGTACCTGCCCATTAGTCGTTTGCTTACATCACCTCGCCACCTGAGCCCTCTATCTAGCAACATTCACTATCCGTGTTCCACAATCATCAGTGTGCACATGGCATACCCAGCAACGCACGCAGTAAACACTTAGAATTGTGTCATCTCAGAGCACATTGAATAGTTAAGTGGGTGGGTTGCATCCAAGCAATCAAGAGGAGGATAGAATGGGGGAGAAAGGCCTTTGTTAGAGCTTGTGAAACACTCTGAAGAGCTTTAATGGACAGTATGAGGCAATGGTGTTCTGTGCCTGCCAACTAGCAAATGTGGTCCCTCGCTAGCTTATTAGGAGTGCAGTGACCTGACGGGGCGCAGGCCAGTCCTGTTCTCACTGATACACACTTGCATCTGAATCATCATGTTCGTTTCCTGGAACCCCACTTGAAGCGGTATTTTAACAAGGGTTTGGGCAATCGAGTCTTGAGATGACATGGAATATCTCCACATGAGTGAGATTGGAACAGTCTGGAGCCAACGATTCTGGAGAACAGATGACTCGGGAGTAAAGAAAGATTTGTTTTCCTCTAATAGCAGCACCAGTGTCTTGAGGCAGAACAGGTGAGCATCATGCCTTTCCACCCCCCCCCCCAGGCTTGCCTTGAACTCACTGTGTAGCCTAATACTTCCTGTCATTCTCCAGCCTCCCAGGGTTGGGATTTTAGGTGTGTGACACTATACCTTGGCTTCAGTCTCTCCTCTGACCTTCAGCCTTCTCATTATAAGGGGCTTTGGTTTTTAGTATTTACCCCTTATCCAAGAAATTATTTCTGTGAAGGACAATTAATCATGAGGAAAACTGTTAACTATGTCAAATCAATAAATTCAAAGCTGCCATAGTTGGGTGGCTGCAGAAGGCTGAGAAGCTCACTGTTTGGCGATTTCTTGACTCCCCTTCCAAGGCCACAGTACTCTTAGGCTATGAAGACCAAATTGTAGCTGATGTACGGCTTCCAAAGTCCCTGCTACAGGAGCCAGGTGATAGAGCCCGGGAGGGTGAGCAGGTGAACCCCAGGAAGGTAAGCGCTGCACAGTGCAGTGCACAGTCTGTTTTTTTCCTCCCTCCTCCTTCCAGCAGTCTGACTCAATGAGCATAGTCCACAGCAGCAGCCCGTTTGGAAATGCTCCCCCATCTGGGCAGATGTTCCTGCTGGAGCAACTCACCTTGCAGTGCTTCCCATTCTCCTCGGCATCACTTTCTCTGCTGCTCAGCTTTGCAACCACAGGGTTGTACCTCCACCATAAAGCATCTACACTGAATTCTTGCACTGGGCTTTGTTTCTTGGGAATTTGTCTAAGGAAACAAATGGTGGAAACTTTAGACTATTGCCTGGGTGTGGTCTTAGTTTTTAGAAAATCAGATACTTTATGAAGGTGAACATTCTTCTTTTTTAAATTATTTTTTATTTATTTTACATACCAACCACAGTTTCCCCTCCCTCCACTCCTCCTGTTCCTTCCCCCACTCCTTGCTTACCCCCCCCCCCCATCCATTCCTCAGAAAGCGTAAGGTCTCCCATGGGAATCAACGAAGCATGGCATATCAAGTTGAGGAAGTACCAAGCTCCCCCACACACACACACATCAAGGCTGAGCAAGGCATCCACCATAGAGGGATTCCAAAAGGCCAGCTCATGTGCCAGAGACTGGTCCTGGTCCCACTGCTAGAGGCCAAGCTACACAATTGTCATTCACATGCAGAGGGTCTAGCTCAGTTCCATGCAGGCTCCTTAGCTGTCAGTCTAGAGTCAGTGAGCTCCCATGATCTTGGGTCAGCTGTCTCCATGAGTTTCCCAATCATAATCTTGACCCAACACTGCCCCCTCCCATGCTCATTCATATAATCCCTTTTCCCTCTCTTGAGCTGGACTCCAAGAGCTTGGCCCAGTGCTTAGCTGTGAATCTCTGCATTTGCTTCCGTCAGTTACTGGATGAAGGTTCTATGATGACAATTAAGGTAGTCAGAAGGTGAACATTCTAAGTGGAATATATAGCTCCATTGTGATATTTAAAAGACCATATAGGTGTGCACATAATTTAGGCCCAACTCCTCCCTTTACCTGTATTTAATCTTGTTGACTACTTACTGCCTCATAGTGGCACTCTCTGTCTTATAGATAATGAGGGTATCATCCATCTGCTATGGTCATTGTGAAGACTAAAGAAGATATTTTATGTAAACTTACTTGTCCATGGGCTTCTCAGCACCTTCAACATTTTAGGCTAGGTATCTTACTGCTGAGGGAGACTGATTTGTATATTATGGCATGCTCATAAACATCTCTGACCTCTAATTATTGGATGCAATAACCTCCACAAAGCTGTGAAAATCAAAACTATTTACACATTGCCAAATATCTCTTGGAGGCATAATTTCCTGAAATTGAGAAAAATTAACTTGTTCTTAGCTGACAGCCGGTGCCCAATGCTAGATATGCAAGTAAGGATATCTGAGACCTTCCAGTCAGTCAGTTTCCTGGCAGAATGCATGTGTATGAATGAGCCTGCCAAAATCCACCAAAAGAACCATCCACATAGAACTGTGAGAAAATGCAATGAGTTTCATCATGACATCTTCATGCATGAATGTCATTTGTCCCTTCCTGCTGTCCTTCCCATGTCCTTCTTCCACTTCCATCTGGATCCAGTCCTTCCCCAGTTATTCCTCAATTCTCTTTTCCAATCACATGAATGCCATTACTTTATTTTCTGCCTCTTCTCCTCCTCTCTCATGATCCCCTCTCTTAGATCATGACTTAAAACACACATATATAAATACACACACATATAAATACATATCTACACATCTATGAATAATACATATGTACAAGTACATACACACACACACACACACACACACACACACACATATATATATATATATATATATATATATATATATATAGAGAGAGAGAGAGAGAGAGAGAGAGAGAGAGTTTAAATCTAGGTTCTACACAATGAGAGAAAAGATGAAGCATTTGTTTTTCTAAGCCTGGCTTATTTCACTTAATACAGTGATTTCTAGTGCCAATCATTTTCCTGCAAATGTTGTGATTTTATTTTTCTTTTTAGCTGCATAAAATTCCATTGTAATTGTGTATCACATTTTCATTATCCATTCATCTTTTGACTAATATTTCAGTTGGTTTTATTTTCTGATCATGGGAATAGTTCAGTAACAAACCCAGATGTACAGATGCATCTGTGGTCTATGTAGAGTCAGTCCTTCAAGCATATACCCGAGAGTAGTATGGCAGGTTCATATGATAGCTCTGTTTTCAGTGTTTTGATGAATCTCCATCCTGAGGTCTACAGTGGCCACACAGCTTTGCATCCCCACTACAAAGAATAAGAGTTCCTCTTTTGCCACATCCTTACCAGTGCTTGTTGTCGGTTGTTTCCTTGTGACAGCCATTCTGACAGGGGAGAGCTAGACTTTTAATTGCATTTCTCTGGTGGCCAAGGATGATGAACACTTTTTCAAGAATGTATTTATTGTTGCATTTCTGAGAACTATCTATTCAGTTCATTAGTTGTAAGATGATTTGTATTTTTGGAGTTTAATTTTTGCAGCTCTTTATATAGCCTGGATATTAATAACTCCCTGTCTGGCATGTAAGTTGGCCAAGAACTTTTTCCCATTCTGTTAGGTTGACTGCTGATTGCTTCCTTTGCTGCACAACAGCTTTTGAATTTCCCATAGTCCCGTTTGTCAGTTCTCGGCATTATTTCCTGAGGAAGCACTGCTTTTGGAGGAATCTTCTCACACACCTCAGGAGCCACTTCCTTTGGAAACTGAAGGGGCTTTTAGAAAGCTGGACAAGGAGCTCAGAGGGCTGAGTGAAGAGCTCAGAGAATACAGAGGCCTCTCTTGAGGAAAAGAACTGGCCTGCAACCAAGGAGTATTTCTCACCCTTGGGGTTGGGATTCTGACGAGTGATCATTTGGATTTCAACGTTGCTCTCAATTTGTGACCCGTGCTCCCTGTTTTTTCACTATGAGTGGGATAGTGTCTTGTAGATGAGCTTTCTCTATCTGAATGTTGAATGGATCTTAAAAGTTGCTGTTCAAGAGTTTCTTTCCTGAAAAACCTCACTTCATGTTCATTTAGACCCAAAGCAGTCCATTCACTTCTGGACTTTGATCCTGGTATTATAATTTCTGTGGTACCAGCCACCAAATGAGTTCCCCAGGACCTATAATAGTCTCTTTCAACCATTTATCTGGCCTGGGTAATCCATGAGATATTAGAAAATAACCATGTATGTCTTTGGGTTAAAATCACAAAGAGAAGCTTCACATGTTTCTTTGCTTTGTGTATCCCTTATTCTGGGGAAATGCAGAATCTACACTGGAAGAACCCTTACAGAGCTTCATGGGGAAGTGTGTGAAATCAGGACCATAGCCTTTGTACACAGCCATATGATCAAGCCATTTTCAATGTAGATCTCCCAAAGCCATTCAAATCTGCAGACTGACCACACTTTCAATATTCTGTCTAACATCACCAGAGACTCTAAGACAAAGACATCGAACTGACTTCCCTGAATTGTGACTCATAGAACTGTGTGAGATAAGAAATGTTTACCACTGTCTCAGGTAGCTAGGTTTAGAATATTCTGTTATATATCAATGGTTACTGAAACTCTTGGAGTGTGAGTTTGCACGTGTGAGTTTGGAACAGATGCACTTCACATATTGAAGGAATATCAGTAAACCATAGTAAAAAAAGAGGCACTAATAGATCATTTCATGGTCACAAGCTGCTTCCATACCCATGTGCACACCCATTTACCATTAGCCATTGTTGTTCCTCCCATCCAGAGATGGAATATTTTTGTATGCTCTCAAACCAGGGACTCTCAGGGACTCATTCTTACCAATACAAATGGTGTAAGCAGAGCACTGTGACTTCTGAAGGTCAGCCTTTCAAGTCCTTGCCCACGTGAAATGCTGCCCTGTGGTGCCATTGAAGGAAAGTTAGTGTTGTCTTCTACAAGATGCCAGACCATTGTGGAGAACTGAGGCACCCCGCTGATAAGCAATACCAGCCGTCAGACCTGTGAATGGAACCCTCTTGTCGTTATAGCCAGGGCTCTAGCTGAATGAATCTGAACAGTAATTCCAGGCTAAGTTGTCAAAGGGACTCCTGAGCCAACTGCAGAGTTAGTAGCTCTTGTTTGGGATCCTAAGCATAACTGCAAAAGAGAACTGAGACTTTATTATTTTTTTAATAGGAATTTAACACAGAGTATAATCTTGAATCCACTGTTTCTCCACAATATTAAAAATTTTAAAGAAATAATTATTGATGACTTCTTGGAATATTATATTGAAAGAGATTCCTTAGATCCAGGTGGATACTTGTGTGGGAAAAGAACTGTTAGTGACCAGCAGGATCTTCCATAGGCCTGGATAGTGTAGACTAATGCCTTTTACATTCTCTCCTTCCTTTCTTCTTTTTCCTTCCTTCCTTAGGGGCTGCTGCAAGCCTTGTGTACTCGCCTCATAGTATTCATTTGTGTACAAGTAAAGAAAATGTCCGAGTGAACCTAGAGCCTCCTGTCTGCTAAGCATATTGCTCTACCACGGAGGTATACTCTCAGTCCTACGTTATGTATTTCAAAGGAAAGGATTATTCAAAATCCCTGACTTACCAGGTGTTGCTAGAGTTTTCCGGCCTTGCCCACAGTCAGGACAAATCTTTGTCACCCGCCAGTCCCACAGCCGCTCAGACCCAACCAAGTAAACACAGAGACTTATATTGCATACAAACTGTATGGCCGTGGCAGGCTTCTTGCTAACTGTTCTTATAGCTTAAATTAATCCATTTCCATAAATCTATACCTTGCCACGTGGCTGGTGGCTTACCAGCATCCTCACATGCTGCTGGTCATGGCGGTGGCTGTAGTGTCTCTCCGCCTCAGCCTTCTGCTTCCCAGAATTCTCTTCTCTCCTTGTCCCACCTACTTCCTGCCTGGCCACTGGCCAACCAGTGTTTTATTTATTGACCAATCAGAGCAATTTGACATACGGACCGTTCCACAGCACTTCCCCTTTCTTTTTTTTAAAAGGAAGGTTTTAACTTTTACACATCTCCAAAGTCAGCTTGGTATATTTGGGAATTTGGGCGTAGCTTCTCTTACTACTTCCTGCTGGAGGGGGGTGCTGTATCTTATGGGGACACAGAAAATTTTAGGATCATGGAGTAGTCCGTGAGACCATATCGTCTGAGCCAGTTGCCTTGAAACAATTCTGGATGTTGGACCATCTTGGCCATGGTGTCATCGGAGACCTTTCCGGTGGTCTTGGCTGGTCAAACCTGATGTATCTTAATCTGGAACAAATCCATAGCCTCTGGCTTTCTGTAGAAACAAAATCAGAGCCTCTTTTCCAAAGCAACATATCCTTATAGCCAAATTTTGAAGTCAAGGTACCTTTAAAATACACATTTTGGCATAACTTAACAGCTTTTGCAATCAAATGTTTTTCTTCAGTTACGAATATCAAAGAGAACATAATCCAGATTCTCTGTGTGGTAGCCATCTTTAAATGGCTTATTTTTTATATTACCTTGAGCCTATTGCTTTAAACTGCAGCCTTTTAAGTCTGCTGACTCCGTCTACTTCAGCTTCCCAACATGGCGGTGGTACGTTTTCCGCCAGCTCTGGGAGCCATTAATTCTCAGAAATAGTGGGTCTATGCTTCTACCAATGCAGCGTGTAGCCCAGAAACCTCTTTTTTTGTTTTGTACTAGCAAAGGCTAAATCCACCATGCAGCTTAATGTGCCACTTGCAGAGGCCTCATTCCCGCCATACTGCAGGTCGAGCTCACACACTAGGAGCCCGCCAGTAGCTCAAACCGGCAGGCTGCCGCTCATTTGAGAGAGACAATTAGGAAGCTGTTTTTAGCTCCATTTTAGAATCTTTTCTCAGGTTTTAGGTAGAAACTTTTGCCAACACGTTGGGAGCCATTTGTAGCTAGAGTTTTCCGGCCTTGCCCACAGTCAGGACAAATCTTTGTCACCCGCCAGTCCCACAGCCGCTCAGACCCAACCAAGTAAACACAGAGACTTATATTGCATACAAACTGTATGGCCGTGGCAGGCTTCTTGCTAACTGTTCTTATAGCTTAAATTAATCCATTTCCATAAATCTATACCTTGCCACGTGGCTGGTGGCTTACCAGCATCCTCAACCAGGGAATGTCTCCATTTCATTTTCTTCTCTTTCACATACAGTTTTATATTTGGGTTGAGGGAGAATTATCATATGTTGCTAATTTCTCACTAAATGCTAAAGTGTAGGAAGAATAGGCACTGTTTTAAGTCTTCCTTTTGTAGGTGGAGACCCAACAATATAATTGCCTCCAGTGTGATGCACAGTTAAGGGATTTACACCCGTACACCCCGACTTTGGATTCTGTTCCCTGCCCACTGTCGTATGGGAGGTGTCCCTCCTGATCTAACACCAGTGCTTTGAATGAACCCAGTGTACGCAGTGCTGTAATTCATCTGGTGGGAACCACATGCCAAGAGACTGTTAGCTTTAGCAAGTGGTTACTGAGTAGCATGGCTGTCTGGGCAGCTGACTGGCTGTGGGAGATCCCTTTTCTACCTCTGTCTGGAGAAGCAAATAAATAGAGCTTTAAATTCTGTTGGCACATGTATCCTAGGTGACTCAAGGTTCTGACAGGAAGATAATCACTGGGGTCCAGTTACCTGGCTGGGGTAATGTTCCTCTTGATGTGGAATTCCTCTGAGAGGAGCAATGTGGTTGATTAAATTGTGGGCATCTTTTTAAGGATGTAAACCAGGAGGGCTGTTGGATCAGACAGTTTCAGAGGTGAGGGGCTGCTTTTAAGAAATTCTGAGTCAGGTTTGGGGAAGTAGGGGATGCAGACCAGAGCAAATCATCTCCATGTCGTTAAAATGAAACATGAAACTCGCCTGCACTTTCTTCCTACTGCCGCAGCTCCTGATACACACCGCATGCCCATAGATATAACTGATTTCCCAATGGGCTCATGCCATTCCCTGGACACCAAGGATACCAATCTTCCCATAAACCACTTCCCAGAAAAGAGAACATGGAACGCAAATACAGCCAGTTAGCAGCTGTGTACCCAAAGGCTAATCATTAATTCTTCTGAGCCTCAAATTACTTTATTTGTATAGTGTTAATATCGTGTACTTTATAGGGCCATGGCAAACAATAAAACATTCAACAAAATGTCCAGGATGTAACTATCACAAACTGAACGTTCAATGAACTAACTTGTAAAAATCTAACAACCTTGGAACAGAGAACCTAGACTATACACCAGTGGATGAACCAATCAACACTTTCCAAGGGCCAATCATGTGAAATATTTTTTAGGCTCTCACACATTCACCACATACATTTGTCATGAATCCTCTAAGATACACTATTTCACAAACTAAGTTTCAGAGAAGATAAATAACATAAGTAATGCCATTAGATGACATTTTACCATTTGATTTATGGGGGAGGGCAGGGAAGGATACACAGAGAGACACAGAGAGGGTCTTATTCTAGCCCAGCCTAGCCTGGAACTCACGATATAGCCCAATCTGGCCTCTAACTCAGAGAGCCCTCTTACCCCAACCTCTAGAGTGCTTGGAGAATAGATATGAACCTCCTATGCCTGGCTTTATCTTAATGACTTATGTATACATGAACTGGCTTTATCTTACTATGTAATGTATATATGAACTGAGGATGACCTTCAGCTTCTGGTCCTCCTATATCTCTTGAGTTCAAACCTGCAACTGTGGGGTATACACAGGAAGACAAGAGTGACCAGAATTGCCAATGAGGAGCCAATGATTCTACCCCACCCAACCCCTTCCATGAGGGAATGTTAAGAGGCCAAATCTTGGTGGGTAAACGATAAAAAATGCAAACAAATTTTTTCAAAGAGAAAAGATATGAATGTCTGTATGAAAAGGTGACTCAGGCTTTTGGCAGTTGAGTTAATTTCTGGACACTGAAATCTCAAAGAATGCTTTCTCACGGCTACCAGATTAACAACAATAAAAACTTTGGCAGTGTTAGTGTTACCAAGGATGTGGCAAAGAAGTTCTCAGAGCCACTGGGAGAGTATGAATGAACACATCAGCCTTGGTTTGGCATTGCTTAGAACAGAAGTATATATGACTCAGCCACTCAGAGTCTTCAGTACTTCCTTAGATGATCTCTTGCCCTATGACTCGTGGAAGCGGGGGCCACAGTGCTCATCATAGAGCAGCTTGGAATGCCAATAACAGCAACAGATGCAAATGTCCACCCGTTAATTACAGACTAGTCTACAGCAACACACCCTCCAACAATGGAGACAACTCAACCATAGCCTCACCATTCACATAGGCAAATCTGAACAAAACCAGTAATGTTGAGTTAAAGGAACAAACCACCAAGGTATGTATTGTGTGTGAATACTGTACATAAAGACAAGCAAGAGACAATAAATGTGCAGAAATAAAGCAATAAAGGTGAAAGTGATTTATATAAGTCTAGTTTAGATGATTTCTCTAGAGAAGAGAGGGATAGACTATTAGAAATATGCTATTGTATATGCAGCCATATATATGTAATTATTTTAAATGAAAAAAAACATGATTAAACCAAGCAAATAATAACCCTTTCTACTACACCAAAATCTCAGTTTTGTTAACAAAAGTAAAATACAGAATGAACTTTGTAATACCAGGTAATTTCTACAAAGATGTGCACACACCTGTGATCTGAGATGATATATTTTACACATATACATTCATAATTAAGGACTCATTTCAAACTCATTAGCATGTGGCAAGAAGGAGACTAGGAATTTTATTGGGAGAAGAAATAGAGTAGGGCAAAAAATTCAAGTAGCGTGCTTGAATAAATTGTTTTAAAACAATGTCTGGCTGTTTATTAATACCCAACATTGTCCTTGAAAACATTTGGTGAGGTAGAAAAAGTGGTAGAAAAATCACTGTACAGCCCAGTCCAGTTCCACCTCTTTAAGCCACTTTATTTATGAGAGTTTATGGAGGCCACAGAAAAATGTTCCTTATTGTGAAATAATCCAAACTGTTTTGACAAGAAACAATTTGTTTTCTGAAGGCCCAGGGAAACAACAGCCCTTGGAATTGGAGGGAGAAGCTGCAGAGGAAGCGTGCATGACTAGGGCATTTCTACACCTCATTCCAGGCTGGCAAACCCCTCCTGTTTGTCCTCATCCTGTCACGACTGAGGAGAAGGAAAGAGCAGATGTCCCATTTCCCAGGCTAATGTTACACAATTGATCATGCAAAAATGGCGTCCCTTGCCAAGTCAGACTGGAGGCAGGCCCATTGGCTGCCCTGCTTAAGCTAGAACTGAATGCTCACCCCAGATGCTGCACTGTATCCCAAGGCTCCTGTTAGGGTACGGTGGCTCCAAACAGCAAAAATGGAGAAGAATGGCCCAAGTTGCAGAATACTAGCTGACCCAAATATCTGGTATGCAGATACCTTGACAGAAAAGGATACTGATGAGGGGAGGATTCCCGAGAGACTAGGGGAGGCAGTTGCATCTCAAACTGAAGGGATTAACTTAGAGAAAGGAGAGATGGCATTCTTGTGATTTCTGAGATATACATAGCAGATTTAAGATCTGAGACGGATGGATATACATATGGCCAAATAGATACAAAAATACATAAATGATTGATAGATGGGGGGTGGAGATGACCTTATAGATGAGTAAGGGAAGAAGATCATGCAAGAATGCTTCTATTTTTTCTAAAACTAAACACACACACACACACACACACACACACACACACACAGAGAGAGAGAGAGAGAGAGAGAGAGAGAGAGAGAGAGAGAGAGAGAGAGAGCGAGCTAGATACAAAGATTTGTGCTGAAAAATCAAAGCTTCAGAACTGCCTGCCCATGAGAGTTTGCAGTCTGCTTTCAAGTACAGCTCTTCTACACACGCGCAGGGCAGCCTCTGCATCTAGAGATCTCTAAGAAGAAAGCACTCAGAGAAAGGAGAGGTCAGTGGGCCTGGCAGAGTGAGCACTGGTGTTGGACACACCCCATGTCTTCCATTTGACATCTACCCACCCCCACCACCATTCAGCTCTAACTTTAACCACAGCTCTGATGGACAGCTCAGAGTTACCTGTGTTAGCCAGAGGTCGTCCCCCCCCACCCTTTTCCCAGCTTCTTGTTAGTCTAGTTCCTAGAAGGCAAGCACACTCTGGGGTAGTGTTGTATCCATGCTCCTTTTGCTTATTCAGCCTTGATTGCTGTCTTAGTTAGGGTTTCTATTGCTGTGATGAGACACCACGACCACGGCAACTCTAATAAAGGAAAACATTTAATTGGGGCTGGCTTATAGTTTCAGAGGTTTAGTCCATTATTGTCATGGTAAGAGGTACCACATTGGGTGTATCTTGAGCATATGAGACCTCAAATCCTACCTCCACAGTGACACACTTCCTCCAACAAGGTCATACCTACCAATAGGGCCACTCCCTATGGGTCAAGCATTCAAATGCACGAGTCTAGGGGGGCCATACTTAGTCACCTACAATTTATGAAAACCGGTAGATATAATTCCATGTCCTTTGGCTTTTCCCACCAGTTAAACCCTATTCTTATTGTGTGCTGTATGTTGGGGATGTTGGAAGGACCAGAGAACGAAACTCCCAACCTCAAATCTAGGGCCAGACTTCAAACTCCAAGGATGACTGATGGAATCAGTGTGTCAGACTTTCTGGCACTTGTTTTCCTTGAGGAACAGCTCTGAGGCTCCTGTCTACACAGTCTCCCTCAGTGTCTCAGGATGGGTAAGCCCTGGCAGGGACTACAGTGGTGACTTATCTGCTAACATACATTCACTTGGCTTCATTCTCCCAGGATCGAGTCTCTGCTTTGGGGAACACATTTCGTTGTATTTCCTCTTATAGGACTTTTATCCTGTCTTAAGCTTAGAAGTCCAGGCTAAGCTAAGACAGGGCCCCAGGGCAGTCTTCATCAGGGAGTGGGGCAAGGACCAGGGGAAATAGAAGTCTGTAGATTAAATGCCTGGTCTTCATCTGTCTGGTAGATAATTTCAAGAGGTATGCGCTGCACATCTCACATCTCAGGAGATTCCTGCATGGCAGCCTGTCTGATGCACCTTACATCAGCTTTCTTTTCCTCCCTTAACTCATCACACTCTCTCACGTCTGTTTCCTGCGATTGGTTTCAACCAAACAACCAGCATCCAAGTCCCTGACTCAGTCTTTTGTTCTCTGGGCACCTCAAACTCAGACTCCAAGTTTGTGGGAAAGGAGGTGTGTAATGAGCTGGAACATTAGCTACAGCTGAGAGTTAAGGAAAAGGTCAGAGGTCATGGCAAGCAGAAAAAAAAGTAATGACCCAAGACATGGAGGTAGGACCGGCTGGGACATTTTCAAGGGGTGATGTAGTAGGCTAATATTCATGGGAAGTTCTAGATACCAACTCCAAGGGAGAGCACCAGAAAGGAAGTCTTGTTTCCTTGATTGGTTCTGAATAAACTGGCACCCCTACACGTGTAATGCTGTTACAGGGCCTTTGCACCTGGAGTCTGAGGGTCGCTCGCTACCCCATTTATCACCTGCCTTCTAACTCCTGGGCTCCTTTCGGTTCATACCATTTTCTTACTGAGTATTCTGTTCTTTTTCAATCACTTTCTGCTTGCTTGACCATCAAGTACAGACTCTCTTCTTCTTGTGAGAAGTATAAGGTGCTTGGGATAGTGACTATTGTCAGTCAGGTCCATACATGCTAAGGGTCAGGGCTGTGACATTGCCTTTAAGCCATGCTTGCCTGAAGACTGAGGAAGGTCCCCGGGATAGAGGTTGTGCCAGCTGAGGGCACTGCAGCCTTGGCCCTGTGGCCTGTCCTACCTGCCCTCCCTGTTGCTGGCTTTCCCCCAAATAAATGGGTCTAAAGACAAGATCAACCCTCTCTGTCTGCTGAGGAGCAGAGTCAACAAGCTGACTGGGAGGAAATGCAAGCTAGAGAGCAGAGCCTTCTGGGATGCCAGACGGGTGGCCACAGGAGGTCAGCAGGAGCCTGTGCAGGATGTGGGAGCTGCTGTGGTTATTAACACAGAATGAGACCTTTAACAAGCCACAGGTGTTCAGTTAGGGGGCCTCTCTGCACAGCATCCCTTTGTTCTTCTTCTTCTTCTTTTTTTTTTTTTTTTTTTTTTTTTTTTTTTTTCAGTTTGCCGAGCTGTGACCGTTTATTAACTGACCAGATTACAAAAATACCATGGGCAACACCTTAGTTCATGCGTCTAATAAGCCTGTTTATCTGGTCCTCCCTGTTGCCAGCATCTCCACCTTCCACAAAATGAGTTGTCTTTTTCTTCATTCCGCCTCGTGGAGAAGATCATTTGAAAGGCCACAGGGAGTTCTTCTTACCGACTGGCACACAGAGGAAGGTAGGCCTTATTATAGTGGCTGCACTTGGGTTTCCCCTTTAAAGCTCATCTCTGGCATTGCAGGCTGCCGCATCCTGCTTTTCATCATCTCTCTGCTCAGTCAGGCTGCTCAGTGAAGCATGCGCTCAGAGAAGGCTTGCTTTGCCTGAGCTCCTTCGGGGAAGCACGGGGGGTTTTCCCTGAACATTTGCTCATTGTTAGGGGCTTCCTCCACCATCAGCCTTTCCACATGGCTGGATCTTGTCCATGCACTGGGAGATATTCCACAATGACTTGCTGGAAAGCAGTCATGGCTGTACTACAGGATGGGCGTCCAGTCCTGTGTTCATTGAACTGAGAGAAGTTGTCAGGAAGAGGACAGAGGACCTCCACCTCCCTCTGGGTCAGGGGTGGGGACAGCTGTAGGGTTGACACTCTCTCTGACCTTCTTCATCCCCCTGGACTTCAACTTTCCAGCTGCAAAGTTCAGATAATCTCAGTGTGCACTTGAATGAAACGGTCCTTTATCCAGGGAGCCATCCCAGAATGCTGCCCCAGCTCACTCAGATTTTGCAATCTCTGACTGTTAAATAACCTCTTCATTCCTTTCTCTAGTGCCTCTTGCCTCGATGAAGGCAACCGCCTCTTGGTTCATCTCCTTGCCTTCCATCTGCTTCCCATTTTTCTCCTCACTTCTGCCAGAATCCCGTTTCTGAAGCAGGAGTCTGATTTTAGCTTCCCAGAAATGACAAGGGAAACCATCTAAATGGGCAGCACATGCCCAGCCTTTCAATGACCTGAGCCCATGTCATCTTCCAGCATGGCTCTCACATGTTCGTCCTGTGGTAGTGTGCTTCTACTATTCAAATAGCCCTGCCTTCCACTGAATATGTCATTCTTCAAGTCTGGCCTTCACCACCTTGGTGGACTTGGGCATGCACCGATTCACTGAACTCTGGTTCTAGTTTTGACGTGAGGCTGAAGTACTAATTTATAATGAAGAGTACAAAGTTCTAGGAAAGGTAATATTAGAGTCATGAAAGATGGTCAACAACATACTAGCGTCTTATCCTTTTGCTAAATTCTTGTTTCTCCTGCAAAAGCCAGAGCCATCGAGGACTCTTCCCAGAGGCTCTTCCATGTCTCTTATTCAGAGTTGGTGTGGAACTGTGTCCATCACCTCATCTTCCTACTGTCTATGTCTCTGTCTTGCCCATCAGCCCTGAACTCCTTGAGGAACTGTGCTATATTTGTCTCCTCACCCCTGGACCAGTGGAAGGCCCGTCTTAGGGTGGGTACTCAGTGCATGCTAAATGAAAGAACAAATGACTGTTTTCACTCTCTGGGAGAAAGGACTTTCATTAAAAAGCCAAAGGAAGGAAACGGTCAGAATGTGTGGGCTTGTTTAGTCTGCTCTGCCCGATTAACCAGGCACACCCACATGCTCCATTCCCCCACTCCGCTGCTGTGCTGGAGCGAATGTCAGAAGGTTATGTGGTATCCTGTCTCCCTTATCTAGATGTTGTGATGTGGCCAGGGCAGCCTCTACGCCCCTTATCCAAACAGACAGGCTAGCTCTAATCACTGGGACTGCTTCAAAAAAATGAATTCAACATTTGCTGAATGCGGCAGGGGTAAATAAAATAATTGAAGCTCATCAAAGAGCCCTACGTAAAGTTGTTTGTGTATAGGCTCAAATTAGAGGGGAGAGCAGGATGCAAAAAGATGAATGTATAATGTAAGAGTGACCTTTGAGCTATGTGTTCATGGGTGGAGAGGGGTGGCCTGGGCTGTAGAGATAACATTTAAAAGTGAATTGGTTGGTTCAAATTTCACCTTGCTGAGCTTCATTATTATTATTTTGACAAAACAGAGGATGGACGTTTCCATCTTACAGGTTGAAAATATAACAAGAGCTAAAGGAGAAAAGTCTTGGATCATCCCCAGAACACTTGCAATGGTAACTATGTGATAACGCCCATCACCACTCTGAGTGGGTAGTAAATGGAGAAGTGACCGTTGATAGTGAATGCCCACTTATTATGACTGTTGTCAGTGGATGTCTACTTATTATGACAATTGATAGTGGATATCTTCTTATTATGACCATTGTTAGTGGATGTCTACTTTTGACCATTGATCGTGGATGTCTACTTATTATGACCGTTGATAGTGGTTGTCTACTTATTATGACTGTTGATAGTGGATGTCTACTTACTTGCCTTTCTTCTGCCATTTGAGCCCAGCTCTGTGCTGCAAGAGAGGGAACTCTAAGGCAGCGACCGACAACTGTGCTTTCTGGGTTTACAATTGTTTAGCTAATGTGGATGCAGACACCATTAGATAGTCAAAGGAGAAGGGGGAATGGGGTCTAGGCATTTCTTTTTTTGCCTTCCATGCTCCTGGGCTATGAGCTGATTGAACTCCCTCTACTGAGCACAGTTCTTCCAGAAGTCCTGTCTGTCAGGTTCCAGATAGAGCTCCCCAGGAACAACTACCAGCCCCATGAACTTGGAAGGTCCTGGATCGCTGTTGGTGTGAGCTGCCTCCATCCTAGATGCCTCAGTGTCAGCCTGCCTTTCACTGGCTCACAACCTTGTAGAAGTCCGTCCATCCGTTTTCTGATGTATCATCACCAGGACCTCATTACCACAATTCCCAATGGCTCCTCAGGGATCAGGAAGAGCAAGTGAAAGACCTTGGTCAGTGTCATGAGCTTAGTCACTGGCTGTTTGTTTTCAAGTCTGGGTCTTGTGAGATCAGCTTCCATGTCAGCTTTGAGACTCAGTGTTGGCATTTGAACCCATAATTGGCCTGAGATTTAAATAATGGAATTCAAGTCCTCACATCCACATGAGCTAGCCAGGAAGATAGATTTATCTCCACAGTCCTTTGGTTATTGTTTTGGAAGAAAGTGCAGGGTTAGGGTCCAAAATACCACTTATTTTATTCACCTCTGGCAACTCTGATTAATATAAGATCATAGCTATCTAAACTCTACAGCTGACTGCCTAAAACTTGGAAAATTCTTTTGGCTTAAGTTGTCCAGATAATGTCTAAATATATTACCAATTGTAATAAAATAAATAAAAGTAATATGTCTCTAATGTCAAGAAATTTACTTCACCAGTCATAACAATGATGACCCATTGGTGACAGTAGTGACAACAGTGATGATGTCATGACAAAGTGTCATGGTGGCCATGACAGAGTGTAACATTCTTTGAGTGTTACATTAGTCCATTTGGGCTGCCAGAACAAAACAACACACACACACACACACACACACACACACACACACACACACACACACACTGGTTTAAACAAAAGCAGTTTACCATCTCACAACTGTAAATTGTGAAATCTGAGATCATGTTGCAGTAAGGTGAGTCTCTTCCCGCAGGCTGCAGATGGCATCTCCTGGCTATATCATCATAGGCACTTTTCCTAGTATATACCTCCAAAGGAGGTATGGAATAGGTCCAGAGGTAGGAAGTAGAAAGGGAGGGAGGAAGGAGAGGAGGAAGGGAGGGGAGGAAGGTTTTCTCTGGAATCTCTTCTTTGAAAGACACTAATCCTCTCTGATTAGGGGTCCCTCCTCAAGAGCTTATTTGACATTAATTATTTCCTTGGGTTCCCCCACCTCCAAACACATCTATACTGGATTAGAGTTTCTATATACCAGTTGGAAAAATGGCAAACCTTCAACCTATCACAAATATTATCTCTATATCACAGTTTGTGTTAAACACTCTTATGTGTTATTTCATTTAGTGCCTACAAGAAGTATGTGAGTTTGGAATTATCCCAATTCTGCAAATTTTAAAAATAATGTACTGAAGTTAATAACTTGCCTAAGAGCACATAGCCAGTAAGCTTCTGTGCTGAGATTCCAACCTACATGATCTAATTTTTAAAATATTATCTCTGATCACTCCAACAGTCTTTATGGCTGATGTGCTGTGCCTAACTTACACCTGGAAGGTAATCATGAGCTGAGAGGTCAAGTGTTCTTTACAACGCTACATAGTCAATAAATGGAAGATGCAGAGGGGGGCTTTGAACTTTGGGTGCCGTTCCAAAGCCTGTCCTTAAAAACAATCTATCACATCTGTTACTCGTTGGCTTTCAGATTCATCTGTACTTTACTAGTGCGAGTTATTGCATCTATTTAAACATGAGAAAACTTGGCTTCAAAGAGTTAACAGCTTGATGATTGCTCACTGTACAAATAAATGTGATTTTAAAAATTCTTATTTCCTACTGGGAAAAGGTTTTATACTTAATAATGATTCCTCCATTCATAGTTTTATCTAGACAGTCCTGCAGAAAATTGTTCATTTACTCAACATTAGCTTAGCATTTGCTATACCAGGGGTCAACAAACATTTTCTATAAAAAGGCAAGATGCTAAATATTGTGGAATTGTAAGCTGTACAAATTTGCCATTGTAGTGCAAAACTGGGTGTAAATGACATACAAATGAACAGGAGAAGCACTATCTCAATAAAACTTTATTTACAAAAACATTAATCCATGAGCTGTAGTTCACCAACTCATGTCCTATGTGACATAAGAATAGTGTTTGGTTGAAGTCGGGTGATTTCTCTGGTCCTGCCTGGTCCACAGTCCCACAGTCACTTATAAAATAATCACTCAGAAGCTTATATTAATTATAACTGCTTGGCCATTAGCTCAGGCTTACACTATCTTACACTTAAATTAACCCATAATTCCATGTTTAGCTACATGGCTTGGTACCTTTTCTCAGTTTTGCCTTGACATCTGGCCTCCTCTGTGTCTGGCTAGTGACTCCTGACTCAGCCCTTCCTCCTCCCAGAATTCTCCTCATCTGCTTGCCCCGCCTATATTTCCTGTCTGGCTACTGGCCAATCAGCATTTTATTTATCAACCAATCAGAACAACACATATTCACAGCGTACAGAAAGACATCTTACAGCATTTGGTTCTGAAAACAAGATGATCTCAAGAAATTCACAAACAAACGCATGATAAAGCAATTGCCAAATAAGATGAGTTTGTCCTAGTACTCTGAAGGAAGTCTCCACAGAGTCCAAAGGGGTCATAGAAGAAAGGCCAGGAGTTTCTTCAAGTATGAAAAGGTGAGGAGGGAAAGGCCTCTTGGGGAGGAGGCAAGAAGCTGTGCTGTGAGGTGAGTATTAGGCAAGCTGGCGTGCCTTAAAGCCAGAGAACCATCTGAGAGTATTGGCAGAGCACACAGCCTAAGCCTTTATTGTGGATTAGCACACTTAGTCCTTTTGTGGTATTAGGTGAATAAAATGATATTTCTAAGCATTTGTCTTCCTCCTAAATAGGTTAAATCAGTATTTCCTTCCCAGGGTTGTTGTGAGGCTCAAGCAACACAACAAATGTGAAGAATTTAGCATGTTACTGGCATCCAGCAAGGGCTTAATAAATGAAGATTCTGGTTTAGACAGCTTACTCTGATCTGATAGATGTATGAGGGGTCTAATAGTGAAGGCAGGTTAACCAACCCGGAAATGAAGGCATCATGGAGGCTGAACATAGGCAGAATGGAGGAGATGGAGAGAAGAGAGGTGGACAGTATTGGAGGGCTCATTCAATGCCAGCATGAAGGACAAAGAAGAGTCAAAAATACTCCAGTGTGGGAGCTATCTAGTGATGTCAGCATGAGCTGGGAGGAAGCAAACACACATTTCACATAATAGTAAGAAAGTTACTAGAAGATGAATTTGGAGCATCAGTGAGATGCGCAAAGTAGTCAAGAATGGTATATAATCAAGGCGGGCTCAATAGCACAATGGGCACAGTTAGATACTGATCAGCTAGGAATCAAAGTGAAGACAATGATTATAATGTTCCTGAGACTTCAATAGGAGGAAAGAGGAAACAGAGAAGAGATGCTGGTGGAAGATGTGAGGGGGGCTTGCCCTTCCCCCATAACCTGGCAGAGATGAAACACTTAGGGATAATGGACCTTCCGGAGGAGTTAGATGCTAAGTGAATGGGAAAGTTCAAAGGGATTTGCCTTGAACAGGAGTAGGAGTCTACTGGCCTGGTCCAAGATTTCAGGAGGGAAGACCTGGTGCTCATATCAAGGCTAAAGTGTGTGATTTTGCAAGCAGAGTTTTCAGGCACTTATCTGACAGCATTGTTCTCCTCTCTTTGCAGCTTCAGCCAAGTATGTATGCTGAGAAAAGAGGGAGGAGAAATCACGAAGATCACCTGAACATTGCTCTGACCATGGGTTCCAATGAGCTTGGAGATCATGCATTCGTAATGGCACCAATCCAAGCAATGGTGGCGTTCCTTTCAGCAGTGCTCAGAGAAGAAAAAGACATGAGAGAGTTGCATGATCCAAGGTGAGGTAGAAAGAGAAAACACAGAGCTTGAAGGAAGAGGGCACTGGCAACAAATGCCTCAAGTGATGGACCACATAGTTCAGTGGATAATGAAGGAAGCGAAGCAGAGGGTGTGGTGGGGAGAGATCAAGGAGCTAGCGGGTCTTGATTAGATGAGAAAATGTGTGTGGTAGATATGAGAAGAAAACTGAGCTGATAGGCGGTTGGGGTCAGGGAACTGTCTATTCGAATTTAAAGTACCTGGGTGGGACAATAAGCTCCATGCTCTAGCCATAAAATGTATTATTACATTGGCGCTATAGAAGATGTCCAAGGGAATTTGGAGTAAGAATAAATAGGACACAGTATATATATATATATATATATATATATATATATATATATATATATATATATATTTGTGTGTGTGTGTGTGTGTGTGTGTGTGTGTGTGTGTGTGTGTTACCACACACATTACCACAGCCTATGATGGAGATAGTACAGGAATTATCTCAACTATTATCTTCATTTACTCAAGACAATGGTAGCTTGAGGATACTTAGAATATTTCCCCCTTTCATTAAACAGAGTTTTTTCTTGTACAATGTAATCTGAATAGAGTTTCCCCTCCTTCTACTCCTCCCATTTCCTCCCCACCTCCTCTCCCATTGGAATCTACTCCTTTCTGTCTCTCATTAGAAAAGAACAGGCTTCAAAGAGATAACAACAAAACGTAACAAAATAAAACACAATAAGATAAAACAAAACCATCATATCAAAGTTGGACAAGCCAAGCCAACAGAAAAATAAAAGAGCCCCAAGAAAAGACAAAAGAATTGCAGACCTGCTTGTTTACAGATTCAGGAACCCAAAGAAGTATTAAACCGAAGGCTATAGTGTATATACAGAGAACCTGGAGCAGACCCCTGTAGGCCCCAGGATTGCTGCTCAGTCTCTGTGAGTTTATATGAGCTTTGCTCGGTTGTTTTAGAGGACTTTGTTCTGGGTCCTCCATTTCCTCCATCTCCATGACTTATTCAGTCTCTTCTTCCCCAGGGTTCTCCGAACTCGGGGGGTGGGGGGGGTGGGGTGGGGGGATTTGATGGAGACATCTCCATAGTTAGAATCTTAACAGGTTGGTGAAGCAATAGAAATTCCAACTGGGATAAATTTACTAGCATCAGGACCAAAGGTGAAAAAAACTCAGCTATTTATTACCATCAGCAGAGACATTCTAGTGTTGTCTAGACAGTGATGTTCTAGGTAGACTTGGTTTGGCAAACAAACAAACAAAAAGCCATGACAACAGTGGCTCCCTAGGAGTGATGAGAGATTTGGGGTCATGGAGGTTCCCTACCCACAAGCAAGACATTA